>NC_138352.1:18110666-18710666 GCF_046562875.1 Panthera onca | reverse complement strand
AGGTGCCCCCCATAACTGCATTTTAGAGAAGAGACTGCAGCCTACGAAGGTTGCCCATGATAGAGCTGAGCCAGAGGGGTGTCGGAAAGCGGCTCGCAGCTGGGTGGGGAGGCATCTCTTTGGAGTCAGGGGTAAGCAAGAACACACAGGAGGTGACCCAGGAATACACATCTGGCTCAGGGAAGGGACCTGCATATTAATGATGCCCACCTCAGACACGAGTGAGGGCAGGGGAAAAAAAAACAAAAACAAAAAAAAACCACTTTGACATCTGCCAGCTCGTGTATGTACATGGAAGAGTTATCAGGACCAAAAAATCAAGTCCAGAGGAAAATCCCAGCTGGGCTGGGGCAGGGCAAGGGGAAATTATCAAGAGAAGAAATGGCTTTCAGTTACCACGGCTATCAGAGGCACAGCTTAAGTCGGGGATGAGACTAGGAGCCAGAACGAGAAGACAGAGCCACAGGAAACCAGGGAGAGGCTCACAGCTCAGACCGACCCATGGCTGGACCAGGTGCCCTCCCCTCTCCTCCCACCCTGGGGACTGGGTCTGAAGTGAGATAAGCCTGAGTCAATGGCAAGAGAATGAAGCAGAGACACCGAGAAAAATTATAGTGGCCTGTGGAGGGGACCTCTCAGAATCCAGAGCTCAATTTGGGGAGCCCAGAAGTCAGGGGTTCCTAGTCATTGACAAAGAGAACCCTTCTCCCTCGGCCACCTCGAGCCCCAAAACACAGCCCAGAACTGGGGAGGCAGGTTCCCATATATCTGGCTGTGACCCAAGAGACCTGATTGAGAAAACTGAGGACGAGGCTCTATCTCACAGTTTTGGGGTGATCAGGCAAAGGGCACCCCTACATCTTCCCTCCTCCCCAGAGGGTGACCTCTCAGTCACACTAAAAACAACGAAGTTCTCCGGGTTCTGGGGGAGCTTTGACGATGGTGGGTTTGGGTGACTAGCGAAAGGAAAAGTTTCTCTAAACTCTAAATAAAGCGCTGCCGTCCATCAGGATTTTCTGCGACGATGGAAATGTTCTGAATCTGTGCCGTCCAATATAGTAGCCACCCGTGCCTACTGAGCCCTTGAAATGTAGATGCTGAGACTGAGGAACAGGATTTTACTTTTTGTTTTTGTTTTGTTTTCATTTTTTTAAAGTAGGGGGCTTGAACTCGTGAGCCCGAGATCAAGAATTACGTGCCCCACCTACTGTGCCAGGCGCCCCTGAAGTTTGTTTACTTTTCATTAAATTACGTTTTAATCGCCATATGTGGCCAGTGGCTACTGTATCGGACAATGCAGCTCGAGGGCCTTGGGGACAATGGGTTTCGCTATGTGGCAATGCAGGAGCAGGGACAAGGCTAGCATCGGTCTTCCTGAGGCCCCGTGGCTGGCCAGCGTCGGGAATGGGGCTGGGGTGGATGTCCTCAATCAACCACAGAACACTTCTCTTGCCTCTTTATTCCCAATGCACCTTTGTCCCCTCTTTTTCCAGGGTCCTCACCACACACTGATGTCCCCACTCCCTGATGGTCTCCGGTGAGTTGCTGGGTGCCTCTTGGCGAATGCGCCTGGGAGACAGAGCTTCGCACTTGTCCCTGCCCAGCTGTCTTTGGCGGGCGTCAAAGACCACGTGCCCTACCCGGGTGCCCGACCCAGGACAGTAGGGCCTCCAGTTGTTTTGGGGAGGCATAGACTTCTGGCGATAGTTCTGGCAGGCCGAAGGGATGGTGTTCACGGGACGATACACCCAGTCTTGGCTGCCTGCTCGCCGGGGGGATGGCTGCAGCTCGATCAGTACGGGTACCTCTGAGAAGGTGTGCAGGTCACTGTAGACCACCTGGGGTTTGGAGGCGTAGGAGTTCTGACTCAGTGGAACAGAAATCCATGGTAGGCGCTGCTCTGGACCCTCCTTCCGAGGAGCCTCCTCGGGTACAAATGACTTTGTCATTTGTGTTGACTTTGGGGTCTGAGGTAGGCCCGAGACCTGGACAGTGTCAGTACCTAGGACAAGGCCTGGGTTCTTGTGGTGGTCGGGACTTGGGGTAAGGCACGAATCCTTGCAGAGGCCCGATCCCCCATTAAGGCCTTGAGTCCTGGGGAGGCCATGGTCTTGGGTAAGGGCTGGGCCCTTGTGGGGGCCAGGATCTTGATTGATTCCTGGGTACTTGTGGAAGCTAGGGTCTTGGGTGCGTTCTGGGCTCCTGTGAATTCCAACATCGTGTGTATGGCCGCATCTCCTTTCGACTTCAGTGGCTTGTGTAAGGCCTGGATTCTTATGGAGATCAGAATCTTGAGTAAGGCCTATGCTTCTGTAGACTCCAGAATCTTGGGGAAGGCCTGGGTTCTTGTAGTCTCCTGAGTCTTGGGTAAGGCCTGAGCCCTTATGAAGGCCAGAGGTTTGGACCAAGCCTGGACTTTTGTTGACTCCAGAGTCTTGGGCAAGGTATGGGCTCTTACGTGGGCAAGAATCTTGGGGAAGGTCTAGACTCCTAGAGACTCCCGACTCATTCGCATTACTTGTACTCTTATAACCTCCAGAATCTTGAGAAGGGCCTGGGCTGTTATGGAGACCAGTTGTTTGGGAGCAATCTTGGCTTTTATAGAGTATAGTCTCTTGGTTTTGTTCTAGATTCCTATAGACTCCAGAGTTTTGCATAAAGCCCGAGCTCCTCTGAATGTCAGAAGTTTGGGGAAATGGTGTGTTTTTGTGGAGGTCAGAAGGTTGGGTGAGACATGGGCTCCTAGAGATACCTCCATCTTGAATAGGACCTAGATTCTTCTGGGGGCCAGAATCTTGGGTAAGGACTAGATTCTTGGGAAGTCCAGAGTCTTGGGAAGGGCTTGGACTCTTGTAAAGATAGGGGTCTTGGGGAAGGCCTGGGGGCTTGTTCAGGCCAAGATCTTGAACAAGGCCTGGGTTCTTGTAGGGGCCTGGATCTGGGGCAAGGCCTGGGTTCCTAGGAACTCTTGAGTCTCTTGAAAGGTTTGGAGTCCTTTGGAGGTCAGAGTTTTGGTTGAGGCCCGGACTCTCGTGAAGCTCAGGGGCCTGGGGTCGGATTGGGGGTTGGAACGTCTTGGAGAGCTGGGGAGGGATGGGAAACTGGGAGGAGGGGGTGGATGGAGAAGACTTGGAGGCTGGGGGATTTTGATGGTTGGAGAGTTGACGGAGGACGAAGGATTTGGGAGGCATAAGAGGCAGAGATAGAGTGCATGGTGGAGGAATAGTGCCCGGCACGCTCTGGCCACCGGTTGGAGAATGAACGCAAGGTTGGGAAGGTATGGCGCCCTTGGAGTAGACCACGCACTTGGGGTAGACTGGAGTCTGGGAGTCTGTGTGTTTCCTCTCAGAGCTGCAAGGGTGGAAGCTGCAGTAAGGGAAGGTCTTGGGCTGCAGGAACTTGTCTTTGGCGTCATTTGAGATCTTCCATTCCATATTCCCCAACTCCAGGTAACCCAGTATGGACCCTGCGGAGGGCTTGGCACTGTCCCCACCATGTGGCTTCGGTGTCTGCTCCGCTGCACCAGAACTGCCCAGACCCTGCCCCTCTTGGGCCCTGGGGAGGGTGCCCAAGTCCTTTCTGGAATACCCAGAGTTCTGGGGCGGGCACACGTGGCATAAGTTCTGCTTTGCCCTGCGGGCATCGTAGACCACCTGGCCAGTGGAGAGGCCTTGGCTGAAGGCAGTCGGGGTAGAGGGAATAGGAGTTAGGATGGGGGTAGGTATGGTGGCAGAGACAGAGATAGGAATAGGGACAGGAGCGGTAGTCAGGGTCATGACCAGAGCTGAGGTTGGGACAGAGATTGAGCCAGGGGCTGGGGTAGCAGTTGGGGGAGGCACTGGGGCAGAGGCGGGAGCAGGGAGCAGGGTGTGAGGGGTGGGGGTATAGGTCACAGGAGCATGGGCCGGAGGGAAGGCTGGGGCATGGGCTATTGTGTGCTTGGGACTGTGACCCAGGGAATGGGCTGAGGGGTGCTCAGGGTCATGGGCCTGGGCAGCAGTGTGCTGGGTGTGCTCAGGGGTGAGGCCTGGGGGATGTGGAGAGGCCTGGGCTGAGGCATGCTCGGGGGCAGGAGCTGGGGAGAGGATCTGGGCTTGGGGGTCGGGGTGCTCAGGAGTGAGGGCCGGGGAGGAGGGCTGGGCCTGGAGGGGGTTGTGCTCAGGGTTGTGGGCTGGGGGGGAGATCTGGATCTGGGTCTGGGCCTGGAGGGGGTTGTGCTCAGGGGTGTGGGCTGGGGGGGAGATCTGGGTCTGGGTCTGGGCCTGGAGGGGGATGTGCTCAGGGGTGTGGGCTGGGGGGGAGGTCTGGGTCTGGGTCTGGGCCTGGAGGGGGTTGTGCTCAGGGGTGTGGGCTGGGGGGGAGGTCTGGGTCTGGGTCTGGGTCTGGGCCTGGAGGGGGTTGTGCTCAGGGGTGTGGGCTGGGGGGGAGGTCTGGGTCTGGGTCTGGGCCTGGAGGGGGTTGTGCTCAGGGGTGTGGGCTGGCGGGGAGATCTGGGCCTGGGCCGAGTCGTAGTCTGGGGTCTTAGTCTTGCTCTCGGGCAAGTGGAGGGGAGCCATGTCTGCCTCGCTCATCCTGGGGAACTGGGAAGGTGTCTCGTGCCTGGAGAGGAAGGGCGCCCGGGCCTCTAAGGCTGTGACCTGAGGGGCCTCCCCGGCTCCCATCACCCCTTCCTTCCACAGTCCCCATGGCGCGTCCACAGGACCCCCTGCGTGTCCACCCCGAGGCGGCATCCAGCGGCTCCCGGAGGCCTTCTCGTCGTTTCTGTCTACTCTCCAGGAGTCCAGGTGGTCGGAGCGCCCCGGCAGGAAGCGCCGATGGTAGCTGGAAGGGACTCTCGAGCACAGGTTCTTGGGGTCCTCGGAGCAGCACGCGCACGTGGGACGGTGGCCCACGCCTCTGGCTTGTTTGTCTGCAGGGAAATCGGGATGGGACGAGGCCCGGCTTCCCGAGGGGCCCGAGAAAGGGGGACAGGCCCACATCCCCTTGAGGCCACGCTGGGGCCCGCTCACCTTTGGGGAAGAGATGACGGAAGAGGATCCTCAGGTTGCTCTTCAGATGCCTCCAGAGCTGAGGGACGCGGGGAAAGGGGGAGTCCGGAAGTGGGGTGAGCCCCGAAGGCCCGCTGCCCTCCCGCCTCAGCCCCTTTGAGGCCCCCCGTCCCCCGCCCCTAGTGCCCAGCCCTGCCCTGACCAGAGTCACCACGTTGATCCCCACATTGAGCAAGATGAAGCTGCCCAGAATCAGAAGAATTGAGTCTCCGAGGTCCTGGCACTTCCTGGGGTGGGTGCCAGAGCACCCTGGCGCTCCGGGGTGGGCTCGCTGTCCCATGGCCGGGGGTCCCAGGACTGCCTGGGCCCCCTGGCCCCCACATACTCGCTAGGAGCCAGGCTCCTCTGGCGGGGGAGGGGGAGAAGGACTGGGTCATAATGGGGCGGGCGGCTGGGGTCACAATGAGGGAGGGCCGGGGACAGTGTGCCCTGGTAACTAGGTCACCTGAGCCCGGACGGTCAGGTGGGGCCTGGAAGCCCGCGTGCCTGCCCCGCGGCCCTGGCTGGGTCCCCCACTGCCCGCTGCCTCACTCCATCAAACACGCACATCCCATCCCCTTGGCGGCTCCTGAGGCCGGGGAGACCTTGGCCTCAGAGCCCTGGGGAAGGCCCAGCTGGACCCCAGAGCCCTGGCATGCTTCCTGCCCTTCCCCGGGCCGTGGTCCCGGCTCTGCCCACACGTGGAACCCACGGGTCTGGAATCTGACCTCACGGTCTCGCGTGGGGCTGCGCCTCTGAGCCCACTTTGGGAAAAGGGCGACGGGGACCCAGCGTAGGTGCTCAGGGACCCGTGGTTTGGAGTCTGCCGCTGCAAGATGTCCTTAGTGCGTGGCACGGGACCCGGGGGCCTGCGGGGGCGGGGGGGGGCGGGTGGCCGCCGCCGAGGGGAGCCTCACGCCGATAAGGGGACACTGGCTTCTCGTGTCAGGAAGCCAAGAGCAGGGACCCGGGCTGGCAGGAGGAGGGGACGCTTCCAAGCCACAGAGCATCACAGCGCTTCCTGGACTTTGGGCTCTTTATTCCTCTCTCCACGCCCCCCCACCGCCCGCATTCCCCGCCGGTCAGTGGAGTTTCCCGTTCCGGCTCCTGTGCAGGGAGGGCCTGGAGGCCGAGGTGCAGGGGGGCGGCAGGGAGCTGGCCCGCGCTCTGCTCTCCTGGACCTGCCGCTTCAGCTCCAGGCTGTCGTATACCTGGTAGCTGCCATTGGCCCCCGGGGTCCGGCTGAGTGGCCTGAAGGTGGGCTGGGCTGGGGGCGGCTCGGGAGCCTGGGCTTCGGGCAGGGGCTGGGAGGAGCGGGGCAGCAGGGCTGAGCCGGGAGCCGGGGCCCGTCGGTGGGAGGTCTCGCCCAGCACGGTGAGGGATGCGGTGGTCAGAGGGTGCCGGGCGGGCGTTGCCTCGGTGCTTTCGCCGGTCCGGCGCCGAACCTCGTGGGGGTCCTGGGCGCCTTGGCCCAAGTGCCCCGTGGATGGGTGGGGGCTGCGGTTGGACTGGCTGTGAGCGTGGCCAGGGAGGCTCTGCCGGTGGGCCTGGGGGGAGCAGGGCTCCCGGGCCTCGGGCCGGGACCCCCGGGGCACCAGGGCACAGGGGGGTCCGGAGCCCTCCAGACCACGCCGCCGCTGATCCCGGGAGTCATGGAGTAGCTGGGCCCCTGAGGGGTAAGGGCTGTGTTCCGCGGGGACTCGGGAGGGGCCGGGGGGCAGCCGGCGGGGGGGTGGTGGAGTCGGGGTCTGCCGCTCAGCCTCCAGATTGCCCCAGATACGGGACTGGGGGCAGTGGGGCCCGTAGGACTGCAGCCTCAGCTCCGACTTGGCCTCCACGCGCCTGGCTATGCGGCGCAGCTCAGGTGACAGGTACAGAGCAGGTGGTGGCAGGCTGGCCAGGATCCCACCCTGGCGGCCCCACAGCCCCAAGTTGGAGGGCAGGCCCACCGGCTGGTAGAGCCCTCCCCAGCCCCGCCATGGGTACTTGGGGTGCGGGAAGGATAGGTCATCCTCCTCCAGGCAGGAGTCTAGGTTGTCCTCATCAAAGGAGGGCACTGGCCGCAGCCGTGACATCTTGCGGCTGTGACAGTGACTGTGGAAGACGGAGCGGTTGGGGGGGAAATGCCTATGGTTCCTCAGTCCCCACTGGTGGCTGCAGGGGCGGTGGTGGTCGGGGTGCCGGCCACGGCGGTGGCTGCAGCGGCGGTGGCGGCGACAGCTGCAGCGGGGGCTGCGGAGACAGCGGTAGGAGGAAGAGCGATGGCAGGTGGGCCAGGCCATCTTCACTTCTACGGGGTCCAGGGCACAATGGATGTGAACGTCTTGGGTCTTGGCCGGGGCGTCTTTGGGGGAACCTTCGGAAGCCTGGAAGATTTCATCTGGGGGCGACGAGAGTCCGTGAGGACAGGGTGAATGTCAGAAGAGCTCGGGGTTGGGAACAGTGCGGCCTGGGTTTCTAGGGTGGTGATGGTGGCATCGGGGGGGGGGGGGGGTGTCCCCTATCTCTCTTGCTGCCATACTCACTTTTCAGATGAATCCACTGTATCATCTTGTCTAAGGCATTCTGGAGTTCATGCCACATCTGGGGGTACGGTGGGGTGGGAGTGAAGACCACACCCGCCCCCAGCCCTCTCCACCCCGGGGGGGCGGGGTGGCCCACGGCCATGCCGTCACTGACCGCAGTTACCACGTTGATCCCAATGTTGACAAGAATGACGAGACCCAGCAGCAGGAGCAGTAAGTCGTTGGCACCCTGGGGAGCTTCTTGGTATTGACTGCAGGACCCCAGGCTGTCATAATAGAGCTGGTTTTCCATGGTGGGGGGGTCCTAGGGCCACCTGGGCCACCGCGCCCCCCCCCCCACCCGCCCCGACCACACTGTGCTCATGCCAGGACCTGGGGACACCTACCAGCTGGTGAGGCTGTTGGGTCACAATGAGGCACATGGCAGGGGAGTCACAATGAGCATCTCTTTTATCCACTTGGCTTGCTCTTTATATGGCCGTCTCTGACCTTGGCTGCCACCTGATGGGAGTCCAGTCCCCAGATACCCCAGAGCTCCCTTTGTCTCTCTGTCTCCCTAGGGCTTTGCTTAAGTCAACACCTGATTGCGGATTTGCAAAATATGGTGGCTGTGGGTACAAGACAGTCTTCATAGGGACGGAGTCAGCCAGAAAGGATTTCCTCCAGTGCGTTGTTCTTTCGAGACCTTAGGGCAGCTTAGTAGCCTGATGGAACTCTCCACCCGCGCCCACTTGGGGCCAGCAGCTAAGGTGACAGCGAGAGTCCCCTCTAGGGTTGCAGTTTTCTCTCCCTGTCCTGCCAGTGGCTGCAGCCATAGGCGTTGTGGTCACTGAACCCAGCGACTGCTTGGCTTCAGAGCAAGACTGACCGCCAACCGTGGTCTCTCCCCTTCCTAACCCACTGCCCTCCCACTGGCCCATCCCTCCAAGTTGAAACACTGTTGGCTCCCACCTTAAGAAAAAAACTCATGAAATACACAAAGCACAGCACAGATGTAACTGTCGATGTGCCAAAAGGAGTCTTCTTTTAAACCAGGTTCGTCGCTGGGGGTCCGTGCAAGTGGTGCCCCGGGGACCTCTAGTCTTTTGTTGGCTTGAGGAACAACTCGGCAAAAAAATAAAGGAAGAGCCGACGGGCAGGGCGTTTCCCCTCCAGCCTCCAAACGCCTAGTAGGTACATACTCACTGAAGGGAATCAGCTTAAAGCAGGCTGATTCACAAAGGGCCTTCCAGGACTCCACCTGCTACGGAAGGTGAGGTCCAAGCTGCTTCCGCCTGGGCGCCTGCCCTCACGTGGCTTCCCTTCCCTAAGGTCGTGCCTGTGCACGTGTACGTGGGTGCATGCCTGTGACCCCAACTGTCTAGGAGTGGGGTAGGGCCTGAGTGTCCCTGCTCTCTGTGGATGGAATATTCTGACGAGTTCACACCGCAAGCTGAGGAAGGTGGGAGGTTCTGCTGGGCCAGGCTGATTCGGTGGCCGTGAAATCTACCCGTGAAATCTACCCGAGGCCTCAGGGGCCGCGAGGTTGATCCCTGGTGTCTGTGTGACCACGAATAAGTCCCTTATCCTCTCTGAGCCTTGCTCTCCTCATTGTGACAGGCAGGTGCTAATCAGAGGAGCGAAGTCACAGAGAATGTCCCCAGGATTTCATCCTCTGCTCTGAGCCTGCTCTGGGGTACGAGAGCCTCAGGTCCCGGCTGGGAAATTCTGAAGGCCTGGATCTCTCGGCCGGCCGGCCACCCTCCAAGAAACCAGGGCTTAAGAGGCAACCACACGGCGCCCTGTGGCTGCAGCCTACCTCTGGCGGAAACCAGGCTGCTCGAGGGCTGGGGCCATGGGGATGGGGTCCCCCTCTAGTGCAGGTCTGCCTGAGGATCTGGGGAGGGATTTGGGGGGCCTGGTCTGGGCACAAAGGGAAACAGGGGAGCTACAGGTGGGAACGTTGGAAGGAAGAAAGAGCTGCGGGCAGGGCCCAGGGCAGCCAAGAGGTGGATGAGGGTCCTTAGGGCTCTCTAGGCCCTGTTGCCAGGGAGAGCGTTGTCTTAGCGACCAGGGCTTTTGGGTGCCGTGGGGGCCCTGGCACCCCCCTCCCCCCCACACCATCACAAACCACCTCCTCTCTTCCTTTTATTTGTCTCCCGGTCACCTCTCTGCCAGGGAACGGTATACCCAGTCCTTGCCCGTCCCCTCGGCATTGCTGGACTTGGAGATCAGCGGGTAGCAGTGGGACAGGGCCTCTACCTCGCGGGTCAGCTCCCGGAGGCGCCGCCTCACTTCTCGGGCGTCATACAATACGCGGCGCGAGGAGGGGCGCCCGGGGAGGTCGGGGACGATTGCGGGGCCCTGGGCAGGGGGCGGGGCCGGAGGGGCAGGGGTGCCCTGCTCCTGCTCGGCCTGGGCCCCCACCCCCGCGCCCGCGCCCGCCCCGGAGTTGTCGTGGCTCAGGCCCTTTGGGCTCGGGGGTGGGGGGTTCACCGGGTACACGTAGGCCTCCAGGCCCAGCTCCGACTGCATCCCTCCTTTGAGGGGCTTTCCTTCTACGGTCTGCTGGAAGCGAATGGTGTGGGGAGCCCAGAGCCCCTGGGTGGATCGGAAGCTTTCCCAGTCTGCGCAGTGATCCCAGTTGTGGGAGCAGACTGCTGGGTGCCGATGTGGGGGCTTCTCGTCGTCGTCGGTGTCGGGGGCCCAGGCGACCGGGCGGTGCGCCCGGCGCCTCGAGGAGCCCCTGTGGCGATGGCGGCGAGTGGGTGGGGGGGTCACGGTCATTTTCACGGGGTCCATGGTGCATCGAAGGTGGACCGCAGGGGCGCTCTCTTTCGGAGGCTGGGTCTGCTTCTCAGGTGAGGCTGGCTTAGGAGCTTCTGTGGATCGAGGGGAGGCGAGAGGCTGGAGGAGGGGGGGAGGCTGGTTCCTCCAGGGATGGGGAGGGCGGGGCGCGGGGTGGGGGGAGAGGGGGCACCGCCGGGGGGTCTGAGAGGGGAGAGCCGGAGGGGAAGGGGCCGGCTCAGGGTCAGGCCTGGAGACCCCTGGGTCCTGCCTCTCCTATGCCCCCAGCAGCCTCCGCTTACCTTTCTCATAAACGACGTGGAACACCTGATGTAAGAAGGCGCGGAGTCTGCGCCAGAGCTAGGTGATGGAGAACACAATGACCCCAGGCAGGCCCCCGCCACCAGGCTCTCCCCCAGCCCTCCTGCCGTCCCCCTCCCACCAGAACCGCCCTGACCAGCGTCACCATATTGATGCCAATGTTAATGCAGATGATGAGACCCAGCAGCAACAGGATGGAGTTGCCCAGGTCCTGACAGCTGTTGGTGCTGGAGCTGGGATATGAGGCCCACCCGGGCCGCGGCCGCTCAGCCATGGCCATGGGGGTCCCTAGGGCCACCGGGGCCCCTAGGCCCCCAGCCCACTGCGCCCACAGTGTCTGCCCGCCTGCCTGTCCCAGAAGCTCCTGGGGGTAAGTGGGTCACAATGATGCCGGGGCTCTCCCTCACAATGTGCCAAGAGGGAGAGTCTTGGGCCCGGGGCTGACCCTCTGGCCTGTCTGCTGTCTGCCCCCATCAGCCCCTGCCCGCTCCTCCTCTACACCAGGCTCAGCCCCTGCCCACACTTGGGCCCTGAACGGAACTCCCCAAACAACCCTGCCACCATAGCGGCCTCACCCCAGCACCCTTTCCCCCTTTCTCTCAGCCCTCGAAGCCATCAGCCGAGATGGGCTGTGGGCTCCGACTGCCTCCCCGGCGCGGGCAGGGGGGCCTCCCGACGGCTCGTTTCCTCGGGCCCCCACCCCCATCAGAGCACGCACGAACAACAGTTAAATTTTTATATTTACAATATTCTCTTCATCTTTTGCCAGGTTTAAAAATGTGTACAGAGCCGCGAAGGGTTGGGGCAGGGACATGGGATTGTCAGGGGGTTGTTCTGGGGAGAGGGGCTGGGCATTGGAGTCCGTGGCTGAATCATGGGGTCCCCCAGCCCCCCTCCCGTGCCCCAGCTTGGGGGGGGCATCTGTCTACAGGGTTCGGGGCCCAGGTCCCTAGCATTTAGAGGACGTGGCTGTTTGGAGAGGAGCTAGACCAGGCAAGGGAAGGGGGCAGAAAAGAACTAAGTCTCCATGGGGGGAGGTGGGAGAAGGGACAGTCAGGAGGCAAGGGCTTTGGGGAGCCAAGGCCAGGGGTTCTGGACCCGGGTGTGGAAGACGGCACCCCACCCCCTACTCAAGTTTGGCACAAACCCGCAAAATGCCAGCAGGCGAGGATTCTCCTCCTGCTGGTGTCCCTTCAAACCCTTCCTGATGACGTTCCTGTCCCCAGAGGCCCAAGCCCTTTGTCCTGGGGCACCTCCTTCCCGGGCAGTCACCTCACACATGTCCTTTCAGATTCTCCCTGCTGCTGTCTGCCCAGGCCCCGCCCCCCACTGCCCCTCCATCTGTTCCTGGGCACGGCTGACCTCATTCTCTCCCCAACCTGTCCCTCGAAGCCTCGCCCCCCTGCTCTCCCCCGCGCCTTTCCTTGAGCCCTGGCCGGCTGAGGGAAGGGGGGCCAGGTCAGAGAAGGGGAGGACGTCCAAGGGGAGAAGGTGGTCTGACATCGAGACGGGATGGCTTCAAAGAGGGAGACAGGGTTGGGGGATTAGGACACCGAGGCACCGAGGCACCGAGGGAGGGGATGAGACACAGTGAAGAGCGGAGACACAGGCGGGACCCTTGTAGCTGCCGCTTCCCCTCCCCCCCACCCCGTGTCCCCCCCCCCGTCTCCACAGTTACCTGCCCTGGCCCAGGACTGGGGAATCCTTGGCACGTTTTGAGGGTCTTCCCCCCACCCCACCCCTCAAACCCACCTACGCAGTTTGGCACGGATGAGCAATGATCTGAGGACTGAGGGAAAGGCTGTCCTCAGACCCCAGTGAGGGCTTTGGTCAAACATGCATGGCCTCTGTGGGTGGCACGCCATGCCCCCCCAACTTAGCATCTCTTGGAGAGGGGCAGAGCTCTGCCCCCAGGAGTTGTACATCCCCCCACCCCCCCAGCTTCTGTCTGTCGGGAGTCTGTCCCCACCTGCCGGGTGGGGAGGAACGGGGCGCTAGGCCTTCTTGGACCTGGCGGGGAGGCCAAGGAGCGCCGGAGAGCCGGGGGCCGTCCGCATGGGAACACACACATCCACATGCAAGAAGGCGTTTCCACCCAGAGAAATGTGTCCCGGACCCGTGGGGAAACAAGTTCCCCGGGGAGCACGGGGGTGCACGGATCTCCTCCCTCCCTCCCCCTGGCAGGGGATCTGTGTCTGTCGTCTGCGAAGGCCAGGCCCACCCAGAGAACGTGCTTCATCTGACATATGCCAGGGGTGGGGGGAATAAACATGCTTGGCTGGGGCAGAGGGGGGTGGGGCAGGGGGCCGGGGTGGGGGTGGGCGGGGGGACTGTGATTTCCTCGCTGCTTCCCAGGCACCACCCTGCCGTGTCTGTCCGGTGGCCAAGGGTCACGGGTCCGTGAACACGCCATTTCCAGGGTCTCCATGGGGTGGGGGAGGGGAGGAGGTGGGAGAAGGCAGGAGGGAACGGGATTCTGGGGTACAAATCCCCGCAGAAACTCTTCGAGGGGGCCAACATGTGTCCAGGGCGGCAAAAAAAAAACCTCACCCTGCACATGGCAAAACGCACCCCCTCGTGAGAAAGCACACCTCCACGTGGGAAAACACTTCCACGTTTCCGCACACCTAAGACTGGTGTCCCAGTGGAGGGGACGAAACGCCCCCCCCGAGTTGTTCCGAGGCCCGGGTCCAGAGAAGAGAAAGGGCCTCTCGGCGTCCTGGCGAGGAAAACCCGTGTCCACCTCATGCTCCTCCGCGCGTGACGCCCCCCCCCGCCCCCGCCCCCGCCCCTCCCCGCGCAGGAAAAGCCTGTCGCCGAGCGGTCCTCCCTGCCTCCCCGAGCGGCACTGCCCGCCGGCGGGGGTTGGGGGGTGGGGGGACGGCTGGGGAGGAAGAGGGCCTCCCCCCGCCGCCCCCTATACCCGAGTGGTGGAGTGGGGGTGCGGTAGCGTGTTGTTGTGGCTGGTAGCGGTGGGGGGCGGCGGGGGGAAGGGCCCGAAGGGGTGGAGGGAGGGGGGCGGCGGCGGCGGCGGGGGCCCCAGGCCGCTGGGCAGCAGGGTCAGCGCCCCGGGGGCCAGCAGAGGCACGTCGTCCGGCGCCCGGCGCAGGGCCAGGGTGTAGTCGGGCGGGCAGGCGGGGCGCAGGGCCTCGGCGGGGTCCGCCCCGACGCCGCCCGCCCGCTTCAGCTGCAGCGACACGAGCTCCTCCTCGGGCGGCAGCTCGCGGCCGGCGGCGGGCAGCAGGGCGCCCCCTCCCGGCACGCCGGAGCCCGAGCCGCCCGGGGGGCTGAGCCGCCGGCACCGCAGCTCCTGCCGCCGGTCCCGCTTGTAGTAGAGCGCGGCGAAGGCGAGGATGTTGAGGAAGAGGAGCGAGGCGCCCACGGCCACCGTGACGCTGAGCTCCGTGGAGTAGTCTCGGGAGTCCCCGGGGAAGCGGTCGTAGGCCCGGGGCCCCGGCTCGGGCTCGGGCTCGGGCGGCAGCGTGGCGGGCGGCGGGGGCCGGCGGGTGCCCGGGGCGCCGGGCGGGGGGCGCGGCGGCCAGCGCGTGGCGTAGGGCGGCAGGCGCGTGGTGGTGGTGAAGAGCTCCGTGTGCAGGTTGTGCAGGTGCGGCACGAGCTCCAGCCAGAAGGCCACCTTGTTGGCGCGGTAGTTGTCGCGCACGCGCGGCTTCAGGCCGATGTGCAGGTACTGCTTCTCCTTGCTGTTGAACTTGCTCCACACGACCTCCTCGAAGCGGTTGGGCTTGGTGTGGATGAACTTGGTGTCCTGCGGCACCGGCTGGTTGGGGTCGCTGTGGGCACAGGAGGGCGGGGAGAGGGGGAGTGAGGGGGAGGCCCCGAGGGGGAGGGGGTGGGGGACGGGGTGTGTGTGTGTGTGTGTGTGTGTGTGCGCGCGCGCGCGCCCCACAGAGATGCAGAGAGCCCGGGACACGGAAGGAAAGCCAGAGAACACGAGACAGGAAGAGAGACAGCCAGGGAGAGAGGCAGCCGCTGAGACCGAGTGAGATGGACACATTTTAGCGGGGCGCCTGGGCGGCTCAGTAGGTTAAGCGTCCGACTCGGCTCAGGTCGTGATCTCACATCTCCTGGGTTCGAGCCCCGCATCGGGCTCTGGGCTGACAGCTCAGAGCCCGGAGCCTGCCTCGGATTCTGTGTCTCCCCCTCTCTCTCTCTCTGTCTGTCTCTCTGCCCCTCCCCTGCTCGCGCTCTGTCTGTAGCTCTCAAAAATAAATAAAAACGTCAGAAACCGAGAGTCGAAGACACAGGAGAGAAACCAGCAGGCAAAAGGTAAACAGAAGAGAGAGAGAGAGGGAGAGGCACCCGTGGATTCGAAGAGACGGTGAGACAGAGCCGGACAGACACAAATCCCCACACGCTCACATACACAGCCCCGAGCATCAGACCGAGAGCAGAGTGTCGGGAGAGAGGGAGGAGGAGGGCGGGAGAGACAGACCCGGAGCCAAAGCCGCCAAGCGAGCCGCCCCACCCCGCGAAGGACAGGGCCCTCTGTGTCGGACCCCGCGGACGGTCAGTGCGTGGCACTGAGGAGGCGTCCAGCAGGTGCTTGGGCGGAGAAGGGTCAGGGTTAGATGCCGGAATGACGACTCGGGGAGTGGGGGGCGCGAGGGAGACCGCGCGGAGGGTGGAGGGTGTGTGCGCCTTGGCCTGCAGGGGGCGCCCCACCCGGCCCCGCCGGCCCTCACCCGGTCTTGGCGAAGTTGGTCCAGTAGGTCATGACCACGGCGCTGAGCATGACGTCATTCTTGGAGAAGTTGCACGGGAAGAGGTCGGTGGCGCCCACCATGGGCACGCCGAAGACGTAGGGTAGTTCGTCCCCGTGCGCTGCGTCCGCCCACTCGGGCCGGCCCTCCGCCTGGCAGTGGTGGTAGAAGGTGTAAAAGTACACCGGGGACTGGTAGTCAGCGTGCAGCTTGGCGGTGGCCACGGCCGGCGCCACCCACTGGTGGTCTGTAAAGAGCGCAAGCAGCGTCTTTCGGCGCATCTCGCCGTTGTCCCGGTCGGCCCAGTCCGTGTACATGAACTTGATGGTCTCTCGAAGCACATCCTTGCCCTCCGGATAGCCATACAGGTTGTCCACGAAGTTGGAGACGGTGAAGTCAAACGCGCTGGCGGAGACCCCGTCCTCGCTCTCCGCCGAGTCCTCTACGAACTTGAGGCCTTCTCCTTGGTTGACACCAATGAGCATGTCATAGTTGAGGAATTCTCCCTGCTGCATGAGGATCTCAGGGTCATCGGGGACGACGTCACCGTCCACCACGGGCCCGAAGGCGATGTGGTAGCTGGGGAGAAGGGGTCAGGGTCTCATCACCTGCCCCCTGGCCTCCTCTCAGCTCATAGCCTGCTGAGCCCTGTGCTCACAAGACCCTTCTCCCCTACTTAAAAATCTGCCGAGTCCTTCGGGGCGCTTGGCCTCTCGGGAAGTCGTCCCTGAAGCACCTCATGGCACCGTGCGCCCCCTCGCTCTGTTTGGGCACCTCCGCTTAGGGAAGGCTTCCGAGAGAAGAAGGCGGGGCCGGTGGGGGGGCCCGAAGCCCACCTCTCCTTGCCTGCGGGCACCTCTCACCCTCAACCTCCTTGGAACCAACAAGGCAAGTGAAGGCCTGGCCCGGGCCCTCTCCCACCCCCATACCGGGCGGGCTGCACATCCTGGTCCACCAGCTCCCGGGAAGGCTTCCGGCGCAGACACTCCACGGCCTCGGCGCTGTCCTCGCGGTCGCAGCCCACCTTGGCCGCCAGCAGCCGCGTGTACTTGAGCGGCTGGTAGTTGACCGACCAGCTGGAGATGGCGGTGCCGCTCTGGGCGATGGCCTTCTGGAACAACCCTGGCAGGCACAGGCAGACCTCAGGCTGGGCTGTGTTAGCCCAAGGCGGGAAGGGGGCGCCCCGGGAGCATCCGAGTGTGGGAAAGGGGACCGGGTGGGGGGGGGGAGGGGGCAGGCGGCGGGGTCGCCGGTACCTTCCGAATGGTGAGAGAGGATCAGAAGGTTGACACAGGAGGCCCCTGCTCCAGATCCAAAGATGGTGATGCGCTCGGGGTCACCCCCAAAGTGGGCAACGTTTTCGCTGAGCCAGCGCAGGGCCTGGATCTGGTCCAGGAGGCCGTAGTTCCCTTTTGCAGCCTGGTCCCCGGTGCTGAGAAAACCTGGGAGGAGAGGAGGAGAGGGCCTTCCTGGGGGTGTCGCAGCACCCCGGCCCCCTCTCTGGGCAGCCCGGTCTAGCCCAGAAGCCCTTCCGCTTCTGCCGGGTTGAAGGGAACGCCGCCCGCCAGGGCCCCCTCCCGGACTCCAGCCCCTAGAGTTGGCCGTCCACCCTCACCGAGCACCCCAAGTCGGTAGTTGAGCGTGGCTACAATGACGTTGCCGTAGGCGGCCAGGACGGAGCCGTCGAACATGTTGCCGGTGCCCTCCATGTAGGAGCCGCCGTGCAGAAACAGCATCACGGGCTTCTTCCCAGAGTCCCGGATATCTGCGTGGGGAGGGGGTGGGCGGTGGGCCAGGGTCGGGGGACAAGAGCACAGTCAGACCAGAAGCAGCACCGCCCAGCTCCCGGGGCTACGGAGGACCGGCCCGGAGCTCAGGGGACGTGTCGCTCCCATCCCTGGGGGGGCAAGACCGGATTCCCCTCCCCCCCTCCCCGTCTAGCCCTGGCCGAAGGTCCCTCCTCACCTCCTGCCAGTCTGCCCCACGGCACGTCTCCCAATGCCACACAGACCTTCCGAGAAGCCTAAGAGGCCGGGGTGAGTGGGGGACCCTCCCCAGGGCATCTGCTGGACCCGGGGGACCCCCCAACCCACACACACAAGCAGCAAATCGCCTTCCCGCTCCTAGGGAGACCAGACTCCCAAGTCTGGCGCTAGGGATGCTGGGAGGGTCCTGGCCGCTCCTCAGACTCAGGCCTTGGGCCTCATGTCCACGTGGTAGCCTGGTCTGTGGGTGAGGGGGTGCCAGCCTAGGGTCCCTGGGGGCTTGGTCTCCTCCCTGCCCTAATTCCTTTCTAGGTCACCTCCCCAGTTACCATGGCAACCCCCAGCCTAATTACTGTGCAGGAGGAGGCAGGGTGGGAGAGAGCCTGCCTGATAAAGCCAGGGCCCGGCTCTGTACTCTCAGAACCCCCCCCCCCAACAAACTGGCCTGACCCTGGGTTCTGCACCGGACATCCCTCTTGCCATGTCCCTAAAGGATCCCGTCAATCACTGCCACATGTGGTAGGCCCTTGAGGCCCTCCAGACCACACCGAGGAGTGACAGATTCCAGAAGAGGGTGGGAGCCTGGGAGGGCCCGCCACAGTGGTCCCCAGGGCTATGGCAAGTACCCTCCCTTGCAGCCCCTCCCACACGATTCAGCCACAGCGCCAGGCTGGGGTCACCCATGGCCCCATGGGCCCTCCTCCTCCTTGACACCTGCCATGTCTGACTAGCCTGGGCATTCAACAAACGAGAGCCGGGCCTGGGCCTCCACAGCCCATCCCCAGGGCCTCTGCTCACCTCCCTCCTGCTGGAAACTTTGCTCCTGCCACGAGGTCAGCCCGCAGGCCACTGAGACACTCCCCTCCACCCCTACGGACAGCTTTCCAGCCTCCAGTCTCTCAGGACCTTCTCTGCCACCTCCCCCTGCCTGCTGCCCTCTCTGTGCCCTCTCCAAACCTCGTTCTTCCCCTCGCTCCAGACCTGGGCTGGAGTCCGCCCTGCAAGGCTCTCTCTTAAAGTCCTCAGTTCTCCCCCTCCGCCCCACCCGGCACCTCCACTCCCAGTGTGGGAGGAGGGGGGGGTCAGAAAGGGAAGGAGCAGGGAGGGGAGCTGGGGGCGACAAGAATTCAAAACCAACAACAAGAAACAGGATCAAGAAAGAAGAAAGAAAGAAAAAAAACAACAACCAAAAAACAAGAAGCTCTCGGGGGGCAGATTCGACAAGAAAAGAAAAA
Source organism: Panthera onca (assembly GCF_046562875.1). Taxonomy (NCBI): domain Eukaryota; kingdom Metazoa; phylum Chordata; class Mammalia; order Carnivora; family Felidae; genus Panthera; species Panthera onca. Next base: position 18,692,086 of record NC_138352.1, on the reverse strand, counting down.
AAAAAAAAAAACCCAAAAACCAAAAAGATCCATTTTTTTTTTTTCGGAAAAAAAGAAAAAAAGAAAAAAGTTCTTTGCATTTTGTTTTCCTTTTCAAAATTTTGCGGTGAAACTCCAAGATATTGGGCCCTGCTTTCAAAAATTTCCCAATTCTTTAATTTGCTTCGAATGTTTGCGTTTCCTGCAGCTGATAGGCTTTTGGAAATCGTAGCAGGCTTTTGGTTCTGCCGTTTCAATTGTGCCATCAATTTGCCAACTTTAGATTTTTGTTTGTTTCCAATGTCGTTTTGCTCCAAATTAAAGTTTGTGTGTTTTTTTTTTTTGTTTTTTGTTTTTTTCCCTCAAATGTTAGTTGTCACGAGTGGCAAACCAGCCCAAATTTCTGTCAAACTCTCAACATCCAATTGTGTTTTCACTTTTATTTTTGCTGTGTTTAGCTTTTCTTGCAGGTTGGCTAGTGGGTCCGACATGGTGCGGATCGCCTTTGCAGTTTTCGTAATTCGCGTTTCGAATTATTACAAGTTTTTCTTTTCTTTTCTTTTTCGTTTTTAGTTGGGACAACGACTTAGGGGCCTGGAGGGCTGCGGGGGGCATTTAGTTAGGGGCAGGGCCGTGACCGTCCTCTTATCAGCAACCACATGCAGCGGCCGGATTTTTAAATCTACCTGTGTCCGGCGGATTGAGCGTCGCCTCGTCACGTTTTTTTGTGAGCGGACCTAAGACCGGGAACACAAAACAGAGAAAAAAGGACAATTTTGTGGGGAAAGATGGGGGTCGGGGGGAGGTGGTGGATGGGGAGGGGAGGGCAGAAAGCAGAAAAGGGGAGGGTGGGGGCAGAAAAAATAAGCCAAAAAAAGCAAAATTTGGTCGCAAGAAAAAGAAACCAAGAAAAGAGAAAAACGTTTCTACAACCCGATTTTGTTCCCCTTCCCGGAAAAAGTCATGCCCCAAAGAAAAGGCTGGTTTTGGAGGGGGGGGGGGGGGGGCGGGGCCTGAGTGGGCTGAAGCCTGTTTGAAAGACATTGACTTGGCTTGTCGAAGTGTTTGCTAATCGCTGGAAATTAAGCGGTGTTAGAGGTGGGGGTGGGGAGGGGAGGGGAGGCCCACCCGAGCCCGGGTCACCAAGGCCAGCTGTACCACGGGGCCACCACTCGCACAGGCCCTCTTCAGGGCCCGCGCGGCACCTGCCTGCTCCCCCAGACTGAGAGACGGGGGCTGCAGCGGAAAGGACCGATCCGGGGGGGCAGAGCAGAGACACACCCCCCCCAGCTCGCAGCCCCTGGAGGCCCTCAGCTGCCCACCGGAGGGCTGGGGGTAGATCAGTCGGGCCGCCCGCCCGCCTGTCCAGCCTCTCACCCGCCAGCACGCCTCTCCCTTCTGCACTCACGGGCCTGGCTTCTCACCCCACCTCCCCAGTGTGGGGCGAAGCAGGGAAAGGGGTCATCAGGTCTTGCCCTCCATTCCACCTTTTCCCTCTGCACCCCCCAACCTCCCCCCTTACCCAGGCCTACTCTCCCCCACCCCGGTCCAGAACGGTAAACTTCCCACCGGGGGCGTGAGCACCACCCCCCCACCCCACCCCCACCCCGCCACTGCTCTAACGCCAGAAAGCGCCCCCTCCCCAGTTCGGGGTTCGGTCCCCACATAGGGAACGGGAAACACAGTGCCCTGAGCCAGCCTGACACATAAGGTGCCAGCCAGAAGGTGCCGGGAGGCACAAAGTGTGTCCCTTGTCCAGGAAAGGCCCCAGACTGGGCTCGCAGTTTGGTTTCAGGTTTCTTCCAGACTGGGGAATGGTCAGGGGAGAGCTAGAGCCCAGGAATCGGAGGGGTCCCCCCCCCCCCCCCCCCGCTGATTGATCTCTCCGCATTGACATAAGGACCAGCGCGGGGAGGGACGGGTCCGCAAGGCCTAAGCCAGTCTCTGGAAGGCTTCTCCCAGCTGGCGGTGATGGCCCCATAGGGACCCAGTAGGATCAGGACCCGCTCTCTACACCAGGAAGCGACTGGGGATGAAGTCAGCAGGGCACGTGTGGGCGTGAGAATGTTGGGCGTCCGTGCCCGCGCGTGCGCGAGCGCGAGGGCGCGCCTGCCTGAGTCAACCTCTTCCTCCCAGAGCTGATGTGAGGATTCAGTGAGATCACCTGAATGTGTCAGGCCCCAAGCAGGTCTGTGATAAGAGGCCGTTAAAAATACAGAGTACCGGGTGGACGACTCACGGGCCATCGTTAGGGGTAGGTAGGCTGTCGGGGTGGGTGGCCCGTGAGAGGGCAGGGGGGCGGGGGTGGACGGCCCTCACGTGGAGGGGGTCGCGGTATTGGGGAGGAGGTGTGGGGTGCATTGAGGTGCTTGGGATCTGGGTAGGATTGCAGTAGAAACTTCTGAGCGTCGTGGGCATAGGTTGCTAGGAGGCACGGTTTCTATGGGAAGGGTGGTTAGGGTGTTGGGGTGCACGGCTGGTACGAGGAACACAGGGTGGCTGGAACGGAACGTGTTGGGAGTGAGGTGTCCGAGCACTGGATCTGTGGGTAGGGGAAAGGGCTGTTGGGCGCGCTGTCACAGCCTGAGTCGTGATGCGAGTCCCTTCCTGGGGCTAGGGAGGGTTGGGGTAAGCGACGCCTGGGAAGCGTTGAGGGTGCTGGGGACTGTGGTGTGAATGGCCACGTGCGGGGTTACTCGCTAGGTCACGTGATCCATAGGTGGCCGTGTGGGGGTGTTCTGGTGTAATGATATGGGGGTGTTCGTGGACATAGACGGAAGCAGTGATACAAGGATATCATATAAGGACAGCTAGAAGGTACCCTGAGAGATACCCCGTGTGCTGAAGGCTGGCCCGGGGGAGGACTTTCCGGGCAGTGTGCTGGGGGCCGTGTGCCCTGCTGGGGCGCACCTCACGAGGGCAGCCCGCTCCGGAGCCCCGAGGGAAAGATGTTCTGATGGGGATGGGTGTGCTGGGCTCTGAATGGAGGGGCCCCTGGCGAGGCGGGGGGTCCCTGATCCTTCAGGGGTGCACAGGGGTCAGGGGACAGAGCTGTCTGAAGAGGAGACGCTGAGCTCGGGTGAGGCCCTCTGGATGCGATGTGGGAGGTGGCAGTCTGTCCAAGCACACCTGGAGGAAAGGGAGTCTCTGTCTGTCTTGAGGGGCAGAAGTCACTAAAGTGGGTATTCCTCGGGAGGAGCCCAGGCCTGGGCGTGGGAGGTGGCACAGAGCTGGCGTGGGCGTCTAGGCGGGTAACAGGTCCTTCCGATGCCTGGTCACCCTCAGGGGCCACTCTGTGCGCGCCTTTGCGGGGATGGGGTCGCTAAGCCCCCCAGAGAACGTCGGGGGTGGCTGTCTGTGGGATGTGTTCCTGGGACTGCCCGCCAGGCTCCCGGGGCCACCCTCGGAGGGCACTCGGCGCCCGCAGGCACACAGCGCCTCTCACGGCCCCCCCCCCCCCCCCCCCGCAAAGGCCAGCAGGTGCCGGCGCCCGAGGGTCCGCATGCGCGTTTGTGGCCTGCGTCCACGGGGTGCCCCGCCTGGTGCCCGCGCCCTTACCGTCCTCGGTGGGCACGTAGAGGTTCAGATACAGGCAGTCCTCGCTCTGGTTCTGCACGTAGGTGGCGGCCGCCTCCAAGTTGTCGGTGAACCACACAGGCAGCATGATTGCGGGCAGCGCCCCGTGCAGGTTCTGCGGGCAGGCGGGCGGCAGGGTGGTGGCGTTGCGCACGCCGGGCCACGAGGCGGGGGCCTCGGGCGGCTGGAAGCGGCGGGCGCCCAGGGGTGGCGTGGCGTAGGGTACGCCCAAAAACTGCACGACGGGGCCCAGGATCTCGTTGTTGAGCTCACGGCGCACGCCGCGCACTCGCCCATAGGCCGTGTTCACCACTGGGAAGCGCTCCTCCCCGAGGCTGCTGAGGCCCAGGCCCGGGCCACCCGGGGAGCCGCCAGGACCCCCTCCCCCCCGTTGAGCCCCTGCCAGCCCCACCAGACACAGCGCCAGGAGCCACATGCTGATCGGGGGACCCCCCCTCCCTCCCCGGGACCCCCCCCCTCGGAGAGAGAGAGAAGGGGGGGGAGAGGGAGGGAGGCCCCCCTTGCCCCAGGAGGGGGGAAGGGGGTGGGGGAAAGGAGGGAGGAGGGGGGTGGGGAGGGACCTGGGTTAGACTGGACAGAGAAGGGGTCTGTTCCTCTCCATGGAGGGGGCGAGGGGTGGGGAAGGGGAAAGAAATGGGAGAAGGTGAAGGCAGGCCCGACCTGCGGGGGGGAGGAGGGGTGGGGTATGCAAGAGACAGACAGACAGACAGACAGACAGACAGACAGAACAATACGGAGAAGTGGAAGAAGGGAAGGGAAATTGGACAGGGCAGACAGAAGGGAATGGGGAAAACAAGAGACAAGTGGTTAGTGACTTGGAATCCACACCAAGTTGCCCCCCTTCTTCCACCGTCCGGCCCCCTAGCGCCTCCCCCTCCCACCCCAGCACCCCACCCCCAAAGCAGGGACCCAGATAGAAAAGTCTAAGGCTAGGGTAGGGTCAAGATGCCGCACAGGTCCGGGACAGAGCCAGAGGAGAAGCAGGCCAGCTCCCCAGAACCAGCCTGCCCCCCACCCTTCCAGCTGCTTTGTCCCTCCTAGGCAGGCGTTGCTGGGGGACTCAGGAGTCCCAGTTCCCACCTCCCTGGGAGGGATGAGAGAGACAAGGAAGAGAAAATAAAAATACCAAGTCATTAATTAGCAGGAAGTGGCGGGTTTGTTTATACGTGTTAATTACTCCTCAGCTGTGATTTCCAGGCACTGAACCCCCAACCCGGCCAGACTCGGGCCCTTCTTGGGACCACAGGAGCCCAGCACCTTTTCCTTCCTTCCACAGCCCATCCCCTAAGAATCTGTGCAGCAGGGGGGGGGGGGACCCCTTTCCCCCAGGTGTTCCTCATTCCTTCCATCAGGAGTTAAGGTGCCTTGAGGCAGGGCCTCGAGTAGACAGGGGATGCTGGAGGGGCAAATCCGGGGACAGATGCGTGATCCTGCGGCCGGTTGCCGGGCGACGGGATGCTGCCCCGCAATGTTACCTCGGCAACCGGCTGCAGCTTTAACCCTAGAGGGGGGTCTGGAGGAAGAGGGGAAGGGGCTGGCTTGGTCGCGGGGCACATTCAGGGCATGAGGGCAGAGGCGTGAGTTTTCCCCAACCTTAGCATAGAGAAAGAAGTGTATATGTTGAGGGGAGCGGGAGATTGGGGCCTGGAGAACCCTAAAAGATCCGCCTCTTGCCCCTTGTGGGCCAATCAGAGCCTAGCCCTAGTGACCAGGCCTCTGGCTGGGGAGAAGGGGTGCTGAGGTGGGTTTGGAGGGCATCACATGCGTCCACCCACTGCCCCCCTCCCACAGTCTCCAACAGCCTTGGACCCCAGACGCCTCTTCCATGCATGGCATTTTGACCTCCGTCCTGGGGGGGGGGGGGTCAAACCTCGGCTTTCTGCTCACCCCATCTCAGCTACTGATGTCCCCTTCCCCTTGCCAGCCCCCCACAGTTGCTGCTCTGATGCCTGGATGCTCAGGACAGCAGGGACAGGACAAGAGACAAGATCAGACCAAAGGGGCAGACACCCAGGTCATTCCAGCAAGCGCCCCCTGTCCCCCCCCCCCCCCAACAGCCGCCAGAGCTGTTTGCTGACGCGGGGTTTTCGGAGCCAGGCGCCAGCCCGCGGGTGGCTCTCTGCAGGTGTCAATTTATTCCAGAGCTGAGGACACAGGAATCCTTACCACACACACCCAGTCGTGCCCTCCCCCTCTTCAGGTCCTCTTAAGCTCCTGTTCCCCCATCACCAGGAGGGGGCTTGGGGCTGGCTCCCTCAGGATCTCCTCTGTCCAAGCCAGGCTGGGTTCTGCTTCCATGGCCCTGCCTCCCCCTCCCCCTCCTACTAACATGGTCTGTTTCTGCCCCCCCCCCCCCTTTAAGGTACTTTGGGCCCCTGGCCTCCTCACTGCCAGCTTCTCTCCCTTCCCTCCCCTCACCTCTCTCCTCTCCATGATGCTCCCTCGGAGCATCTTTCCCGGCCTCTTCCAGCTTGCTCTCGTTTCTGCCTTCAGTCCTTTCCCCTTCTCTCTTCTACATCTTTCCACATCTCCCTCCTCGCCGTGGCTCATCTTTCTCTCTCCTTCAAACCTCTTCCCCAAATTTCTCCCTTAAGCCCTTTCTACTTCTCTCTCTCTCTCCCCTCTTTCCCTATCTCTGTCTCCCCCATTTTCTCGCCCCATCTCTGTCTGCCACATCTTTCTCCCCCTCCTTCTCCCTGTCCCTCTGCCTTGCTCTCTCCATTCCTGCCCAGGCCTGACTCCCCCAGCCGGGGAGAATTGAGGGAGGGGGGCTCAGGCCGCAGGCCCCCCCCTCTTCCTGCAGTGGGGAAAATGGCTTGGCCGGGAAGGGGAGAAGGAGGGGGAGGGGGAGATGGGAACACACGGGGTCTGTGGGCCCATTCAAAGGATCATTCATGGGCTGGAGAGAGGCAGAGACAAAGAGACCGAGACGCAGAGACACGGCGAGAGCATCCCTAGGCGGAGACACGCAGACAGAGCAGGCTGGGGGGAAACCAGGCGCAGGGAGAGAGATGGGTGAAAGGAGACCCCAGTGGACCGCCACGCACCCCCCTCCACCCGGCCCGGCTTAGCTCCTACCTGGCTCAGCCCTGGGGCCGTGGTGCCTCCATCCAGGGCTCCGAGTAGGGGGCGGATGGGCTTCGGGAGGGGGGCGGCGGCCTCTGAGCCCCCGCGGCCCCGCAGGCCCAGCCCCCGCCCGCAGCGCCTCACCGGGCGGGGGAGGGGGATCGCCCCAGCCCCGGGGGGCGGGGCCGGGATCCAGTCGATCCCCGGGGAAAGGAGAGGTAGGGGATGGGGTCAGGAGGAACCCGAGAACAGGGAACCCCGCAGTGGGGCCGGCGGAGCGAAGAGGGGGCAACGAGACAGGACTGGATTGGGGATCCACTGGCTCCGTGGGCCGGCTTCGAGGGACCAGAAGGTGGTACAGGCGGAAGATCCTAAGGGATCGGGTGCGGGAGGAGGTGTCCACGGCAATCCCCAGGGGCCCGGAGCCCAGGAGCGCAGGATCCGCGGTGCAGGGGCAGGGATCCAGCCGGAATCCTCGGGGAGGGGGAGGGATCTAGTCGATCCCGAGGGCGGGCGGGAGGGGGAGGTCCAGGGAGTCAGAGGAGGGCGGGAGCCGGGTCTGGAGCCCCGGGGTGGGGGTCGGCAGGGCTCCTAGGAGGGGCAGCGGGGGTAAAGGGGAGGCTTCGGGAGACGCTCAGCAGCCAGGAGGCCCGGACTCCTGGCTCCGCGCGCCGGGGCCCGCCCGCCCCGCGTCCATCCCAGCCCGAGAGTGATGATCCGCCGGCGGAGCAGCCGCAGCAGCCCCGCGCGTCACCGCGCGGCCGCCTCCCCCGCCCCCTGCGGAGAGAGCGGCGCACACCCCTCGCTCGTACCCGCCTGCCCGCCCGCCCTCCAGAGTGTGGGGGGATTGGAGACGGGAGAAGGGGGCGGGAGCGGACAGACCGACGGATGGACGAAGCGGGCCGGGGCAGGGTGGAGACATCGCCCCCACCGGGTCTCCCACCCTCCGGGCTCCCGCGGTTGGTGGGTTGGGGGCGGGTGGGGGGGGGGGGGGGGAGGGTGAACTCAAGGGGGCGGGGCATCACACGAAGAAGGCGGGGTCTTGGATCCGTGGGAGGGGCCATCTCGACAGTGGGCGGGGTTTTGACGGCGGTGGGTGGGGCTTGGTTACCCGAGCGGCCGCCTCCTTGTGAGAGTAGGCCTGGTTTAAAGCTGAAAAGGAGGAGCCAGTGGGGAAAGGGGCGGAACTCCGCGTGGGGACCGGGATCTTTGGAAATTGGCCGGAGGTGGGGGGGGTAGGTATCGGAAGGAGCGATCAACTTTGAAAGTGGGCCAATCCGTGACGCAAATCCTCTAGTCCCGCCTCCGCGCCCCGCCCCTCACTGCTCCGCTCCTCCGACCCTGATTGGTTCTTGTTTCTCCGCCCGCCACGCGGCTTCGCCACTCAGCAGAGCTTTTACAAAGGCGCAAGTACCCGGGTGAGGACCTGGACGCTGGAATGAACACGTCCCGGATTGGGCACTTTTGGACATTATTTGCATGGGAGATTGGGATTGGCTGGCCTCTTGGGTGGCCTGGGCGGTGTTCCTCCGGCGCGTGACCATCCACTGCCATGGCCGGGCCGGGGGCTGCTTTCCGCCGCTTGGGCGCCTTGTCCGGAGCCGGGGCCTTAGGCTTGGCCTCCTACGGGGCGCACGGTCAGGGGGCTGGGGTCGACCTTCGGGGTCTGGTGCAGGGGCGGGGTCTATGGGAAGTGCCGGCTTTCCCCTCCACCGGACAGCCCTCTGCCTGGTCCAGTTTGGTCCCCAGAAGCGCCCATGTGCGTTTCCACCAATGAGACGCCTTCTGGGGGCACCCACCTGGGCCCTCCCTCCACCCGGGAGTCGGGGCGGTGGAGGCAGGTGCTCGGACTGGTAACCTTTGCCTCTCCTTCCACAGGCGCCCAGTTCCCGGATGCCTACGGGAAGGAGGTGAAGGGACTTGGGGCTGCCCAGCTTCCGGGTCTAGGAGCGCCCCAAGTCTGGGGTCGCTGAGGGAAGTAGGGGAGGGGCGGAGCACCGAGGGCGGCGAGCATGTGCCGTGGGTGCTGGTGGGACGGGCGAGCCGGGACTTTAGCGGGGGGACGAACTTTTTCCGATGTGCCCCCACGGGATGCAGGCACCAGCGTTGCTTAAGAAGTGTCTTCCCCCACCCCGCCTTCCATGTCTCTTTTTCTTACAGCTCTTCGACAAGGCCAACAAACACCACTTCTTACACAGCCTGGCTCTGTTAGGGGTGCCCCATTGCAGAAAGCCCCTCTGGGTAATCCTACCCCCATGCCCAACCCTGACCGTGCCCCACCAGCTCCCTCCGTCCACCCTGTTCTTACTGGCCTGTATTCTTGTATCTCCTTCAGGCCGGGTTACTGCTAGCCTCTGGAACCACCTTATTCTGCACCAGCTTTTACTACCAGGCTCTGAGTGGAGACCCCAGCATCCAGACTTTGGCCCCCGTGGGAGGGAGCCTGTTAATCTTGGGCTGGCTTGCCTTGGCCCTTTGAACTTCTTTGTAATTGATTGCTGGGTACTTCTTTAAGAGTTGGAGCAGGGAGGGGATTAAAAGGGAAAGGCAAATAAAGAACTCGAGTCTTTGTTCGTCTAACCTCTTGGAGAAAGAAGGGTAAGCATTGTCCACCTCTGGACTCCTTCCCTTTCCTGAGACTGAATCTTGGGTCTGGGGATTCTGTTCATTCGAGGTTAGCTCGTTAGGAGGTTCTGAAACCGGTGGGTGTCAGAGTCCTAAAGAATGTTGGAAATACTGCAGAATCTTTCGGAAGCACTCTTTGGGCCCAAGTCACCATGCGGTTCTGCTGCCCACTAGAACTGAAGATTACTGTAGGGTAAAGTTTTCAGGCCTGCCAGGCCACACATTTATTGAACATTCACTCTAGAAGTCAGAGTTAAGGCAAGGCAGCTCAGGAGTAGTGCCATTAGTTACAAAATTCTTTGGGGTTCAACGCAGGGACAGATCATCATGTATGGGGGGCGCATAAAAGGCTTCAGTGCTTGAGATGATCCTTAAAAGAGCTCTGTTGCGGGGCCGCCTGGGTGGCTCAGTCCATTAAGCGCCCAACTCTTGATCTCAGATCAGGTCATGATCTCACGGTTCATGGGATCGAGCCCTGCATCGGGCTCTGCACTGACAGCACTGAGCAGGGTTGGGATTCTGTCTCCCTCTTCCACTCTCTTCACTCTCTTCCTCTCACTCAAAAACAAACTGAGGGGAACCTGGGTGGCTAGGTTGGTTAAGCGTCCTGTCTCAGCTCAGGGCATGATCTCGTGGTCCGTGAGTTCGAGCCCCACATCAGGCTCTGTGCTGACAGCTCAGAGCCAGGAGCCAGCTTCCCATTCTGTGTCTTCCTCTCTCTCTCTGCCCCTCCCCCCCCAAAAAATAAGTAAACTTAGGGGCACCTGGGTGGCTCAGTCGGTGAAGCGCCCTATTTCGGCTCAGGTCATGAACTCGCGGTCTGTGATTTTGAGCCCCACGTCAGGCTCTGTGCTAACAGCTCAGAGCCAATAGCCTGCTTCTGATTCTGTGACTTCCTCTCCCTCTGCCCCTCCCCTGCTCGCGCTCGTGCACTCTCTCTCTCAAAAATAAACATTAACACAATTTTTTTTAAATAAATAAACTTAAAAAGAAGACTCTGTTGTGGAGGAGACCATGAACAGAGACAGAGGTGGGGAAGGGGGGGCAGAGTGGGGCTCCACGATCTGTGTGGGCCGAGTTTCAAAGTAGTAAAAACGGGCTTTAACAGCTCAGCATACAAATGGATGGTTGTGAGTTGTGCTCTGAAAGCGCAGGAAAAGAGCAGGGAGGCAGCGGGACAGTGGGGTCGTGGAGGGTGTGTCCCCCCCTCCGATGGGAAGGCCTCACAGAGGAGGTCCCATTGAAGCTGGAGCCAACCAGGTACAGAGTTGGAGGGGAAGCATGTCCTAGGTGGAAAGACAAGCTGGCGAAACGGGCTAGAAAGGAGCAGTCCAAAATCATTGAGGCAGGAGAAAATCAGGCAGGGGGGAGGGTGGTTGGAGACAGAGCAAAAACCATGTGGCTGATGGGTAGTGATGAGGGCCCCCAGGTACTCCTTGCAGGCCTTGCAGGGAGTAGTAAAGCACTTGAAATCTGTCTGTAGAGCAACAGTGAGTTGTTGAAAGGTTTCAAGTAAGAGAAGGCTAGGCCCTTTTATACATGTAATTTTTACGGATTTATCTATTTAGAGACAGGAGGAGGTGCAGAGAGAGAGAGAGAGAATCCTGACTTGGGGCTCGAACTCATGAAACCATGAGATCATGATCTGAGCCAAAACCAAGAGTTGGATGCTCGGCCCACTTAACCCAGGGCGCTTAAAAGATCTGGAGGAAGCCAGGGTGGCCACAGGCCAGTCAGGAAGGCCAGGGATGAGATGATGGTGGTGGCTTGGCTTAGGGTGGAAGAGGTGGTGGAAAGGGTCCGATCCAGGATATATTTTGAGGGTCGTACCGATAGGAACTGCTAATGGATTGGATGTAAGGGTGAAATGAGTGGGAGGCTTCCTGTTGATACACCCAGTGGTTGGAGGTGCTGTTACTCAGATGAGAAGAACGGAAGGAGGGGGATGATGAGGGGGAGGCAGTCAGTTTGGGGCAGGTTGCTTCTGAAATGCCTGGGACACATCCAAGTAGGTTGTTGGGGAGCTCGGGGAAGTGTGGGGGCTTGGGAAAGATCTGGACTCAGGTTTACTCAGCACCCCTCTTCTGGCCGGTCTCCCATCCCCTCTCTTCCCCACAAATGCCCTCGGAAGGATCCATGGATCGCTTAGAGGTCTTGGTTGCCTGATCCAACGGATGATTTTCTTTCTTTTTTTTTTTTCTTTCGTTCTTTTTTTAAATTAGGCTCCACGCTGGGCGTGAAACCCAACAGGGGCTTGATTACAGGACCCCAAGATCAAGACCTGAGCTGAAATCAAGAATCGGACCCCAATCAACTGAGCCATCCAGGGACCTCCCTTTTTTTTTTTTTTTTTTTTTTTAAAGTAGGTTCCATGCTCAATGTGGGGCTTGAACTCACAACCCTGAGATCAAGCGTCCCAGGCTGTACCGACTGAGCCAGGCTGGTGCCCTCAATGGTTGACTTAATCTTGTCTTTAGCCTCTGCAGCATTTGACACAGTTGGCCACACTGTCCTTAAAATACATCCTGTTGTTTCTAGGACACCCCTCCTGGTTTTCCCTTTGGCTGTGACTGCCTGGCTGGCTTCTCTATCCACTTTAAATCAATGGTTTTCAAATTTTAATGGAAAAAAGTTAGAGCTCCTAAGTACACAAATTTTTTTAAAAAATTTTAGTGTGTATTTTTGAGAGAGAGAGAGATAGAGTGTGAGCAGGGGAGGGGCAGAGAGAGGGAGACAGAATCTGAACCAGATTCCAGGCTCCGAGCTGTCAGCACAGAGCCTGATGTGGGGGCTCGAACCCATCAACTGTGAGATCATGACCTGAGTGAAGTCAGACACTCAACCGACTGAGCCACCCAGGCGCCCCAGTACACAATTATTTTTTAATGTGTGTTTATTTTTGAGAGAGGGGAGGGGCAGAGAGAGGGAGACACAGTATCCAAAGCAGGTTCCAGGCTCTGAGCTGTCAGCACAGAGCCCAAAGTGGGGCTCGAACCCACAAACTATGAGATTGTGACCTGAGCCGAGGTCAGATGCTCAACCAACTGAGCCACCCAGGCACCCCTATGTACACAAATTTTAACTTCCGTCTTTTTACTTTTCAGTTTTGTGTACGTCTCATAAAGTTCATATCTGTGTGATATATCAGAGGTGCATGCTTAACTTTTCAGAAAGTTGCATTCAAAAAAGCACGGACCAGGGGCACCTGGGTGGCTCAGTCGGTTGAGCGTCCAGCTTTGGCTCAGGTCATGATCTCGCGGTCCGCGAGTTCGAGTCCCGCGTCAGGCTCTGGGCTGATGGCTCAGAGCCTGGAGCCTGCTTCCGATTCTGTGTCTCCCTCTCTCTCTCTGCCCCTCCCCCACTCATGCTCTGTCTCTGTCTCAGAAATAAATGAACAAACAAACAAAAAAAAATGGACCATTTCTGTAAATGAGAGGGATACTAGAATTTCTGTCTCCCCTCCAACTAGTCCCTACTGAGCTCCAGAGCCTTGGAGCAGCTGCTGGGTGCCAGAATGTTCAGTGGGGACCTTGAAGGAGTTCGGTGATGCAGAAGGGGAAGGGGTGTGTTCCAGACCCCAGGCAAGAGCTATCCGGGCAGCCCTGAAGCCAAAGAGAGCCCGGGGCATTTGAGACGTCAAAAAATTCCTGGTGGCTGGCTTGAAAGACCTTGAGAGGGTCGTAGGGAAAAATGGCAGATAGCAGGGGCAAATGATGGAGGGCCTTGGGCTGAGATGTTGGACTCTCTTCTGAGGGCAATGGGGAGCCACTGAAGCATTTGTATCCAGGGAGGAGGCATGATTTGAGGTATATTAGTAGATCACAATATTTCATTGTAGTGATGACTGAAATACAGCCTCAGAGGAAACCTCCAGGTGGGGGAGGCGCCAACATCTGGAATGGCCACCCTCCGTGTAATGTGATCCCTTAGCTTTGATCCTGCCCGTGAGCGGGGCTCTTGAGGAACCAGGATAAATAAGGCCTGCTTGATAATCGGTCCCTATTATTACTGCGCACTGTGTCCAATCTTCTCGATAGTCCTGCGTGGGAACTCAAGCTCACGGAGGTGAAGTGACTTGTTCTGTATCGTAGTTGGGACCAGCGTGGCCTGGGGTTCAAACTCTCCTCTGTCCAATTCCCAGAGCTAAGCTCTTTCCTTCCTGTGAGCACCAAGAAACTCCAATCTTCCGCAGCGAAGACCGATCCTTTCAAGAGATAGTTTGGTACAGCCCAGGTGGGCTCCTTTGGTTTTTGGAGCCTGGTACAGACTTCTGTCCATCTGCCAGCTTTCAGCGTGACTCGTTCGCCAGAAGAAAAGGGACACACCATACTGGTGACGAGAGAGACAGCAGAAGTGCCTGGACCTCAGGATGGAGTGGGCAGACAGGAAATGACCAAACAGGAAGAGCAGGGCCCGCTGGGAATGGCCTCCTGGGCCAAGCCTGAGTCAACTTTGCCCTTTTCCTCACATCCTGTATCCAAGCCATTATCAAGTCAACACGTCATTGGCTGAATGCATAACCAGAATCTGACCATTTCCCACCACCTCCATTGTTACCGCTCCGGCCCCTGGTCAAAGTCACCATCACATCCCCCCTCGCTTTTTGCAAGAATGTCCTTCTGCCCTTGCCTAACTACAGCCTGCTCTAGACAAAGTAGCCTGAGAGAGAGAGAGAGAGAGAGAGAGAGAGAGAGAGACCCTGTAACAGTGATCTTCAGCCTTAGCTGCACATTAAAGTCTTTGGAGAAATTCCCAGAAAGTTCTGATAGCTGCACCTTACCCCAGATACTCTAATTCAATTGTTGATACGACACGGGGCCCGTGCAGAGGTATTTTGTGAAGCACCCAGATGATTCTATCTTGTGGCCAGAGCTGAGGACCACCGCGTGTGTAAGGCTCACGTCTCTATCCGAACCTTGCAACACTTCCTGTCTCGCTCAGTATAATCCAGTGGTCTGTAAGGCTGTATGTGATCTGGGCTCCTGGGATCTCCATTCCTTCTGCCTGGTTCGTTCCAGTCCAGCCACACTGGGGTCACTTTTGTTCACTGAATGACTAAGGTGCACTTTGCCTTTCTTGTTCGCACTGTCTGAAACTTTTTTTTTTTTTTTTATGCCAGAGGCCGGCCTGGTTCCATCCTTGACCTCCTACAGTCAGGTCTCGGCTCAACTACCACCTTCTTGGTGATACCTTCCAAGTTCATCCTCTGCAAAACTGCAACCCTTGCCCACCACTCTCTGTCCTCATCTTGCTCAATTTTTCTCCATAGCACTTGTTACCCTCTGACTTCTAGTATATTTTACATTATCTGTCTCTTCTCTGCTAGAACGGAAGCCCCAGGAGATCAGCAATTTTGGTTAATTTTTTAAAAAACTGCTGTATATTCCTCTCAAAAGCTGACATATAGTAGGCGCTCACTAAATCTTTGTTGAGTAACTGAGTTTCTGTATGTTGATGTTCTGGTGGATGCCGGTGCATGGTTTGGGCCACGTAGGATCTGGGGTACTTAAGCCCCCCCCGGGGGAGAGGTCAGGCACTTGGGTCCGAAGCTGATGATGGCTGAAGCTGTGGGAGCAGCTGACCAGCCCAGAAGAACTTGGACCCATCTCTGAAAACCTGCTTCTATGTTCATATATATATATATTTTTTTTAATATTTATTTATTTTTGAGAGAGAGCGCGCACACAAGCAGGGGAGCGGCATTGAGAGGGCGACAGAGGATCGGAAGTGGGCTCTAACAGCAGACACCCCAATTCGGGGCTTGAACTCACAAACCGGGAGATGGTGACCTGAGCCAAAGACAGACACTCAACCGACTGAGCCACCCAGCCGCCGCCCCTCCCTGCATGTTCATCTTGGTGGGTGACCCCTCCACCTGCGTGGTCACCAGACAGGTACCTGGGGTCATCCGGAACGCCTCACCTCCACATGTCACCCCTCAAACAAGCTCTAGATTTGCTGTGTCAGCATCTCCCCGATCTACCACTCCTGTCTGCACCTAGCACAGCACCCGCTCCTCCGGCGGCCGTCCACCACCCGGCCCGGGCGCCCTCGTGGTTCTCCACCTTGTGGTTTAGATGTGTCTTTCTAAAACCCAAATTCGACCTTCTCTTTGGGTCTTCACATCTTTCGGTGGGCCCCCCCGCTGCCCCTGGGGCCAAGTCCCAGCTGCCACCAGGCCTTCCGCGCAGGTAGGTGGGTGGCCTCCCTCTCTCAACTCTTCTCTCGTTGCTCTGCCCATAGGGCCCCAGGCTCAGCACCTCCTTACACCTGGGGGCCTCTCTGCTCAGGACCTAGAAGAAGCGACTCCTCTGGCAGTGGGGACGGGGGGGGGGGGGGGGGGGGGAGGCTTTCCTGCTAACCGCGCCGCGTCCTCTGGCCACCCCCGGACCTCACTGCGCGCACGCTCACTGTTGCCACCGTTTGGCGGCCTGTCACCCACGTGGCCAGGGGCTCCTGGAAGACGTACTGTCGTAGCAAGGTGTCTGTGTGGTTGACCGCAGCGTCACGGCGAGCAGCCGCGGGGGCAGCCCCCCGGGGAGGTGGAAAGGGAGCCGGGGGGCCAGTCCTAGAAGCCAAAGAAGGAGTGTGGAGGGTGTTCCGCTGCGTCAGCGAGGCCCGAACCGCCCTCGGGAGGAGGAGCCTGGGGTCCAGCGCCGCGCCAGCCGCCCTGGCTTCCCAACCGGGGACACCGAGCGCTCTGCGCCCGCAGACGCGGCGGGGGTCGCCGGGCTAGGTCTGGGCCGGCGGCCCTCCCCAGGCGGGCCTCCTCTGGTGTCGAGCGGCGGGGCGGAGCGGGCGGGGACGCCGGCCACGCCAGCGAGCTCCCCGGCGCACGGCTCGCGGCCCCGCCGGAGAGCCGGCTTCCTTTGTGCGCACGCGCGCCGCCCGGGCCGGGAGGGGCGGGGCCTGGACGGGTCGAGGGGCGGGGTCGGGGCCCGGGCCCGCCTCCCCGAGCTCCTGCGAGCCGCCGAGCGCTGGGCACGCCAGCTCTTCTAGGGGCTTCAGGTGAGCGGGGGGGGACTGGGGCGCAGGGGGCCCGGGAGGCCTCCCTCGAGGCCGGGCCGTCGCTCGGACCGCGGGTCCATCCTTCCGGCCGTCTGCCAGCCGCCGCCTCCGCGGAGAATGGGAGAACAAAGGGAGGGGGCGGTTCTGGGGCCCCCGAGGGAATCCAGGGTCCCAGGTACCCGCCCTGCCCGCTGACACTTTCGGTTTCTCCCTGAGTCAGAGGCGCCGCCCAAGAGACCCTGGGCCCGCGCCGCGCGCGGCCGCCTCTCCGCGTTTGCCTGTCCGTCTTTGTGTCTGTCTCTGTGTCTGTCTGGCTGTGTCCGAACTTGCCACCACCTCCAAAACTAAGCCTCCCGGACACTGACACCGGCGAACTCTCGCCCCTTTCCCATGGCAGGTAAGTGGGCGCGAGGCTGAGGGTCTCCGTTATCCCCCCACGGACTCGGGAGCTGGGCGTCGAGCACACCCTGCGGGAATGTGCTCCGACTGGCCGTGTGGGGCCCCTCCCTTCCTCCCGGGGAGCCGCCGCCCTGCTCCCCCGCCCCGTCGTCCTCATTCTCTTCCCATCTCATCGCCCTGCAGCCTCGCGGCCCAAGGGGAGAGGGGATGTGGCCGCGGGTCCCCGTCTAATCTACCCCTGTCCCCCCACCAACAGGCTACTTGCCCCCCAAGGGCCACGCCCCTTCACCCCCTCCTCCCTACCCTGTGACGGCTGGGTACCCGGAGCCGGCGCTGCACCCCGGGCCCGGGCAGGCACCAGTGCCCCCCCACATGCCTGCCCCTGCGCCCGGCTTCTCTCTTTTCCCTTCGCCCGGCCCCGGGGCCCCAGGGCCTGCTGCCCCGTTCTTGCCACTGCCCGGGGTGCCTTCCGGCCTCGAATTCCTGGTGCAGGTGAGTGGGAGGGCGCGGGGTGGGGGCCGGGGAGAGTGACGAGGAGGGGACCCTGGCGTCCAGACCAGCCAGCTGACATCGGGCGCGGACCTTCCTGCCTTTCCAGATTGATCAGATCTTGATTCACCAGAAGGCCGAGCGAGTGGAAAGTGAGTGGAAGGAGTAGGCTGGGCCTCGTGACGAGGGCAGAGACAGGGGGCTCTTGGGCAGGTGGTGGGGCCTGAGCCTCAGCGTGTCCCCCTTGGCAGCGCTCCTGGGCTGGGAGACATGTAACCGGTATGAACTGCGCTCGGGGGCCGGACAGCCCCTGGGGCAGGCGGCGGAAGAGAGCCACTGCTGCGCGCGCCTGTGCTGTGGCGCCCGCCGGCCCCTGCGTGTCCGCGTGGTGGACCCCAGTGATCGAGAGGTGCTGCGTCTGCTCCGCCCCCTGCACTGTGGCTGCAGCTGCTGCCCATGTGGCCTCCAGGAGGTGGGCTGGGCGGGGTGGGGCCAGGGACGGGGTTGGGTGGGGGGAGGGGCAGGCCGGAATGGGGAGGACCGGGGATGGAACGTGGTCCGCTCCTGAAGAGGCCTGGGATGAAGCTTAGCTCGGGTGGGGGTGGCAGGCGGGATGGGGGATCTAGTGGGGAGCGGGGCGGGCGGTAGCCCCGGGAGCTGAGGGCTTGGGCCAGGGTGCCCTGGCTCGGCAGTGACCCTGCCTGCCCCTGGCTCCAGATGGAAGTACAGGCCCCTCCCGGCACCACCATTGGCCACGTGCTACAGACCTGGCATCCCTTCATCCCCAAGTTGTCCATCCAGGATGCCGATCGCCGGACCCTCCTGCGCGTGGTGGGGCCCTGCTGGACCTGTGGCTGTGGCACAGACACCAACTTTGAGGTACCAGGAGGAAGGGGAGATTCCTGGGAGCTTCATAAACCAAGATGGCAGCTTCTGTGAGGCACGATGGCCAACACTAAGGTCAAGACCCTGAGCTCACTGATCCAAGTCCACTGAGGCTCCTAGCACATCTCCAGTGTTCTCCATGCAGAAGGGGGTGGCCCGGTGGCCTTCTGAAAGCTTGGCAGGGAGGCTTTCCTCTGAAGGACCAACGCTGTCACCTGCCGCCCCGTGTTGAGGGGGAAACAAGCTAAGGCCAGGCTTGGTTTGGGACACAGGATGACCACTGGGTCTGCTGCAGGCTAGCTGCGATGCGTGAGTGTGTGAGCCCGGGCCCTGGAGCCAGCACCGGTGTCACTTGTCAGCATCCTGCGGCTTGCCCCCCACCCCCACCCCCACGGGTGATCTATGTCCTCGTCATCAGAACCCAAGTGGTGACAGTGCCAGGGGTGAGGCCTGGGAAGCGCTTTCGTTTCTAGAAGACAGAGGCACCTCCCCGACACTGTGGTTCTTTAAGGGATAATCACCAGGGCAGATAAGGGAGAAATCACAGGGAGAAGCCCGTAGACTTTCCAAGGCTTCCGATGAGGTGTCCTACCTAAGCCTGCTTTTACAAATCGAGTCACCTTGGGAGCTGGGTGGAGGCTCAGTGATAGAAAGATGACTGGGTGACCTCTGCATGGGAACGTGCAGCCCGTGGGGCCCTGGGAGACCCAGGCTCCCTTTTCCGTAGTTATGAGCAGCCCTTCTTTGGGGCCGCACTGGGGATGGCAGGGCTGGCTGGGAGAGGCCCTGCCCAGCCGGAGACTGGTCTGCAGGAAGTGCCCCAGAGCTGTCAGTGGGGGAAGGGGACCGGGAGGGCACAGAAGGCAATCCCTTCAGTTCTAGCCCCTGAAAATAAGCATAGGAAACGATCAGGAAATCGCAGTGAATTACCTCCTCCGTCACCAGGGCCTGTTGTTCTTGGGCCCGGGGAGGCCGGTGGAAATCCTGGTCCTCAGAGGCCACTTACTGCTGCCCCTCCCCCACCAGACGGGCTTGGATCCCCTCTGGATGAAGCTTGGACAGGGCCCTCGCTACTTTGCGGGGTAAAGGCACCTCTTAGGGCAGGCACAGCCTTCTAGGCGCCTGGCTGGCTGGTCGAGTGCAGCCCCCCTAGCCCTCTTGGACCAGGCCACTCAACAGCTACGGGCGGCAGGTACTTTGGTGACCGAAACAAACCTGGGAAGCAGCCCTACACGGAGACGAGTACTCGGTGCTTCCGTTCCTGCCGCTGCTTATGTTCGGTTTTCGCGTATGGCCTTTCAGGAGCAACAGACGTGAGTCTGAACTCAGATTTGCACTATACACACGCAGTGTGACCGAGGGTGACCTGGTTTCCCCGGATGCCACCGGGAAACCCGCCGGAAGGATTCGCTAAGGACAGAGTCGGCGCCGCTCATACGCGGCGATGGTGGGAGGGGGGGGGGCCTGGCGGCAGGGGAGGTCAGCCGCGTCCCCCCCCAGTTGGCTCCTGCCTTCCCGACAGGTGAAGACTCCGGATGAATCACGCAGCGTGGGCCGGATCAGCAAGCAGTGGGGGGGGCTGCTCCAAGAAGCCCTCACCGATGCGGATGACTTCGGCCTGCATTTCCCTCTGGATCTGGATGTGAGGGTGAAGGCCGTGCTGCTGGGAGCCACGTTCCTCATTGTGAGTCGGCTGCCCCGCCTCCCCTCCCACCACCCCGCTCTCCACCAGGGCTCTGTGCGCATCTTGGCCTCCTGCTAGATTAGAGACACGCTCTATGGGGGCGGGGGGCGGGGGGCGGGTGCAGGTTCCGGACCTGGGTTGTGAGAGCTGAGCCGGGCCGGCCCCGCCAGCCCCGTTGACCGTGCCCTCCCGTCAGGACTACATGTTCTTCGAGAAGCGAGGAGGCGCTGGGCCCTCTGCCGTCACCAGTTAGAGGCCACCGCAGGGCGAGGGGAC
Organism: Panthera onca; assembly: GCF_046562875.1. Classification (NCBI taxonomy): domain Eukaryota; kingdom Metazoa; phylum Chordata; class Mammalia; order Carnivora; family Felidae; genus Panthera; species Panthera onca. The sequence goes on along the minus strand of NC_138352.1, from coordinate 18,672,078 downwards.
CATCACCTCAACCAGAATCCAGGATGGCCACCTGTCAGAGGCGGCCGCTTTCCGCGACGTTTGCCGCAGGGGACAGACGGGGATGCCCGAGAGTCTAGGGGCCACGGCGCCCTACCCCTGCCCCGGTCCCCTGGCCTCCTTCGCCTTGGCCCCTGGGGAAGGGTATGTAGGAGAACCCTTCTCCCTCGCACCGCTGTCTCTCCGAGCCCTTGGCACACAGGCATGTCAGCTTTCTCCTCCCTTCCCCCGGCCCCCTTCCGGGGCCTGTGCTCCAGATCCGGCCTTGGGAATCCAGGGCCCTCGGGCTTTCTGGCAGGAGCTGGGGTGGGCAAGGGTTTGCAGCACCAAAGATGGCAGGCGTGACCGCTCTCGCCCCGCATCAGCTTGGCCAGTCGGTTCAACCTCAGACCGTGGCGCTCTGAGGGGATCCCCGCCTCCCCCAGGCCCCGCCCACAGCCGGTGCTTCGCGCAGCTTCCTCCGGAGCCTTAAGCACCCCATCCTGCCCTTTGCCTTAGGAAGGAGGCTGTATCTTTGTATGTTCTATTCATATAAACTTTGTAACTTTTTGGATTTCGGAAGATGTATGTGATGGGAGAGAGGAGAAGGGAGTTGGTATGGGAAGACACGACGGGCAATAGGACGGCCGGGCTGGGTGGGGGCCGGCCCGTTTCACGATCCGTGCTGCCAAGATCCAGCGTCTCTGAGTTCAAGAGGGCGACTTCATCGTCCATTATGGCCCCGGACCAAGCCAAGGCAGTCTGGGCCACGTAGCCCAAGTCAGCGGGATCGCTTCCGTCGTCCGAGATGACTGCTCCCACAGAGACCCGTGTGGCAGCTGACGGCAGTTCGGGATGGCTGTTCCCGAGGCCCAGGATGGCCACTGGACCGCTCTCTGTAGCAAGTGGAAGCTTCCTGTGGGTGCGACGTGTGGCAGCTGTGTCCCTCCAGGTTCTCCTCGTGGTTGGCGATGTGGGAGGCAGAGCGGAGGAGATCCTTCTATGAACCAGCTGAGGGAGCGTGAGCCCTCAGAGGCCAAGGGGCAGGGCGGGAGGAGACGTTCAGCGGTGCCCGACCCCGGGCTCCTCCCGTACCTGGGTGATCTCCCCGGGTGGGAAGTTCTGCCCTGATGGGACCTGTCCGGGTTCTGCCTGGTCCCACGTGGCCAGGCCCTTGATCCAGGCTAGCATCCGCACCCAAGGGAGCGGAGCTCAGGGCCGGGCCAGGACGTAGCGGCTGGCGGCCGAGAGGTCCCACTGGTGATGCTCCAGGATGCGTCGGCAGTCGGCCCTGGACCGGCTGCTCAGATGGAAGAGCTGGTCCACCTGCGGAGGCAGGAGGCAGGAGGCAGGAGGGAGGGCGGTGGCTCCCGCAGGGCAGGCGCGGGAGGGGTGGGAACCCGAGAGAAGGGTCTGGCTTTACCTTGAGATTCCGGATGGCAGAAACCACGTCTCCCCCGGTGGCCCTCAGCGCCGCCTGGCACTCCTGGTGGGTGACTCCGTGAACGCTCAGCTCCACCTACGGGGCACGAAGTCCGGCTTGGGCCACGGTCCCACCTGTAGCCCCTCGGGCCGCCGGGCCGCCTCAGGGAGTTCTCACCTCCATAACCCTCCTCTGCAACTCGGGGTCGGGCAAGAGGCCTCCGGAGGGAACGGTGGCTTTGCCGGCTCCAGGTTTTCCCGGGGGGTGGCTGGGGAGGGGTTCTCTTCTGGGCCACGGAGGCCGCTCCCTGGGGGGCTGGCTGGGCTGCGAAGGACTGGAGGCAAAGGGAGGGCAGGATGGCAGGCCAGGGGGTCCCCGGGTCACGGCTCTGGCATGGCGAAGTTCGGGGGGGCTGGAACCACCCCCTGTGGGGCGGGGGCCCAGGGACAGAACAGACTCCAGGCTCTTGGAAATGACTGCACAGTTGAGAAATAATCGACCTGAGAGGAGGCCCAGATGCTGGGCCCCGCCTTCTCCCCGTTGTGTCTGTGCCGTGCTCGTGGGGGGCCCTTGGTTAGGGGGACAGGAAGACAGGTGTGCGAAACAGACACCCCAGCCCAGGCAGCTGAGGCCCCAGAGAACAGAGAGGGCGGGTGCTGCAGGGGGAGACGCACGGCGCTAGAGAGGGCAGATGGGGGGCCGTCACGTCGCCGACACCAAGGTCAGGACTCAGAGCGGGGGCAGGATTGCGAGAAGCCGGGTCCCCGGCACCACACCCACCTCTCGCCCTCTGCAGGGGCACGTTCCTTCTCTGGCCCCGTGCCGGAGGCAAATCCCGAAGCTTGGCCTTCCCTCTGTCCCTGTTGGAGAGCAATCCGGTTCATTCTCCCCACCGGGCACATCAGTGTGCACCCCCCCACCGGAAACTCTGGGGGGGCGCTCCCAGGCAGGCTGAGCCCCAGAGTGGAAGCCCCGGCTGGGAGGCAAGTCCAGCCTTCCCTCCAGCTGCCCGCCCCCCCCCCCCGACCCCCTTCCCAAGCTTCCCTTCCAGAGGCATTGCTGGGCTTGTGTCCCCCACTCACCCATCTGTGCTTCCCTGGTGCAGCTCGCCCCGGGCAGGGGACACTCTGTGGACCGGACGGGTGGCTGGCGAGCCCCCCGAGTCTGCCAGTGTCACTGCTGAGGCTGGGAAGCTGCCCACTTTGAATGTGCGGCCATTCTGGCCCTTCCAGGTCGTGGAGTCCGGGCTGTGGGAAGAGGCACTGTTAGAGGGGACGGAGGGGGAGGGGGAGGGGGGGGCTGGGCTCCGGCCCACATTCAGCTCGCAAGCTGTGTGCCTGCAGCGGCAGCTGCCTGGAAGAAGGGAGGCTCTTTTCTCCCTAACACAAAAGGGCTCTACGGGCTTGGTGGCTCCAGTGGGAGCCACGACTTTAGTGGCGCTCCCGGGGCCCAGCGGGGAAGGGAGGAGGCAGAGGGTCAGGGTTCAGGGAGCTGGGCGGGGGGGCAGCAGATTGGGACCAGGGTCAGGCAGGTCGGGTGGGAGTCCTCCTCCTTGGGGACGTTCGGGAGGCCCGAGGCTGTCACCTGCCCTCGATGATGGTGATGGGGTCACCAGTCTCCATCCTTAGGGCGCCTGGCTCTGTGACCTCCCTCACACAATGTGCCTCAGGAGGCCACGCCTGCAGAGACAGGAAGAAAGGGTGGCAGGGCTTGTGGCCTGAGTCAGAAGGGCAAGATCACGTGAGCAGGAGAGGAAGGAGACTCCTGTTTACGTACCCACCCATCAAACCCATACCAGGTATGTTCTCTGTCCCGGGCCCAGGGGGGACTGTCCCTATCCCCCAGTAGGGGGTGGCAGATCTGGGTTCCACACCAAGCCGGACGTACCCCAGGGGTCAGGAAGCAACAAAGGGGGGGGGGGCTGTCTCTGCCCAGGAGAACCAAGGGAGGGTCCTCCCACGCACTGCTTTTACTCCACGCACCGCTCTGCCTCCCAGCATCTCTGGAAATATTTTCCTTTTCTTCCCAGCCCCGCTGCCTTGACCCTGACCGCAGACATCCTTTCATTTCTGCTTCATGAGCCCTGTCAGCCACCTGCTCTTCCCTTGTTCAGTCTCCTTCCTCTCATCCCTCCTTGCTCCAAGCCAGAGTGAGAAGAACATGCAAAGTGACTGGGAACTCCCCTGCTCAAAATCCCTCCATGGCTCCCAGGTGCCTTCAGGGTAAAGACAGAGTCTTCAACAACGCAGTGTACCGATTTAGGGGACGCCGCTCTTGGGTCGATTGACTGCTTCAAATCCCAACTCCTCCACTTAAACTGTCACTGCCTTAACTGCCTTAAGTGCCCCCATCTGTAAACTCCAGATAATAATGGCCTCACGGGGTTGTTGTGAGGATGAAGCGGGCCAACGTGCAAGAAGGAGACCTGTGAAGCACTTAGCCCGGTATCTCCCAGGGCCCAGGGCTGGCCCTGGTTACGTATCATTCCTCACATAGCCGTCCACGGGGCACCTGAGATGCTGGGGCCGCCTTAGCTGTATTTCCCAGTCGCACGCAGACCTTTCTTCCCTCTGCCTGTCAATTTTAGTATATGTGCTGCCGAAGCGAGCACATTCCCTCTGCCTGTCAAACCTACTGCTCTCTGTTCTGTGCTCCGTCCCCCAGCCCTCAGCTGTCTCCCCAGGGCTCCGGGCCCCGCTGCAGGTAGACACTGAATCCGGGTTATCCAGAGCCGGTCCCCGACCCCAGCCCAGGAGTATCTGTCACTCCTGTGCGCGGAGCTCTGGGAGAAACCAGAGACCGGGTGCATCTGGGGAGGTGGGGGCTCCCACCTCTTGGAGCAGCCCCTCCAGGTGGGGAAAGCTGGGCCGGTCGGCAGGGTGGGGGGCCCAGCAGCGCAAGGCGAGGGCGTAGAGAGCCCTGGGGCAGAGGGGAGGCCGAGGCAGCCGGGCTCGGTCCTTCTCCAGCCGCTGCAGGATGAGGTACGGCGGGACGCCGGCCCAGGGCTCCTCGCCCCCAGAGAACATCTCCCACAGCGTCACCCCGAACATCCACACGTCAGACGCAGAAGAGAAGGCCCCGTGGCGCAGGCTCTCTGGGGCGCACCTGTGGAAATGCAGCTGAACGGGCCGCACGGGTCCCTCCCGGAGGGAGGAGCTGGGTGATCTTCTCGAGGACTTCCGGGGGCCCTCCCAGAATCCTCGTCCCAGCCTCCCCCGGAGGGAGCCGTCCACACCGCCCCAGCCCTCTAGAGCCCTCTAGTGCCCGGGGATCCCGGCTCCGCGCCCTCACCAGGCGTAGGGGATGGGGCGGGGTCCGCCCATGACGTAGCGGCCCCGGGCGCCGCGCAGCGGCCGCACCAGCCCGAAGTCGGCCACCTTGATCGTGCGCGGGGAGGCCAGCAGCAGGTTGCGCGTGGCGAGGTCTCGGTGCACCAGCCCCCGGGCCCCCAGATACGCCATGGCCCCCGCCAGCTGCCGCAGGAAGAGGCAGAGCAGGGCCACGGGCAGCGGGGGCGTGGGGGCCGGGGCGGCCAGGCGCGCGTGCAGGGAGCCCAGTGGCGCCAGCTCCATCACCTGCGGGAGCCCGGCGCCGCGTGAGCAGAGGTCCGGCCCCAGGGGACCCTGCCGCCCACCTGCCCTGGGAGCCGCTGTCCGGGTCTGCTCACCATCTGCAGAGGCTGGCCCAGGACGAGGCCGTGCAGACGCAGCACGTGTGGGTGCTCGAGGTTCATCATGATGGACACCTCTCGAAGGAAGTCCCCCAGCTCGGTGCCCACGGGGCCTTCAGGACCCACGCGGAGGGACTTGACAGCCACTGGGACCTGGGAGGAGTGGGGGGGGGGGGTGGGAAGGACGCTTAGGGAACAGCTACGGTGGGGGCCAGAGCACAGAGGGCACGCGGAAGAGACGGGGGGCCCGGCCCCAGCACCCAGAATGCACTGGGTTCCCCGGGTACTCACACTCTGACCGCTGGGCAGTGTCCATAACCCTCGGTGCACCACTCCAAAGCAGCCAGAGCCCAGCAGCTCCCCTCTGCACACAGCACCATCCGGGATCAGACACTTGAGTCCCCCCTCGGGCTCGGGGAGGGACAACAGGGGGCTGTCTGAAGGGGGGGTGGTCTCCTTCTGCTCAGGTACAAAGCCCCCAAGGATCTGAAGCAGGGGTGGGAAATTAAGTGGGTGCCCTCCCCCCTGACACTCAACCCACCCCATTCCCGGGCCTAAGCTGGCCCTTTAAGTCCACGGCCCCCACCGGGAAATGCACACCTTGTAGACCCAGTTCTTAGACTTAAGCCCGGAACGGTGTCTCTTCAGGGCTTCGGCCAGTCTGCGCTGGGCTGGGGAAGGTCAGAATCAGAGGACTTGGTGGTACGTGGGGGTGGGGGTGGAGGTTGCAGAAGGATTTACAGGCAAAGAAGAGGGCTGGTGTGTCGGGAGGGGTGGGGGGCAGAGGGGGTTCGAAACTACGAGGCTGGGGACCAAGAGAGCAGGACCTCTGCGCAGGGGCCCCTTACCGGGCCGGCCCATGCCGATGCCGTCCAGGTCCTCAGGCTTTACAAAGTCGAAATGCTCCGGCCGAGTAACATTAAGTTCCTCGAGGATGGGTCGGTAGAACTGGGCCAGCTGGATGTCCCGGAGCAGGCGCAGCAGCCACAGCGAGCTGGCCTCAGGGAGCATGTCTGGAGAAGGAACCCCTCAGGATGATGCAGTCACCTCCAGACACATAGCCCAAGGAAGGCACCTGAGACCGAGACCCCAGAAACACGCTCGCCAGGCGCCTCCACCCTCCACCCATCAGAAACGCTCGGGGGGGGGGGGGGGGCCGAGGGAGGGACACACCCAGAGCAGCCAGGAATCCCGCCGCTCCCACAAACCCCAGGGAGAGCGCCCCCCATGCCTGAGATCCACTACCCTACCCCCCCTCAGCAGTGAGAAACCCGCCCTCCTCACACCTGAGAGCTGAGCACCCTGGAGACCCCAGGCACGTTCCTCTGCTCACTCCTGAGCTGTGAAGGCACGCAGCCTGTGTATGCTCAGTGCACCCAGACCAGACGCCCAGGGACCAGGGACCTACCAGACATGCCCAGATATGCTAACCACACACACACACACACACACACACACAGGTACAATGCCTCCCACGCTCAAAACACTGCCACACGCACAGAGATCTACAACATGCTGCAGAGGGTGTCTGAGCCACCCAGGTAGGTGGCCTCGCGGATCTGAGACACTTCGGGACGCTGCCATGAAACGCAGCTCATACTGCCACATACCCTCCCTCCTGTGCCTACTTGTGACCCGGCAGCTCACCGCCTGGGAGATACGGCCGTCCACGTGTCCGAGACGTGAAGGTCCCCGTAAAGCCACAACCCACGGGGACGCCAGGGCACGCTGGGCGCGCAGGCCTGAATCATTCGGGCATCCCGCCCCTCCGCCCACAGAAGCCCAGGGTCACTGCCTTTCCTACACCGGAGGCGGCAACGCTTGAAATCGCGCTGGGCGTCTGTGATTGGCGGTCAGGTGCAGGCCCGCTGAGCTCGGGCGCTGCCTTCAGAGGCAGGTGCTGCCAGGTGCACAGTCCCTTCCACACCCACCTGAGCTCAGCTCCAGGTAGCGCCCGGCCCGCACCCCTGAGTCACTCAAGCCACCTTGAGCGTCACCAACCCAACTCCACCAAACTTTGCTCGCTAAGGCCCGGTGCTCCGGGCGCCCGCTGCCTGCACAGCGCTCTCCCTGACACACGCCGGGACCTCTCCGTCCCCCCACGCGAGGGAGACCTGGAGGAAGGGTTGAACGAGGAACTGGGCGCGAGGAGGGGCGGGGGGGGGGGGACAGGCCACGACATTGAGAGACCCGGGGCCACCTGCCAGGTGAGAGGGAGAAAGCACGGGAAGGGGGACCGGGGGAAACGCGGCCGCGGTGGGGGGAAGGAGAGGGGGAGGAGGGAAGGCGAACAGGGCACCCGCGGACGCACCCCAAGTGACGGCGGCTCCGCCAGCCCCTGCGCGGGGCGTCCCGGCTCCTCCGGACCCTCACCTGGAGAAAGCGGAAACGGCGGCTGCGGAGCCGCCCAGGCCGCCAGCGCTAAATCCCGGGGAGGGCGGGGCCGAGGCGGCGGGGCGGGGCCTGTGGGGCGGGGCCTGGGACCGAGGGGGCGGGGCCTGGCGCGGGTCCCGGCCAGCCCACGCCACGCCCGGGTCCCCGGGCCCGACTCCTGGAGCCCCGCGACCGCGGGCTGGGGGCCCCTCCTCGGCCAGGCCAGACCCCGAGAAGCCCTTCTCCGTCCTTTCCCTCTCCCCTGCTGCACACCCTCTTTCCAGCCCCTTTCAAAAAACCTTTCGCCCAGGTTCCCAGACTCCGTCCTCGGTGTCCTGTCCCCCATGCTCCCCTCTCCCCAGATCACCTCTCTCAGCCAGAGCCCCCCCTTCGAAGGAATCGGCCTCAGATGTAGATAACGGGCCCGGGCGCCGGGAGTATAAGGCTAAACAGGACAAAGTCCCCGGGTCCCAGCAGGGGAGAGAGCTTCCTAGCCCCCGCGTGGAGAAAGGCAAGGTGCACAGGTGCTTTGAAATGGAGCCAGGGCAGGGGCGCCTGGGGGGCGGCGGGGTGTGTGGGGGCTCACTCCATTAAGCATCCGACTTTGGCTCAGGCCATGATCACGGTTTGCGGGTTCGAGCCCCGCGTCAGGCTCTGTGCTGACCGCTCAGAGCCTGGAGCCTGCTTCGGATTCTGTGTCTCCCTCTCTCCCTGTCCCTCCCCCAGTTGTGCTCTCTCTCTCTCTCTCTCTCTCTCTCTCTCTCTCTCTCTCTCAAAATTAAATAAACATTAAAAGTTTTTTAAAAAAACAAATGGAGCCAGGCCAGAGAGGTGTTGATGGTGCAGGAAGTCAACCCCCAGCCTAGACAGAGTCTAAAATTGGAGGGATTGTCCGTTTCCCAGCTCTGAACCTGGGTCCAGTGTGCTGCCCCTGAAAGGGACCTTTTGGGGAGCATGTGGAAGGTCTTGTGTGTGGGTGCAGGGTGGGGAGAAGTTGGGAGTGGGCTCCTAAGCCCCATCCCATGGGACACCCCTCCCCATCACTGGCATTTAAGTGGCCTAATTCTAACATAACCCTCCTTCCCCCCACGTAGCCTCTGCGCGCTGCTACCTGGACTGTGGCCACAGGAGAAAGTCTAGGACTTTGAAGAAGGGTCTGAAGAGGACCAGCCCTCTCCCTTTCCTCCAGGGGTCCAGGGAGGAAGTCACCAGGTCTTCGGAAGGATGTGTGAGCTGCCCCGAGAGTCCCGTGGAGGAAAAAAACCTACCCCATCTCGGTAAACACACAGGGTATTGCGGCACCGATGAGAAATTTTTCCCAGTTCACAGACCTACCTGTTTGATGTTTCTGCCAATTCTCGTGCCCTCCAGCCAGGCCAGCTCATCACGCTGTAATTGCTTCCTCCACGTCTGTTGTTCCTGATATGCCGTGGGCTCCGCGTGGTAGGGGCCGGGGCTGTCTTGTTCACCCTAGCGTTCTTAGCACCTGGGACAGTGTGGGCATATAACAGGTGCATATTGTTGGGGAAGACGTCTGCTCAGTCACCTGGTCATTCCTTTGTGGGTGATCTGCCTTCTTCTCCCTGCTTTCGAGATACCATTGGTGGGGCACCTGGGTGTCTCAGGGAGTTAAGCGTCCGACTCTTGGTTTGGGCTCCGGTCATGATCTCACAGCTCGTGAGTTCGAGCCCCACGTCAGGCTCCACACTGTGCAGAGCCTGCTTGGGGATTCTCTCTCTCTCTCTCCCTCTCTCTGCCCCTACCCTGCTTGTGCTCGCTCTCTCTCTCTCGAAATAAATAAACTTTTTTTAAAAAGTGTCAACATTTCTAAAAAAAAAAAAAAAAGAAAAAAAAAAGAGCTATTGTTGGTATTTTGTAGTTCTTTACAAAGTATCCAGGAAGAGATTCTTTTTTAATTTATTCTCTTAGTATTTTGTATTTCCTGTATCTGTGAATTCATACCTTTCATCAGTTTGGAGAAATTCTCAGCTAGTATCTCCTCAAATATTCTTTTTCGTCCATTCTTTGGTCCTTTGGGGACTATGGCTAGAAGTATGCTAGACCCTTTAAGGGCGCCTGGGTGACTCTCGGGTAAGCGGCCACCTCTTGATTTCGGTTCAGGTCATGATCTCATAGTTTGTGAGTTCAAGCCCCATGCTGGGCTCCGTGCTGACAGCATGGAGTCTGCTTGGGATTCTCTCTCTCCCTCTCTCTCTCTCTCTCTGCCCCTCCTCCACTCGCTCTCTGTCTCTCTCTCTCTCAAAATAAATTTAAAAAAAAAGTATGCTAGACCTTTTCAACCCGTCCTCCATGTAATCTGCCTCCCTTCTGTATCTTTCAATCTTTGTGTCACTGTGTTGCCATCTAGATAATCTCCTTGGGTCCATCTTCCAGCTCATTGTTCTCTCTTTGCTTACATCTGATGTGCTCTTTAATCCGGACACGGAGGGTCTTTCGTTATTGTCATATTCATGCGAACGTTACCGTACTTTGTATACTGACAGTCCTTTATTGAGGTATAACTCACATTCAGTAACATGCCCAGGTTTAACCACGTGGCGCAATGCACGTCAGCCAATGTACAAAAAGACTCGGAACATTCCAACGATCCCAGAAACTTGCCTCGTGCCCGTTTTTTGTCAATTGCACTTCCCGGAGGCAACTACTATTCTGATTTCTATAGAGCGAAGATCACTGTTGCTTGCTCCCAACCTTCTTATCAACGGAGTCACACACTGTTTATAATTGCACTTGGCTTCTTTGACTCAACGCGCTTTTGAGATTCGTCTTGATGTCGCCCAAGTTCTTGGTGGGAAACACGTGGCTCCGTGAGCTTCTTCGAGGAAGAGCGTGTAACGCCTGAGTTTTCTCTGAGTCCAGTGCCTTGGGCTCCTCTGGGAGTTGAACGTGTGCGTGAAGCGCGCTTGGGGGTATATGAAGGCAGGTGCAGCCAGAGAGGTTGGTGGAAGCCAGACCGGGCATCAGTTCACCCCCCTCAGCAAGCTTGCACCATGCCAGGTTTTGGGGACCCGAGTGGACAAGCAGCCACGACCATGGCCCTGGTTGGATTTCCGCAACGCTTTGGAGAACATGGTCAGGAGCTTGGGCCTCGCCTGAGGGCCCTGATAACCACTGAAAGGTTTGAACAGAGGAGTGACAGAACCAGCCTAGCGCAGGAAGGGGCTGGGCAAAGGTGAGGGAGAAGGAGCAGGGAGTTCAGGGAAGGGGCTCTTCCCATTGGTTCCGGAAACAGAGACTGGCCCTGCTTCGGCCTTGGCGACGGGATGGAGAGGCGGTGAAGAGAGGGGGCGTTATTGACTGGACTCCGGGCCCAGGTCCTCTGCCCCAGCAGGAAACCAGACACAGAGGCTCAGCCCCACCTTCATCTTGGGCTTGGACAAAACCCAGGGAATCAGAGAGGCCTCTTTATTCCTCCCCTTGTCCCTATTCATCTCTTACTTTTGGAGTTAAGCTTCTGTCATCCGCACCTGTGTGGGGAAGCACTGTCCGACCACCCTCAGGGGCGCCCCTTCTAAGCCACGATGGGGGGTCCTGCTCACCCTTAAACTTGGAGGCCCAGATCTGGCATCACTCCCGCTTCGTCTGCTTTTCCCCAACCTCTGCCCTGCCCCGCGGGCTCTGTATCCGGGAAGGATGAGCACATTGGCACCACCGGCCAAGTCTTTCCCCACAGGCCAGGGAACCAGAAGGGGAAGCAGAGAGGCCTGCTGGGGTCCTCCCCATCTACGGCCTTGGGTTCGGGTCGGGGGTAGGGCCCATCGCTCTGCAGAAAACTCCCCTCTCCTTTGGGGAACCACGTTCGTTCCCCCTTAGCTCCCACTTTCCTGCCCTGATCTCTGAAGTCACTGGGCTCTCCCCTTCTGCCTTACCCACGCCAACCTCTCAACGAGGGAAATCACCTCTCTTCAGAGCCTTTGTGTGGCTCTTCCCTCTGCTTGGAAGTCCTCCCACCCTTATCCCAATCTGGCTGAGCGCAGGAAGCCTGTCCCTCCCTGATCTGCTCCCTTCCCCCAAACCCCAAGATCCCTGCGCCTTCCCATCATCGCACTCGTTGTTCTTGTAGAATTTGCCGGTAACTTGTCTGTCTCCCTTGCTAGATTCCAAGCTCCAGGTAGAAAAGGACTTTACCTCGCCTGGGTCTTGCTGCGTCCCTCTTGCCCAGTCCTGTGCCTGGCTCGTATGATAAGCGCTCAGTAACCTTTGTTGAACAAGTGGGTGAGACAATGCCATCTGGGTAGGGTGAGGCCAAGGAGACTTTTTTTTTTTTTTTTTTTTTATAATTTTTTTTAACGTTTATTTATTTTTGAGACAGAGAGCATGAACAGGGGAGGGGCAGAGAGAGAGGGAGACACAGAATCTGAAACAGGCTCCAGGCTCTGAGCGGTCAGCACAGAGCCCGACGCGGGGCTTGAACTCACGGGCCGCGAGATCATGACCTGAGCCGAAGTCGGACGCTTAACCGACCAAGCCACCCAGGCGCCCCCCAAGGAGACTTTTTGACGCCAAGAGCTCCTTTGCTGGTAGTGATGGGGACAGGAGTGCCCAGACCTCACCGTAAGCATTCTCTGGTCAACCCGTCCCTGCTTCCTCACTGTTTGGGCCCCCAAGTTTGGCTCTCCCTAGACCCTTGGGTGAAACCCTCCCGTCCCATCACCCCATCCCCAGGTCCCATCCTTCCCAGGCTGCATTTGTCTTGCTAGTTTCTGGAGTCACCAGCCCACCACCCTGTACGCGTCTGTCGGTTGGCTTTCCGGAGTGGAAGCGGTCCTGAATCCACCCTGTGCCTTCCGGGCCACAGAGGAGCTGAAGGTCTGTCTTCAGGGTCATGGTAGCTTAGACCCCACCTTGGGAGCCTGACCACCTGAGTTGGCATCCTGTGACTCTGTCACTTACCCCCCTGTGAATCTGAGCAAGTCACTTCCCATTTCTGGGCCTCTGTGCCCTCCTCTTCGAGCTGCATCTGTTAGCAGTACGTACCTTCGGTGTCATTGGAGAATTAGCTGTGTCTACACAGCTGGGTGGTCGCCAGCCGGTAGCCAAGTGGCTGCCGATGAAACTCCTTCCCGGCACCAGCACTGTTGAATACGGTGCCTTCCCACAGTGACGAGGGCTCCTCTGTATCATCAGAGGGATGTCGCAGAAAGGATGGTGTGTGACTTCCGAGTGAGCTCGTACGAGACCGCGAGGATTCTGCCCCGCTCTCTTGGACCCCTCGCTCTGGGGGAACCGAGGCACCAGGTCATGAGGACGCTCAAGGAGCCCTGTGGAGGGGCTCCGCGAGTCAAAGGACCGAGGCCTCTTGCCAACAAGCCAACGCCAACCTGCCAGGCACGTGAGTGAGACATCTTGAGAGATGATCCTCCGGCCCCGGTCAAACCCTAGACTTCCACAACCCTGATGGACGTCTTGAAACACCCTCATGGGAAACCATGAGCCAGAACCACCCGGGGAAGCTTCTCCCGAATTTCTGACCCACAGAAACTATGAGATGATGTATATTGCCTTAGACAATTAACCTTTGGCATCATTTGTTACACAGCTTTAGCTAACTGGCTGTGTCTGACACATCGTCTCCATACATTAGCCACCATTAACATTGACTTTGCAGGTAGGGGGGCGCCCAGGTGGCTCAAGAGTTAAGCAGCCGACTCTTGGTTTCCACTCGGGTCATGAACTCACAGTTCATGAGTTCAAGCCCTGCATCGGGCTCCGCACTGGTAGGAAGACTAAGGCTGAAGCTGGTGAGTGATGTTTCTCCTGCACGTAGCTAGATGGTGACACAGCCAGTTGTGTCGTGAGGCCCTTAGGTGCCCAGTCCCAGGCTCCTTTCTTCTGTCCCCACTGTCCTCGACTGCTGAGTAGTGATATCTAGTGGCCTAAACCAACCACTTGATCATGCTCCTGGGCTCTGAGAGTCTGGAACTCCAAGAGGACAAGGTGGGGACAAGTTCTCTGCCCTACTGGGTCTGGGGCCATCGTTGGAAAAACGCGAAGTCTGCAGGTGGCCTGACAGCTGGGGCCTGTATTATCGCTCCCGTGGTAGCAGAAGATACTGCCTTTTGACTGAAACCCGCCCCCCCTGTCCGCCGCAGGGTGGACTCTCCCTGTAGCCTGCACATCGTCACAGTATGGTCACTGGGTTTCAGAGTGAATGTCCTCAGAGGCAGAGGGCGGAAGTTGCCAGTTTCTCAAGGCCTTGGCCCAGGGAGTGGCCCAGTTCACTTTGCCTCATTCGGTTGGTCAACCCGTCGTAGAGCCCACGTTCAAGGGAAGGCTACAGAGACCCTACCTCTTGATGGAGGAGGCATGTCAAAGGCTTTAGGGTCCGTGGTTTAAAACTGCCAGAGCCCTCGTGGCCCCTCTTATTTTGTGAGGGGCTCAGAAGAACCAGCCTTGCCCTGGCAGGCCGTCGGCCTTCCCTGCACAGAAAACACCAGCCCCGCCGGCCTCCTGTGTCACAAGTTCATGAAAAACTCATGTGCGGGGGGGGGGGGGGGGGGTGTCACCAAGGTTCAGAAGAGGAGGGATCAAGATGGCCAGAGATGCTTCCTGCTGTCACCGCGGGCCCGGTTCTGGGGAAGCAGAGACAAAACCTCAGGTAGCGGCTTTATAGGGTAGCGCGTGGTCGAGAGGGAAGATTTTTAAGGAACCCCCCCCCCCCGCCACCTGACGTTGGCGCCCCATGACAGATGTCTGGAGAAGGGACATTCTACTCTGCCTCAGGAGCTCCGAGAAGGCTTCTCAGAAGAGGTGATGTCAGAGCCAAAGGAGAAGGGCATCCCGGGTACAGGAACAAGCCGGGGCAGAGGCAAGGAGCCATGAGAAAACAGTGTTTGGGCAAGTGATTCAGCGGGGCTGCGGGGCGGGCAGAGCTGAGATAAAGCTCCGGGGACACATGGGGGCCAGATTCCAAAAAGGATTACGAAGGTGGACGGCTTACTGATGAGAAGCAGGCATGCGGCGGGGAGAGGAGGGGGATGTCCCTTCCTCCTGGCACCGCCATTAGCCCAGAGGGAGATCACGAGGAGGAGGCGGGGTCGGGGAGGAAGGTGGGTTTGGACTCGTGGACTCCGACAGGCTTGTGGGGCGTTCGGGTGGAGATTCCACCTAGAGCCAAGATCGGTGAGCTCTGGCACGAGGACCAAGTAAGACGTGGGGAGCTGCTGATGGAGAGTCTTGAAAGTCAGGGTCAAGGGCCAGGCCTACTGTATTCCACAGGCAAGAAGGGCTAGGGAAGGGCTGCTGCAGACCAGAGGGGGCCGTGGTGCCCGGGCGGTGGGCAGTCGTGGCTTCTCACCCCAGGCTGGGCAGTGACGCTGCCTGGCGCCCGACGCGTACTCGCTAAGCGTCCGTCAGGTGAACGGACGTGACTTGTTGTATGATCTTGGGCAGGTTGTAAGAACTTGGCATATGATCTTCGGGTCTTTTTCCTTGCTTCCTTCCTTCCTCCTTCCTTTGTCCTTCCTTCCTTCTTTCCTTCCTTCGTCCTTCCTTCCTTCCTTCCTTCCTTCCCCCTTCCTTCCTTCCTCCTTTCTTCCTTTGTCCTTCCTTCCTTCCTTCCCCCTTCCTTCCTTCCTCCTTTCTTCCTTTGTCCTTCCTTCCTTCCTTCCTTCCTTCCCCCTTCCTTCCTTCCTCCTTTCTTCCTTTGTCCTTCCTTCCTTCCTTCCTTCCTTCCTCCTTCTTCCTTCCTTCCTTCCTTCCCCCTTCCTTCCTTCCCCCTTCCTTCCTTCCCCCTTCCTTCCTTCCCCCTTCCTTCCTTCCCCCTTCCTTCCTTCCTCCCTCCTTCCTTCCCCCTTCCTTCCTTCCTCCTTCCTTCCTTTGTCCGTCCTTCCTTCCTTCCTTCTTCCTTCCTTCCTTCCTTCCTTCCTTCCTTCCTTCCTCCTTTCTTCCTTTGTCCTTCCTTCCTTCCTTCCTCCCTCCTTCTTTCCTCCCTCCTTCCTTCCCCCTTCCTTCCTTCCTCCTTCCTTCCTTTGTCCTTCCTTCCTTCCTCTTTCCTTCCCTCCTTCCTTCCTCCCTCCTTCCTTCCTTCCTCCTTCCTTCTTCCTTCCTTCCTTCTTTCCTTCCTTCATCCTTCCTTCCTTCCTTCCTTCCTTCCCCCTTCCTTCCTTCCTCCTTCCTTCCTTTGTCCTTCCTTCCTTCCTTCCTTCCTTCTTCTTTCCTTCCCTCCTTCCTTCCTCCCTCCTTCCATCCTCCCTCCTTCTTTTCTTCCTTCCTTTTGGTATAAAATGAAAGGATTGGACGAGAATGTGTAAAATAATATCGAACGTACTTTCCTAGAAGGAGTAGGCACCCTCCCCATCCCCAGGACCCTTATGGACACCCCAAAAACAATGGTTCTAGCCCTGGCTGGTTGGAAGTTAGATTCACTGAGGCCCCCCTTCACACCACTAAATTCACAATCTCTGGACCTAAGGCCCAGGTGACTTCGATGTGCAGCCGGATGAGAACCTTTGCCCTGGAGCCTCTAGATACCCAGTGTGAAAACCACCGGGCTAGGTGTGTGTCAGGATCCCTTCCAGGCCCAGCCCCTCCGACGGAGACTTGGGGTTGGCGACAGGCCTCTCTTTATGTTTCCTCGTCCATCTACCCAACCCCAAGCTCCTGATAGCCAGCGGACTAAGCGCCAGGGTCTCTGAACCACACACGACGGAGGTGTCGGGCAGATCAACTCTGTGTCGCAGAGGACGCCCACGTTCATCATAAGGTGCCGGCGGCATCATAAGGTGCTCGTGTGTACCCACTAAATGTCAGTAGCACATCCCCCGATCGAAGCAATAGAAAATGTCTCCAGATGTTGCCGAACGTCTCTTGGGGTGTGACATCCACGCCCCACCCAGTTGAGAACTGTTGTGCTACACCGAGTCTCCCGTGCCCCCTCCGCCCAGTTGTAGACAGAGGCCAGGCCCGGGCGGAGGCCACTGAAAAGCAGGTTTACTTGATCTTGGCAGGAGGGAGGCCTCCGTGGGAGGCCAAGGCTTCACAATGTTAAATGGAGGGATAGCATGCCAGCAGGCTGACTGATGTGGTCGCCACTCTAAAGGGAGGGAGTTTTCCAGAACCCTCCTTCCCGGATTCCCAATCAGTCAGAGGAGGGCCAAGAGCAGCTTCTGGGGCAAACAGCCCCCGCTTTCCGAGAACAGGCAGAAGGGGGTGTGGGGGCGGCAGTGTGTGTGTGTGTGTGTATAAGGGGTTCTTTCCTCCTGTAGCCATTTTCCTGGAATCAGTGACTGCTTCTGGCTGATTAGTTGAGGGCCGGAGGGGAGGAACTTTCCAGCTGTGGGTGCCTGGGCCCCTGGAGGACATCTGCACTGGGATCACGGAGGCGGCTGGGTTTAGGGTCTGGAAGGCTGAGCCTTTGGGATTGGAAGTGAGGGGCTGGCGGGTCCCTTCCAAAGGACGTGGGGGCTGGGAGGCTGTCTTCACATGTCACTTTTTGCTTTGAAGTGTCTGGACCTGAGGGGACACAGAGAATGGGGGGCCTGAGAGGGGCAGGGCAGGCAGCCGGGAGGAGAGGGCACAGGGACGGTGGTAGAAGGTGCTGGGGGGTCAAGGGTGGCGAGGCCACACCCGCCATCTGCCCACTCACTCCACCACGAGGCTCAGAACGCCCAGGAGCAGGACAGTTATGAACACAGAGAGGAGCAGAATCCTGGCTTCCCGAAGATCGTGACTTCCTGCAGGGAACCCAGGAAGCAGTGAGTGATCCTGGGGACCTCGCTTGTCCTTGTGGCGGGGCGGGGCGGGGGGGAGCCCGAGCTCAGAGATCTGAGCAGGGGTGAGGCGAGGGCGGGGAGCCGAACCTGGGAGGCAGCGCTTTAGAGGCCAGCAGTGCACGGCAAAGCCCTGGCAGGTGGAACAGTTGTACAGGACGGTGCTGCCCCCTGCAGGAGACAGCCGGGCCAGAGCTGGGGCGGGGGAGTCCCGGCTCCCACCTTCCAGAGTACCCCACTCCCTCCGGGACCACCGCCAGGCTCTCCTCGGGTCCCCCGTCCTCACCTACCCCTTCCCTTTTCTACTCACGGCAGGCGGGAGCACAGAAAGCTGAAACCAGAGACAAGGAGGGGTGGGGGGAGAGGAGACACTCAGCCACACACCCCTTCACCGGACAGCCCGGGTGCCCCTGGTCCCTGCCCGCGTCAGTACCTTCCCTGGTGTATTCGGGAAACTTGACCTTTTGCAGCCATTGCCAATATAAAGGGAGTGAGGAGGGAGACCCTTTGATCTCTGGGGAGACAGAGGGCAGCTATATTGCCCAGGGCCTCCCCAGGGCAGGCGCACCTCCCACGCTTCACCCAGCACCTCCCCGGTTACACCTTCCCGTCGTCTCCACCTGCCTTGCACCCTTCCCTGCCTCCCCAGGCCCCTCCTCCTATCCCCCTCCCTGGTGCCCATCCAAGCCCCTAGGTCATGCCTTCGCCCTTGATCTCACCCATGACCCTCAGGACTCTGTGAGTCTTCTCTATGACTTTGTTCGTGGACACCTCATCTGTGGAGACAGGCAAGGACCTGTGACTCTTTCCTGACTTTCCCAGGGCTGGGGACTCAGGTGGTGGCCGAGGGGCTCAGCTGGGAAGCCACATGCTGCCGGGCCGGGCCCTGGATGTCTGATCCTACCTAAGGCAAAGGCCGGGAAGGTCCAGGAGGCCTCACAGGTCTCCCACCGAGCCTCCACCTGGTTGCAGAGTCGAGCCAGGCGGCCCGGCAGGTCACGGTCTGAGAGGTGACAGAGGACACAGGCCTGGGCGGTTGCCAGGAAGACCCCACCTAGTGCCAGCGTCCACATGAGGCCCGCTAGCGGGTGGCACAGGGAGGCTGGCCCCATGTAGGCTGGGAAGGCCTGGAATGCTTCGATCCTGGATCCAACCCTTTGCCCGGAGGTTCTAGACTGTTCCGGAACAGCCGGGGTTCGGGGTTCTAGAGCATTCTGGAACAGCACCACCGCTCCATCTCTGGCTAGGGCAAAGCAGGGGCCCAAGGAACTGGGGGCCAGAAGAAGACTGGGCAGAGAACGCAGGGCTTCTGCTGCAAAGGGGGCAGTGCCCCCCACCCCTACCCTGGCCCTCAGCAGCAGCCTTTACAAGTTTAAGGTTCCAAAAAGCAATTTTATTTTTCTTCTTGTAAGTTCGTGACCCGCGATAAACAGCGAGTGAGTCCGCCCCTCCCCCCCGCCCCCCCCCCCCCCTGCCGTGAAGAACTGGTGAGTGAGGATCCCATCCCTCAGGGACCCAGAAACCACATCCACCCCCACCCAACCCTCCCGGCCTCCTCTGTTCAACTCCCCTCTGCCCTGGGCCGCCTTGGGCCTTCCCAGCTCTCTCCTAGCAACCTGCCCACGGTTGCCTTAGCAACCAAGAGTTCTACACAGTCCTCCAAGGGCCGGCGGGGCCCAGTGACTTCTCTTACCTTTCACCAGGAAGCCCCTGGCGACCCAGGCCTCCACAGGCCCCTCGTGCCTACGCGGGGAGGCAAACACACATGTGTGCACGCACACACACACCCCCCCTCGTGATTCAACTACTAATTCTCAATCTACTCACACCCATACGGCAGACGTACCCAGCGCCAAAGCAGTTGCTGGGCAACCCCAAACAGGCCTGCACAGGCAGAGACCACGGAGAGACTGTCACACGGACGGGAGCCTGGATGTGAGAGGCCCAGACGTCGCTCAGACACTCTGGCTGACACGCGTGCACACATGAAGGCAGTAAGGCCAAGGCCCAAGAAGATGCCACCCTCTTCCCAAAGGCCAGCTCCACCACCAATGGAGGGTCCTTTAAAAACGTGGCTTTCTAGAGTGTGGGGCTCCAGCCCCATAGCAAATGGGGATTCTCCTAGCTCCCTTAGGCCACCGTGGGGTGGGGTGTGGCCTTTCTGTCTCCCTCAGGAGGTGACCTGAGACAGAGCAAAGGATCCCCCTTCCCATATTCCAGAATGTTCCGGTCTGTCTTCGGTCAGGCCTGGCCAGGCCATCCAGCCGCAGGAGAAGCCACGGTCCAGGAGACCACATCAGAGCAGTTCAAAGTCCTCCTTTCTCCCACTCTTCAGTCCCCCCCAGGGTTCTGCGAGGCCTAGCCTGGGCAGAGAGGTGTCCCTATTTCTCTAGACCCTTGAATCCTGAGCTCCAACGGGGAGACACTGCAGGCCCCCAGCCTCGGGCAAGAGCAAGCCAGGGGATCTTCCCCGCCCCTCCCAGGATTAGCACCAAGCCAGACCCTTTGCACGGCTCAGGTTCGGGAGCTCCTGCCCACATCTGGGCTCCAGTCAAGGTGCAGCCCTGACCCTCACAGCTCCAGAGGCAGAGCTAAGAAGAGGCTTCGGAGGTGGTGGGGGGGGGGGGGGGGAGTCTCTCATTCTCTTTGCTGTCCGTTCTCTCCCCCTCCCAGGCAGACGGGAGGGCCGCGTTTTCAGTGCCTCACAAAGCGCAGAGATCGGGAGTTGAGCAGGTCCTCGGGGTCAGGGAAGACGGAGTCTAGACGGAAGCCGTGCTCCAGAGCCACCCGCAGCACCTCCTCCAGGAAGCCCGGCGTGCCCACCACCTCCCGCAGCTCCCCCGGCCCCCCAGTCCACAGAGGCCGTAGCCCCAGTCTCCTATACTCCACCTCAGGGAGCTCTGCGGGACAGGGGGCCCACTCCAGACGAAAGTGAGGGCCTCCCTCTGCCCTGTCCTCACCGGCCACACCAAATCGGGCCCGCATGGCGCCCAGGCACTCGGGGTCGGTGCAGAAGATGTTGGCTCGGAACGTGTCCACCTGCACAGAGCTCAGCTCATAGTGGTGTGGGCCCCGGCGAGCGGAGAAGTGCACCAGGCGGGGGCTGGCGTCTACATCGGCATGGAGCAGGGCAGCTGTGGGCACGGGGGTCCCCCGAGAGGCCTCCAGTTCCCGCAGGGCATCCAGGAGGGGCTGGATCTGGTAGAAGTCCGCCTCTGCCCTGAGCAGGGCCGTCTCCCCATAGCCACGGGGCAGGTCCAGGCGGCCCAGCCGCAGGAAATTGAGGATGTGCCGGAAGGCCTTGCCATCTCTGTCGATGAAGTAGTGGCCACCTCCCTGGGGGTTGAGGTTGGGGGGGATGGGGGTGCCCGCCCTAAACATGGCCCCCAGCATGGAGTCTGGGAAGCGAGTCAGGGTCTCCAAAGTGGTGGAATAGAGTGTGCCCCCCACATTCAGGGTCACAGGGCCCCCAAAAGAGGGGGGCGAAGAGGGCACAGGAGGAGGCGAAATTTTGGGGAGTACAGGAGACACCGACAGAGAAGAAAACGCAAACACCGCGGGCGTGGGCAGAACTGGGTCCTAAGGTTCGTTCAGACTCTCTCGGGGTTGGATGCACGGGTCGGAACACAAGGCAGGAAGATTTAGGGCTCACCCCAGCTACGTTGGTAGTGGGGGATGGTTTCCGGGCACAGACACGGCCGGCCGAAAGGAACAGAAGCCAGAGAGGGAAGGGAGCTTTCGGCCCAGACGCATTCGATGCAGGGCGGTGGGTCGGCAAATCTCTTCTGCGGTCTTCAGACAGCGGGTTTCCGGAGTCCAGCCAGCAGGTGACGGTGGCGAGCACGGGCCGACCCTCGGAAGGACCCAGCCTCCGAGTTCTCGGGTCGATGGCTGTCGCCGCGGGCGAGTCCGCGCACGGCGCCGGGGGCCAGTCGGAGGCCCGGCAGGGCCTGGCTTCCGCGCGGGTCTCTGGCGACGGAGGCGGGGCTGAGCGCAGCTGGCGGCGGAGCGGCTCCGGATCCGCTGGGGAGCGAGGGCGCACGCTCAGAGCGAGCCGGGCGCGCCGGAGGACTCTGAGGGAAGCCGCCCGGTGCTCTCGGGACCCGGGCGCCGCCGCCTGCACGGGTGTCGCCGCAGCCGCCGAAGTCTTCTCCGCCCCCAGGAAGTGGCCTAAGGGCAGCGGGCTGGGAGCCCTTTAAGAGACAGCCCCGCCCCCTTGGCGCCCCGCCCCCCGCCCCCGCCCCCCGCCCCCTCCCGGCTCGCGCGGCCGGGGCGGAGGTGGGAGCCGAGAGTCTGGAACCGGAGAGACGGGGCGGACGGGCTGGACGAGCGGACACGGGCGGACACGGGCGGACACGGGCGGACGCGGGCGGGGGTGGGGTCCGCAGGGTGACTCAGGTGCGTCGCTCCGGATGCGGCCGCGTCCGCCCCGCAGGCCCCGCAGATGTGCCGGGCCTCACGTCCGCAGCTCGCCGAGGGCCCCCAGGCCCGGCGGTCCCCGGCTTGGAGGCGGTGCCCTCCCCGCTCGCTCCCGCAGGGAATTCCCGAGGGGGCGGGTGCTGAGCCGCCGCATTCCGGGGATGCCTCCTGGCCGGGGTGGCCGAGGCCAGCCTCTCCGTCCCGGCCCGACGCCAGCTAACCCCCCCCCCCCCCCACGGAAGGCCGGCCCCCAGCCCACGCGGGCGGCCTCTCCCCGGCCAGACTCGTCTGGCCACGTCTCCCGAGCCCGAGAGCCCCGCCTCGGGGCCGCCCGGCGCCAGGGCTGCGGCCGAAGCTACCACTGGTTTGTCCGGAAGGCGCCCCTCGCGTGACTCGAGCTCGCAAACCCCAACCGCCCGCGCACCCTGGCAGCCGCGGCGCCCAGTCCCCGGCCCGGCCCGAAGGCGGCGCCCTGCCAAAGAACCACGACGGGAAGCGCAAAGCACGGCGGCTTTATTGACCGAGGGGCCGGCGGCCGGGGAGAGGGGACTGGGGGCGCGGGCCCACGAAGGCCTGGGATCAAAGAGTGTGGAGGTCGTGGCTACGCCGGCTCAGCTTCTCCGGGTCGTCCGACGCCATGAGGGAGAAGTCGCGGAAGATGTCCAGATACGTCTCGTCTCCTGGGTGGGGGGAGGGAGGGCTGGGCGGGCGCGGCTGAGCGCGGGGTGGGGGTGAGGGGACCCGCGGGCGCGCTGGCGGCATGGCCGGAGGGACACCAGCGCCGACGCGCAGCGCCCTCGCGGGTTCTCCGTTTTGTTCCGAGGACCCGGCACACCAGCTGCGCCCCCCACAGATTTGTTGCAAAAGTATGACATTAATCAGTGCAGCTGGGCGCGACGGGGACCGGGCTTCGGGGGCCAGAAGCCCAGAATTACAGTGTGGGGCGGGGGCGGGGGGCACGTTACCTGCCTGGCCCTGAGCCGCTTCGGCCTCCCTCATCTTTGCCAATCGTAGCCTGAAGGGGAAGCAATGAACGTATGAATGACTTTTGCTTCGCTCCCCCCACTGGGACTTCCCATCGTGTAAGCTGGGTGGTTTAATTCATCTGCTGCCCCAGGGTCCAGTGCTTAAAGGCGTTCAACAACATCGACGTCCCTCACTCAGGACGAACTCACCATCCCTGGACCCTACCCGGCCCCCTTCCTACTCCACGCCCCAATCTACGGTGGGGACGGCACTTCTCCAGCAGAGTCCCAGCTGGCCCAGGCCCGCTGGGCGTTAGCCCCCGAGTGGGCAGGGCAAGCTCCAGCCCCACCCCGCAGGCCTCCTCACAGGGTGACGATGTCAGCGTTGGCTGTTTCCATGGCGATGGTCAGCGGGTCCTTGCCTTCTGAGTCCAGGGCTCCCAGGTCGGCCCCCCGTTTCAGGAACAGGCAGGCCAGCCTAGAAAGGACAGCGAGGGTCAGCCGGCCACTCTGCCTACCCGAGCCTTCTTTGCCACAGCCGTCATCCCCGCGGCCCCTACCCCGTGTGGCCGAGAATGGTCGCATGGTGAAGCGGCCCCCGGCCGTGGTTGTCCGTTTGGTTCACGTTCGCCCCGTTCTGGAGGAGAAACTCACAGGCCAGAAGAGAATTCTGCAGCGAGAAGTTGCAAGCGGGGAGAGAAGGTGGCATCTTCAGAAGCAGGCCAAAGATACTTCAGGATGGGATCAGCTGAGAGGGTGGGGTAGGGGAGCCAGGAGTGTAAGGGT
This sequence comes from Panthera onca, assembly GCF_046562875.1. Classification (NCBI taxonomy): domain Eukaryota; kingdom Metazoa; phylum Chordata; class Mammalia; order Carnivora; family Felidae; genus Panthera; species Panthera onca. The sequence continues at coordinate 18,648,714 of NC_138352.1, read as the reverse complement.
TCGGCTGGGTCAGGCTCTGCCCTAGCTTTTTACAGTAGGTCATGCGTTAAAGCCGCAGTCCAGCCTCACATGAGGTATGCTATCCCTATTTCGCAGGTGGGCAAACTGAGGCGCAGAGAGGTTCACAATTGTAAGCGGTGGGAGCTTAGATTCAAACCCAGGTTGTCTGCCCCCAAATCACACACCCTTCGCAACCCAGTGTCTGTGGGTTATCATTATCACTCTCTCCAGGGTGGGAGGAGGGGTAGGAGCAGGGCTCAGACTCCCCGTGGGAATGGGAGAGAAGGAGCCTAACGGTGGGGGCGGGGCAGTGGGCAGGACTCACAGCAGCCGTGGCCTGGATCAGCGGAGTGGCATTCTCCTGACCCCCGTTGACCCAGTTGACGTCAGCTCCGTGGGCAAGGGCATCAGCCATGGTGGGCAGGGAGGGAGGATGCCCAGCAGCTCGAAACAGCAGGGCCCCAGGGTGGAGGGCGCCCAGGTCATCAGAGGGGGGCTCTGCTAGGGGGTGGGAAGAGACCCTCAGCACAGTTCGCAGGTGCTCTAATGGGACAGGTCATTTCTCAGTTCTGGGAGGGCCTTCAGGACGCTGGGGACTTCGGTAGGAGGTGCAGGCGGGATGGTGCGGGGTGGGAGGTGCACGTGTGTGTGGGGTCCCTAGGGCAGGGGGGATCGACAGCGTCCCTCGCCTCTCCCTGTCCAACCACCTCCTCCAGCTCAAGCGTCACTCACCCTCGGCAGCCTATTCCCAGCCCTACACTCCTTCCCATTCTTCCCTTAACCCCCAAACTCTTGCCTGGTAAAACCAGTGCTGCTGTGGTCTGCCCCCTCCCCCACCCCCCAGTACTGGCGGGGGGAAGGCTCGGGCCTCCGTACTCTGCCCTCCTCACGGGGCACACGGCCGGGCTCAGTCGATGCCCCAGCAGCCCTCTACCTGGCCTGGATCTGAAGCTCCCGGGCTGGGGCCGGACGGAAGGCTTTGGGGGCACGGGAGGCTGCCCCCTGGGGGGCCCCCGGCCACCTCTCCGCCCTCGAATCTCCGGAAGCTTGGTCAGGAACTTCTTTTCCACGTATTTGGCATGAATCCAGGCCTCCTTCTCCTGCCTGTGAGAGGGTGGTGGGGAAGGAGGGGACCGTCTTCCCTCCTTCCCCACAGCGGGCAGCCCCCCACACACACCCCAACCTCACCGGGAGCAGCTGGGCCCGGGTTTCTTCACGGCCATGGCCTCCACCCGGGCCTCATAGATCCGGTTGATGACCACGTTCCCCAGCTCGCACATGAGCTTCGGGTGGGCCCAGGCAGAGGCGGAGACAGACAGGTGGAGGGGAGGGGTGAGTGTCTGAGTCCTCAGGGCTCTGCAGCCCCTGGACTCAGCCCCCCCAGTCCCCCTTCCCATCAGGAGCCCCCCCCCCCCCCCCCAGTCACCTTCACCAGCTCTGGTTCCCACGAGTCAAGGGTCAGGGACCGGACTTTGGAGAAATGAACTCCAAGGCTCCTGGAGGGCCAGAGCGGGGGTCAGGCCCCTTGTGGGGTGGCAGCAGCCACGGCTCCCCAGGAGGACTTGGAGGCAGGGCCCCCCTGCAGCAGAGGTGCTGGCCAGGTGGGGGCAGGGCAGCGGGCCACGTGGCCTTGCTCTGCTCACCGTCCCGCTTCGCCCTCCTACATTTCACGTTCAGGGCCTTCAGCTTCCCTCCTCTCGCCCTGCCGCTCCCCTCCTTCCGCCACGCTGACCCGGGCGGAGGGCCTCATAGACTTGCTGGGACCTAGTGACCTCTTCTCTCTCTGCTCTCCAGCGGCTCCCCTACCCTCAAGACCTCTGACCCCACGGTCAAGCCACTAAGCATCTCTGGCCAGACCAGGACCCTGTGCCCAGGGCCGGCCAGGATCTAAGAAAGGAAGCCGGGACAGGGTGGGAGGGAGGGGTCTGTGTGATGGGCTCAATCCCGCCCCCTCCCAACCCCCCCCCTTCCAACCTCCCCCCTTCCAACCCCCCCCCACCCGCAGCCAGAAGGAGAGCAGCCCCCGGCGCTCGGGTCATGGGTAGTGACCTGTGGATGCCGGAGCACTGGATGCAGAGGGTGACACCAAGGTTGATGCTGGCCCACTCGGGGGCTGGCTCTCGGCAGTCACAGCACTGGGCGTTGCCGTCCACGCTCTGCACCTGGGCTGCCACGTGCCCAGCACCGCCGGATTCCCGTCCCCTGGCGGTTCCTCCACAGCCCAGCGTGGCGGAGGAGCCCACGGCCAGGGGTCCTGAGCCCTGGGGGAGACGGGGGGAGACAGAGTGGCCATGGGGCCTGGGGAAGGGGTGCCTCGTCTCCCAGGGCAGCCGGGCCCCCGCACCCTCCTGTTAAGGCACCTGGCCTGGCCCCCAGGGGCCGTCGTCGAGGCGGGCCTGGCTGAAGGCCGTGGCTATACTGCTCTGCACGGCGTTGACCCACAGCTGCAGGAGGCGCTCCGAGTCGGCCTGCAGGAAGCAGGACCTGGGCAGGAGGGGAGAGTGGGGCGGGGAGGCTTCTGAGGCCGGGGGAGCCGCGTGGGGGGACAGGCGGGCTGACGTTCACCTGCCATTCAACTGGTACCCGCCGTAAAGAGATACGAGATACCAGCCGGATAGAGATTGGGCACCAGTTGGTCCCATCTTTCTAAATATCCCCGGTCACCCCATCCCCTGCCCCTAAAGGCACCCTCCCCCCCCCCCCAGGCTGCCCCCCAATCCAGCCACCAAAGCGTTAATGCCTGGTGCTACACAGGGGCCCCCAAGACACCCCTGCGATTGGCCTGCCTTCCTGTCGGTAAAGGTTTAGCTGCATCAGGGCATCGCCCCCCACATCTGCACTCACTTGCTCGGGGACACCACCTCAAAGCAAAACCGCCTTTCTGAGTCAGGGCAGAGCTTCACGGTGCAGAGACGAAGGTCGTCAACCACCACAGTCACAGGGTCCTGGAACGGGACGGTGGTGAGGGCCAGCCAGCCGGCTGCAGCCAGGGCGGAGCGTCCCTGGGCCCGGGGCAGCCAGGACGCGTCTCCCTACCTTGTACTTCTTCTGATAAACCAGTTGGTTGCTCTGAATAGTGAACCAGCGTCTGAAGGAGGTGGAAAGAGACTTGTGGACACGGGCAGCCCTGGGACGAGCTCGAGACAGAAACAGCACAGAGGCTGCGCCCTCTGCCCCGTAAGGATCTGGCTGGGAGGGTTGGGCTGACCGTCCCATCCAGTCAGATGCTCCAGAACAGGGCCGCGGAGCCGTGCAGGTCAGGACCCAGAAGGCGGGGTTGTTCACGTCTCCAACAACCCAGATTGGATACATTCGGGAAGACAACTTTCCAGCAGATGGCAGTAAAATGCTTTTCCAATAAAACTGGTCTACGGCTCCAATTTTTAAAATGTGTACGGTATATATATTTCTATATATATTTTTAAGCTTATTTATTTTGAGAGAGAGAAAGAGAGTGAGCAGGGGAGGGGCAGAGAGGGAGGGAGACACGGAATCCAAAGCAGGCTCCAGGCTCTGAGCCGTCAGCACAGAGCCTGACATGGGGCTTGAACCCCTGAACCGTGAGATCATGACCTGAGCTGAACCCGGATGCTTAACCGACTGAGCCCCCCCAGGCTCCTCTGCAATGTATTTTTAAATAGTCGCTACACCCAGCATGGGGCTGGAACTCACAACCCCAGAGACCAAGGGTTGCGTGCTCTACTGACTGAGCCAGCCAGGCGCCCCAAGTCTATTGCCACAACTTTTTGACAGATGGAAGTTTCTTACGGAAGGGGTTCAACTTTCTACTTTGCACAAATATCCTGCATGGGCTGGCAGTGGCCCTGGAAGGGGAAGGAGCGGAGTCAGAGCAGGTGACACCCCTGCCCCACACCTGTCGCGGCTCCTAAGTCCCTACGGAAGCCGACAAGGCCCTATCGTGGCTCACGTCTCTGTGAGCAACGACTGCACCTCCGACAGCTTCTTCCTCCCTCCCGCGTCCGCACCCAAGTGCCCTCTCTGTTTCTCCAATGCCCTGGGCTTTTCAAGGGCCTTCGCACTGGCTCCTCCTTCTGCCTAGAACATTCTCCCCCCAGATACCTTTCAAGTCTTCACTCAGAAGTCACCTTCTCATGAAGCCTTTCCTGACCACCCTCTTTAAAAGTGCAACCCCAGGGCCCCTGGAGGGCTCAGTCGGTTAAGCTTCCGACTTTGGCTCAGGTCACGATCTCGCGGTCTGGGAGTTCGAGCCCCGCGTCGGGCTTTGTGCTGACGGCTCGGAGCCTGGAGCCTGCTTGGGATTCTGTGTCTCCCAAGCTCTCTGCCCCTCCCCCGCTCACGCTCTGTCTCTCTCAAATACAAACATCAAAAAAAATTTTTTTTTAATTTAAAACTGCAACCTCCCGCAGCTCTCTGCATCCCCTGCTTTATTATTTTTCTCCGATGCCGCTCTCACCTTGTAACGTAACATAACTCACTGTCGTGTTTACCGTGTGTCTTTGCTGATGGAACAGAAATTCCCCGAAGGCGGCGGGTGTTGTCTGTTTTCTCACTGCGCTTAGCACACCAAACCACTCAGGAAACATTTACCTGAGCGGGTGTGGGTGACTGGGGGTCCTCTCCTCACCTGCTCCACGTCTTAAATGCGTTGCTGGCCCGTTTGAAGAGGTGTCCTTCCATGACCAGGCCGCCAGGCCCCTCCTTTAGGCTGGGTTCTGGCTCCTCCCCGCCCAGCTCCTGGGGGCACAGGAGGGTCCCAGGCAGCTGACAGGCAGAGGCTGGGGCGCAGGGCCCCGCGCACCCTCCTGCGGGCGGGGGGACCCTCACCTTCTGCTTCAGCAGCACGTGCCTCTGTTCCATGTCCCTCCTCTCGCGAGCCGAATTCAGGACCAGCTGGTGCAACTGGGCACGGGAGGGGCGTTTCAGATGTCCCCAGCCCCCTCTCCTGAACCGGGCCAGGAGAGGCATCTTGGAGCGCCCCCCCTCCCTCCGCTACCGCCCGCTCTCCGCAGCCCCACCTGGGCACCCAGGTCCCTGCGATACTGGGCCAGCCTGCCCAGCTCCTCGTGGCCCTGCTGGAAATGGGTAGCCTGGGCCTCCACCAGACGCAGCACCTGGGCGACAGGGTGGGCAGGGGGCAGAGGTGACGAGGGACCCTCCTGTCTTTCCCTCTTCCCTCCGCCCAGCAGGCTCCTCGTCACGTGGCACTTGCCGCCCCCCCCAACTCACAAACTCCATGATGTCAAACTTCCTCTTGTCCTCGATCACGTTGATCTGAGGGCCCCCGAAAGACGTCAGGTGAGTCTCGAAAACACAGCGCCCCCGCCCACCGCCCACCGGGGCCTCTCCAGCCCCGAGGGGTCCTGCGGGACAGGCCGGGCGGTCACCTGCAGGGCGTAGTCCAGTGCTCGTCCCCGGTACCCGGCCCGCGCAGTCTTCAAAGCGGCTCCGGCCTCTTCGGCCTCCTGGGCCCGGCGCCGGGGGACCTCGGCATTGTGGATGAGAGCAGCCTCCAGGCTCTCAGCCCCCTTCCAGAAATCCCGGCGAGCCTCTCGGAAAGCCCGGAGACCCCTGCGGGATGGAAGGACAACACACAACCACGGGTACCCCTCCTGGACCCCCCCCCCCAACCCCGGCCCAGCAGAATGGTCCCCGGCGGAGTGGTTCCCGGTGGAGGCCCGCTCGCGGCCTTCCGGACGGGCCTCCGAGGAGGTGTCGGGATGGGGGACAGCTGTCAGGCCACCCGAAACCCCCAACCGCACGGCTCCTGCCTCGAAGGAGGCCCCCGTGGTAACGGGACGAGGGACGGAGGACCGGGTCCCCCCCCACACTCACTCCTTGACCAGGGTTTGGATTTGCTGCTGCAGGGTATGCTGGGTAGCGTCCAACAGCTCCTGCGGGGAGGGGAGCAGACACTGGCAGGTGAGGGTCAGGCCGCAGACAGCCCAGGGCTCCCCCAGCCCAGCCCCAGCCCCACCCGCTTCCGCTCACCGCATGGCTGTCCAGCTTGTGGCTGAGGCTCTCGGTGAATTTGTCCAGACACTCCTGGGCACGGAGAGTCAGAGAGAGAGCAGGCGTGGGGCAGCTGGGCCGCCATGTCCGGACGAGCCCCGCTCTGGCCTGGGCCCCGCAGACCCCAGGCCGACCCTCCCCTCCCCTCCCCTCCCCTCCCAGAGGATCTCTGCATTCCAGGCCCCCCACCCAGCCTGCTCCGGGGGGGCGGAAGGGGGCCCCCTACATACCGCCATCATGGGCTCCGGAGGACCCAGGCGGGCCAGGTCACAAATGCCAGCAATGAAGGTGCGGCCGGCCGCAAGGTAATGGCGGCCACTTTCCAGGAGGCCGTTACCCAGCTTGAGGAGCTAAGAAGCAACAGGGGGGAGCAGGGAGTTGTGTGACCCCCTCACAGCAGCCCCCCGTCCCTCTCCCTTCCTTCCCAGCCTCGCCCAAGCAACTCTGCGGCCCAGCCCAGTACTCCCAGTTGCGAACACACAGCTGCCGCTTTCTCACCTCTGCTGCTTTGCTGGCACTGCTCTGTGCCTGGAAGAAAAGTCCTCCCGGCCTGTCACCGAAGCCAGTGTCAGCTGGCTCCAACCCGTCTTTCTGCATCTACTTCCACATATCCCTCCCTGCCCTGACCTGGCTGCCTGGATCCAGAGCTTTCCAGAAACTCCAGTTCCTCACGCAACTGTCTGCCTCACAGGGTGAACGTGCTGCCTGGGTGGCCTTAAGTTCTAGCAGTCTTGGGGCGCCTGGTCACGATCTCGCGGTCGGGGACTTCGAGCCCCACGTCGGGCTCTGGGCTGATGGCTGGGAGCCTGGAGCCTGCTTCCGATTCTGTGTCTCCCTCTCTCTCTGCCCCTCCCCCGTTCATGCTCTGTCTCTCTCTCTCTCTCTCTGTCTCAAAAATAAATAAACGTTAAAAAAAAATTAAAAAAAAAATTCTAGCAGTCTAAGGGCGCCTGGGTGGCTCAGTCGGTTAAGCGTCCGACTTCGGCTCAGGCCATGATCTTGCGGTTTGTGGGTCCGGGCCCCGCGTCGGGCTCTGTGCCGACAGCTCGGAGCCTGGAGCCTGCTTCGGATTCTGTGTCTCCCTCTCTCTCTGCCCCTCCCCAGCTCATGCTCTGTCTCTCTGTCTGTCAAAAATAAGTAATCATTAAAAAAAAATTTTTTTTTAAATAAATAAATAAATTCTAGCAGTCTTTACTGTCAGGAGTTTTCCCATTCTGGGCTCACTGAGCAATTTCCTCACGAACAGGAACAGACCAGGACAAGGATAGCACGTTGGGGTGTTCCCAGGGCCCATTTTGTCTGGCGCCTTCGACTGACAACTGAGGAGGCTTGAGAAACAAGGGACAGTTGGGGCGCCTGGGGGGGGGGGGCTCAGTCGGTTGAGCCTCCGACTTCCGCTCAGGTCATGATCTCATGGTTCACAAGTTTGAGCATCGGCCTCTGTGCTGGTGGCTCAGAGCCCGGAGCCTGCTTCAGAGTCTGTGTCTCTGTCCCTCTCTGCCCCTCCCCCGCTCATGCTCTGTCTCCCCAAAATAAACAAATGTTAAAATTAATCAATTAATTAAATACATAAATAAAAGAAACAAGGGGACAGCTGACAGGCCTGAGCAGGGTCCCTCTGGTAGGGCCAGGTGGCTGAGTCAGAAACCAAAGTGAGATCTCCTGACCTCTGGCCCTTGTTATCTTCGGTCACCAGTCACCGCATTACATCCTGAGGTGACACGACTCGGCTCTGGCCTGAGTCACCCCAGCAGGGATGGAACAAGTGTCTGTGGAGCCCCTCAGGTCAGGCCCCGGGGACAGGAGACCACCAGGGAACCTCTGTGGAAAAATCCTGGGCAGAGGGGGCTCAAGAGAACTTGGGCCACGTGGGTTCTCAGTGGGTTTTTGAAAACTGAAAAACACTTCCTAGGGCTCGCGAAGGCTGCAGGGAGGTATGGCTTCACCTGAAGGTGACTGACAGGGTCAGCCACGATCAGGAAACTAACCACAACTCAGCCTCTTCGGGGGTCCATGCAATGGAGTAGCACTGAGCCACGCAAGGGAAGGAACTATCCACACGTGAACTACTTGTACTAACCTGTAGCAAACCGAACGAACTTCAGGGGCGTTATTCCGAGAGAGAAGAAGGACAAAAAAGGCTAATCTCGAGAGGTCACACAGCGTATGGCTTCAAGTAACATTGTAGCAATGACAAACGTCCGGAGAAGGAGAACGGATGAGCGGATCAGAGCAGGCAGGGGAGGGAATCTCAAGAGCTCCTTGCGGTGAGTTTAAGGGCTTGAACGAGATGCTGGCATGTGACAGAGCGCCGTTGAATGGCACACACAGACTTTGTTTTGTTTTGTTTTGTTTTGAAAAAAAAGGACAGTCGACCCTCGCACAGCAGGGGTTTGAACCGTGCTGGTCCATGAAGAAGTGGACTTTTTGTGATAAATACAGTACAGTAAATGTTATCTTCTCTCGCTTGTGCTTTTTTTCTTTCTTTTAGACACGGAGAGTGCGTGCGTGTCCGGGTGTGTGAGGGAGGGAGGGAGGGGCGGAGACGGTGAGAGAGAATCTCAAGCAGGCTCCACACTTAGGTCTGAGCCCGGCATGGGGGCTCGATCCCATGACCCTGGGATCATGACCTGAGCCAAATTCAGGGTTGGACACTTACCTAACTGAGCCATCCAGGCACCCCTGATTTTTTAAAAATTTAATTATGTATGTATGTACGTATTTAACTCTACACCCAACGTGGAGCTTGAACTCATGACCCTGAGATTAAGAGTCACGCACTCCAGTGACTGAACCAGCCAGGTGTCCCTCTTCCTTATGAGTATTTTTTTTTAATGTTTATTTATTTTTGAGAGAAAGAGACAGAGTGTGAGTGGAGGAGGGGCAGAGAGAGAGAGAGAGAGAGAGAGAGGGAGGGAGACACAGAATCTGAAGCAGGCTCCAGGCTCTGAGCTGTCAGCACAGGGCCCGACGTGGGGATCGAACTCATGAACTGTGAGATCATGACCTGAGCCCAAGTTAGACGCTTAACCGACTGAGCCACCCAGGAGCCCCCTTATGATTTTCCTAATAACACTTTCTTTCTTCTAGCTCCCTTTATTGTATAGACAGCATACGATACACATATCACATAAAATATGTGTGAATTAACCGTTTACGTTATCGGTAAGGCTTCTGGTCAGTGGCAGGCTATCAGTAAAGTCTTTGGGGATTTAAGAATTATATGTAAATTTTCGACTGTGCTGGGGGGGGGGGGGGGGGTCAGTGCCCCTAATGTTCATGTTGTTCAAAAGTCAACTGTATATGCAAAACAGGTAAAATCCAGGTAAGGTCCACAGACAGTCATTGTACCATGACCACGTCAATTTCCTGCTTTTTGGTAAAGTGCCAGCATTACCCCAAATGCCACCATTGGGGGAAGCTGGGTGATGGGTACATGGGACCTCTAACATCTTGTGACTCCTTGTGAGTCTTCAATTAACTCAAAGGACAACAGCTTAATTAAAAAATATATGTTAATTTGTCACTGGGGTGCCTGGGTGGCTCAGTCGGTTAAGCTTCTGACTCTTTGATTTCAGCTCAGGTCATGATCCCAGTGTCACGGGATCAAGCCCCTCCACGGGCTCTGGACTGAGTGTGGAGCCTGCTTGAGTTTGTCTCTCTCCCTCCCTCTGCCCCTCTCTCCCACTTGTGCTCTCTCTCTCTCTCTCTCTGTCAAATAAATAAAATGAAAAAAAAAGTTAGAAAGCTCCTCCAGCTGGCCTTGAGGAAGCAAGCTGTCTAGGGGCAGGGCCACATGACAGGGCACCCGGCAGCTTCGAGGAGGTGAAGGTCTCAGTCCCGCAGGAGCAAGGAGCTGACGTCGGCCAACAACCACTCGAGCTTGGAAGGAAACCCTGAGCCTCAGATGGGACTGCAGCCCGTGGGACCCTGAGCCGCGCCCAACTCCTGACCTACAGAAACTACGCCAACAAACGTGTGTTGTTTTAAGTCGCTAAATTCGGCATAACTTGTTACACAGGCGGTAGAAAGCTCACGCACCAATACGTATGTAACACGTGAGACTGGGGTAAATGCTACAGAGAAAAACCAAACCCGCTAAGGGGGCGGGGAGTGTTCACACGTGCGTGTGCACGTTTTATCAAGAGTAGCCACGGAGGGCCCTACTGTCCCGTGTTTAAGTGTCTCACTGCTTTGTCTCCCAAAAGCTGCTGTGAGCTCCCTGGGGGCAGAGCGGTCTTGCGGTCCTGAGGCCCGGGCTCACAGCTGACCCGGCAAAGCCCCCAAGTGAGTCTTGTCTTCCAGGACCTCGAGCTCTTTGAGGGTGCGGAACTTCCATCTGCTTCTCTATAGCCCCCAAAGTATTGACCCCCCACGGTTAGCATTCACAAATCCCTGGAACTCCTTTGTGGTCTCCGATTTTCTCCCTGGCCTCGCCCCTCTCATATTTACCCCATCCTGGGTCCCCTGCCCATGTCACCTTTTCCAGCCGGGTCTCCAGTTCTGACACCTCGGCTTCCACCAGCTCGATAGAGGCTCTGGGAAAAGAGGGGTCACGGGAACAGAGCTTGGGCCCATCTGGTCTGTGCGCCCCCGGAGGGCTGGGGCTGGGGTGAGGGGGTAAGGGCGTAGACAGGAAAGGCTGATGGGGTCGGGGACCTGTCCGCAAGCCCTGGCCGCCTCCCTCACTCCGCGCAGTCTGAAAGCTAGTAGGGCCCAGGCCAGAGCAGGAAGGGCAGAAGGAGGGTGGATGTGGCGAGGGCAGGAAGTTGCTAACCGCCCCAGCAGGTGCTGGGGGAGGGGCGGGGGTACCAGGAGCCGAGGAGGTAGTGTCCGCTCTGGGGGTAAGAGGGGCTAGAGAGGCCCCCTCTGCATGTGAAGGGGGCAGAGAGCATCAGAGTCTGGGGGGTTCATAGGAAAGGTGCTACTATGTCCTCCGAATGGCCTAGAAGCTCCATCTTGTCCCGTTGAGACTCATTCCCTGGAAGGACATCTGGCCTGGGGAAGGGCGTGTGCGTGTGCGTGTGTCCATTGGGGATGGGGGTCGGACCTCACCCCCTCTGCCACCCAGACCTGCGCACACTTACCGGAAGCGGGGTGAGTCTTTGAGACACTCCTCGAAATCCAGCTTGACCGTCATCTTGCTGCGCTGCACGGGGGGGTCAGACGGGCGGGGGCTGCAGGGGGAAGCGCTCCCTGCCCCAGGAGGGGTTGGTGAGGAGGAGGGGGGGGGGTCCTCTCCTGGGGAGAGCCTGGGGGTGGGGGAGGGGGCTCAATCCCTTCCCTAAGGGTTAGGGACGTGCAAGGAGGAGCTCTCACCTCACACTTGCAGGCAGTACTGGGAGGGGCAGAGGCGGGGCCAGGCGGAAAAGCCACAGCCCCACCCACACAGACTATCTGCAGTCCCCTTCTTACCAGAGTCCCCTTCCCCGCTTTTTTCTCCTTTAGCGGGGCTGGGGGCTGGGGGTGACTGGCAGATACAGGCTCCAGTCCTGATTCTGTCACTCAGAGACTGTGTGACCCTGGGCAAGCTCTCTGATTCCTCAGTTTCCTCATCTGGAAGATGGGCATGACAACCTCCCCCCCCCCCAACCCGCCCCGCCCAGAGATGTCGTAGGAATTAAAGAGGACATTGGTACATTCGTGGTTTTGGGGTCCCACCAACCACCGTCCCCCTGCTGCAGTGGGGGGGCCTTCTGGGCCTCCCAGGCCCTCCCTGAGTCCAGTGCCCCAGGCTGTTCCAAGCTTTCTTCTCCGCTCCTCTGCCTGCTGTGGTTTCCTGTATGCAGACGTCCTTCCCTCCGCCCCTCTCCTCTGTGGCTGAGCAGGCCCATGCAGGGCCACAGACTCGGAGCACCCAGACTCCTGCGCTTTTCTTTATTGTCCACCTCGAGGACGGTGGGCAGGGGGAGGCGGGGACCCACCCCATCCCCAGCTGGCTACGTTTTCCATTGTTTGGCTTCCCCCTCTTGTGTCCATTGAAGACGCAGGGTTTCATCTGGGGAGAAATGACTGGGTTACTGGCTTCCTTGCAGGAGGCAGGAGATCCGGCCCGCGTGACCCTGAAACTCCCTAGAACCCACCCATTCGGGCCCTCTCTCCGGGGCCGGTTCAGGCCGCCCCCTTGCCCCCCACCCGCCCAGGCTCACGTCTGCTTTGGTTTTGGTTTGGGGACTTCCGGTGGCTGCCAGGCTGCCTCTCCAAGCTTTCTGGCCTTTGCCAGGTGAGCCCCTTGGGTGCCAGGCACTGACACCAGCCTGACTCTGATCTGGACCCATTGTCTTTGGAGGACAGGGCGGTACCTGGAGGGGGGTGGGGGCAAAGGGGAATCAGGGGGAGGCGCGGGACCAACAGCTAGTGCCAAGCTGGAGGGGGTCCCAACCCCTTCTGAGCCTCCCTCGTTCCTCTCTGTACAACGTGGGCCTGCACGCCAGGATGCCCGAGGCCGCTCTTAGCATCTGTTGAAGGTACACTGGTATGCAAAGAAGGGGGGTGGGGGGAGGGGAGCTTGTCAAGAGCCAGCTATTGGGGCCTGGTGCCCTCACCAGGTTGCGATTTTGTCACTGTCACTTTCAGGCGGTCCTTGGTGGCCTTGTGATCCTGAATGGGGCTTCCTGGGTGGCCCAGCAGACGGACCTCAGTGTTTATGGGATTCTCCATCACCCAGCTCAAGTTTGCAGAGCCTGGAAACACCACAGGGTCAAGGCTGGGGCACCCATCGGTCTGGGGTTGTCAGCATCCCCCCCTCCGCCCCCGCCCCAGGCTGACCCGGCCCAGCTCTCACTGTCCTGCTCCTCTCGCTCATCTTCTGTGTCCTCCTCGAGCTCGGGGTGGGGGGAGCTCCTCAGGTATCTTCCTTTGATGTAATACTCCTTTCGTTGTTGCAGACCACTTTCCTGGCCTGACCTGACGGTGGCTGAAGCTCGGCACTGATTTCTGAAGGCAGGGGAATCTGCCGAATCATCCAGGTCCACCTGGGTCTTATGGCCACCTAGGGTATCCAGGACCCCCAGGTGTCCATTATGGCCCCCTCCACAGGGGAGAAGTTCCAGCCCTGGGTTTTCATCTCACTTCTCCGGCCTCTTCCCGTATTAGAAAATCCCAGTGACCTCTCCATCCCCCATGGTTCTCTTGGGCTTCCTGAGGACTATTCTGATGAGGCCCCCACCCCACCCGCCTTCCGTCTTCCCTGGGGGTCACCTGCCATTACCTCCCTCCCAGGTAGCAAGGCCCTGGGCCAATGGCCACTGAGAAAGATAGGGTATGGCAAAGACTCTGGACTACAATTCCCACAAATCCCTGGGGCTCCACCATAGCTAACCCTTGGCTTCTCGGATGTGGTTCCTGGTGACCAGGCCAATCTCATCGTTGACTCCTCTGGCCAGCCCTCCTGTCCAGCCTCTCTCCACAGGCCTGGGCTCTGGGTCCAGCATCATGCCCCGACTGTCACTGCCTGTATTGGCACGGCCTCCTTTGTTGTTGTGCTTATTATCGTCAAAGGAAAAACTTTTCTGAGTCTCGAAGACCTTTCCTTCATCGTAATGTGTCTTTCGGCGGTTTACGAAGTCACTGGAGTCTGTGGGCCATTGTAAACAGCTTGGCTTTCCGGCCAGGCTCTCGCTGACGGTTCACTCTGCCTCCCCTTTCCGCTCAATCCCGACCCCTCATCTCACGTGTCTTGGAAAAGTGGTCCGGAGCTCCCAAACTTCTGGTATCACCATACTGGAGGACCTTGGGATAGAGATTGTCCATTTTTGCCAACCTGAAGAGGAGGGAGACTGGTTGCGGGCACCAAACAGAGAGAACGAGGAGGGGCAGGTGGTAGATGTAGCTGGCTAATTCCCCGACCTTGGCCTTGGTCAGTCCAGATGGGAATTGTAGTGCCTCCCATTTTGGTGGCCAAAAAGCAGGCCTGGCTCAGACCTCAGAGCTCAGGGGTGGAGGGAGGAAGAGGCCCCACATCCCTACTGACCTCTGGCAGGACTCTCACCTCTTGGCCAGCACTTCCGGAGTCACCGAGGGAGAGGATGCCCCAGGCAGGTCCTCATCACTGTCCTGCAGCCTGCAGAAGAGGGAGTAAGCAGTGGTGAGGGGCAAGCATCTGGAAGTATCCGATCCCTGGGGCCTCTCTGCCTCCCCCACCGCCTTTGAATAAGGAAGGGTCTGGGCTAAAAGGTTAGGGCTGAGGGCTCAGCACCTGTGGTAGGGAGTGCTGGGTTCATCCACCTTCATAAATCCATAGTCCTTGTCAGCAGGGTGGTAGGTGACTAGGATATTCATTTCGTCCCACCGCTGAGACTTGTTCCTGGCTTAGGAGGACACAGAAAGGTGTAGGAAAACTTCCAGCGACCTCCTCCTCACAGCCCTCCCACTTTCTTTCATTCAGAAACTTCTTGTACCCGCTCGTAGTCTCAGAGGCGTAGCAGTGAGGGCGGGGGTCACGCCTAATGATAATCACACACGGTGTAGCCAGCGTTTACCCTGTACCTGCTCTCCCGAAGGCCTGGAAGCTCAGATCCCCCCCCCCCCCCCCCCCATAGCCCTCAGCTACTCTCTCTTCTAGTTCTCAGGACCCCGCCCCTTCCTCCTAGCCCCGCCCCCTCCAGTGTCCGAAACCCCTCCCTCCGGGCTCCGAGCCGGGTGCCAGCCGAGCTGAACTCTTTACTTCTCCGCAATGGGGGATTTCTGCATCAAGACGGAGCCGTTGCTTTTTAGGATGCTCCGGGGCCGGTCCTCACAAGGTTTGTGGGAGTGCAAGCAAGTTGACTTGGAGCGCGGACTGCGTCCGGAGTTGTACGCCCCAGACCCCTCGGACCCGAGCCTGTAGGTCCCGGATACTCTAGTTTCAGGGAAGGGGCCATGTAATCCGCTTGGGTACGGGCCGGACCCAGTGCCGAGGTGCGCAACCTCCCCAGGGTGCTGGTTGGGTCCGGAACCGAGGACTGCTACGCCCCCGGAGGGCCGGCTAGATTCAGGACTGCGAGTTACGATTCCCCCGGGGTGCAGGGAGGGCCCAGAACCGTGAAACGGGACTACGCTGGAGGGCGGCCCGGCGTCTGCCTCGACCGTGATTCCTCCGGACACACCCCTGGTCGCCTCTCCCGGGGATTCCCCACTGCGGCCGCCGGCAGCCCCCAGAGCCTCGGGCTTCTCCATGGCCCCATCCGGGGACCTCTCTCAGCTGCCCCGCCCCGCCCCGCCTCCTTGTTCCTCATAGCCCCGCCCTGAGGCCCCGCCCCCACCGTGGCGTTGGGCGGAGGGGCGTGGAGGTCGGGGGCTCGGACTGAGGCCCGGGTCCCCTCCCGCTCAGCTACCTGGAGCCGCGGCCCCGGCTTCGAGACTTTATATGGGGACCTCGGGCTAGGGGCCCCTCCGGCTGCCCCACCCAAAGGCCTTCTTTCTTTGTCTCTGGGATTTGTTCCCGCCCTTCTTCCCCATCACCGCCTTCATCCGAATTATCCAATCATAGTCAGGGGTCCCGGTCATGGGGCGGAAGCTTTAATTGTGACGTCATAGTCCTCCAACCTCAGCGCGAGCTCGGACAGCTGGGCTGGGGGGCTTGATAGTTCGGGGTTTGGGGGGCAGCACCGTCAGTGCCATTGCTTGAATCTGCCTGCCAGGGTTTCATTGGACTCTCCATCCGTGGCTTTAAAATTTAAGGGTTTGGCTAGATTGGAGTTCAAGTGGGCTTGTTTAGGAATATCACGAGCCCCTTCCCTGCCCCCCCCCCCCCAGTCGACGCGCTCTGCCTCTCACGAGAAGTGCGCTACACAGTGGAGGGACTGCGACAGTGTCGCAAAATATATCCGGTCTCGGTGCGAGGGCAGAGGTTTTTATTTATAAAGCTACCGGTTCCCTTCTCTGGATGCTCCAGACGCCGCCCTTACGGCGTCGAAGGGTGTAGCGCGAAGGGAAGACACCTCCTCCTGTTGCCGTAAAGCGAAAACTTCAAGGCGTCGCCTGCCTCGGCGGGGGCGGGGTCGTTGGGGCCGCTGTCGCAAAGCTGAAGGTGGGGGGCCAGCACCCCCTGCGTCGTAAAGATGCCCGAGGCGGTCGTTTCTTCTACTGTCGCAAAAGCTCGCCGCCCAAGTCTGCACCCCACTCCGAGCCACTCCGTCACCCGGCCGTGCCGTAAAGCAAGCCTGCCCGACCCCGTCGTCCTTCTGTTCCCACCGCGGTGGTCATTAGTTCCCCAGCCCGGGATGCTTCGTTGCCCGGCAGTGCCGTAAAGCATACCTGGCCCCAGCCCCGAGCCCTATTCCCTCCGGGTGTGTGTGCACCGCGGTTGCCACGGTGCCGCCAAGCGCGGCTGTCGCGCGGCCCGGGTGTCAGCGGCGATGGCGGCGGGGTCGGGTGGGAGCGGGGGCTCTGGGGGAGGCCCCGGGCCGGGGCCGGGTGGGGGTGGGGGCCCCGGCGGGAGCGGCCCAGGGCCGGGGTCCGGCGGGGGTCTGGGCAGCGGCGGGGAGCTGCACCCGCGCACCGGGCGCTTGGTGAGCCTGTCGGCCTGTGGGCGTACAGCGCGGCGGCAGCAGCCGGGCCAGGAGTTTAACCACGGGCTGGTGTTGAGCCGGGAGCCTTTGCGCGACGGCCGCGTCTTCACCGTCCGCATCGACCGCAAGGTGCGGAGCTGGGTCCGCGGAACCGAGACGTGGAGGGTGGTGGGAGGGGGAGAGCGAGAGGCGGGATGGGGGACAATCGGGGCAGCCCCATCGCCGGGCACCGAGAGGGAACCGACGGACCTTATGGGCACCCGGTGACGGGCAGGGGGGGGAGCGGGAAGTAGAAACATTGAGTCTGAAGGGGAAACGGGTAAGGAGAGCTTGATTTCCTCCGGACCCAGGAGCAGGGAAGGGACACGGGCTTCAGCCGCTAGAATGGCTAGGGAACAGGTCTCCTGGAATGGCTTGTGGCAGGCGGAGGACGGAGAGATGTCAGGGACCTGACAGGAGGAGAGAGAACCAGGGGAAGTACAACCATCGGAGGATAAACTCAGGCCGGAACGATGGGTGGGGAGGGACTCTCAGGGAGAGGGAGGTGTGCCTCTTGTGTGTCGTTCGGTGACGAGGCCAGGGGCACAGAGGTGGAATTTGGGAATTGAGTGAATCTGAGTGCAGCCAGGGCCCAGGAGAGAAATGGGCCAGGGGAGGAGGAGAGCGGTGTACAAGAGCAGGGACAACCGGCTTGGAGAGCTGTGCATCTGGGTGGTTGAGAAGTCCCAGAGACCAGGCACTTAGAGGAGGCAGGGGGCTGCAGCCAGGGAATTTAGCCCAGACGGTGGGGACAGGCATGGTGTCAGAGACACCGAGCCGCCAGAGTAGGGAGCAGAGTTGCTAGGGGACAGCGGTGCCCACGGTCCCTGAGACAGAGTGCAGGAAGTTGCTTGTGGGACCGCACCTCTGGGTTAGTGTCCCGCGTCTCAAGAGAGAAGAGCCAGCTGGCTGAGACGTGGCAAGGGGGGGGGACACGGTGGTCTGTGAAGTGTGGTTTCCTAGTGGTGGGAGACCCGTGGGGGCCCTTCCTGAGTCCCTGTCCACCGCTCTCATCGCAGGTCAACTCCTGGAGTGGCTCCATTGAGATTGGGGTGACGGCACTGGACCCCAGCGTGCTGGACTTCCCAAGCAGCGCCACGGGGCTGAAGGGGGGCTCATGGGTGGTGTCGGGCTGCTCAGTGCTGAGGGACGGACGTTCTGTGCTGGAGGAGTATGGTCAGGACCTGGACCAGCTCGGTGAAGGGGACCGTGTGGGCGTGGAGCGCACAGTTGCCGGGGAGCTGCGGCTCTGGGTGAACGGGCGGGACTGCGGGGTGGCCGCCACGGGCCTCCCCGCGCGTGTCTGGGCCGTCGTGGACCTTTACGGCAAGTGCACGCAGATCACCGTGCTACCCCCTGAGCCAGGTTTCAGCCCCCCCGCTCCCATCCCTACACCCCCCCTCGAGCCCTCCGCGCCCCCTGAAGATTCTGCCTTGACTGAACAGGGGACCCCGGGGGACGAAGGTGAGAATACAGCTCGGGCAGCGGTGGAGGGGCGGGGCAGGGGGACCGGCTGAAGGAGTGGGTGACGTGTAGTGACAAATGAGGCTGGGTGTGGGCAGGGCCTCTCCGACCCCTTTCCCCCCCACCCGAGTCTGTTGAAGGGGAAAGCAGGGGCTAGAGGAGGGGGTCTCCTGGCTGTGGGCCCCTGCAGCAGGGGCCGAACCCTCATTCCCCTCCCATCCCGCCTGGTCCCCAGCCTTCATGGTGTCCCCAGCGCAGGCCCGGCCGGAGACGTTTCCTAACAGCCTTGAGTCGCATAATGGTGAGGGCTTCCGGGAGGCTCTGGGAAGGGCAGCGGGAAGTGAGGTGGCCCAGGCGAGGGGAGGGACCTCAGGAGAGGGCCAGGGGGCGAGTGGCGAGCCAGAGGGGGTACGGCCTCATTCCAGCTTCCCTCCCCCGCCCCGCCGCCGCAGATTTTGCCAGCATGGAGCTCTCGGAGGTGGTGGGCAACGCCATCCTGTCTGCCTACAACGGGGGGCTCCTAAATGTGAACCTGAGCTCCCCCCCGGCCGGGGAAGGACCGGGGCCCAGCGGCGCGGCCACCTCGCCTGTCCTCACTTCCAACGACGCCCTGCTCTTTCACGAGAAGTGCGGAACCCTCATCAAACTCAGCAACAATAACAAGACGGCCGAGCGCCGCCGGCCCCTGGATGAGTTCAACAACGGCGTGGTCATGACCAACCGTCCGCTCCGGGACAACGAGATGTTTGAGGTGTGCGAGATCCCGGGCTCTGGTTGGCACGTCACTCTCCGGGGGCTCGAGACGGGGCTTGACCCTTGACGTTAGAAGGGTGGGGCCCAAGGAAGAGCCGGGGACTGAGGGGCACTGTTCTATGCTCACGTTCCCCGTCTGTCCTTTCTGTCGTCACCCCTCCCAAGATCCGCATCGACAAGCTCGTGGATAAGTGGTCTGGCTCCATTGAGATCGGTGTCACCACCCACAACCCCAACAGCCTGGAGTACCCAGCCACCATGACCAACCTGCAGTCAGGTACCAGCCCCGGGCAGGGCGGGGGGCACCTTCCTAAGGCGGAGGAAGCCCGTGTCCTGAGCGGAGTGTCCGCTGCCCCCCC
This sequence comes from Panthera onca, assembly GCF_046562875.1. NCBI lineage: Eukaryota > Metazoa > Chordata > Mammalia > Carnivora > Felidae > Panthera > Panthera onca. The sequence continues at coordinate 18,629,618 of NC_138352.1, read as the reverse complement.
CAGGCACCATCATGATGAGTGGCTGTGGGATCCTGACCAACGGCAAGGGCACCCGCCGGGAGTACTGTGAGTTCAGTCTGGATGAGCTACAGGTGAGGGTGGGGCGTGGAGCCTGGGCCCCTCTGTGGGGCAGCCCCGTTTCCCTGCGCCCCTGCCCGTGCACCACGGTCTCCCCTGTGACCCAGAGCAAGGCCTGTTAGCTTTTTTTAAGGTCTTGTTTTTTTTTTAACGCTTATTTACTTTAAACGTTAGAGAGAGGCAGAGCGTGAGTGGGTAAGGGGCAGAGAGAGGGAGACACAGAACCCGAGGCAGGCTCCAGGCTCTGAGCTGTCAGCACAGAGCCTGATGTGGGGCTCGAACTCACGAACCGTGAGATCGTGACCTGAGCCAAAGTCAGACGCTCCACTGACTGAGCCACCCAGGCGCCCCAAGGCCTGTTAGCTTTTGCCTAGAGGTTCCTTCTGAGAAGGCAGGGCTGCCCAGTAGTTAGGCACTCGGGTTTCCGAGTCAGAGTTTTACTTTTTCTTAATCGTTTGGCCATTTGTGGTGGTGACCAGAGGCAACAAACTCGTTCTCTTTGGTAGTTTGGTGGGTTTTTTTTTTTTTTTTTCCTTCCCTTCTAACGTTTAAAGCGAGCCTGTTAGTATTTTGTAGACTCCTTCGGGAGGTAGATGGGGTGATGTTTATGAGATGGCTTAACGCAGCGCTGGCCTCGGAGTGAGCGTTCGGGGGGGCCTCTGGGACTCCGGCACCTTGGGAGCAGTTCCCCTGCGGCCTGGGCTGGCGGGCAGGCTTTAGGACCGCGTTGTTCCAGGGTCCCCAGGACAAGTCTGGAGCCTGACCAGGGATAGATTCCAGACTTTCGTCTTTTCTGCTTTGACCAGGAGGGCGACCACATTGGTCTCACGAGGAAGTCCAACTCTGCCCTGCATTTCTTCATCAACGGCATCGATCAGGGTAGGGGCCGCGCGGCCAGGGCGCTCGGTGCAGGGGTCTGGTCCTCACACTGCTGCCTCTCTTTGAGGCTGGTCTGACCCCTTCCTTCGCCTTCCACCCCCACAGGCGTGGCCACCCCGCTGACGCCCCCGGTCGTGTATGGAGTGGTGGACTTGTACGGGATGGCGGTGAAGGTGACCATCGTCCATAATAACAACCACAGCGACCGTCTGCGCCGCAACAATGCCATCCTGCGGGCCCTGTCTCCCGAGGGCGCCCTCCGCCGCGCCGCCCCCGCCGCTCAGGCCGAGCCCGAGCGCCTGCTCTTCCACCCGAACTGCGGGCAGAAGGCGGCTATCACCCACGAGGGGCGCACCGCCCTGCGGCCCCAGTATGGCCCGGGGGGGTGGGGAGAAGCCCGCAGAAGGGGCTCTGACGGGCTTGCGGGAGGGGCGCAGACGCGGGGGGGGGGGGGGGGCGGCGGGATTCTGAGCGGGGCCGTCGTGACAGGGAAGGGGGGAGCTTCCGGGACAGCGAAGGTCAGCAGGCGGATTGGGGGCAGCAGGAGTCAGGCAGGCACCGACCGGGCCGGGGCGCGGCGTGCTCAGCGCGCGCGCGCTCGTGCCTGAGGCCCCGCGTGCTGTGCCCTCAGTGCCACCGATGACTTCAATCACGGCGTGGTGCTGAGCAGCAGAGCCCTGCGGGACGGAGAAGTGTTCCAGGTGCGCATCGACAAGATGGTGGACAAGTGGGCTGGCTCCATCGAGATCGGTGTCACCACCCACAACCCTGCCTACCTCCAGTTGCCCTCCACCATGACCAACCTGCGCTCGGGTGAGCCCCCCCAGCGGGGCGGGGCCGGGGCAGGGTCCTCGGGAGGAAGCCACCTCCCGGAGCCCGGATGGGATGCTCGTGCTCCGGCCCTTTTCTCCGCTTGTCACACTTGTGACGACTCATCCGGTGGCTGAGGCCTGCCCGCCTCGTGGACAGGGCTCGTGGCTGGCTTGGGACGTGCAGGGTTTTCTTGTTCAGCTCTGGGAAGAGAGCCGACCGTCAGAAAAGGCAGGCCGGGCCAGCGGCTTTGGGGGGGCGGACGCGGGCACTGCCGCACGACAGGAGCCCTGGTCCCCGCTCACGTCCTCTGTCCCCCCCCCTCGTCCCCCTAGGGACCTGGATGATGACCGGGAACGGGGTGATGCACAACGGGACGACCATCCTGGACGAGTACGGGCACAACCTGGACCGCCTCAAGGTGGGAGAGCGTGCGTCCGGCCGGGGCCCGGCGGCGGGAGGCGGGCAAGGCGGGGCTGCCGTAGGACCAGCCCAGGCGGGAGCTCTGCCTGACTCCTCACTCCAGCCCCCCTTCTTCCAAGGCAGGGGACACGGTGGGCGTGGTGCGGCGGGAGGACGGGACCCTGCACTTCTTTGTCAACGGGATGACTCAGGGCCCCGCGGCCTGGAACGTGCCCCCGGGTGTCTATGCAGTCGTGGACCTCTACGGCCAGGCGGCCCAGGCCACCATTGTGGACGACGTGGGTGAGGGCCGGACCGGGCAGGGGCAGGGGGTCGGGGTGGCCTTGGGGGGCCTCAGAGACCCCTGTGAGCCTAATGGGCGATGACCACTCATGCAGAGGTGCCCCCAGTCCCCGAGCCACTCCCCGAAGGGAACAACCAGGTGTCCCCGAGCTCCCCGTCATCGGGGGCCGGGGGCTCCGACCTGCGTTTCCACCAGCTACACGGCAGTAACGCAGTGATCACCAACGGGGGCCGCACCGCGCTCCGCCATAACTGCCGCAGCGAGTTCAACGACGCCATCGTCATCTCCAATCGGTCAGTGCCCGGGCCTTCGTGCCCCCAGCTTCCCGCTGCCCGGCCTCGGCCACCGAGCAGGGCCTGTCTGATTGCCGCTGTCCCTGGCAGGGCCCTGCGCGACGGGGAGCTGTTTGAAATCGTCATTCAGAAGATGGTGGACCGCTGGTCAGGCTCCATCGAGGCCGGTGAGGGCACCCGTGTGTGCGTGCGTGCGCGCGCACCGGGGGCGGGGGTGGTGGCCGCTGGCCGCCCACTGCTGGGGGCTTGGCTCTGACCTACCCCTGCCTCCTAGGAGTGACCGCTATTCGGCCAGAAGACCTTGAGTTCCCCAACACCATGACGGATATCGACTATGACACGTGGATGCTGAGGTCAGATTGCCTGCTTTGCGGGCCGTGCGGCCGGCTAGGATGAGGGAAGCGAGGTTTGGGGCCCGCGGTGGCCCTGGGCAGCCTTCCCACGTCGCCCCGCACCCTGCAGCGGCTCGGCCCCCTCTCCTCTCGGGGAAGCTCCCGCTTGTCTCTGTCCCGGAGGCATAGGGAACGGGATTGGGTCCCAGACCCCAGATCGAGATCCCGATCCAAGGCGCTGGGAGGTTCTGACGAGCAGAGACCGAGCAGGGGCCTGTGTGGGGAAGAGCCGGGAGACTCACCGGCCCCTTCTGTCGCCCCTCCAGTGGCACGGCCATCATGCAAGACGGAAACACGATGCGCAACAACTACGGGTGCGACCTCGATGCGCTGGGCACAGGCGCGCGCATCGGCATGATGCGAACGGCCAAGGGCGACCTGCACTACTTTATCAACGGCCAGGACCAAGGCGCCGCCTGCTCAGGCTTGCCTCCGGGTAAAGGTGACTGCGCTGTGGCTTTCGGCCCGCCCGCCTCGTGCCGGTGCCCCGCGGGCTCTCGGACTTCTGACCCCTTCCTTTCCCACCCAGAGGTGTACGCGGTCGTGGATCTCTACGGCCAGTGTGTCCAAGTGTCCATCACCAACGCCACCGGCCCCATGGACAACAGCCTGGCGACCAGCAACACGGCCACTGAGAAGTCCTTCCCCCTGCACTCCCCAGGTGCGGCCGGCGGGGCGGGCTCTGCTTCCTCACCGTGGGCCTGAGGGGGCCGCTGCCAGCTCAGGGAGCTGGGTCGGGACGGGCTCGCCCCTGAAGGGAGGGATGAGCCCAGGGTAGGCGGCGGCCAAGAGGAGGGGAGGAGGTCACGGCTGGCTGGAACGACCGAGGCGCTTCTCGGCCACCAGGAGGCCGGGAGCCGGGCACGCCCGCTTTGGGAACGGGTCTCTCGTGGGGAAAGAGGCGCAGGAGGCTCTCCGATGGCAGACAGAGGACTGATGGCAAACGGGCAACTTTCCGGCAACTTCCCGCTTCCCCCGAGAGCTCTGCTCCGTGTCCTTTCTGAAGCTCGCTGTCCCACTGTCCCCTCCCGCTGCGCCTGTTCCCCACAGTGGCTGGCGTGGCTCACCGCTTTCACAGCACGTGTGGCAAGAACGTCACTCTGGAGGAGGACGGCACGAGGGCGGTACGCGCGGCCGGTTACGCTCACGGCCTGGTCTTCAGCACCAAGGAGCTCAAGACGGAGGAGGTGTTCGAGGTGGGCGGCGGGCCCCTCGCAGCGAGGCGGGCGGCCCCCCCCCCCGCCACCGCTGTCCCCCTGCCCCTGGCTAGCGCCGGCCGCCGCCTTTTGTCTCCCTCAGGTCAAAGTGGACGAGCTGGACGAGAAGTGGGCGGGCTCCCTGCGCCTGGGACTGACCACGCTGGCGCCCGGGGACATGGGGCCCGGCACGGGCGGGGGCCCGGCGCTGCCGCCCTCCCTGCCGGAGCTCCGGACCAAGACCACCTGGATGGTGTCCAGCTGCGAAGTGAGGCGCGACGGCCAGCTCCAGAGGATGAACTACGGCCGGAACCTGGAGAGGCTGGGGGTGAGGCCGCCGGCTCCGGGGTCGGGGCGGAGGTGGAGCGGGGGCGGCGGGGGGAGGGAGGCCAGGCACTCGAGCCCGTCTCACCTTGGCGCCAGGTGGGCAGCCGCGTGGGCATCCGCCGGGGGGCGGACGACACGATGCACATCTTGGTAGACGGAGAGGACATGGGGCCTGCGGCCACCGGCGTTGCCAAGGTAGACCCGGGGAACCTTGGGCTTGGGGAGCGGGCTCGAGGCCTTCCGCGGACCCCCGACTCCTGTGTCGTGTGTGCCCACAGAACGTGTGGGCCGTGCTGGACCTGTACGGGCCCGTACGGAGCGTGTCTGTGGTCAGCTCCACGAGGCTGGAGGAGTCGGAAGGCACCCAGCCTCCCTCCCCCAGCTCGGACACCGGCAGCGAGGGCGAGGGCGAGGGCGAGGAAGACGATGACGGGGAGGAGCACAGCCCGAGGGTAAGAGGCCCCGCGGGGCAGGCGGGGCCCGTGAACGGGCGGCTGGGGTCGGTGGGACACCAGGCTGTCCTGGGGCTCTCTGACCCAACCCCGGGTGGCCGGTCGCCTGTGCGCGAGCCCCGTGTAAACGCCCGCGGGGGGTGGCTCGTACTGGCAACCCAGCAGCTCGGTCTCTCCTCCACACCAGGGCCAGAATCAAGTGGCCATTATGCCCACAGCCCTCGAGTTCCTGGAGAACCACGGGAAGAACATCCTCTTGTCCAACGGGAACCGCACCGCCACGCGGGTGGCCAGCTACAACCAGGGCATCGTTGTCATCAACCAGCCCCTGGTGCCCCAGCTGCTGGTCCAGGTGGGCCTCGCCTTCTCCACTGCTCCTCTGGCTCGGGGTGACCCAGGGCCAGCCCTCCTGGAGGAACCCCTTTCCAGCTGAGGACGAGGTAGAAGGCAAGCCCCTCGGATGAGCTTCCCGGGCTTGGGCTCGTGCCCGCGGTGGGGTTTGTAGGTCACTTATCAGGAAGCCTTACTTGCCGGCCGGTGGGGGCGGCGGCAGCAGGCAGGGGCTGGGGGAGGCCAAGAGAGACGCCGGCCCTACGCGTGGGTGCGTGGACGGCTTTGCCGAGGAGGAGGCCTTTCCGCTGTTTGCCACAAACGGAGAGATTTAGTTAGGAACGCGGGGCATGGGGACCCTTACTGTCCCGACAGCGCCGAGGCTCACGTGGGGAAGGAAACAGGGGTTTGTAGTTTGCGGTCCCTCCAGGCGAGGGAAGGGCAGCATCCCAGGCCGCGCTGTGGGAGGTGCTGTCGCTCCCCCCCTCCCACCCAGCGGGGGAGAGGAGCCTGGTTCTGCTGGGGGGCGGCCTCTTCCGTGACTGGGGAGTGGTTGCCCTTTTCCCCAGGTGCGGATAGACTTTCTGAACCGGCAGTGGACGTCCTCCCTGGTCCTGGGCGTCATCACCTGCCCGCCCGAGAGGCTCAACTTCCCCGCTTCTGCCTGTGCCCTCAAGCGGGCAGCCTGGCTGCTGCGGGGCCGTGGCATCTTCCACAACGGTCTCAAGGTGAGTAGGGGGCAGAGAGAAGAGGGAGGGCCGGGGCCTCGAGTCGGGACGGTCTGGCCAAAAGGGTCCCCGGCTCCGGCAGTAGGACTGCGGGCGTAAAGGGGCCCCATGGTGGGGTGGACCCCGTGGTGGGTGAGCGAGAGTGTGGGGGGCCTTATCTGGACGCTCAGGCTGTCACGTTGTCCTGGGTCCCTGCCACTGAGCACGTTGTGGGGGGGAGGGCAGTGGGGGGGTTGGCGGGGAGGTGGACTCCTGATGTTTGAGGAGGGGGGTGGAGCCCGGGCAGCAGGCCGGCGTGGAGGCCAAGCCTGGGGCCTGGCAACCGGAAGCAGAGCGAAGGGCGAGCCTGGCTGTTGCCTGTGGGCGTCTGATCTCTGGGAAGACAGTAGGTCTTTCCTCCTAGATCTGTGAGAAGTTTGGGCCAAACCTGGACACGTGTCCTGAAGGCACCGTCCTGGGACTGCGGCTGGACGGCTCTGGGGGGCTGCACCTCCACGTCAATGGGCTGGACCAGGGGGTGGCCGTACCGGACGTGCCCCAGCCCTGCCACGCGGTGGTGGACCTCTACGGCCAGTGCGAGCAGGTCGGCTGTAACGGAGGAAGCGTGGAGGGGGCGACCGGTGAGGGCACGGGCAGGCCCCGGGGGCTGGGGCACGCCCGGCTGATTTCCCGCCCCCCTCCCCTGCAGGTGACCATCGTGAGTCCTGAACCAGGGGCTGCCAGTGGCAAGAGTGCGGGAACCCAAGGGGACATGGAGAAGGCGGACATGGTAGATGGTGAGCCGGCCCGCAGAGCCCCGCCCCGCCCACCGTGCCGCGCCGCCCCGGCTCCTGTGACCTGTGCCCCCTCCTGCCCGCGCAGGTATGAAGGAGAGCGTGTGCTGGGGGCCGCTGCCTGCCGCCAGCCCTCTCAAGAGCTGCGAGTATCACGCCCTGTGCTCCCGCTTCCAAGAACTGCTGTTGCTTCCCGGTGAGTCCCCGGTCCCCCGGGACCCGCCTCGTTCCCCGGGGCAGTGCTGGGCACCTCGGCACCCAGCCTGCCCCTCGCTTTCCCGCAGAGGATTACTTTATGCCTCCGCCCAAGCGAAGCCTGTGCTACTGTGAGTCTTGCCGGAAGCTTCGAGGGGACGAGGCCCACAGGCGCCGGGGAGAGCCCCCTCGGGAGTATGCCCTGCCCTTCGGCTGGTGCAGGTTCAACCTCAGGTGTGCGCAGGGCAGGGTCACGCGGCTCCCTTACTGTTCTTTTCCCCTAGAGGAAGGAGGTTCCCAGGGGGTGCATGGAAGACGTGGCAGAACTTCCCGTAGAGGGGACAGTGTTGGGGAGCCAGCGACCTTTGTCCGGTCTGCCCTGTCTACGTCCTAGGGTGAATCCCCGTCTGGAAGCTGGGACGCTAACCAAGAAGTGGCACATGGCCTATCACGGGAGCCACGTGGCAGCGGTGCGGAGGGTGCTGGACCGAGGGGAGCTGGGAGCAGGTACCGGGGCGCCAGGGGCAGGGCAGGGCAGGGCAGGGCGGGTGGGCCCGGCGGGCCCGGCCCCTGGAGGGCGGCCCTGACGCAGCTCTCGTCCTAGGCGCTGCCTCTATCCTGAGCTGCCGGCCGCTGAAGGGCGAGCCCGGGGTGGGGTTTGAGGAGCCCGGCGAGAACTGCGCCCCTCCCCGGGAGGAGCAGCCCCCTCCGGTGCTGCTCTCCCCGTCCCTGCAGTACGCTGGGGCCGAGACCCTGGCATCCAAAGTGCAGTGAGTACCCGGGGACACGCCCGGGGTCTCCACGTTTTGCCTTCCCTTCTCTCACCTGTGCCACTTGGGTCTTCTCTCGCTCTAGAACATTGTTATATAAGAAGCATTTATTATTTTTAAAGGTGACAAAAAGGGGGGTGCAGTGGGTCAGAAGTGCGGGTGGAGCGGGCGCGGGGAGCAGGGTGGGCAGCGGCCTGCACGCGGAAGCCGGGGAGCCTGCCCCGCAGTTGTTGGGGAAGGTGGTAGGGAGGGGAGTGGGGGGAGGGCCAGGCCCCTGCAAGGTGGGGGTGCCCCCTAAGGGCCTGTGTGGCCCTGCAGTTAGCAAGGGGAGGAGAGGGGCCAGAGGCCTCACGGCCGGATTTCTTCTCCCCCCGACAGATTCCGGGACCCCAAATCCCAGCGGACGCACCAGGCCCAGGTGGCGTTCCAGGTGTGCGTGCGCCCCGGCTCCTACACCCCCGGGCCCCCCTCGGCCGCCCTCAGAGAATCTCCGGACCCTCACTTCAGCCCAGCCGAACTCGAGTGGGTGACCAAGGAGAAGGGGGCCACGCTCCTCTATGCCCTGCTGGTGCGGGTGGAATGAGGGGCGGCCTGGCGATGACAAGCACAGCGGGGCCCTGGGCCCGGGACTCCGAGTGACGACCGACGACGATCGCCCCGGCACGCGCGGGGCCCGGACAGGCAGGGGGCCCTGGAGCTCGAGTCCTGCCTCCCGCGCCCGCGGCAGCAGAGCCATCCCCGACCGCGCGGCGGGCGAGCGGGAGCCGGGCCCGACAGCCCCCCTCTCATGCACTGATTTGGGGAGCACGACTCCCCGGACTCCCTCCCCCGTACCACTTAATTTATTTCCGTTTTCGTTCCTGTTACTGTGAATCCCGAGCGGCCCGGATCCCCCTCCGGGCCGCCGCTTCCCGGGCCTCCGGGCGGTGGGAGGGCGCTCGCGGGGAAGGCGGGCCTCTGTACAGTTGTTACGGACGCGGGTTTCCAAGCAGCCAATAAACGCCGTCCCGGAGCGCGCGCCTCGGCCTCTTTCTCGCGCGCGCGCGCGCGCGCGCACCACCCCCGCGAGCCCCGGGCCCGCCCCGCCGGGGGCGCGGGCCGCGGCGACGGGGTTTGACCGCCGCCGGCACCCGTCGCGGCCGCTTCCGCCCTTCCCTGCGCCCGACCCGCGAGGCCGGCGGCCGCCCCGGCTCCGGAAGGAGTCGGCCCGGCGGCCGGATGTGACGCGCGGCCGAGGCGCGCAGGAGCCGCGGAGAAAGCGCAGAGCAGGCGGGTAGGGAGGGGCCGGGGGGCGGGCAGCGCCGAGGCTGGAGACCCCGGCCCGCCGGCGCACGCGGGGGCCCCCGGGGCCGGCCGGGCGGAGGGGGGCGGCGGGAGGGCTTCCGCCTCTGCCGGCCGGGCGCGATCCGCCCTGAGCGCCCGCCTCCCGGTAGGCCCGGTCCGAGGTCTGGCAGTCAGTGACAGAGCCGGGCGCCCGCGGCCCGAGCGCCCCCGGCGGCACCATGCCCGCGCTCCTGGAGCGCCCCAAGCTTTCCAACGCCATGGCCCGGGCGTTGCACCGGCACATCATGATGGAGCGGGAGCGCAAGCGGCAAGGTGAGCCGGGCCCGAGCGGGAGGACACAGGGCCCCGGGGCGGCGCCGCTTCCCCGGAGCAGGCCTCCACCCCGGGCCGTGCAGCGCGCCGCCGCGGCCGCGCCGCGGGAAGGATGAGACAGCCCCGCGGGTGGTGGAAGCCGGAGGCCGGGTCTCTGCTCCAGAACCCTTGGGTCGGGAAGGACCTTGGAGAGCACCTACTGGACCCACCCGCCTGCCCCCTCCGCGGGGAAAGAGCCACTGCCGAGATAGGCACGAGGGGCATCGTGGCGACCAGGCCTCGCTGGCCCGCGGTGCGCAACGGGCTGCTCTGTTAACCACCCTGCGGGTTTCCCATTCTGCCCGACTCTCTCTCCAGAAGAGGAAGAGGTGGACAAGATGATGGAACAGAAGATGAAGGAGGAGCAGGAGAGGAGAAAGAAAAAGGAGATGGAAGAGAGAATGTCTCTGGAGGAGACCAAGGAGCAAGTGAGCAAGCCCCCTGATCTCTCACAGCGCTTTCCCTCTGGCCCTCTTGCCTTCATCTCTGCTCCCCTCGCTTCTCAGATCCTGAAATTGCAGGAGAAGCTTTTGGCCTTACAAGAGGAGAAGCACCAGCTTTTCCTGCAGCTCAAGAAAGTTTTACACGAGGAGGAGAAACGGAGGCGAAAGGAGCAGAGGTGGGACTGGAGAGCTAAAAATAAAATCGGGGCAGGGTGTAACTGGGATCGGGTGACAACGACCGGAGTCTAGTGGCAAAAGGGGGCGCTTGTCCCCGACTCTGACGCGCCCGCCTTTCGCCCCAGTGACCTGACCACTCTGACATCAGCTGCGTACCAGCAGAGCCTGACCGTCCACACGGGAACGCACCTCCTCAGCATGCAGGGTGAGGAGTGGAGAGACCGCGTGTCCAAACGGGCCCTCCTGGGGGTCACAGCCACCCCTTCCGGCCTCACGAAGCCCCTGTCCCTCCCTAGGGAGCCCTGGAGGACACAATCGCCCGGGCACCCTCATGGCGGCTGACAGGGCCAAGCAGATGTTCGGGCCCCAAGTGCTTACAGTAAGGAGTAGGATGGGGCGTCTGGCCCTGGTCTCCCCCGACCGCTCCTACCCACACCCAGGCGCCCTTAGTGACCCGGCACTCAAGTGATGGGCGTCACTGGCGTCGGACCCTTCGCGGTGTGGGGGAAAGCCGGACACGGTGGGCCCCTGAGGTCCCGCCTCGGAGTTTACAGCGGCCAGCTCTCGTCCTCCCTCCTCAGACTCGGCACTACGTGGGCTCAGCGGCGGCTTTCGCAGGGACCCCAGAGCACGGTCAATTCCAAGGCAGCCCCGGCGGTGCCTATGGGACCGCTCAGCCCCCGCCGCACTACGGCCCCACGCAGCCGGCCTATAGCCCTAGCCAGCAGCTCAGAGGTGAGTGGTGGGCCCAGAGGGAGGGGACTCTGGCAAGACCCAGATGAGGAGGCTCTGATGGCCATGCGTCGTCCCTTCCTCAGCACCTTCGGCGTTCCCCGCAGTGCAGTACCTGTCGCAGCCACAGCCACAGCCCTACGCAGTGCACGGCCACTTCCAGCCCACCCAGACAGGTGACCGACACCCCTGTGCGAGCACCCTGCCCTCCCGGCCTCCCCCGCCCCTGGCGGCTGCGTCACACCCCCCTCCTTCCCTCCCCAGGATTCCTGCAGCCGGGTGGCGCCCTGTCCTTACAGAAGCCAATGGAGCATGCCAACCAGCAGACCGCCTTCTCGGACTCTGTGAGTATGGCGAGTATGGGGTCTTGGGAGTTCAGGGGAAGCGCTGTGCTCAGGGGAGCCCCCGGCTGCCTCCGGTCCTGACTCTCCTCTCCGCAGTCCTCCCTGCGCCCCATGCATCCCCAAGCTCTGCATCCAGCCCCTGGACTGCTGGCCTCTCCCCAGCTCCCTGTGCAGATGCAACCAGCGGGAAAGGTAAGGTCGGGAGCCAGGTGCGCCCAGACCCCCACCTTCCCACTCTCGGGGGGGGGGGGGGGGGGGGGGGGGGGAGACGGGCTCAAGGGCGTGGAGGGAGAGGGTGCTCGCTGACCGAGCCCCCCTCTCGTCACTGCCACCAGTCGGGCTTCGCGGCTACCAGCCAACCTGGCCCTCGGCTCCCCTTCATCCAGCACAGCCAGAACCCGCGATTCTACCACAAGTGACCGTCAGATTTTATCTTCAGCCTCCCCCCACCCCCTGCCGTGGGTGAGGGTCCCCGGTGTGTCGCGGTCCAATAAAATCTACCTGCCAGTGCCCCTGGCTGCTGCTGCTGTTTGTGTGGCCTCACTCGGAGGCGGCCAGGGCTCTCTGGAGGGGCGGGGTGGCCGGCAGATGCACAGCAAGTGAACGCTTGCCGTGAACGGATGGCCGAGTTTGGTGGACAGGATTTCTCATCTCCCCTCCAGTCCGCAAATGCCCATTCAATTCAAAGAAGCAACTGAATTGGGGCCTTCATATTAAACTTGTAGTTTTATTCAGGTTTGATTTTAACAAATGTGTCGGGGAGAGAGCCCACAGGAAAGGGTGAAGCCCGTGGGGGCAGGGCCCTCCCAGATGCCTGAGGAGGGGGCAGGTCCCCTCCCCTCTCCTCCTCTTCCCTCCCCAGCTAAAGGGATTTGGGGAGAGACATAGGCAGGAGAGGGGGCTGGTCCCCAGTCTGTGGGGTGGTGCTTGGGGTAAAGGGCCAAGGGGAACAAGGGACCAGAGCAGGGATGAGTGGGGGAAGGGCACAAGGACCATTTGCCAGAATCCACAGCTTTCTGATTCCAGATTGAATTAAAAAAAAAAAAAAAGAAAAAAGAAAGAAAACAAAAACCAAACAAAACCCACTAAACCACAAGCAGCACCCGCCCCCTCTCCCCGACCAGGACTGTAGTGCGAGGGGAGAAGAGGAGGACAGTTTCGCCAAGGCCATGGGTCACTCACTCCTGGCCAAGGGAGCAGGATGAAGGGCAGGGGCTCCCCGACAGATTGAGGGGGTGTGGGGGAAACCAAAATAAAACGTCAAATAAATTGTGTAGGAGGAGTCCAGCCCGGGGCCGGGCCGGAGCTGGGCCAGGCTGGGGAAGGGGGCCTCTGCAGGCTGGAGGATCACTGCTTCCGCCACCGCCACCCTGGGGAGGAGAGACACCTGGTGAGACTGGACTGTCCTGTCCATGGTGGGGGGCGACCCTGCTGGGGCAGGAAGGGAAACCTGGAACAGGACTGAGGCAGGTTTTGTCTGGGACGCGGAGCACGCGCAGGGGCTGGGGACGGGCAGCCGGCACACTCACCTGGGAGCCAGTTATTTCGCCATGGCCTTGATTGCAACTGCTGCCTCCTCTGTCATGGCAGACAGCACCGTGATCTGGGGGGGTGGGGAGGTCAGACATGAGGTCAGAGGAAGCAGTGCGAGGAGAGGGGCTGGGCATAAGGCGGGGGGGGGGGGGGGGGGGAGGGCATACCAGGATCTCTTCTCCGCAGTCATACTTCTGCTCAATCTCCTTGCCGAGGTCTCCCTCGGGCAGACGAAGGTCCTCTCGCACCTCCCCGCTGTCCTGGAGCAGTGATAGATACCCATCCTGGATGCCAATCAGCTGGGGGCAGAGGAGGAAGGAAGCTGCAGGTTGGCCCCGGTAGGGGGGGAGGATAAAGGGTCTGAGGACAAACTGGTGCCAAACCTCTAACACCAAACCCCTTCTCCGGCCGTTCCCCTCTCTCCCGCTCAGTCTATGGCCACCGACAAACCACTAACCCACCTACATACCTGGAAATCATTCCTTTTGATGTTGGGGACATCCATATTATGAGTCGACGGGCAGATATCTTCGTATTTCTTGCCAGTAAAGATGTCAATACCAACCAGGTGGACCTGTATGTGTGCATCACATGAAAGAGAAACCCGACCAAGCTCTAGGATGGAAAAGAGAAAGGCTCGAGGTGCTCCTGACTGGTGAGGGAAATGCGACGAGGTTGTCAGGGAAAAGACCAGGGGAGTTGGAACTAAACCAATCGGCCCAAAGGAGCAGCACTAAAGCCTTTAAGAACGGGAGGCAGAAAGACTGCCCTTGACTTTGGGGTTGACAGCACAAAGAAAACAGGAGGGCAGGCTCCAAGCAGCCAGTTACCCTGAGCTACCAGAACACTGACCGATGTGCCCAGGGGACTGGGAGGACTCTAGGCAGAACATTTGGAAAAGCATCTGGACATCAGCATAAAAGGTGAACTTGGGAAAACAGGAAGCAACAAGAAAGGAAGAGCGCTGAGAAGAAAAGGCTTTGGGGACAGAAAATTATGCAAAGGGAATAAACGCCACAAAAGAACACAGACAAGGACGTAGACGTTGGGGGTGACCCAGGGTGAACCCCGAGCCAACGAAGACAAACCAACCAGGGAACAAAACCACAAGAACTCCAGCAAGGATGAGTCAGGTCGAGATTTGGGAGGGCAGGAAAAACTGACAAGCACTAGCAACAGTGTCCAGATCCAAGAGAGCGAGGCAGGGGCTCAGGAAACTCCGGGAGAGGGGCAGGTGGAGACACAGTGTGACCCTGCGTCGGAGATCGGGGGCGTGGGGCGGGAGGGGATCTGGAAGCTCAAGGTACGCTGGCCCCCTCCAGGGAAGGCTGCTCTGTAGTGGGACTAGAGAAAGCCTGGGAACTAGAACCCCAGGCAAGAAAAACCACAAGTGAAAGCCAAGAAGGAAGGAGCTGCTGACCAGACCACCTAGCAAAGTTAGACTCACACCAGTGGGGAAGAGGACCGGGCACAAGGCAATGACGGGGCACAGGAGGTAACGAAAGGCTGAAGGCCGGGGGAAGGTGGAAGGTAGCCAGGGCTGAGCACTACACAAGGAACTGGGGGGTAAAAAGAGAGCTCCGGGAACGGAGAGGGCTAGGACTGAGGGCACCTTGCTGCCGGGAGCCCCACGGATGAGGGAAGTGTGGGGAAGGCGAGAGATGGAGAGATCCAATTCTAACCTTGGCATGGCCGTGCTTGCCAGTCTTGGAGGTAGACATCTCCACGATCTTACAGGGCCGGCCTTTGAGCACCACAAAGCCATTCTTACGTAATGCTGAGCACTGCATCGGGAAGGTGGCTGAGGCCCCTGCATCTCCTGTCTCGAAGTCCAAATCATCTGCCATTTTAAGAGGCTTCGATTCCAACTAGAGTCAAAGAGAAGCGGAGTCAGTAGAGGTAGAGGTCGACAGAGCTCTCCATCCGCCCCACTGCTCTCTGGAAACAGGCTTCAGGTTTCCCCAGCCCTCCGTTCCATCACCCGCCTAAATGAAAGTCAAAGTGCCCAGGTTAAATCCGGAGTTGGGACCACAAACCCTTAAGATGGGGCGTGTGTATGAAGTGGAGGGAACACAAGCCGGACCCCTAGCCCAACTGAAAGCTAAAGGGGCGGCCCGGGAACAGAAGGCTCTGGGGAGTTAGGATGCCGAATCTCCAAGACGGGCAAACGCCTAATTCCTGGGAGGCGGGGGGAGACTCAGGTGTTACTGGCCGCTGAAACCAACCACCCCTCTTCCCCACACAGAGCAGGGCTATAATTAGGTGAGCAGCCGCGAGCCAGCAAAAGGGCGGGGCTACCATAGCGGGGAGAGGGGAGGGTGGAGACCGGAGGACAGGGCCCCACCCGTCTGTTACACCCCCCACCCGATCCACACGCGCCAGTCACTGGTACAGGAAACCACAAGGCCTCTTTGGGGGATTCCCGCCTCTCCAACAGGCCTTTTCCGACACAGCCGAGGAAGAGAAAGTAAAGCTGTTCTCTAACTTCTCCCCCTGCCAAACACCTCCATCTCGTTTCCCAAAGGGAACCCGGGAACCCGGCCTCTCCTCGAGGGCCCTCCCCCTTTTCCCAGGATGCACCGGTCCTGTCGGCTTTTCAGGCCGGGCCTGTGCGCTCAGTGGAAAGTGGAGGAGTGGGCAGCGTGAATGACAATAAAATGAAAGCAAAACGCCGGGAGTAGTGAGTAGCAGAAGTTCTGTTAGGCCGGCAGAGTTGGGGCTCTGAAAGCAGGAGCCCGCAAATCAGACACAAGGAGGAAGACCGTGACAAGGTGAAGAGCACCTATCACAGCGGGGAGCTCCTCTGCTCGGGACTTTAAGGCGCTGTCGGCGCGGCCGAAAAGAGCTGGGCTCCCGTCCAATCGCCCTCAGTCTCCCCGTCTCTCCGGCCACCCAGCACGGGAGAGCGCTGCTCGCACCTGGCTGGCCGCCTCACTTCCCAGGGGAGTCGGGGCGGGGGGGTAGCGCGCCAGGGGCCCATGGGGTGGGGGCACGCTAACATATGTCCGCAGCGGGCTCTCCGGGGAGATCAGGTGCGGGCCTCGGCCTTCGCCCCCTCCCCAAAATTCCAAGCTACCCTGGGCGCCCGCGAGGACCGACCACCCCTCTCCGCGCTGGGGGTTGCCGGCTCCCGCCCACCATGTGGCCTCCCGGGGCTTCCGGTGGCCGGGATCTGGGGGGAGGGGTCCCCGCGCTGCCATGCGGCCCCCGTCCACGTTCGGCCATGCGGCCTCCGACCCAGAGGGCAGCCTCCGGTAGGGGGGACACTTCCGGTGCCGCCGCCACCCCCTCCTCAAAGGCCGCGCCAGGCCGGAGCCACGCCGCCTCCCCTCCCCCCCTCTCCGGCCGGCCGCCAGCCCCCCCCCCACATGCCCTCTCACCGAATAGCCCCCTCCCCCACCTCACGTGGCCGCGCGGCGCCCGGTTCTCAACGGCCCAGGTACCTTGGCCCTTCCGGGCCGATCTGGCCCCCGGCCCTCGCCCCGGCGTGGCCGCCCGGCGGCCTCTCCCGCGTGGCGGCCTCGCGGCTCGCCGTCCCCCGCCCTGCGTCGCTCCAACGTCACCCGGCCGGCCCCAACCGTCACCCCGCGCGCCAACCGGGGCGCGCTCCCGCGCCTCTCCGCACCTCGCGCCGCTCGCGGACCGAACCCTGTGCGGCGGCCGCCGCCGCTCCCCTTTGCCCCCTCCCCGACCCTCGAGCAGTTCCATCTCCGCTCCCAAGCCCCAGCCGAGGTTCCGCGCACGCGCGCCCTGCCCGCTCTCACCTCGCGCGAACGCACTGACTCGACCCGGTCCGCCCGCCGCGAGCCCAACCGCTGCCTCCGAGCCCGCTGCCGCCGCCGCCGCCGCCTCTACCGCCGCCGCCGCTGCTGCACACGGGTCTTAGTACGCAGGCGCCGACTCCCCACTGACCAACCAAGCAGCCCTGTGACAGCCGCGCAAGCGTGCTATCTATCCCCTCCGCCCTCCACCCCCGCACTGCGCAAGCGCACAGACCCTCCCCGATCTCCACCCTCCCTCCCACCTTCCCATCCAATGACGCGTACGCGTGACCCCGCCCCTCCCCAACCCAGAGCGCGTCCCACCGGTAGGCAGTGCGCAGGCGCACCCGGTTTTTTAAGCCCTTCAACCTCCTCTTCCCTTCCCGTGATAGACCACTACTCCTACCGGACGGGACTCGCGCCTGCGCAATAGGGAGCCCTGCACTCCACACCCTCCGAAGGGAACGCCTCGGCCTCAGAGCGCATGCGTGTTGGGAATCCTGACCGCCCCTTCCACCTCAGACGTCGTCTGTACGCCGGGCGTTGAAAAGACCACGCCACTGTAGCGCTGAGCTCGGCTAGGACGCATGCGTCTTGGGAACGCCCCACCTCGGCTTTAACTGGACTTAGACGACTCACACGTTTCAGAAAACTTGCATTGCGGGGTGGGCCCCTCGTCTCAAAGCCCATCCCCCCCGCCCCCGTCCACGCATGCGCGCAAGAGCTCTTTCCGCTCACGCTTCCTAGCGCGCTAGTGTGGTCGGGTTACCGCCCATCCCAGCTTCACCTCCCGGCCTCGGGCCTGCCATAGAGTTTCGCCCGGGAGCTAGAGCGCCCGGGTCGCGGCCACCATCTTGTCGATTCCCTGGGTGCGGGGCCGCCGGGGCGGCTGCCGTACCGCTGAGCTCTAGGGAGCTTCGGAAGGCATTTATTTCTCCCCGATCCCGGTCCCCCGGCTGCTCCACAGCAGATGTCTGCGAGCACCCTGGGAAAACTCCAAAGCAGACTGGCGTGTTACGGTCCGCTGACGCTCTCCAGGTCGTGGAAGGCGACCACGAAGCAGGGGACAACCCGTCTCTCGCGGTTTATTTCTCTGGCCCTCCTCCTAGGGAAGAAAGCTGCCGCTTTTCCCGCAACTCTGTGGTCTTCTTCCAGTTTCCAGGTTTCCGGCACTACCCTCGTGGCCACCTGCTTTGCTTCCGCAAACCAGGCGGGCAGCAGTCCTGTAGAGAAGACGAGCAGCCACATACCTGGGCTGGGAGTCCCCAACCCTGGATCTGGCTCTTGTTTTGTTTTAGAATCCCGTAACCTGGTAGATGCGTACCGCAAACACCGGCTTGAATTAATACGTTTATGCGGCGTGGTCCACTATCACTCCCCGTTCCTTCCACTCGGCTTTCTGAAGTTTCCGCCTTTTCCTTTGTAAAACGCAAAACCACCACTCCCCTCCTCCCCCCGTAAGGGTCTGGGCGCATTGTTTAAAGCCCCAACCTGCTCTTCTCACAGATGTATTTGTCCATATGATCCAACAACTCTCTTAGGTGTATGCCCCAAATCATTAAAAAAAAACAACAACAACAGCTACTTAAATCTTTGCAGGAAAATATTAACAACAGCGTTATTCACAGTAGTCAGAAGGTAGGAACAACCCAAGTATCCATCAACAGAGGAATGGATGGGGGGGGGGGGTGTACAATGGAATATTATTCAGTCACAAAACAGAAATGAAGTACTAATACCTGCTTCGACTAGATGAACTTCAAAAATATTATGCTAAGTAAAAGAAGTCAGACAAAAAAGGTCACATACCCTATGATTTGAATGGCAAGAACTATCCAGAATAGGTAAATCCCAGAAGGAGAAAGTAGATTGGGGGTTGCCAGGTGCTGGGGGATGAGGGGACCAGGGAGTGGGGTTAATGGGCAGGGGGTTTTATTTTGGAATGATGAAGCGTTTCAGAATTAGGTGAAGGTGGGGGTTGCACAACACCTGATGCTCTAACTGGCACTTCATTCATCTAAAAATGGTTAGTGTTGGGGCGCCTGGGTGGCTCGTTCAGTTAAGCAGCCGACATTGGCTCAGGTCATGATCTCGCGGTCCCTGCGGTCAAGCCCCGCGTGGGGCTCTGTGCTGCCAGCTCAGAGCCTGGAGCCTGCTTCCGATTCTGTGTCTCCCTCTCTCTGACCCTCCCCCGTTCATGCTCTGTCTCTCTCTGTCTCAAAAATAAATAAACGTTAAAAAACAAAACAAAAAAAATAAAAATGGCTAGTGTTATGCCATGTGAATTTCACTTCAGTTACCAAAACTTGTACAGGAATGTTCAAAGCAGTTATTCATCATAGCCCAAAAAGCAGAAACTCCTGGAGCCCATCAACTGATGAATAAATAGAATATGGTGTATCCATGCAACGAAATATTACACGGCAATAAAAAAGGATGGAGTACCGGGTAAATTGAAACGTGTTAAACGAAAGTCGGTCACAAAAGACCACATAGTATAGAGTTCCACTTACCTGACATGTCCACAATAGGTAAATCCATGGAGACAGAAAATAGATCAGTAGACACCTAGTGTTGAGAAGTTAGAGGGGAATGGGGACCCAGAGAGGGACTGCTAAAGAGTACAGGGGAGGGGCAGAGTATGGCTTTTGTGCTGAAGAAAATGTTCTAACACTGATTGGAGCTATGGTCCCATTCTTCAGATATTAAAAAACACTGAATTGTACACTTTAAATAATTGAATTGGATGATATGTGAATTATATCTCAATCAAGTTATTCCTTAAAAAAAAGTGCTGTCGTCTTTGTGTGACTGTACCTCCCGTGTGTCATGTGCCAGTCTTAATTGATTCATTTCGCTGAGACATTGGTGAAGTGTCCTCACTGACCTAAAGCACAGACTCCATGATATGACAAGGGCACTGAGTGATAACAGCCCTCGCCAACTTCCATCCAAAACTCAAAAAAGGCACAGATAATCTTAAATTTGTTTTTTGGGGGCGCCTGGGTGGCTCAGTCGGTTAAGTGTCTGACTTTGGTTGTCATGATCTCACAGTTTGTGAGTTCGAGCCCCGCGTCCGGCTCTGTGCTGACAGCTCAGAGCCTGGAGTCTGCTTCGGATTCTGTGTCTCCCTCTCTCTCTGCCCCTCCCCTGCTCATGCTCTGTCTCTGTCTCTGTCTCTCAGAAATAAATGTAAAAAAAAAATGAATAAAACAAATTTTGTTTTTTAAGTTTATCTATTTTGAGAGAGACAAGACACTGTGCAGGTGGGGGGTGGGGGTGCACAGAGAGAGAGAGAGAGAGAGAGAGAGAGAGAGAGAATCCCAAGCAGGCTCTGTGCTGCCAGGGCAGAGCCTGATGCAGGGCTCGAACTTCTCAAACCATGAGATCATGACCGGAGCAGGAACCAAGAGGTAGACGCTTAACAGACCGAGCCATCTGGGCACCCCAAAAGGCACAGATAACCTTGACAAAAGACAGAGTTCTACATACTCAGAGGAAGAAAGGGGCAAAATACTGTTCAGTATTGCGGGGTGATGAGGTACCTGGTACCCGGCCGAAGCACCACTGCATTGCTTGCGTGCAGTCCCTACAGTCCAGGGCAGAGTCCTCAGCTTTGGGAGCCCTCCCAGTTTACGTGGCCGGTCAGATCACTTCTCGAGGGACACCTTTCCTGAGCTACAAGACTAAGTGGGCTTCTCATGTTATGTGCCCTCACAGCAGACATAGAGCCTGTCACATACTGGTGACATCCATTTATTTGTGTAATTGTTCTACTCACGTCTGGCTTTCTCCACTGGAATATAACCTGTGTAGGGTTGGGAACCTGTCTGGTTCGTTATTGTGTTCTCAGCAACTAGGATCGTGCCTGGCAAATACACGGTACGCTATCGATCCTAATTGACCGTGGAGGAAAGGTACACCGGGCTCTGGCTAATCAGACTCACGATAGATTGACCAAAAAGTGGGAATCTCAGCTTCTCTATAAATGAACTGAAATGGGGAAGGGCAACAGAACGTCTATTTTGGCTGGTCCAACTCTCCGTTCTTTTCTATAAGGAAATGTAAGTGGAAAGACAAAATCTAGTCAAGGAACCTTGACATCGGACAAGGGAATTAGCTACGTGTCCTCCAACGTTTGGTACCACACAGCTCTAAGAACAGAAGAACACAGTGCATCTGTCCTCATTGCGAAAAGGCCAGTCTGTCTCCCCTTCAAAAAGAATCCTGGAAAGGGAGCCCGGGTGGCTCGGTTAGGCATCCAACTTTGGCTCAGGTCATGATCTCACAGATCGTGGGTTCGAGCCCTGCGTTGGGCTCTGCGCTGACAGCTCAGGGTCTAGAATCTGCTTTGCATCTGTCGGTCTGTCTCTGTCCCTCCTCAGCTCACTGTCTCTCTCAAAATAAATAAATATTTTTAAAAATCCTTTAAAAAAAAAAAAGAATCCTGGAATAGTGATGATCTTGGATCAGAACTCCCCTGAAAATCATTGGAGAACCTCTCTGTCTTTTTTTTTTTTTTTTTTTTTTATGATTTACATACCAAGCAACCCCCTTTAGGTCACATAGAAATTTCTTTCTTGAGAACTGATTTGAATGCACTTGATCAGATTCTATCTTAAGATGGCATTTCTTTCCCACCTTCTGTGGTTACACCCACTCACCAAGATTAAAATTCAGATATTCGGGGAGAACTCTCCAGCTACCCATCTATAGATTTTCAATGCCTTTGGATACTGTCCTGGCAATCCATCTGATTCATTATTTTCTCATTTCTTTCTCAGAGGGTAAGAGTTTAGCGTTCTGCTGAGAAAGAAGTTTGCCAAGTAAGTTTGTATCTCTTCTGGTAGACTTTCCAAACCTTCTATTTTGGAATAGTTTTTGCTATGCAGAAGACTCGCAACAGTGCTATGAAAAATACTTTAAGGAATACCAGTGAGGTTTTGTGTGTGTGTGTGTGTGTGTGTGTGTGTTTGAAGTTTTTAAATGCTCATTTATTTATTTTTAATGTTTATTATTGAGAGACAGAGGCAGAGGGCGAGTGGGTCTGAGGCAGACAGAGAGAGGGAGACACAGAATCTGAAGCAGGCTCCAGGCTCCGGGCTGTTAGCACAGAGCCCGACACGGGCTCTCAAACTCACAAACTGTGAGATCGTGACCTGAGCCGAAGTCGGACGCTTAACCCACTGAGCCCCCCGGGCACCGCAGCAGCAGTGAGGCTTTGGATGGGAACCAACAGTGCGGTGGAGGCTGCATGTGTAGGTTTGTAAGAAGCAATTGTGCAAACCTCCTCCTAACAGCACATTCAATAATGTCTTCCTGAAAGCTTGAAATTGACCACAGTGGAAGTGTTTACATCAGGGAAATTGGCAGATGTTGTTTTCCATCTCCCAGAGCTGGTTGGTAACATTTAGCAGCAGGCACTGATTGGGAAGGAGGTTCTGACATATAGAAAGTAGTGTTAGGTCAAGCTAGTCTAACACTAGGGGCTCCTGGGTGGCTCAGTCGGTTAAGCGTCTGACTTGGGCTCAGGTCGTGATCTCACGGTTTGAGTTCGAGCCCGGTGTCGGGCCTGCTTCGGATTCGGTGCACCGCCCCCCCCCCCGCCCCTCCCCTGCTGGTGCTCTGTCTCTCAAAGAAAATAAATAAATGTTTAAAAAATAAAGGATTCCAGGATTCTGAGAGTCTTGGGAAGCCATCAGAGCGATGGGGTGTGCAAGCCAGTCGTGAGCAGAGCTGGACTTGGGAAGGTGGGTAGGACTGGGGTTGAGGACAAGGCCGCTGTTTTTAGTAGAACTGACCCTCACAGACAGGAAAGGGGCTCCAGGCATATCAAGAGGAATGGTTTTACGTGATAACAAAGACTCTGTCAAGTTTTCTTTATCATGAAAATACAAGTCTTTGTGGAAACATTTGGGAAAATCAGAAAAGAAAGAAAAACAAAAACATAACCCCCAGGACCCAGAGGCAGCTACTATTAATGTTTTACCATATTTGCCTACAAACTTTTTTCTATGCCTTTTAAAAGATACATCTGAAACAAAATACTGGGGGAAAAAAAAGATACATGGGGGGGGGGGCTCACGACACGATTTCGTGGTCTGTGAGTTCGAGCCCCGCCATCAGGCTCTGGGCTGATGGCTCGGAGCCTGGAGCCTGCTTTGGATTCTGTGTTTCCCTCTCTCTCGAACCCTCCCCGCCTTGCGCTCTGTCTCCCTCTCTCTCTCTCTCAAAAATAAATAAACATAAAAAAAAAATTTTTTTAAATATCTGCGTCTGTTAGGTGCCAGATACTGGAGACACAGGGGTGGTGACCTTAGCAGTATGGCCCCTTCCCCACAGCTGGGAGGGAGGAAAACAATCGAGAATCAACAAAATATATAACATGTAACGAGTGTTCAGGCCACCTGTCTACCACCAGTGAGCGATGGGCTTATGAATGGCAGTTAGGAGAGTCAGAGGAGCTCCTGAGAAGAAGATACCACAGGGATCTTTGTGACTTTGACCTCGCCTCTTTGGAAGCTGAGAAGAGAGTGGAGGTGCGGAAGACGCCTGGTTCTGGGCCCGGAGGAGAAGCCCTACTCAAAAGCCCTCCTCATCCCCCATTCTCAGAGGCCTTGCTGAACCTGGGTGCTAGAGAGAGAAGTTGGAAAATGCCGTAGACGGGGGACCAAATGCGGGGAACGTGAGCGGCAGGACCGGGCCGAACCCAGCCCAGAAGCCGGTCTTTTGGCAACAGAGAAGCCAGAGCCGAGGAACGTGAGGGAAGCCGGCCCTCAGCAGGATGAGGGAGGGTCTATGAGTTCTGGGGACAGCGGATAAAGAAAGCTTAGCTGGGTACCAGCGCTTCTTGGCGTCGATAGACCAGCTTCTTGGCTGGTCTAGACCCAAGAAAAGAATATCTCAAGATGTGAGAGAGGAGGTGAGGGGGCGATGACATCCGTGTTAAGAGAAGAAAGGTCCAAGGGCAGACGGGGGCCTCACCTCCGACAGGGACTCGCGTGCTGATCTCGCGTCCCAGGCCTGTTCACCTGCCCCCAACCCCGATTGTAAGGGTTAAATTGTAGTGTAGAGCTAATGCTTAGCTTGAAAAATAACAGCTTTGTGTTGACACTGAAGGTTAAGAGATAACAGCCTTGCTTTGCTCTGGTAAACTAGGCATCATACCCTTGTAAATTAGGCTTCACCAATTAAGGCAACAAAAGTTCAAAGAAAAGAGCATGAGAGGCAGGGTCAAGGAGATCCACTGGTTGCAACTTAGAGGCAGAAAGTCTAAAGTAAACACCTCATTAGGCAACTGTTTCTAACTCATCTGGAACCTGTTTCTTTGTTCTGTTCCCAGGTGATGATAAAAGGATGTGATCGGTTATAAAAACTCTGTCCCCCGGCTGTTCGAGGCCGCACTCTTATCAAGAGTGTTGGTCCCGATCGGTCGGCCTTGCCTCTCATTGTAATAAACTTTGTTGTGACTGTCACTGGTGCCCGTAGCATTCTGTTTCAGGAGTCGTGTGGATGCAACACGATGCCAATCCCATTCCTGGCTACCCTCTCGCCTCCTGGCCAGAGCTGGGATCTGGCTCCGCCTCCTGCCCCCGCCGGGCTGACTTCGACGGCATCTCGCATCTCGCCTGCTTCACCACCCCCGTGCTCACCTCTACCCAGCACCTGTCCCACAGAGCGCGTGGCCGTCTAGCCTGCCGGACTGCGACAGACGGATCTGGCATGTGGCGGGTTCTGAATACCTTCTCCCCGGGCTGCCTCCTCTCCTGTTCAGGATGTGCGACCCAGCCTAGAATACCAGATTCTTGGGGCGCCTGGGGGGGCTCAGTCGCTTGAGCATCCGACTCTTGATTTCGGCTCAGGGTTCGTGGGTTCGAGCTCCGCATCGGGCCCTACCCAGCCCACCGCTTCCCTACAGGGCTCCCCTGGCCTCCCAGCCCGAGGTGTAATGTCAGAGTTTGCTCTACCTCGGTGCCTTCCGGAGCCTGGAGCCTGGCGGCGAGGCCTACATCCCCATCAGTGGCGCCACTCGAATCCGCACCCCCATCACCTCTGCCTCTGGCCGCTCTATGTCCCACAGGGGAGCCAGACGATGTTTTAAAAACAGATGGAGCAGGGGCTCCACCTGGGGGCTCAGTCGGCTAAGTGTCGGACTTCAGCTCAGGTCATGATCTCATGGTTGGTGAGTGTGAGCCCCTCATCCGGCTCTGTGCTGACAGCTCACAGCCTGGACCCTGCTTTGGATTCTGTCTCCCTCTCCTTGCCCCTACCCTGCTCACCTTCTGTGTCTTTCTCTCTCAAAAATAAATAAAAAACAAGCAAACAATAAATAAAATCTTTAAAAAATAAAATTTTTTTATTAAAAAAAATTTAACGTTTTTTCATTTTTGAGAGAGAGAGATCATAAGCAGGGGACAGGCACGAAGAGAGGGAGACAGAGACTCCCAAGCAGGCTCCGCGCTGTAAGCGCAGAGCCTGACGTGGGGCTCGAACTCACGAACGGGGAGATCATGCCTTAGCCGAAATCAAGAGTCAGATGCTTAACCGACTAAGCCACCCAGGCGCCCCTATTTAAAAAACACATAAATAAATCAGGCCATATGACTCACTCCCCCTTTTAAAACCCTCAAACGCTTCCTATAACTTCTGGAATAAAATCCAGTTTCCAAAGCTTTGGTTGCTCAGGCCTTGCCTTTCTCACCCTCCTCTTGGTCCACTAAACTTTTTCGTCCAATGGGCTCAAGCTTTTCTGCCTCAGGGCCTTTGCACTAGCGGCTTCAAGCACCCGGAACCCTCTTTCCCTCATCCTTTCCTTCGGCTCTCTTCTTCCCATGCTTCAGGTCAGTGCATAGACTGTGACACCTCCCCTGGCGGTGGGGGCCTGGTGGCCTGATTCCAGATTCGCCCCCCCACATCTTACTCTCTATCACACCAGTCTGTGCCTTTCCTTCATGGCTTGTTATCATATCTGTAATTATCGTGTGCATCCATTTCCTTATTTCATCGTGCGGCCTTCTAGAACGTGAGCTGTCTGGGGGCAGGGAACGCGCGTGTCTTATCCACTACTGTATCCGCAGCACCTTTTATTTATTTATTTTTATAGCGCCTGGCACACAGTAGGTGCGCCACAAACGTTTGTTTGGAAGACGTAAATGAAGAGGCACATTTGACCGTAAACCACCTGACGTCTTTAGGAGATTTGCAGAGTGGTCCGTGAGCACTGCAGGGGCCGTTACAGCTGCTAGTGCCCTTGCCTCCCTGGCTATGCGGCCGGAGGAAGGTGGTCCGTAAGTGTCCGTGAAATTAAGGCAGGAATCCCTGGGCTTTGGGGACAGATTTAGCGTCACGGAAGCTGCGATGTACAGAGAAGCACGTGCAGCCGCGTTGCCTGCTAGAACTCTCCGTGACGACAGAAGTGTTCCGCAGCCGTGTTCCGTCCCTGTCCCCGAGCCGAATGTGGATTTCGTATTTCATTTCATTTTATTTATTTATTTTTTTTTAATTTTTTTTTTTAACGTTTATTTATTTTTGAGACAGAGAGAGACAGAGCATGAACAGGGGAGGAGCAGAGAGAGAGGGAGACACAGAATCTGAAACAGGCTCCAGGCTCTGAGCTGTCAGCACAGAGCCCGATGCGGGGCTCGAACTCACGGACCGTGAGATCATGACCTGAGCCGAAGTCAGGCGCTTAACCGACGAGCCACCCAGGCGCCCCTTTCATTTCATTTTAACTGGACTCAAATGGCCACAGGTCGCTAGTGGCTGCTGTATCGGCCCATTCAGACAATGGGAGGACCCGTCAGGAGGGGGTGAGGGGCCGGGGTGAGTAGAGACTCATTGGCAACAGGAAGAGAGAGGGCTGGATGGTGGGTCTTTAGAGCTAAGTTCACCTTGGGTGTTTGAATGTCACCCGTGAGCCTTTAATGAGAAGTCACGGCAGAATAGAGTATTTCATTCATTCGTTCGTAAGTTTGCTTGGTTATTTTGTTAACCTCTCACCCCCTTCTACCCTGCCTTTCTGTAGGGAATCGTGCCGTTGTATATCTCTTTAGAGTTTATTATAAGAGAGAGAGGGCGCAAGCAGGGGAGAAGCAGAGAGAGAGAGAGAGAGAGAGAGAGAGAATCCCAGGCAGCCTCCACGCTGTCAGTGCAGAGCCTGATGTGGGGCTCGGTCCCACGAACCGGGAGATCATGACCTGAGCCGAAATCGAGAGGCGGACGCTCAACCGACTGAGCCACCGAGGCGCCCCTCCCTTCTGGTTTTTACGTATTCTGACCAGATGTGACTTGTTGTTTGTGGGGCTGTGTTTTTCTTAAGTAAGTGAGACTGTGGTCTTTCTCGTTTGGTTTCCTATTCTTTTTTCTCTAAGGGCCGTGTTGTGAGGGTCCGTCCGTGTTGTCACAGAGCACAGAGCCTGTCCCGGGGTCACTTCTCAGTGCTGCATGACATTCCGGGTGGACACCTACCACGTTTTACCCAGCACGCGCCCGGCGACGGACGCCCGGGGGGCCTCCCCGTTTCCAGGAAAGGAATCTCTTTGTGTCGTGTGCCCCGCGGATGAGGTGCTGGCCATTGACAATGTGCACGTGGAAGGTGCCTGAGCATCGCGAAAACCAAAATGCATTTCAGAAAGATGTTTTGGAGGGCGCCGGGGTGGCTCAGTCAGTTAAGCGTCCGCCTCTCGGCTTCCGCTCAGGTCACGCATGATCTTCCGGTTGGTGGGTTCGAGCCCCGCATCGGGCTCTGTGCCGACAGAGCAGAGCCAGCTTGGGGTTCTCTCTCTCCTCCTCTCTCTGCCCCTTCCCTGCTCGTGCTCTCTCTCTCAAAATAAAATAAACTTAAGGGACGCCTGGGTGCCTCAGTCGGTTAAGCGTCCGACTTCAGCTCAGGTCATGCTCTCGCGGTCCCTGAGTTCGAGCCCCGCGTCGGGCTCTGTGCTGACGGCTCGGAGCCTGGAGCCTGCTTCCGATTCTGCGTCTCCCTCTCTCTCTGCCCCTCCCCCGTTCATGCTCTGTCTCTCTCTGTCTCAAAAATAAATAAACGTTAAAAAAAATTAAAAAAAAAAACTTATAATAATAAAAGATGTTTCTGGCTGCCTTCATTTACCCAGTCAAGTAGTTACCGGTCACCTACTATGTGTTGGGTACAGTTTGAGGCACTGAGAATACAGCAGTGGACAAGACAGACAAGACAGACAAGATCCCAAGCTTACAAATTACAAACAAGCAAATATCAGGTACGAATAAATACTACGGTGGAAATCAAGCAGGGCAGCGGGACGGCGGTGGGACAGGCTAAGCTGCTGTGAGGTCCACTGTGCAAAATGGACTGGAGAGGGCAGTTCTGAGGGCGAGGAAACCACGTAGGGGGGAGGCCACTGAGCTGATGTGGGTGAGAGATGCCGACGGTGTGAACCAGGTGGGGGCGGTGGGGTTCACATCTCTGCGCCCCGATATGGTGGAGCCTTTTCCCCAGACAGGGGTCCTGGAGATTTCCCGCTGGCAGCTGGCGATCGTGGGTCTGGGGCTCAGGTGGTCCGGGCCGGAGGCACGGGCTGGGGGGGGGGGGGGTCACTGGGTTCGGGTTGTCTTTGCCTCCCTAGGTGTGGCATTAACGAAATGCCACAAGCTCGATGCTTAAGATGCTTAGACTCCTAACAGGTCATATTTGAAGCAGGGGGGTGGAGGGGCCTCCATGGGAGGGGTCACAGAGTCAGAAGAAGAGAAGAACTGGGGGGCTCTGACCTTGAGGAAGGGGCGAGGGAGAGGCTGAGGAGTCCCTGAAGAAATCTGAGAGCCAAACGGTCTCCGTGGGCCTCTGCCCCGTGGACGGAGGCGGAGGAACGGGGGCAAGCAAGGGTCCGTCGAACGAGGTAGTGCGACCGACGTCAACGCCGGTCCCGAACGCCGGGCCTGGGGAAGAGCAGAGCCTGCGTGATGCAGGCGGCCTCTGGAGACATTTGGTTGGGAAGGAAGAGCCTGACATGTGGAAAGTACTAGAGGGGAGGAGGAAGGTGGAAAAGTGTAGTCCCAGCGCGGTGGCAGGAGGCTGGTGACTCAGAAGAAAGGTCCTGGAGTCAGGCTGCTCTGCGTCTGAACCCCCCGCTTGGCCGGTTCCCGAGCTGTGTGGTCTTGGGCTGCTGGCTTACCTCCACTCTGCCTCAGTCTCCTTATCTGAAGAGCGGGTACAATGACAATAGTACCCACTCCCCAGGGTTGCCGTGAGGAATTAATGACCGAAGTCACCTAGGCTGCTTAGCACAGTGTGTCGCACATAGTTAGGTGCTAAAAAAAAAAAAATCTCAACTCTTACTGCTCTCGGGTAAAAAAAAACCCAAAAACCCAAAACCAAAAAAACCCAACAAGACAAGGAGGAAGTTTCAAGAAGGACGTGTAAATAATATCCGATGCGGCAGATGGGACAAGGAGACAGGCAGAGGGCGGAGAAAAGGTCAAGGATCTGGCAGTCCTAGCAGAGCTTGGAAGGAGGGGAAGAGGGAGGCAAAGGCCGCGGAAGAGTCGACAGGCGAAGAGAAGGCCGCGGGGTCTGGGGCACTTTCTGGAGCGGCCGAGGAGAGAGAGAGAGAGAGAGAGAGCGCGATCGAGCAGGTGTTAGAGGGGAGAGGGCGGAAGCTCTGGTTTGGGCTGCGAGGAGACGTGTGTCGCCATGCGGATTTGGCACCGGCTCTTAAATCTTTCAAACGGCGTCTCCATTCCACACCGCACATCTTCTCTGCAGGAGCCGCAAAGGGCCACAGTGAAGGAGGCGTTGGTTTTCGCGTTTTGTTTGGTTTTACACCCGAGAACGAGACGGGCGAGGCAGTGAACTTCAAGTGGACGGGGGCAAACGGAGAGAGAGCGACAAAGGAGGACCCTTTTTGCCGGGGTGCCCAGAGCCCTGGCTACCTCAAGCCCCTAAACGTCTGTAAATGCCCAGAAAATCACCCGTGCAGACCCTTCAACTCAACAGGGAAATTAACTGCTTCTCTCGGTGGCAGCTAATTCCTGCCCGTGGGGATAGGGAGGATGTTACTGTCGTAGGAGTAAGCGTCGTTTCCTGTCGCCAGGCGCCTGCCCCTCAGCGCCCTCACCCAGGGGTCTCCTGACATCTTTTCTTAAAAACTCTTACCGCAAACAGGGCTCATCTTTCCTGAGCTTCCTCTCCTGTCACCGTTTAACCAGCCCACACCTGCACTCTCTCTGTACCTTCTGCGTGCTTCCTCTGCTGCACTGGGAGGTCTCCTGCTCGCCTTGCTCCAGCCCTGCCCTCTTCTGCGTGCCTCGATCTCGGGGCTGGACACAGGTACACGGGTCCTTAACAGTCCGAGGGAGAGTGGTCATTTCTGCATCCTTCGCGGCCTTGCCTCTTGATTTAATTGTTCTCCCGCTTTTTTCTCTTCTTCTATCCGCGGTGCCGGCTGCGCGGGGACACAGAACTGTCGCCCCGGACAGGGCCGGAGGGGTGGGGCGGGCGGAGTAAGCCGCAGGTGGCAGGACGGCGAGGAAGGCGGCGCCGGCGCCTCCGGGAGCGGCCGGCAGAGGGCGCGCCGGGACCGGGATTGGAGGACGGCCGCCGGAGAGCCGCCGCCGAGCCTGGCGCGGACCCCGGGGCTGGAGAGGCGCGCTTGGGGCCCGCGGCGCGTAGGGGCACGAAGGCTGGTCCACGCGCACCGTCCCGGCTAAAAATACGCGCTGCCCGGGTCCGGCAGCGGGGGCGGGGCCCTCGGGAGGAGCGACTCTGGAGCCGCACTACTCTGGGAGGGAGATCGCAGCTCCGGGCCGAGCACCCGGGCTCCGGGGAAACCCGGGGCAAGCTTCGCGCCGGGGCCTCAGTCTTCCCATCTGTGCAACGGGGACCATCCGATTACTCAAGGAACAAGTGAGCGTCCACGTTGTGCCAGGCAGTGCTGCAGGCGTCAGGCACGCCCACCAGCTCCGTCCAGCGCAGCGGGGGCACAGGGCGAGGTACGCTCATATTTTCAAAAACGCCCCGAGGAAAGGAAAGGATGACGTGATGGTGAGGAGGGATAGGTCAGCCGGTACTTGAAAAGGTTGCCCTGCAAATCACGGAGGTGCGTTCTTGGTGGCGGCAAGCGCAGGTGCAGGCAAAGAAGGAAGGCGGGGGAGGCTGCGGGGACCTGGACATCGCGGCGGCGACGGTCCTTGGGGAGGCTGGGGATGCCTGGAAAGGGCTCGGGGGGAGCTCTCTCCTTTAGGGCGCTGACTGCGCGGACAACGGAGTCGTGCATTCCGCTCTCCGTGCGTCCCACCTCAAAAATAAAAGTGGGAGCGATTGCGAGCTGGGAGAGTCGTTCTTCCGCGGCGCATGGAGGCTCGCTCGGCGGGCGGGGACCCCGGCCCGGGGCGTGCGGGGCATCCCCCGGGCCGGGAGGTGGCGGTGTGCGGGCACGTGCCGTCTCGAGGGCGGAGATGAGCGGTGCGGCGCGCGGCCAGAGCGGAGGCTGCCGGCCGCGCACCCGGGTCGTCAGGGGCAACCCCGAAGCTGCGCCCCCCCGCCCCGCCCTGCGCGCACAGGCCAGGTGGCGGTTGGGGCGCGACCAGCCCGTTTGATTTCCCGCGGCCGGTGGAAAGGGGCGGAGGGGGAGGGGAAAGGGGCCGTCGGCCAATGGGCTGGGGCGGGGAGGTCACGTGACGGCCTCGGGGCGGGGCCCAGGTGTACTTACGAGGTGGCGAGCCCGGGTCTCGGCCTCCTTGCGAAGCCCGGGAGGCGTGGCCGGCGTGCGGGCCGGGGCGGGGGGCTGCTCCGCTGGGATTGGCCCGGGGGCGGCAGGCGGGGCCGGCGCGCGCCGCGGCTGCGGGCTGCGATTGGCCTCGTCCCGGGGCCCGCTGCCGGCGCGCGGGCGAGGCTCGGGGCGCGAGGACTGAGCGGGGCGACGGGTTTGCGAGCCGGGGGGAGGGGCCGGGGCGGTGGCGGCGGCGGAGGAGGCGGTGGCGGCGGCGGCGGCGGGGGCCGGTACTGGACCCGGCGGGATGAGCGAGGCGGAGGCGGCAGCAGTGGCGACCGCGGCGACGGTGCCCGCGACGGCGGCAGGGGTGGTGGCGGTGGTGGTACCGGTGCCCGCGGGGGAGCCACAGAAGGCAGGCGGCGGGGCAGGCGGCGGGGTCGGAGCCGCCTCGGGCCCCGCTGCCGGGACCCCCTCGGCGCAGGGTCCCCGCACCCCGGGCAACCCGGCGACGGCAGCCTCGGGGACCCCCGCGCCCCCGGCCCGGAGTCAGGCGGACAAGCCGGTGCTGGGTGAGGGGGGGCGCGTGCCAGAGCGGCTCTGCGGGTGTCGACGGGCTGGGGGAGGGGTGTCGTGGAGCCCACGGAACCCAGAAAGCCGAAGGCGGGCCTGGCCCCGGAGGCTCAAAGGACTAGCTGGGCTGGGGGCAGCTGACCCAAGCGTGTTCCCCTGGTGGGAAGTCCTGCCGCGCCTCCCTGGCAGCAAGGGCGCGGTGGGTATGTCCAGCTAGGGTCCGGGGCACGTCCCCGCGGCGGGAGACTTGGCCTGGTTGACTCAGCCCGGGCAGCAGGTGCGCTAGGAACCCCTAGGGCAGGACTTGGTGGGCCTGGTGCGTACCTAGTTCTAGGTGAAGGACCCGGATTTGTAGCTCACGAGGGTTAGGGTTAGGGTTAGAAGGGTCATGAAAGCCTGAGCCCTGCTGTACGGGCGCTTCAATGTGGGGGAACCGGGTCAGGATTGCCTCGAAGCCACCACTGGTGGCTTCAAGTGGAGCTTCATAGGTCATGGCGAGGTGGGTTGGATCTGGAGTGCCTCCAAACTGAGTCCAACTCTCTCTCTTCCCCCCATCTTCTTGTCCCCACTGCGCTTCTGCCTGGCAGCCATCCAGGTCCTGGGCACCGTCAAATGGTTCAACGTCCGGAACGGTTACGGATTCATCAACAGGTATCTGAGAACCCCAGGTGGGGGTGGGGGGACTGGTGTTTTCCAGACTGGCCTGTGGGGCTGGACACCTTCCCAGCCCCGTCTCTCCCCCTGCCGAGGCACGTGGTTGCAGTGTCCAGCTGATGCTGCTTGAAAGTCTTTAACCACAGCACAAACGTGGGCGCCATGGAGCCGCCTCGGAATCTTCAAGGGCGGCAGAGAGTTAATGATCTAGGAACTTGGCCAACCTGGCTCCGGGCCTCCTGCTGCTCGTCTGTCTCACCTTGTGCTTTGGTTTGCTTCACCTCTGGGGCCGAATGTACCTGCTGTCTGCGCCTCGGGGCTCGGGGCTGGGGTCCTCACTCGTTTCCCAGAACGGTCCCCTGACTCACGGCCCTTAGAAAGGGCTGCTGGCTCGTTTGAATCCCCCACCTGACGGGCCGGGCCGGGCCGGAGGCCGGTGCCGGCTGGGGGCTGGGGCCGAGGCAGGAAGCCAGCCCCCGCAGACAGAGGCGGCTGCTGCTGCTTCTCTTCGGTTGGGCTGCTGGGAGCGACTGTGGTGGCTGATTGTGAGCAGAGCCAGGTCTCCCCCAGCGGGCCCTTCCCCAGCCCGGGCACCCTGCCCAGCCCAGCCCTCCTGGGAGGCCCCAGTTCCCTCTTAGCAGGCTGACCTTTGTACAGATCCCAGTGCTTTAAAGCTAGAACATTTGATCTAGGGAAGGATCCCTCCCTAATTCTGGAAACTGAGGACTCCCGGGAGGTTCTGAAGGAAAACCTTTGCGTTCTCCCCTCCCCGCCGTGGG
This sequence comes from Panthera onca, assembly GCF_046562875.1. Classification (NCBI taxonomy): domain Eukaryota; kingdom Metazoa; phylum Chordata; class Mammalia; order Carnivora; family Felidae; genus Panthera; species Panthera onca. The sequence goes on along the minus strand of NC_138352.1, from coordinate 18,596,374 downwards.
ATGCTAGGCTAAACTGGGGTAACTGGCGAGCAGGCAGAGAGAAGGATCGAGTATGATCTTGTTTCTCACCCTTGGTCCCTGGGTGTGTTGAGTGGGGGCCTGACCCTGGGGTTCCCCTCTGGGCTGAGGGCGAGAATAAAGTCTTGGGGATGTTCAGAGCAGGCTCTTGACAAGTTGTCCCCTTCTCAGACATATTCTCCGCCCGCACCCCACCTTCCTCCTTGACTGTAGGAGGGAAGACACGGGGATTTTCCAGCCGGGATGGGGGTTGGAACAGAGGGGGTGCTGGCCAGGGACAGTTACACCCAGTCCTGCCAGGTCCTATGGTGCCCCTGGGGTGGAGAGTTGCGTCCTCGGCAGGTAAGAGCTGGCCCAGCTGCTTCAAGGTGACTTTGCACCCCCCCCCCCCCGCCCTTACAAAGCCCATGCTTTTCAGGGAGGTTTTTGGAGCTTCCAGCTCCTGTCACCCCATGGGTCCTGTGTACCCCCAAGAAGCCAGGGGATGCTGGCCTGCTGCTTTGAGGACTAGGCAGCTCGGGAGGCCTCACCAAGGTCACCCCCCCTAACAACCCCTCCTGTTCTGTAGGAATGACACCAAGGAGGATGTCTTTGTTCACCAGGTAAGTGCTGGGTCGTCTTTGGGTGGGGGGAGAACCCACCCTCTCCTGGAAGGCCCGTGCCGTAATCCTTAGCAGCACACAGCGTTTCTCCTGCCTTCCCCTCGCACAGCGTGCCCCGCAGGAAATGGTCCCCCTCCACCCGCCTCAGGTGCCTGTGTTAACCACCATGGGCCCCACTTGTGTCAGGGTGTCTTTGTGAGAAGCAACTTGTTGCCCTCTGGTCACGGCATGCTCACTACCTACATCGGGACGCGTTGACACAAGAAGGAATCCTAGGCAGTGTTCAGAGGGAAAGGACACAGGCTAGCGATACTGGGGTGCGCTGGTTCTCAAAGTGTGGGCCCCGCGGCAGCAGCATCACCTGGCGGCCAGGTTCTCGGGCCCCACCCCAGACGTGCCCAATCAGTCCGGTTCGGGGAGGAGCCCGCCCACCTGTTGTAACGAGCTCTCCAGGTGATGCTGATGCGGCCCCAGTTTGAGAACCGCTGCCGAGGCGGCCGGAGCTCCCAGGTGAGAGGCGCGGCGCGTTTTACCCACTTTGCAACTTCGGGCGCCTCCGCTGTGTGTTCTGCCTTGAGTTCTAGTGTCTGGCCTCCCTTTCGGAAACCCCTGCGGGGCGAAGGGAGGAGGGAGTGCGCCCTGGGGCGGTGCTGAGGGCACGGGCTGCCGGGAGGCCCTAGTTCGCGGCTTCTCCCCCACTAAGCTGGGCCTGCCTCGGCGCTCACCCTGCGGCCCGGCCACGAGGAAGGAAGGTGCTGAAGACCGAGAAATGGGGTGGCGGACCCGGCGGGGGTGGGGGGAGGGGGGAGGGAGGCCGCGGGCCCGCTGCCCTCACCTTCCCGTGGCCTTTCCCCTCCCAGACGGCCATTAAAAGAAACAACCCCAGGAAGTTCCTGCGCAGCGTGGGCGACGGGGAGACGGTGGAGTTCGATGTCGTGGAGGGAGAGAAGGTTCGGGCGGCGGCGGGGGGCGGGGCCCGTTAGCCCGGGGCCTCCAGACCGCATCCCTGCCCCGCACCCGGTGACCTCCGGGCTTCTCCGTCCTGCACCCAGCACTTGCTGGCGTCTGTCGTCCGGCCCCCACCCCCGAGGGTCCGGGAGCCGCTCTTTCCTTCCGCGGGGGAGGCAGGAGCCGGAGGGAAGCGGGACGCGGGGAAGGAGGTTCGGGACCGCGTGTGGCTGGGCCAGGGTCTCACGGCGCGCTCCCCGCCCCCTCCCCAGGGCGCCGAAGCTGCGAACGTAACTGGGCCGGGGGGCGTGCCAGTCAAGGGCAGCCGCTACGCCCCCAACCGACGCCGGTTCCGCCGCTTCATCCCCCGGCCGCGCCCGGCCGCCCCGCCGCCCATGGTGGCCGAGGCCCCGTCGGGCGGGACGGAGCCAGGCAGCGAAGGGGAGCGCGCCGAGGACTCCGGGCAGAGGCCCAGGCGGCGGCGCCCGCCCCCTTTCTTCTACCGACGGCGCTTTGTGAGAGGCCCTCGGCCCCCCAACCAGCAGCAGCCTATAGAGGTGAGGGGGCCTGGGGACGTGGAACCCGCTACCACCCCGGGAAGGGCGCCCGCGAGAACAGAGACCCCCGGAGGGCTGGGAAGGGCCGCCGACGCCGGGCGCCGGGCGGCCTCGTTCCCCAGGCTCCCCCAGGCCTTCGTGTGTTCCTAGGGCACCGATGGGGTGGAGCCCAAAGAGACAGCCCCATTGGAGGGGGACCAACAGCAGGGAGACGAGCGGGTCCCCCCACCCAGATTCCGGCCTAGGTACCGAAGGTGAGAGTCCCTCTCTGGGGCTGTCTTCCCTCTGCTGTCCGGCCTTGGGAAGGGCCAAGTTCTAGGAGAATCTGGAGCTGGCGGTGAGGGGCTGGCAGCTCCGTGATGGCTGATAAGGGTCCCGGTGGGGGAGAGCGTCGGAAGCCTGGCTCCTGGGGCGGGGGCGCCGGATGGGGAGGCACCATGGTCCCCCTCTGCTGGGGGAGCCCCGGGAGGGAGGGAGGGAGGGAGGTGGGGCACATTGGGTCCCTGCTCCCCCCACGGCCCCCCTGCTCCTCTCCCCAGGCCTTTCCGCCCCAGGCCGCCCCAGCAGCCTACCACAGAAGGTGGGGATGGTGAGACCAAGCCCAGCCAGGGCCCCGCGGACGGGTCCCGGCCCGAGCCCCAGCGCCCACGAAACCGCCCCTACTTCCAGCGACGGCGGCAGCAGCCGCCCGGACCTAGGCAGCCCACAGCCCCGGAGGTGAGCACCTGGGCCGCTTGGGGGGTGGGGGGCAGGTTAGAGAAGAGGCTGGGGCCCACTCGCCCCCTTCCCCTTCCCGCTCACCCAGCCCCGCCCCCCACCTCAACCAGAGAGCCCAGACTGCAAGGCCCCCCATCCTCCAGGCCACGCAGCCCAGGTGCCCCCCACCCCCAGCCCAAGCCCCTGCAGACCCCTCTCTTGTGCTGCTTGAGCCACTGCGGCCGCTCGTGGGTGCGAGCTGGGGAGGAGTGGAAAGAAAAAGGGTGCGAGAAGGCTGGGGTCGGGGGCTGACCGCCCCTGTTCTCTCTAGACCTCAGCCCCCATCAACAGTGGGGAGCCCCCCACCACCATACTGGAGTGACCCCCACTCGAAGGACACGTAGAGCTAACATCTGGTGAGCGGCGGCCCCGGGCGCCGGGCGGTGGGGCGCTGTGCCTGAGGAGTCCCCACTCACGCTTTATCCGTTTCTCTCTCTCAGGTTATCTGCCAGTTTTTCCAACTGCCCTGCCCCCCCCCCCAGCACCCCCTCCCCCCTTCCCCCAATTCCTGACATCAAAACGGCGGCTTTCCCCTTTTCCTTGAGACTCAGGAGGGCAAAACGACCGCCTTTTGCTTTCTCTCCCTCCCACCGTGGGTGGAGGGAAGGGACCCAGCCTTCTTGTTCAGAGGCCCCACCGCCCTCCCCCGAATCAGGCTGAGAAGGAACCAGCCGGCCCTTCCCTCCTCCTGGTTGTTTTCTTTCCCACCCAGTTTATTTTTCGTCTCCCTTCCAGCCCGTCCCTCTGAAGCCATTTTATGAACCGTCGTGTACCACCTGAGCCTCCAGTAAAAACGAAAACAGGCTTTTCTGTGGTCTTGTCTCTGCCTCTTTTCTGTGGAGAATCCCTGCTAGGGCCCCGTGGAAGGGGAGGCAAGGCCAGGCCTTGAGCCCTCCTCCTGGCGTCTCTGGCCCGTGAGAGTCCCTTTCCCATCCGTAACCTGGGGCTGGCGTGTCTCCTGCGGGATGAACGGTCTGGAGAGTCCTGAGAGCAGCTCTGGCACTTTCGGCTCCAGCTTACTGCTCATTTACCGCCGATGAGAGCGATGACTGGGGGCGCCCCGCAGGCTCGGTGTAGAGCCTGTGACTCTTGATCTCAGGGCCACGGGTTCAGTCCCCGTGTCGCCACCGTCGGGTGTGTGTTTTGGGTTTTTTAAAACAATGACTGGAAACAGAAGTGGGGGCGGAGTGGCTGCCTATGGAGGATTCTTTGGCCTCGAGCTAAGGCAGGGTGAGAGAGACGGCGGGGGAAGGGGGGCTGTGCTCGCTGCCAGCCGGTCCTCGGGCACCCCCACGACAGGACGCGCGTCTGGGATGGCGACTTTATGTCTGCGTCTCCTACATACACGTCGTACAACAGACCTTTGGTTCCTTCTCCCTGCCCCTTTTCCAAACATATACAAAAATATCGAAAGGCTCCTCCCACCCCGTTTACAGGCCGCCTTTCAAATTCCTCTTTCCCTTAGTTGGTCAAAAGCTTGTGGGTGCAACACCCTTCGGGACGGGAGAAGAGACCAGAGCGGGGCCCCCTCTCCCCGTGCGTTGGCCCGTGCTCCCCTCTTGCCCCAGAAGGTTGGGCCCAGAGGGCTGAGCCTGCCAGGAGAGGGGAGCGTAGGCCCTGGGAGGGGGCGTCCTCGGGGAGGGGTCGAAACCGGACCGCCTGGCCCAGAGTCTATGAGGCAAGAGCTCAGAGCCAAGTGCCAGAGGAGGAGGGCGAGTCCGAGGTGGCAGGGGCCACGGCTCCGGTCCTCTCTGCTTCAGTCTGCCCACTAAGCAGTCCCTGGGCCTCCCCTCCCTGCAGCCCCCCTTCTCTAGCAAGGGAGCCACGTCTTCTGGAACTGAGGGTGGGGGGTGGGTGGGGTGGGCCACGGAGGAAGGAGGGGGCGAGACGGGAGAACGGCCCACCCTGACGGCCACAGCCTAATCACACCACATCAATAAACCACGAGTCACACGAGGGGACTGAGGCGTTGCCAAGACCGCCCTTCCCTCCAGCTTCCCGACCCCCCCCCCAGGCTGCAGGGGCTCCTCAGCCCTGGAAGTAACAGGGAAGAGAGGGTTAAAGTGCACAGGTGAGGAGGGGGTCTGGGTGGGGGTGGGGGTGGGCGAGAGCACGGCCCTCCCGCCCCTGCCAGGCCCCTCAGTCATTCTCATCGTCCGGCCCCAAGTACTCCAGTTCCGTGCTGGGCTTCACCTCCTGCTCTAAGAGAGAGGGCGTCCGGCGGAAGTCGGCAGAGATCTGGTCAAATGTCCGGCCTCGGGTCTCAGGCACTCTTAGGAAGGTGAAGGTGAAAAAGCAGAGCAGAAGGACGGCGAACAGAAGGAAGACGTATGGACCCATCGCCTCCTGGACAGGCGGAGGAAGAGGTGTTGACGGAGGGGAGGGCGGGGGGGGGGGGTTTGCTACACACACAGCAGGTGGTTCCTCCATGGGGCAGGGGCAACGACCAGGAACGAGAATGGAGGGAGGAAAGGATTCTCCGTTCCCCAGCCTCTCTCGGAATCTTTCGCCGTCTTTACCATGGTGAGGGCCAGAGCGTTTCCGCTCAGCTTGGATCCCCAGCCACCTGCAGTGTGGACGTGAAGCTGGGCGCGTTACTCTGCAGTTACACCACAGCTCGGAGGCCCTTCTGTCGTTACCCCTTCAGCTCCCTCGTCTCCTTCGACTCTGGTGGAGCAGGTGGTCTTCAGGGCCCACGTGGTCCACCAAAGCGACCCTGGGGTCGGGGATGGGGGGGGGGCTGGAGGAAGCAAGGGGGCTGGCGGGGACCTGCCCCACCCTGGCCTACCGGGTAGGAGGCGGGACGGGGGCAGGGCACCTACCGCTATGTACTGGAAACCCATGCCGATGATGAAGTTGCACGTCCAGTTGGAGAAACCAGCCACGGCCATGGCCGCCGGGCGGGGGCCCTGGCTGAACAGCTCAGCCACGATGAACCAGGGGATGGGCCCAGGGCCAATCTCAAAGAATGCCACAAAGCCGAAGATGGCCACGATGGAGACGTAGCTCATGGCTGGAACCCGCTCCTGGGGGACGGGCAAGGAGAGGAAGGAATTCAGGTCCCGTCTTTCTGGATCTTCCTTTGCTCTCAGTGCAGAGAGCTGACATCTCCCCCTCCCAGCAGCTCACGGAAGAGCCTGCCACCCTAAGCTAGAACAGGTCTTGGAGCATTTCTGACCACTGACATCCAGCCGGCTGCCCAACTGCTACTCCGTTCAGGGCAGAGAGAATGTTCTACGTTCCCAGCTATCAAGGTGGTCGCTTCTCCGGGCGCCTGGGTGGCTCAGTCCGTCAAGCGTCTGACTCTTGATTTCGACCCAGGTCGTGATCTCATGGTTCTGTGGGTTCGAGCCCCGCATTGGGCTCTGCACGGACAGCGTGGAACCTGCCGGGGATTCTCTCTCTCCCTCTCGCTCTGCCCTTCCCCTGCTTGCGCTCTCTCCCCGTCTCTCTCTCAAAAAAAAAAAAAAGAAAAAAAAAAGAAAAGAAAAAAGAAAAGCTAGTTGGTTCTCTCTTGGTTCTCAAACTGGGTCCTTAGGAATTGTTGTTCCTAAAACTAGACAGTGGCTCTCCTCCCTGGCTGCCAGGGTTCTGCCTGAGCTTCCTCCCAGAGCAGGAAGAGGTGAAGGAACATAGGGGAATGCGGACCATGGTCCTGGCCCGAGGCTGGCCCCAGAGCTCCTCGGGGCGGTGCCCTCGGGCTGGGCCGCTGGCTCCCTCCCCCTCCTCAGGCCTCACCAGCAGCAGCAAAGCTATGGTCATCAAGATGGCACATCCACACATCCCCGCCAGGCCCAGGAGGTGGAGGGTCCGACGCCCCGCGCGCTCTACCAAGAACACCTGTGAGGAAGAGTCACGGCTTGGCAGGGGGCCTCCGGGCACAGGAGCGGGAGGGACTGGGCGGGTGGGGGCTCGTGGGGGACACGAAGGCGATGGTGGGCGCCCACAGTTACCGAGACCAAGGTGAAGACCGTGTTGACCACGCCGGCCCCTATGGTGGCGTAGGCTGGCCGTCCTACCCCTGCTGTCTCGAAGATGCTGGTTGAATAGTAGAACACCTAGGAGCGGGGGAGAAGAGAAGGGGATGGCAGGGGTGTCCCTCCCTCCCCTGGTGGCCACACCAAGCCCGACCGACCCGAGTTTGAACACAGGGAGCCTGCGCCCTTCTTCTCCCCTCCTCTTGGGCCGGGCCCCGACCCCTGCCCTTCCCGGAGGCTGCGACTCGCGTACAGCGTTGATGCCCGAGAGCTGCTGACTCAGCTGCAGCACGACAGCGATGGCCAGGGGCTGCCGGTGGGTGCGGCTGCCCAGGAGCTGGAGCAGGGACAGCGGCCGCTCCCGCTCCAGCTTCCGCTTCTCCTCCTTCAGCTCAGCCAGCGCTCCAGACACGTCAGCCCAGCCCGTGAGGCGCTTCAGGCCTGGGGGCGAGGAGGGTGGGGCCTGAGAGGGAGGGCGGGCGGGGAGGGGGTCTGGGAGGGCGGGGAGGGGACCAGGACCAGGGAGGGCAGGGAGGGGACCTGGGGGGGGGGGCTGGGAGGGCGGCCGAGCAAGGTGGGGCACAGGCTCACTCTTTCTGGCTGGCCCCTCCAGGTTCCGGCTGATGTAGAGGTAGCGGGGGCTTTCCGGGCACAGGGGCAGTAGGACCAGCTGCAGGAGGGCAGGCAGCACCGTGATGCCCAGCAGTAGTGGCCACAGGGTGGCCGTGCCCAGCATGGACTCCAAGCCCAGCACCTGAGGAACGAGGGTGGGCAACGGGACAGGCCATTCAGCCCGGAGCCCCCCCTCAGCCCCCCGCCCCCCCCAGCCACTCATAAGGCCTGGCCCAGTCACCTGGGCGATCAGAATGCCAATGACGATGGCCAGTTGGTTGAGCGTCCCCAAGGCACCCCGCAAGTGAGTGGGGGCGATCTCCCCCACGTACATGGGCACCAGCCCCGACGTGAGCCCTGGGCAGAGGGAAGAAGAGAGGGCTGAGGGCAGCTGGCCACTCCCCCCTGCAGGTTCAGTGATGGTGAACGGACAAGACAGCCGGGCACTGGGCAGGGCCGTGGCGCCCGTCGGTACCTGAGTAGGCGCCAATGAGGAACCGTCCCAGAATGAGCATCTCGTAGGACGCAGCAGCATTGGCCAGGCCCATGAGGGTGCCCCCCAGCACCGCCAGGATGTTGTTGACCAGCATGGCCCTCTTCCTGACGGGCAAAGAGTGGGGCTGGAAGTTAGGGTGCCATGCTGTGACCCCTGGTCCTGTCCCTCACCCCTGCCCTCCAGGCCCATACCTTCCCAGCCACTGAGAGACGACACCAATGAGGAAAGAGGAGATCATGCCGCCCACAGAAAAGATGGCCACGGACAGAGCCCAGAGGGTGGTGAGGGTGCCTGGCGGGATGGAGCTGGGTCCCTCCGGCCCCTGCCTCCCCAGCCACGTCTCATTGTAGCTCTGTTCAATCACCTGGGGGGACAGCGTAAGAGTGACTGCCTGCAGAGACGTCTCCCTCTGCTGTCCCTTGCTGTCCCCTGCCCTCCTTGTGTAGACAGTCCACACTCTGCCAGCCACAGACCCCTCACCTTCTGCGGGGCATTGATGACCCCAATGTTATAGCCAAACTGGAGGGAGCCAAGCACAGCAGAGAACACGGCGAGGACCAGGGTCCCAGTTACTCGCTGCCGTGGGGGCTCCCCGTCCTGGGTAGGCAGAAGAAGAGACGAGGCATGTCACACAGAATCATGCTTCCTTTCTATCCTCCAGGGGCCCGGGCCCAGCCGGAGCTTTAAGATGCTGGGTTCTATCCAACATGTTGGGTGAGGGAAACTGGGCCATATTAGGAATGGAGCAAAGATCTCAGTGTAAACAGGAGTAGAAAGAACCCAACAGTGATCAGCCATGAAAAAGAAAAAAAAAAAAAAAAAAAACACCACCACCAAAACTGGATCTTTGGGTCCAGCAAGCTGAGAAATGTTTGAGGACCTCGGGCCTCACCATTCCTCTGTGACCTTGGGACAGGCTTGGCCTTAAGACTTGAGTTGGAATTTGGGTGACCTTGGGTGAGTCCCTTCCCCACCCCGAGCCTAGGTTTCCACTGGGTTGGGGGGCGGGGCGGGTAGGGGTGATGTTGCCTGCTTTGCCTACCTGTCAGTAAAAGTCAGAAAGTCAAAGTCAAATGTTAACAGTATTCTGGACACTGCTGGATTGATAAAGCGAAGTGGGCCTTATCATCCGCCTCTGCCCTCTTTCCTCTCCCCCTCCGGGGGCTCCCTCAGCGGGCTCCCGGAGGCGCCCAACAGGCTCAACAAAAGACAATTCCAAAAAGGACATCGCGGTCATTCCTCCCCGCATATGGCCCTTGGGGTGGCCTTCTCTGTCCCCGCCCCGGCCTCCCTTCCCCCTCCAGGCTCCGACGAAGGGCGGGGGGCCGTGCCCGGCTTCTGTCTGGGGGAGCCAGGCCCAGGGGATGGGGGCGGTGGCGGTGGTGGCCGCTCGCTGGCGGTACAGACTGTCTCTCGGCGGAAACCTGAGCTGGGGGAGGGGGGGGCTGACACTCCCCTCAGCCCCTCCACCAACCGTGGGGCTGAGGGAAAGTTCAGCGTCCTGGAGGACGGCCAGGGGTGGGGGTGGGGGCCCACGGAGAGCCTCCGGTCCTCGAAAAATTTCCCGAGAGAGCCGGGACAGACGGACAGCTCCAGGAGGGCACGGCTCGCCTGGATCTGCTTTCTCAAGCTGGATCGAGGGCAGGGTGTCCCCGATCCCGGCGCAGCGCGCCTCGTACTGGAGAAGGGAGCGAACCCTGGACTCGGGAAATCCAGTGGTGGCCCGTGTCCCCGAACTGTCCCCGAGACCCACTCAGCCTCTTGGAAGGACTGGAATCCCACAGTCACGGGTTGCCCCCCAGGGGTATAAATAGCCAGGCCCCCACCCCCACCCCCCCACCCTCCCCCCTGCGCCTGCGCAGGGACCGCCCCCTAGCTGACCCCAAAGGCGACCCCAGCCCGAGTAAAGAGGGCCCTGTGCCCCCGTCCCGCCCCCGCATGCTGAACCCTACTTCGGAGCCGATCTGTTGGAAACCCGACGGCATCTTGTCTCAAGAACCGGAGGCGCGGGAGCAGCAGTTAACGGGGAGGCGACTGGGGGTCGGCGGTCCCGGCCTGGCGGGCCGAGGGCGCGGGGCGACGGGCGTCCCGGAGCTACCGCGCGGAGGGCGAGCCTGGCGGGACCCACTGCCGCGAGCCAAGGATGCAGAGAGCGGCCGGGCTCCCCGGGATCTGGCGCAGCGGGGCTGGGGGGAGAGACCCGAAGAGCCCCCGCAGCCCCCACGGGCCACGCCCTTCGCAGCACCCATTGGCCAGGAGCCCGCACACCCCAGAAGGCCACGCCCCTCCCTAAGCCTCGTGTTTAGAATTTGGCACCGGGGAGCGGGTGGGGCCGGCGAGACCACGCCTCCCCGACGTGCCCGACGGGACACGCCCCGCGGGTTCCCGCCCGCCTCCCGCGGGCAAGTTTGGAGACCCGGTCCCAGGACACAGCGGCCCCGCCTCGCCGCGTGCGGAGACTCCGCCCCGCAGCCGGGGTTGGGGCCGTAGAGGCGACTTGGGTGCCCTTCGCCGAGGGTTGGGACCGCGGGGTCCGGGAGGAGGGGATGCGGCAGGTAGGCTGGCCCGGGAGAGAAGTCTGGCGGCCCGACGCAGCGCGCGCGAGGTGGCGCGCGGGGTGGCTGGGGAGCAATGGCCTGGAGTAACCCCCCCCCCCCCCGCGGCTATTTTTAGCTCCCACGTTGGGAGATGCCAAATGTCAGGTCCCGGGTGTCCCGGCCTGTCCCGGGCGGGGGAGGGCAGGGAGATGGAGCCTTAAAGGGTCCGAGACGCGCTAACCACGCGGGGACGGCCCGGGGGGGGGGGGGGGGAGACAGGAAATTCCGCTCCTAGAGGGTGGCGTGTGTGGGCCTGGAGGTCCTCCTTCCGTGCACCCCTGCACCTATCTGGCCCCTCCCCCTACACCCGTTCGGCACACTGGCTCCTGGAGGCGGCCTGAGGGACAGCTGGTCACACCAGTCACGCCACCAGCCTGAGGTTCCCGAGCCGCCACCAGTGTGCCGGCCGCGTGGACGACTTGGACACGCTCTCCAGAGGCCGCTCCGGGTCTGAACCCCCAGCCAGGAGGGCGCGACCTAGTGTTGGCGCGCCGCGCGTTCCGCGGAACGCGCGGCGCAGCCCTCGGGTCCCCGAAGCGCGTGGCTGTAGCGCCACCTGCGGGGCGAGCGAGGATCCGCAGCGGATCCGGGCACAGTCGTCTCTGGCCCCCCGGTCCGCCCCCGAAAGGCTTCGTTACATCCAGCCCAGGCCTCCTTCGGGAGCTCCGGACCCCAGTACTCAGCTACCGCCTGCGCCGGACGGCTCGCATCATCAGCATGCCCACACCCGCTCTTCCTTCTGACCTCTTCATCCCCGTGGATGGTCCCGTTGGCCACCCTGTCACTCCTGGGGGAATCCCGGAGGTCCTGCTTGCTTCCTCCTCCCTTGCCCCTTCCCCTCCTCCCCTTCCCGCCTCCCGCCTTTATCCAGTGCGTTACCAGCTTTGGTGCGCTGACCTCCTAAATTCACATTCATCAGATTTTCTCCACCTGCCTTGCTGCCGCCTTGGTCCAGACCACCATTAACCTCCTGCTCCTTCCTTTCCCTGCCGCGGAGGACGGCGTTCAAGGCAAAAAAGTTCAACCTCATCACTCCTGCCCCCAAACTCTCTGGTTCCTTGTTGCCCCCACGTCAAATTCAAACCCCCTTTCAGAGTGAAAACTCCTGCTTTTCTTATCTCTGCCTCACCTTCCCTTCTTTTCCCTCGTGTTCTAGGCAATACCTAACCCCTTGGTGGTGGTGGTTGTTTTTAAGCTTATTGATTTATTTTGAGAGAGTGAGCACAAGTGGGGCAGGGGCAGAGAAAGAGAGGCAGAAAGAGAATCCCAAGCAGACTCTGAATTGTCAGTGCAGAGCCCATAGCGGGGCTGGAACTCATAGACCGGGAGATCATGACCTGAGCCGAAATTGGACGCTTAACCCACTGAGCCACCCAGGGGCCCGATACCTGACTCCTTGTACCCAGAACACATGGTGTCATTTCTTTCCTGAGTGCCTTTGCTGTACGAATCTCTCAATCTGGAAAACCAGAAGACTTCTGTTCACCCTTCAAAAAATGCCCACCTCCTCTCTGAAACCTTTCTTGGCCTTCCTCTGGGGGGCGGGGGTAGAGAAAGAAAGCCTCGTGTCCCCAGCGTAGTAGATTGTCATTTGTTTTCTTCCCTCTGTACTTAAGCCTTGAGCATAGAAGTTCACCTTGTTTCCCTCTGTGCTCCCAGCACCCAGCCTTAGTGACGGGCACTCAGTACATGTTGAATGAATGAATGAATGAATGAATGAATGAATGAAGGTCTGACCCTATGGCCAAGAGCACAGGCTGGAGAGCCGGCACAAAAGAGGGAACTATCAGGGGACTGGCTCCACCTATCTGGCCAAGGGGGCGTAGATGAAGAACTAAAGTGTCAACATTGAGGAGTACCAGTCCTTTAGGAGCCGAAAGGAGCGGAAGTCATTGATGGAAGCAGGGAAGGGCCAATGAGGAACCAGGGACTCGGGGATGCTACAAGGGGAGGAGGGGAAAAGCCAAGCAAGGTGCCTAGAACAGAGGGATTAAAGGGGGGCGCAGACTGGGGGCGGATGGAAAGTCAGTGTAGCAGGTGAGGTTCTGGGCTCTGTTCTACGAGGGTACATTCCTGCTCTCATTCAGATGCTGTGTTTCCGATGCTTCTCAGCGACCCTTCTAGACAAGAGAGAAGTCAGGAGAGCTGGGGGGGGGGGGGGGAGAAAGAAAGGTGGCCTGGAAGGTGAGCAAGGGGTTGTTGATAGAAGATGGAAGGAGAGGAGAGACACATGACATGGGGGGGGGGGGGGGGGCTTTACATCGGAGCGCACACGCGCGCGCGTGTGCGTGCGTGCGTGTGTGTGTGTGTGTGTGTGTTGCTTCTTGACAGACAGCTGTAGCCCTTCCCAAACTCTGCCACGGGGAGTTCATCCCTGCAGGCTTTTGTTTCCAAAGCTCCTGTGACCACTGCCTTCTGGCTGGGTTCAGCCCGTGATGGGTAAGCGATGGAGGTGGGAGGGGGCAGGAGAAAGCCAGGATGCCCCCGCCCCCGCCACACACACACACACACACACACACACACACACACACACTACCTTCTGTTCCTACTTTACAGGACCATTTGGCTTCCAGTTTCTGGAAGGCAACCTGGATTCCCGAGCTTCAGCAATGCCGTCTCCCCTGTTCGCTCCTTCGCTGCATTTTGTCTATAGATCAGGGTCTGAGGTGCAGAGGTTTGAATTAATGACACAGTTCTTGGTGCATTATCTGTGTTGATTGATGTCTTGTTTTTATTTTATTTTGAAATGTTTATCTTTACTTTTGAGAGAGAGAGAGAGAGAGAGAGAGCGTTCGAGCAGGGGAGGGGCAGAGAGAGAGAGGGGAACAGAGGATCTGAAGCAGGCTCCAGGCTCCGAGCTGTCAGCACAGAGCCTGACACGGGGCTCGAACTCACGAACTGTGAGATCATGACCTGAGCCCAAGTTGGATGCTCAACCCACTGAGCCACTCAGACGCCCCATACGTCTTGTTTTCATTTTAAAAGCTATTCTCTTTTGGGGCGTCTGGCTGGCTCAGTTGGTACAATATGTGACTCTTGATCTCAGGGTTGTGAGTTCAAGCCCCCCGTTGGGCATAGAGCTTACTTAAAAAAAAAAAAAAAGGAAAACAAAACTTTTTTTGGATTCACAACCCATTTCCCTTTGTCCTCCCTCAAAAGGCAGCCATTCCAATGCATTTCATGCTCACTTGTGTTTGTGCTCTTGCAAAACATCAGTTGTTTTCTGTGCAAACATTTCTTTATTTTTATTTTTATTTTTTGACAAATCCTATTTTATTATTTATTTTATTTTATTTTTTATTTTCTTAAACTTACATCCAAAGTAGTTAGCATGTGGTGCAGCAATGATTTCAGGAGTAGATTCCCTCATGCCTCTCCCCCACTTAGCCCATTCCCTCCCCCAACACCCCCTCCAGCAACCCTCAGTTTGTTCTCCATATTTCTGAGTCTCTTCTGTTTTGCCCCCTCCCTGTTTTTATATTATTTTTGCTTCCCTTCCCTGTGTTCATCTGTTCTGTGTCTTAAAGTCCTCATATGAGTGAAGTCAGATGATTTTTGTCTTTCTCTGACTAATTTCGCTTAGCCTAAGACCCTCCAGTTCCATGCACGTAGTTGCAAATGGCAAGATTTCCTTCTTTTTGATTGCCGAGTAATACTCCATTGCACATATATACCGCATCTTCTTTATCCATTCATCCATCGATGGACATTTGGGCTCTTTCCACACTTTGGCTATTGTCGATAGTGCTGTATAAACATGGGGTGCATGTGTCCCTCCGAAACAGCACACTTGTATCCCGTGGATAAATGCCTAGTAGTGCAATTGCTGGGTCGTAGGGTAGTTCTATTTTTAGCTTTTTGAGGAACCTCCATGCTGTTTTCCAGGGTGGCTGCACCAGCTGGCATTCCCGAAAACATTTCTAATTTATGTAAATAGCATCTTATTATATATTTCATTCTGATCCTACTTACTGACCAGGAGCACTATGTTTTTTTTCTTAGTTTATTTATTGTGAGAGTGTGTGTGTATGTGTGTGTGTGTGTGTGTGTGTGTGTGTGTGAGAGAGAGAGAGAGAGAGAGAACACGAGTGGGGGAGGGATAGAGAGAGAGAGAGAGAGAGAGAGAGAGAAAATCCCAAGCAGGCTCCCTGCGGTCAGTGCAGAGCCCCACTCGGGACTCGACGACCTGAGCCAAAATGACGAGTCACGTGCTTAACCGACTGAGCCCCCCAGGTGCCCTTGTAAGCACCATGGTTTCAATCCTCCTTCATGCTCTGTGACTACCAAGTCTGTTGCGTGGGGGCTCCACGGTGTCACTCACGCCACGTGTAGTTAGTTGCTCGAGGTCCCGCTGGTGAACACCCATGTCACCTACGGTTCCCAAACGCAACAAAAGAGTGTGTCAATGCACCTTGCCTACCCGGCTTGTTACCGCTTCCTGTGAGAACTTCTTTGGGAGAGACATCGCTGCCTATCCGTATGTCTATTATTAATTATATCTGTCTACACAAGTGGAATTTCTGAGTCATAGGGCATACTTACACCTACTTTGACTAAGTACTACCAGCTTGCTCTGAAGACTGACTGTCCCGGGCTCCGCGTCCACCAGCAGTGCGAGAGGCTTCTGTTACCGCCCCAGCCTCTCAGCAAACGGGCTAGATGCAGCGCAGTTAGGAGTATGGACCCTGGGGAGCGCCTGGGGGGCTCAGTTGGTTGAGCGCCTGACCTCGGCTCAGGTCTTGATCTCACGGGTCCGTGAGTTCGAGCCCCGCGTCGGGCTCTGTGCCGACAGCTCAGAGCCTGGAGCCTGCTTCGGATTCTGTGTCCCCCTTTCCCTCTGCCCCTCCCGGGCTCATGCTCTGTCTCTCTCTCAAAAACAAATACACATGGAAAAAAAAAAAAAAAAAAGTATGGACTCTGGGCTCACGCTGCCTGAGTTTGAGTGCCCTTACTAACTTGCTGACTTTGCCCTTGGGAAAGTTACCTAAGCTCTTTGTGTCGTATATACCTCATCTGTAAAACGAGAAGGGAGATAATAATAGCGTCTACCTCTTAGGGTTTTAATGAAGGGGAATAATGTAACATTCATATGGTGCTTAGAGTGGATCGAACCCAGTTATGGTTTTTTTTTTTTTAACGGCTTTATTGAGGTATAATTCACAAACAATAAACTGCACATATTTCAAAGGTACAATTTGCTAAGTTTTGACCGATGTCCACACCCATGAAAGCATCCCCGTCATCAAGATAGCGGACATATCCATCATCCCCCCCGGGGTTTCCTTTACCTCTTTGTAATCCCTCCCTACAGCCCTTTCCACCCACCCCTGTAGGCAGCCAGTGCCAGTCTTTCTAGAACACTTTGCATTTTCTGGAATTTTATGCAAATGGAGACATACAGGATGTATGGGGGGGGGGTCTGGCTTCTTTCACTGCGTAATTATTTTGAGATTCATCCATGCTGTTGTGTATCTCAAGAGTTCATTCCTTTTTGGGGCGCCTGGGTGGCTCAGTCGGTTAAGTGTCCGACTCTTGGTTTCGGCTCAGGTCATGATCTCCCCGTTTGAGAGTTCGAGCTCTGAATCGGACTCTGTGCTGACAGTGAGGAGCCTGCTTGGGATTCTTGCTATCTTCCTCTCTGTCTGCCCCTCCTCTGTTCACACTCACGCGCTCTCTAAATAAATATTTTTTTAATTGGATTTTACTGGTAATATATACAATTATTTATTCTGGAGACAACTGATGTCTTTATAATGTGAAGTCACCGCATTTATAAGCCCAGGGGCTGTTTCTCTATTCTTCCAAGTTATCTATGTCCTTTATTTGAATTAAACGTTTTTTTCTCCCACTGAGGTCTTGTCAATACTTGGTTAATTCCTAGGCGCTTTATAATTTTGATACAAATTGAATGTTATTTTACATTGTATTTTCCAGTTGGTTGTTACTGGTGTAGCAAAATGCTAGCAATTTGTTTTGTTTCATTTTGTTTTTTGTAGCTGGATCTCGCATACAGCAACCTTGCTGAAACTAATTACTAATGTGTCTCTCGATTCTATTCCCTTTTTTTTTTTTTTTTTTTTTTTTAAGGGAGAGAGATAAGGAGCAGGGAGGAGGGGAGGAGAGAGAGGGAGACAGAATCCCAAGCAGAACGTGCTGTCAGCGCAGAACCTGACGCGGGGCTCGAACCCACAAACCGTGAGGTCACGACCTGAGCCGAAATCAAGAGTTGCATGCTCAACCAGCCGAGCCCCCCGGGCGCCCCTCCATTCCCTTTTCTAAGGATACAGTTATAACATCTGCAAATCAGTTTTATTTTGTCCCTTTCAATCATTACACCACTTCCTTCTTTTATTTCTTTGTAGTAGCAATCAAGACCTCCAGAACTCGGTCCAAACAAAAGCGGTAACAGTGATTTTCTTTATCCTTTTCCCGAAAATAAAAGAGGTGAGCCTGATACTTTTTCACGAGGCATAAGAATGTCCTTTCTAATCTTTGTTTGCTAGAAGTTCTTGTCATCAGTAGGTGTTGAACCTCATCTTTCTCTTCCGGCGGTCCCAGGCCCCTCCCAGCCGACCAGCTCATTTTCCCAGGTATCTCGCTCCCTTCTCTTCGTGGAGAGAGACCTCCACACCATCCACCCCCAGTTTTCCACGAAACGCCACAGTGATGCTGCCTGGCCACGCTTTAAATCGGTGGCTCTTAGCCGGGACCCATTTTGCCCCTCTCGTCACCCCGACATCCAGCAACGTCTGGAGACATTTTGGATTGTCACCTTGGGGCTCAGCGGAGGGCTCTCCTGGCGTCTAATCAATAGAAGTCAAAGATGTTATGCTAAATATCCTACAATGAACAGGACAGTCACCTGCGACAAAGAGTTATCTGGCCCCAAATGTCAATGGTGCTGAGGTTGAGAGATCCTGCTTTAAAATTAGTACTTATAGGAGCACCTGGGTGGCTCAGTTGGTTAAGTGCCTGATTTGGGCTCAGGTCATGATCTCACGGTTCGTGGGGTCGAGCCCCACGTCGGGCTCTGGGCCGACAGCTCAGAGCCTGCATCCTGTTTCGGATTCTCTGTCTCCCTCTCTCTCTGCCCGTCTCCTGCTCACATTCCGTCTCTCCGAAAAATAATTAAACATTAAGGACAATTAAAAAAAAAGAAACGAATACTACAAAATCGCAAAGGGGCAATCCACACAGGGTCTCGGCCCTTTCCACTTTCTTCACCCAACGTGGTTTTCCCTTGGCTGGTTCCTTGCTAGTCACTTCCCGGAAAGGTCTCCCTCCAGTGGACCCAACCTCATCACATTGCCCCGTTTTATTGCCTTTAAAACGTGCACCATCTTGTTTATGCCTTTATTGTCTGCTTCCTCCCTCTGGCATCCGAGTGACGGGAGGGCAGTGTCCTCATCTAGGTCGTTACAGCTGTACGTCCGGAGCAACGTCCGGAGCCATTTATACGGGCCCTCGGGAAACATTTGTTGAACAAGTGGATGAAAATGTCGTTAATTTGTAGTTTATTTTTTCATCCATTCATCAAATATTTATTGGCGATAAACCCGGAGGCATCGACAGGGGAAGACTGACACTGAGTAAATAGGCACACGAGGAAATAGTTTCTGTGATAAGAAGCCGTGCAGTTAAAGCCCCAAGTAGCGGTGAGTGAGCACATCCACCGAGGGATATGACTCAGTCTGGGGCGGGGTGGTCAGGTCAGGCTTCCCGGGAGAAGCGAGACTCCAGCTGATGGCTGAAGGATGAGTCGGATGCGTCGGTCAGCAGGGTAGAGGAAGGAGGGGAGGGGACAGGGACAAGAGCATCCAGGCGTAGAGAACAGAGTGTGTGAAGGCAAGTAGCAAAAGAGATACACGTCGGGAGCAGAGAGAGGGCTCGTGTGGCCGAGGCACAGTCCGGCGAGCCACACGGCATTTATTTTGCCAAGCCCAGTGTAGCAACACTGGAGCGAGCAGAGACATTGGAGGCTTTTAAGGATTTTGTTTTATTTTTATTTTTTTAAGTTTATTTATCGAGAGAGAGAGAGAGGGAGAGAGAGCGCGTGCATGCACGTGCACCCGGGACCGAGTAGGGGAGGGGCAGAGAGAGAGAGGATCCCAAGCAGGCTCAGCGCCCTCAGCTCAGAGCCCGACACGGGGCTCCAGCTCGCGAACCGTGAGATCAGGCCCTGAGCCAAAATCAGACACTTAATTAACTGAGCCACCCGGGTGCCCCCTACGTTAAGGATTTTAAACAGAAAGTAACGGGATCCAAGTCTGAAACAAACAAACCAGTTCACTTCCGGAGAATCGATTTCAAAAGGACCAGCGGGGAAACGGGGCAGGGCTGTCGGTTTGGGGGCAGCTGGGGTGGGCAGGCAAGAGGCGGGCGTGGCGGGTCGGCCTGAGGTGTAGCAGTGAGCTTGCTCACAAGCTGGATATACTTCCGTAATGAGAAACATAACATTTTGGAGCTGGAAAGTACCTTAAAAAAAAAAAAAAACACAACAACTCGGGGCACCTGGGTGGCTCAGTTGGTTGGGCTTCTGACTCCTGATTTTGGCTTAAGTCACGATCTCACTCTTGTGGGTTCGAGCCACATCGGGCTCTGGGCTGACAGTGTGGAGCCTGCTTGGGATTCTCTCTCTCTCTCTCTCTCTCTCTCTCAAAATAAATTATAAGAAAAAAAAGATAGGTTAAAAAAAAAAAAACACCACCTCACCATGAATCAAAAAAGGAGAGCCTTACAGAGAAATGTTTGAGAGGACGAAGAAAAATGGGAAATGTGGGAGTGGAGGGAAAAAATAGACACGGTGAGGGGGCTGGAAACGTGTGGGTCTGGGAGCGAAGAGGTGGGTGGGGAGGACTCCGGGCAAGGAGGCAGCGGAGCGGCGCTGCGGGGCGCGGGGGCAGGGAAGGGGCTGGGAGGTAGACTCCCGAGGGAGGAGGAAGCCCTGCATGAAGCGGAGAGGGTGCACAGAGTCAGGTCCAGGCTCAGAAGGAAGGAAAGGGAAACGTGTGTAAGACGGGAGGGAAGGAGAAAGTGGAGCACAGGTTTGGAAAGTCTCCAAGGGAAGGGAGCGACAGGTGTGGCCAAGAATGTCACCTAGGCCTGACCCCGCTCCCCACCCTCTGCTGACTTCTGGCCTCAGTGCTTTCTTCCTTTTGCTAGGAAGGACCCTCGTCGCAGGTGGGGGATAGTGACCCCCTAGAGGTGGGGTGCCAAGGGTCCAGGCAGGTCAGGGATAGGGATTGGAATGGACAGCCAAGAAGACGGGGCTGTGGAGGCCGGGGCCTGGCAGCCAGGTGTCAGCTGGAGGGCGGGATAGGAGGGTGGCGGCCTGGGGGCACGGGGCGTGGGGGTGCTGCTGGGCGGGTGGTTCTGGGAATGCGGACTCCAAGGAGGCTGCTGAAGGGGGGCAGTTCTGAGGGACTGGAGCTACGGTTCCCCAAGGTGGGGACGCTTAGGAGAGCCGACTGAGGAAAAGGAAGAGCAGAGGGGTGGGGACGAAAGTAGGGCAGGACAAAGAGCGCCTAGAGTAGAAACCAAGAGTCCCAGCGGAGGGGAGGGGTGGGGGGGGGGGGCGGAACCGAGGGGCCCAGGGCGTCCCCGGGCTCTGGGGCCGCAGTGTCCCAGGCGCACCTGCCGGGGAGAGGAGAAGGGGCATCCCGCTGCCCAGGGAAGTCCAGTCTGGAGGGGCTGACTCCAAGCTGGGAGCTCCGGAGAAGCCGCCGCCTCCTCCCTACCCGCAATCCAAGCCGGGCAGGAGAAGGGGCGTGACCCTGGGGCTCAGGTTTCTTCCTCTTCACCTGGGCAAGGAGGGGTGGGGGCCAGGACTTCCGGCTCAGGTGAGTGTCCCTTCGGTGACGTCAGGTCACCCTCGGCCGCCCTCCGGTCCCGCCTCCCCCCGCGCTCCCGGTGCCCGCGGGGGCGCGCCCCTGACGCCCTACATATACTCAGGTGCGCCGCACCTGTCCGCCCGCACCTGCCCGCTCACCGCCCAGCCACCGGGCACTGCAGCCTCAGGCCGACAGCCCAGGGCACTTTGGGGGCTTCCAGTACCCAGGACCGCGCGCACACCGCCCCTCCGCCTTTCGTCTGGGTAGGGTCGCGGAGAACGCCGGAGGTGACCGCCTGGCCTTCGCGGGATCGCTTTTTCCACCACCAGTCCCCGGGCGTGGCCTGATCCTTCTGTGAGACCCTTGCCCCACCTGAAGGATCGATTTGTGTGTGTGGTTTTTTGTGTGTTTTGTTTTTTTTCTCGAGTGACAAAAAGATCTGCAGTCACTTGACCCCAAACTTCTCTTCGGGTGACTCGTCGCTTTCTGTGGGGCTGCCCCCCCGAGGTGGGTTTGCTTTACCGCAGGGTCGCCCGCCCGGCGTCCCCAGGCTCTTCCGAGGGCGAAGATGGCCAATTCGGGCCTGCAGCTGCTGGGCTTTGCCTTGGCCCTGCTGGGCTGGGTGGGCCTGGTGGCGGCCACCGCCATCCCGCAGTGGCAGATGAGCTCGTACGCGGGCGACAACATCATCACGGCCCAGGCCATGTACAAGGGGCTGTGGATGGACTGCGTCACGCAGAGCACCGGCATGATGAGCTGCAAGATGTACGACTCGGTGCTCGCCCTGCCGGGTAAGGCCGCGGGGCCGACGGGGCGGACGCGCCCGGGAGCGAGGGCGCCGGGCGGGGTGCGGGGCAAGGGCGCGAGGCCCGACGCCCGGGGTTGCCGGGGAGCAGGACGCGGAAGCGGCCGGACCGGACCGGGGGCGGGGGGGTGGGGGCTGCACGTCGGCTGCGCCCCCCTCCCCCCGCCCCCCCACCCGGGCCTCCCCGGGTCTCCGCGCCCGGCGGCCCAGCCCCCTCTAGGCCTCTCCTACCCCCGCCGCCCTGCGCGGCTGGCGGCCTCCGTCTCCCGCCCTTTTCTCTCGGACAAAAGGCGGCGCGGGGCGGAGGGCGCTGGGTCCGCGGAGCCGTGCGCGCCGTCAGACGAGGGCCGCAGCCTGCGGCCTGCAATCTTATCGGCCGATTAGCCGAAGCCACAGAGCCGGTGGCCGCGATAGTGGGGGTCAGGGCTGGGCCGCGGGCCGAGATCTGCGGCCCGTGCGGGGGCTGCGGCCGCCGCCGCCGCCGCCCCTCTCCGCGGGCCCCTTCCTCCCTGCCCCCCCCTCCCCTGCCGGGGCGGTTTCGCCGAAACCCTCGCGCCCCGGGCGGGTCCTAGGGCAGAAGGAGGGCGGGGCGGAGCGGCAAGGCCGCGGAGCCGGGACGGGGCGGGATCCACCCGGCGCTGCGCGGGGCTTGGACGCCCAAGGGGCCCCAAGCCCAGCGACCCGCGTTTCCAGGAATGAGGGCGTCCTTCCCCCTTCCCCGCAGCGGCCATACAGGCCACCCGAGCCCTCATGGTGGTGTCCCTGGTGCTGGGCTTCCTGGCCATGTTCGTGGCCACGATGGGCATGAAGTGTACAAGCTGCGGGGGAGACGACAAAGTGAAGAAGGCCCGGATAGCCATGACCGGAGGCATCATTTTCATCGTGGCAGGTGAGCAGCAGGCCCAAGGAGGGCCCAGCGCCTCTCTTCTCCAATCGTAGGGTGGAGGCGTGCAAGGTGCCGGCCTGGGGCCTCCTAACATGCCAGTCGTTCTCTCCCCCAGGTCTTGCTGCCTTGGTAGCTTGTTCCTGGTATGGCCACCAGATTGTCACAGACTTTTATAACCCGTTGGTCCCCATGAATCTGAAGTAAGTATGGGAGCCCGGCCTCCTAAAGGGGCGACAGTTCCGGATCCCCCTCCAGGAAAGGCCGCGTTTCTGACCCTAACCCCCTCTCTCCATAGGTACGAGTTCGGCCCTGCCATCTTCATTGGCTGGGCGGGGTCGGCTCTGGTCATCCTGGGAGGCGCCCTGCTCTCTTGCTCCTGTCCCGGGAGTGAGAGCAAAGCTGGGTACCGTGCGCCCCGCTCCTACCCCAAGCCCAACTCTGCCAAGGAGTACGTGTGAGCCGGGGGCCCCCTGGCCCGGCCCGGCAGCCTATGGTGTTCCCCGGGGACCTGAACCGGCCTGGGGCAGAGCTCGGCCTGTGGGCGGGGTGCCGAGACAGACAAGCCCCGCCACCCCGCTCGCGCACCTTGTACAGTTCCCCCGAGGGGGTTGGGTGAGGGACGCAAAAAGAGGAGGGTGTGCTTTTTGTACAGGAATAAAACCGTATGTTTTGGAAAGGAGGCTTTTTTTTCCTCCCCCTTCAGGGTCTCTGCTTTCTTTCAACCCAGATCCTTACAGGGAACCTGGAACCTTTAAGTGTATCTGCTTCAGTTTAATTTTTTTTATTTATTTATTTATTTTTTTTATTTATTTTTTGGGACAGAGAGAGACAGAGCATGAACGGGGGAGGGGCAGAGAGAGAGGGAGACACAGAATCGGAAACAGGCTCCAGGCTCCGGGCCATCAGCCCAGAGCCTGACGCGGGGCTCGAACTCACGGACCGCGAGATCGTGACCTGGCTGAAGTCGGACGCTTAACCGACTGCGCCACCCAGGCGCCCCTCTGCTTCAGTTTAAAACAACACGCACCGAGCGCTATCGGTGTGCAAGGCCCTCCCCGTGGCACCGTTGTCACTTGGGCCCCAACGCTAGTGACTCTCCAAGACTCAGGTGCCTGGCTTCCCTGCCTCTTCCCACGCAGTCCCTCCCACTGCCAACTCCCGCTTACACGGCTAGCAAAGTTTCTTTTTTAGTAAAAAAATAGATTTTATTAGGCTGGGAAGGGAGGCGTCTCTGTTCCCTCACCTTCCCCTCTGCCCCTTCCCATGTTTTGTCCCGCCTGGAAGCTACTCCGACTCGGGGGTCACGAGGCAGGACCTCTGCACACAGGGAACACAGGTGGGGCAGGGTAAGGCCGCGGCAAACAATGAAAGGATGGTTACGCGTCCAAGGTCTCTCTCCCCCCTCCCCAGTACAGGCTGGTCAAGGCTCCCCGTCAAACATCCAGGTCACCATCTGGGTCTTCTGGGTCCAGGTCATCGAACGCATCTGGCTCATAGAAGATGCGGCTGGTAGCAGGGCCGGGCCCAGGGCGCAGCAGAGCCTGCTGTCTGGGGAGAGGAGGGGGGAGCGGGTGCTGGCGAGGGTGGGTAACGGGGTCCTGTCTGGACACGCTTCCTGGTGACTGACTCCCTCCTCTTTCTCTTTGGCTTTCGTGTTTTCTTGGTTCAAGAAAACCTCCTTGTTTAGTCAGCATGGGAGCCGCATCCGGTACCGGGATAGACGGATGCCGCTCACCTAACGATCCCCTACGTTCTTAGCAGCTCGAGGGCACGGATCCTGCCACGGTCTGGCTTCGCCCACCCACACACTGAGCACAGAACGACAGGCATACAGAGGCCATTATGAACCTGTCTCTACCACACCCAACCGGCTTCCCGTCCTCCCAGTAACGCTGTTGCCCAGAGAGGGGCAGGGCCACTTCCCCAGGGTCTGGTCTGGCTCAGCCCAGACCCGATTGCTCTGTGACCTAAGGCTCTAACGGCGAGAAAAGAGACCTAGAGGCCCTTTAGCCTCGTTGGAGCAGGAGCGGGTAGAGAACCACTCCCCAGACTTGTCTTTGGAGGTGGACTTCAGCCCCTGTAAAGTCTGAGGTTAATCAATAACCTGCCATCACCCCACCTCTCAGGCCCGGACGCGGGGCTCTACTCAGGAACCCAGGCGCCTGGCCCCCAACCTTACTTTTCGGAGCTGAACTGGAAAGGCAGTGTCAGGCTATCCTTGGCTTCTCGCTCTCTCTTGGACAGGTGGAGGTTAAAGGTCAAGTGGGAGGCGGGGTCCACCTGCAGGCACAAGGGATACTGCCACTGCCTCGTGGCTGCACCCCTGACCCCACCCCCACCCCCTGCAGTTTCCAGTCTCTCCTTTCAGCAGACCCACAAGCTCCGGTCCCTCGTTTCCGCCCTGGCCTGCGAGATACCTGCGGTGTGTGAGGATCTGGGTGGGGCTGGGACTCTAGCGGGGGTCCCCCTTGGAGATCCAGGCTCAAGTCAGGCAGGACGGAGAACCACAGAGTCTGGGGGAGAAGAAAGAGTATTAACGGAAAGGTTGTTTCCACCTGACGGAACAAACCAGAGAGAAGAACTTGGACCCTCCCCCCCCCCCCCGCCGGCCCTGCCCACCCCTGCCCGCCCCACCATCAGTGTAACAGCTTCCAGCCCCTGCTCTTCCCCTCGCCCTCCTTCAGAGCTCTCCGAAGGGACTCGCTCCTTCTCCCCCAACAACCGCTCCCAGTCTTTTCTCCTTTGCCGTTTCTTGGAAGTCAAGATCTCCTCTTGGTTAAGCCCACGGGATCCGAATCAGGCAATCCTGTGTTCCAATCCTGGCTCTACCACTCACTGTCTGTAACTTGAGTAAGGGGACAACCAAACAAGCCACCTCCCAGGGCCGTGGTGAGATCAGGAGGGAAATGACAAAACAAGGAGACAGAGGGAAGCGCTCGGCCACACCAGCTTTCTTACTCTTCTTTCCGCCAAGACTCCCCTTCCGTCCGA
Organism: Panthera onca; assembly: GCF_046562875.1. Taxonomy (NCBI): domain Eukaryota; kingdom Metazoa; phylum Chordata; class Mammalia; order Carnivora; family Felidae; genus Panthera; species Panthera onca. The sequence continues at coordinate 18,571,299 of NC_138352.1, read as the reverse complement.
CCCTGACCTTAGTGCTTCCCCGGGGTTCTCCTGACCTCCAGGGTTGGGCGCTGTCGGGGCCTCCGACAGAGGATGTGGGCCGAGGCCTGGCCCGCTGTACCACTCAGGGTCACCTCGGTCTGGGCAAGGCTGCTCAATGCTCCCGTGGGGCCCGGGCCGTGGAGCTCTCGGTGCAGCAGGCCTAGCACGCACAGCTGCTCCGCTGCGGGGCCGCCACCTGGAAGGACAACAAGCGTGGGGCGCAAAGGGCAGTGGGGAACACTCAGAGCGGAGGCCAGGGATGGAACAGTAAAGGAGGAGGAAGGAAGGGGTGCCCCACGTTCCGTTGCGGCTCCGCCAGAATCCTGACTTCCCTTGGTGAGGCTGGGACTGCGGAGCTGCAGCCCTCACCGCCTCAGAGTGAATGTGAGCCAGGCCTACTCTGACTTGGTCCTCGGAGCTCCTCCCTCAGGGCCTTCGGGACGGAGTTAACCCCTTCCTCTTCCGGTCTCTGCTTACTTTCCTGCCTCATCTCTTACACGATGAACTACTTGAGGCTTCTGGAACTTGACCCCATCCCAGTCAGCGCCTTTGACTCCCTCCGGTTGTCTCTCCCTTTTGCGGAGCGCGCACACACATGCTTAAAGGGCGTCAGCACTGTGCTAGAAGATGCCTTCGTGTTTTGACGCTTACAGACGTCGGCATGTTTGGGCTGAAGCGTATGACATCGCTATCACTTGACCTAACAGCAATTCTAAACGGTTCCTCCTAGGCGCGCCTGGGGGGCTCAGTGGATTAAGCGTCTGACTTCAGCTCAGGTCACGATCTCACGGTCTGTAAGTTCGAGCCCCGTGTCGGCCTCTGTGCTGACGGCTTGGAGCCTGGAGCCTGCTTCGGATTCTGTGTCTCCCTCTCTGCCTCTACCCCACTTACACACTCTCTCAAAAGTAAACATTAAAAAAAATTAAATAGTTCGTGCTAATACTGTAATTTCACCCCTTCCCCCCACTCTTACACAGTAAAACTGAAACACTGAGAGACTCAAGCACCTTAATACAAAGTTGGGTAGCTGACTGCACGGTCAGTTCTAGAATTCACGGTATACTTCAGGGCTACGCCCAGGGCCCCTGGTCTGGCCAAATCTGCCTGGCTAACCCCTTCCTCTTCGAGACAGTTCTTTCCTTAGGACGCCCTGTGTATGTTCCTTTATCATCACGGCTGCTATCAGACCGTCTTGTAACCGCTAACTTGTCTGTATCCTTTTTGGCACTTTGAGGTCCTGGAAGACAAGAACCTGAGCACACTTAGTCTTTACTCTCCTGGTATCTAGATTTGTGCCTGACACATAGCATGTAATTGGTACTCATTGAGCGAACGAATGAAACAAATGAGTAAAAATGAACCTGGAAGAGGAACAAAAGCCTGCTTACGAAGAAGCCCAGAACTAGAATGAACGTTAAAGAGATGGAATAAGGCCCAACTGGCAATCCCTAACCATGTTCTTGCTCAGAATGGAAGAGGGCTTACTCCTTGGCAGGGGAAGGTACATGACGAGTAGTAATGAAGGGGGTCTCACCACGGCAGGCGTGCTGACGGCTCATGGCACAGAGGGCCTGGCAGAGGGCGGCACAGGGAAGACGCAGCAGCAGCCAGCTCAGTGAATCGAGAGCCACAGTGACAGGACCAGGATCCGTCCTCTTGCACATGGCCTGCAAGGCTCCCAGGGGCCCCCCCGGAAGGGCTTCCCCGGTCTGCGCCCAGTTGAGCGGGTCTCTGAAGAGGTCATAGTAAACCAGCCTGCAAAGGGAAAACAGGAGACAACTGATTAACCCTGCCCCTTCCCCTCGATCTTGAACTTCACCCTGTGATCTCCGTGGCTCTCTGTGACTTAGAGCTAAGACTGAGACACAGACTACCATGTGGGCAGCACGGGCTTTGGTGTCAGAAAGCCCTGAGCTCTAAGCGTGGCTTTACTACTTACCTAAGGTCACCTAACTGATAAACTACTTATCCTAAAACTGTTTCTTCATTTGTAGAACAAATGCACAGATACCAACTGTTTGATCTTTAGAACGATCCTTAACGCGTATTAAACGCTTGACAAACGTCAGTTATCATCACCATCAAACATTTCCTGAGCGGAGCCTAACTCGTGTCATTCCCTGGAGGAAGAGGGAGAGGACAGGATGTGAGACATGGCTCCTGCCTGTAGGACAGTTTAGAGAAGATCAAGAATTAGATCCTGTGTTACTAACTATAGATAAAATAGCACCACAGAGAAAAGGAGTCTGACATGGGTTAGGAATCCTGGGATCGGATTCACGGTGGCCCAACTTGTTCCTGGACACCACCGTCCTATCTGTTGCTTCTCTCGTAAGTGCCACCTTAACATGAAACATCACTTCCATCACATGGTTGAAAAACCAGAGCTGAACACAGACGCAAACTACTGAGCTGTCTAGACCGGGAAGTAATCGTTTTTATCCAGGCACACAGGTGGGTTCAGGAGTCTCCTAAGCTCTATTCCACATCAGTCTATAACTCCTGCAAATTCTACCTGCTAGAGTCCTTTTACTTTCCTCTTAAACTCTCTATGCTTACTTACTGCTACTGTCTTAAGCCAGATGTCACCCCCTATCATCTTTCCCTAAGATGCATTAGAGACCACACCCGTCTCCTTCACCGTGCCTACCGCAGCACCCGGTTCGTAACTGGTGCTCAGTACACATACACCCGAGTGAACCTGGACTACCACAGCAGCCTTCCCTCCCGGTCTGTCTGAGGCTGCCCTCTTCTAATCCCATTCTCCACACTGGTCACTGGAGTAGTCTAACAGTATGAGATTATCACTCGCCTCTTACACGTTGAAAGGGCCGTCACTGCCTTTGGGATAACTGAACTCATTTTCACGCTGAGACCTTTTGCTATCGGTCTGGTCTCAGGAAGCTCTTCCAACTCCCATGAACAGCTATGCCTTCCCATACGTCCCTAATTTTGCACAGTCTGTTATTTTTGCCTCTAGAACAAATCGCTCAGTAGCTGGCAGCTGGCGCTGGTGCAAATCTGGAATCCACGTCTGGACTAACCATCCCCGGATTCTGAATACCTCAGAAGACAGAATATGTTCATTTTTATCCACCAGTACAGCTTCTGGTGCAAAACTACAGCGTCGGCCTCTTATTACGCTCCATTTCCGTCTGCGCTTCTACGGCCCAGGCTCTGGGCTCTCCATTAACTCGCCACTCCTCATTTCTCTTACGAATCTTGGCCTCCCGAAAGACACATATCCATTCCTTCAATGAATATGCCGCAGAGCAATTTCCTTACAGGGATCCTACACCCAGCAAAGTCTCTCCCAATCTGTGCTTACCGGCTGTTGATACTGGAGTCAAAACCTGCACGGAACTCTTCCTCGCTCACTTCACAGCCCAGGATGTGGACCTGCTCCCCACTAAGGCAGAGATGGAGGAGAGTGTCACAGAGCTGGGCCCAGCCTTCCTTCCCGGGGACTTCGGGGGAAAGGCTGCGGGATACTCACCCCAGCGCAGCTTTCTTGATAAGCGCCTTCAAGAGACTGCGCCCCTCCCACTCCACGGAGTCTGGGGAGAGCGAGGGACGGATAACCAGCGTGAGAACGCTGACGTTTCCGTCCTCACCGACCCCGGGTGACCACCCCTCGCCGGTGACACGCGGCTCTTCCTCTCCGCTGCCGCCCCTCGAGCCCAGCTCGCAACCCCCGGCGCCTCTGGCCCTCACCCCGCAGCAGCACCAGGCCGCGCAGAGCCAGCACCGACTCCATCTCCAACTGGCGGCCCGTCCCTCCTCGGGCGCCCTCTGATGGCGTCACGGCCCGCCGCCCCGCCCCCTCCAGGGAAAAGGGGCGGGGCACCCACGAGCCCTCCCACAACCGAGACCCGGCCCGGTCCGGAATGAGAGGTGATTATGTCCAATATCCCAGGGGGCGCTCACGCGGAGGGGCCCCTCCCGAGCCCCGGCGCACAGACGCAGGACATTTTTACCACGACTGGGGCCGGAAGAGCCGTTGGGGGCAGTTGTCGGCGGGAGGGGTAGGAGGCCGCACGCGCCCGTCCGACGGCCCGACACCCGGGGACGAGAGACGTCACCCGCCCCGCCCACGCCGCTCCAGGCGGGGCCCGCCTCGCCCCCGGGGTCCGCCCCGCTGCCACCTTCCGCGCTTGCGCGATACTGCGGCCTTGTCGGGAGCGCTCTCGGCTTTCCCCTACCCGCCCCCATAGACCGAGGAGGGGGAACATTAGTCCCGGTGAAGCGAATACACGTCACCACCGGAAGCAGTGTCAGAGGGGAAGAGGAGGGGGGAAGAAAGGAGGAGGGAGCCCTTAGGGCGGTAAAATGGCGCCTGTCAGAGTGGGAAATCCAGCTGCAGAGGCTGCAGAGGCTGCAGCCCCGCTCCCCAGCGGCTGAGGCACCCCCGACTTCGGGGAGGGGGAGGCCGCTCCGGTCTAGCCATCCGCGCCCTTCGGCTCCCCCTCCCCCTCCTTCCCCCTTCCTTCGCCCAGCCGGCGCGTCCGCCGCCGCCGCCGCCGCCGCCGCCGCCGCCGCCGCGGCCCCCGCCCGCCCTTTCCCGCGGGCAGCCCCCTAACGCGCCTGCGCAGCGGGCCACCCTCCGCTTCCCCCTTCCCCTCCCCCTCCCTTCTCCCTGGCCCCCTCCCCCACTGCCCCCTCCCCCAATTCTCCATCCCCTTCCCTCCCGGTCTCTGAGGACCCCGTCCTAGCCCGACCCGTCTCGGCCCGCAACCTCCGCGAAGCCGTCGGTGCCACTCCCCGCCCATGTGGGCCCCCGCGGGCTGCCCACGCCTGTCCCCCAGCTCCCGGTTCCGCTGGGCTTTCCCCTCGCCGGGGGTGGCTTTCTGAGCCGCCCGCTCCGTGCCCCTCTCTGCAGCCTTTCCTGCCACTCGGGGCCCCCGTTCCCCCTCCCGGAGGCGGGGGGCTGCCCCCGGGGGGCTGGCGGAGCTGGGCCGCGGGGGCCCCGGGGCCGGCGGTGCCGGGGTCATCGGGATGATGCGGACGCAGTGTCTGCTGGGGCTGCGCACGTTCGTGGCCTTCGCCGCCAAGCTCTGGAGCTTCTTCATTTACCTTTTGCGGAGGCAGATCCGCACGGTGAGCCTGGGTGGGCGCTGGTGGTGGTGGGAACCCGTGTCAGCGGTGCTCACGGGTTTTCGGAAAGTGTCGGGCCTCTGTTTGGGCTTCGGAACGGAGTCCTGGCGGCGGCTTTTCCCGTTAGAGGGTTGGGGCACCCCTTGGCTGGGCGTGGGGTGGCATGGGGAGGGGGGAGACCCCCGTAGGACAACCGAGATCGGGGCGGGGGGGGGGCAAGACGGAGACTGGATGTGGCAACTCTTGGGGGCCAGGGTGGTGGGTGGGGCGCCGTTTAGGAAAGCCGGAGTTGTTGTTAGAGACCAAGAGGAGGGGAACACCTGTTTGATGGCACCGGCTCTGTCGGCTGTGGGCTTGTGACAGACCCTTCCGTTACTAGGAGCCTCCCCGTGTGTTAGGGCTCGGAACAAGGGACAGACGGGCTTATGTGGCAAGGGTAGGGGTGTGGGTGGGAGACCATAGGTGACAAACAGGGGAACAGCCTTGGGTGTGAAGGAGAAACCCCTGCCGTTGGCTTTACGGGGACTCGTCCAAAAAGGGCCCCGGAAACTTATTTCCTGCTGTGGGCATCTGAAGTCACCTAGTCCCTGGGACTAAGAAGGATGGTTTTATGTTGGGCTTTAGGGAGAGGAGCACATTGGTGTTGGGGTGTCTCTCTGGGAAGACAGTGCTTGGCAGTTGTAGGCTTGAGCCTGAGGGCGGGCTTGCCTCTCCAGGAGACCCCAGCTTTGAGAGGGGTCCTGTGGGCAGCGATGACTGCACGTACCCGAGTATCTGTGGGTTCCCTCCCCCGGAGAGCTTCTCTCCAAGGTCAGAGCTCCCGTAGGCTAACATCCTTTAGCGAATGTGCTGTGTTCTCACTGCTGGGGAGAATTCAGTAAGCCGACATGCAGAAGTTCCCTGGCCCGTGCTCTTTGGTGTACCTCAGTAATACCTGGAAGGTCCGAGAGTCTCCAGAGAGCCCTGGGTGGTGGTGGTCGTTGGTGACCGACTTGGGGGAGTGGGCCTGCTTCAGATTCAGTGTCTCCTTTACCAGTCTATGCCTTCCGCTTCCTGATTTAGGGTGAGGGTTGTTTCTGGGTGATCACGGTGGTAGGCAAGGCTATTTCCCCGAAACCCATGTTAGGAGCCCGGAAGAATTTGGGGTCAGAGATGCTGAGTTGTGTGTGGGGCTGGCTCCTGGGGTTTTCTCTACATGTCAGCTGCTGTTCTATCTGCCTGGCTCTGCTCCGAGCACGCCCCATTTGCCCCTGAAATTCCTGTTCTGGAGGCAGGGAGTAGAGCTCCAGCCCCTCTAGAGGCCAGCTTTTGGCAAAACTGCACCTCTCCGGGCAAGTGCTGACCCCACGGCCTTTTGTCTTCCCTTCCTTCCCTTCCAATCTGGTTTCTCCCCCCACCCCCTTGCTGGCAGATGCTTGGAGCATTCCCTACATGCCCAGCATGTGCAACCCGAGATAGCAGGCCAGGACACCCGAGCTGTTGCGGCCTTCATCCTGCTGCAGGGAGAAAAGGGCAGGTGCCTTGGCATTCGGAGGAGAGGGCCCTGTGGCTTGCAAGGGGCGAGACTGGTTCTGGCGAGGCTGGGGCCTAGGGATGGGGCCTAGGGATGGACAGAAGCCTAGAAGAAAAGAGCAGAGGAAGGGACTGCCAGGCTCGAGTGGAAGAGAACTGAGTGCTAGAAACAGGAGCTTCTAGAGAAGACCCGGAGGAGCTGGAAGGTTGACGTCCTTGTCCCCTCTTGACGTCCCTCACAGCCCTTCATTCACTCTGGCCTTCTCGCCACCCTATCAGTCAGCCTGGTGGGTGGGGCTTCCCAGTGTGCCTGGTCCTGGGTACCGGAATAAGGAGGCAGCGTGGAGGGCTGAGGTTCTCTGCCACTTGTGACTTGGCTGGTAGAGACAGAAATGGACAGGTGGCTGGTTAAAATAGGCCTGGCGGCCACCAGCCAGGAGAACTTAGCTGACCTGAGAACCCCTGGATTCCCTCCTTGCCCTTCATTCCCCTTAGGTACCCAAGGACCTCCTGTCCTGACTCCTCTCAGTCCCCCGAGTGGCGAGAGTTGTCACGAAGGATCCATGGGGCGGAAATGTAGGGAGCCGTGCGTGTCTCTGTTCCTTGCAGAGCACAGGGAAGAGGGCAGGTTTTGGGTCGGCCTGCCTTAGGGCGGTCCTGGCTCCGCCACTGCATCCGCTCTGATATTAACCACCCACCCTGTGGCAGTGTCATGGGAACGCAGCCGGGACCGGGTGCTCTCGCCAGGTTTTCATTCTAACTGGGGGGACAAATGACCAAATAAGATAATTCCTAGCAGTGTGGTCTTACACAAGGCATCTAACCTGGCTAAGCCTTGGTCTCTCCGTGGTTAAAATAGACACGATGATGTTGCTGTCATTGTCGTTATTATAGCGTCGTTACCGCGTTCTTGAGGATTAAATGAGGTGATCGTCAGTCACTTCCACGATGCCCCGTATATAGTAAACGTTCCTTTGTCAAGGTCTCCCGCTCAAGGGGTCTAATCCTCTCTCTTGCTGTTTTTAGATAATTCAGTACCAAACTGTTCGCTATGATATCCTTCCCTTATCTCCCGTGTCCCGGAATCGGCTAGGTGAGTGTGCTGGCTGGGAAGGCTCCTGTAAGGTGAGGTGGGGCTCAAGGTGTGGGCTGGAGGTTGGTGGGTGTCATTCCTTGCTGTTGTGGTTCAGGCCAGGTGAAGAGGAAGATCCTGGTGCTGGATCTGGATGAGACACTTATCCACTCCCATCACGATGGGGTCCTGAGGCCTACCGTCCGGCCTGGAACGCCTCCTGACTTCATCCTTAAGGTGTGTTGGGGTGGGAAGTGACGGGATGGTCATGCCTGTGATTCTGCTCACAACTAGACTTCCTTTCCCAGTCCCAGAGCATATCGTCCTTGTCCCCATCCTCTGGCACCAGCGGCAGCCAGGAGGGAAGCAGGCAGTGGGGTGGGGGGGGGGGGGGTGGCAGGGAGGGGTGTGTGTCCTTCAGGCCTGTGCTCAGGACACCCCCCCAGCTCTTCCCTGTTCCTCTACAGGTGGTAATAGACAAACATCCCGTCCGGTTTTTTGTACATAAGAGGCCCCATGTGGATTTCTTCTTAGAAGTGGTGAGTTTGGGGGCACCTGGGGGGCTCAGTCGGTTGAGCATCTGACTTCGGCTCAGGTCATGATGATCTCGTGGTTCGTGGGTCCGAGCCCCACGTCGGGCTCTGTGCTCACAGCTCAGAGCCTGGAGCCTGCTTTGGATTCTGTGTCTCCGTCTCTCTCTCTGCCCCTCCCCGGCTCACACACTCACTCTCTCTCAAAAAAAAAAAAAAGGAAAAGAAATACATTAGAAAAAAAGTGGTGAATTTGTAGAAGCTGGGGGGAGCCCTGTGATGAAGGAATGGCGTTAAGGCTCTGGGAATTCAGAGCGGTTGGAGGAAGTACAGGGTGAGGAGAAAATAGGTATGGGCAGTTTTGGAGAAGGGTAGTTGTGGGCCGGTCACAGGGCGGCTGTCAGTAGCTTGGGTTCATTTGTTGTGCTGATGCAATTCTGTTCTTCCACAGGCTTCCTGATCTTTTGCTCTCGCACCTCTGAATCTTTAAGGGTGTACGGGGCCTAAGACTCTTGAGTTTGGGGGCCTTCAGAATTTTGTGTTCTCAGAGACATCTGATGCTCTTGAAAGGCCTGAAGGACCGGGCTGGAGTCTAGTGAAGGCGAGTTGTGCGTTCAGAGGAAGGATCGCTTCTTCTGACCCCACCCTCCCCCTGATCAATTTCAGGTGAGCCAGTGGTACGAGCTGGTGGTGTTCACAGCAAGCATGGAGATTTACGGCTCTGCTGTGGCAGATAAACTGGACAATAGCAGAAGCATTCTCAAGAGGAGATACTACAGACAGGTAAGAGGAGGCTCGGGAGGCAAGCTGGCAGGGAGGGCTCTGGGTTTGAGCAGTTTCCCCAGAAAGGGACCTTCTGGGGGGTGAGCGGAGGCGTACTGCATGACCCCCTCTGTGGGAGGCGGCTGCCCGCGGGTATTGTTGGGACTGGGCAGCCGTCACAGGGGCCGAGTCTCCTTTTGATGCCCAGCGTGGCCCTACCCTCCAGCACTGCACTTTGGAACTGGGCAGCTACATCAAGGACCTCTCCGTGGTCCACAGCGACCTCTCCAGCATCGTGATCCTGGATAACTCCCCAGGGGCCTACCGGAGCCACCCAGGTATGGGGGGGGGGGGGGGGGTGAGTCTGGCAGGACCAGGAAGTGGTTCGGAGAAGGTTATTTTGAATGCCTGGAGCTGGGATTCCTGGCTTACTGTAGGTCAGGATGCCAGGTATTTCTGTTTTCTGGGAGACACTCTCCCTTCCCCACTTGTCCACTTCATAGGTCACGTTGCTCGTATCAGTTTGCTTCAGGTGAGACACAGTAGCAATAAATTTGATTAGAAGCCTCACGTTAATGTGAGACACGGTGATTGTAGGTTAATTTTATCTTGGGGGAGGGGCCTGGGTGGCTCAGTCATTTGAGCATCTGACTGTGATGTAGGCTCAGGTCACGATCCCAGGGTCATGGGATCGAGCCCCGTGTCGGGCTTTGCACTGAGCGTGGAGCCTGCTTGGGAGTCTCTCCCTCTGCTCCTTTCTCCCACTCACGCATCCACCCCCATCTCTCAAATAGACATGAATATGAATGCCTCTTTTAAAAAGTTTGTTTTGGCGAATAAAATAGGAAGGTTTACCTAGGTGGTTAGGTTTGGGTGGGTCAGGGAGAGGGTACGGATTTTAAAGTAATGATCCCCATTTTCCCAAAGGAAAGAAAAAGCGGCCTGAGTCTTGAATTGTGTGTTTTTTTTTCACGTGCGCTTCTTTTCACCCACCCTAGACAACGCCATCCCCATCAAATCGTGGTTCAGTGACCCCAGCGACACCGCCCTCCTCAACCTGCTTCCCATGCTGGACGCCCTCAGGTAACGGAAGCCAGACACATTGCGGAGGAAAGGAGGTGGGGGATCCCGAGAGGGAATAAAAACGCGTCCTGTTTGACTTATGTCTTTTCCCTTAAGAACTTAGCCTTTGAACCCAGGTGTTCGTACAGTAAAGCTCATCACTTGTAGCCAGTGGGTTTGGGGCAAACTGGACCTCAGTGTCACGTGAGCATGGTGATTCTTTCCTCCCCCCCTTCCCCCCCCATCTCCAACGAGGCTTCGTCTTGTCATCCCAGGTTCACCGCCGACGTTCGTTCTGTGCTGAGCCGAAACCTTCACCAACACAGGCTGTGGTGACGGCTGCTCCCCCTCCACCTGCGCTGGGGTGGGGGGGAGAGGGAGGGTGAGCTCTCGGGATGCCGTCTGATGCCCTGTCCGATGGTGAGGACTGCCTGGGCAGGACCTGCCCCTCCCGCCCCTCTCTGCCCAGGGAGCCCTGCGCTCCGTGTGGAGTCTGGACGGACACACGGGCCACACTCGCAAGCAGCCTCACTCTGACTTCGAGTTCGCGCTCCCTGGAAACCCCAGACGGGGACAGAAGCGGAGGCCTGGGAGAGCCCGAACTGTCTGGTGGAGAGACCAGACCGGCCAGAATGAGAGACAGACATTCGGTAATCCGGGAGGCTCAAAGAAAAGCCAAGCCAGCTTTGTTGTGATTTGATTTTTTAAAAACTCTTGTACAAAACTGATCTAATTCTTCACTCCAAGGGCTGGGCTGTGGGTGGGAAACTGGGATTTTGGGCCACTGGATTTTCCCCAAACTTGTCCTGCCCTCCCCCCTTTCTTTTCCTTCTATTTTCCCTTCTTCCTAGACTCCCTCAGACCTGTAACCAGCTTTTTTTTTTTTTTTCTTCCTTCCTTTCTCTCTTTTAAACCATGCATTATAACTTTGAAACCAAAGCTGCCCCAGGTCCTTCTCTGGGGGTTGGGAGATGAAGGGAGGCGTCTTTGTTCACGTCCCCCCTGTCGGGGCGAGGTGCTGTTGGCTTTGGGGGAGGAGTGGGGAGCCTCGACCTCAGGTGCTCTGGCGGGAAGGGTCTTGGAGACGGGATGGGCGCCCCGGCGGGGACCGGGAGGGCGGCCGTGTGTCCTGAAGGAGCCTGGCCTGCGGGCTAGGACGACGCGGCAGTGTGGCGGCAGGAGATGCTGGACCAGAAGCCAGACGGGCGGGACCTCGCCGGGGGCCGACGCGGACACGCCCGACGGCGGGGGGCCTAGCGCCAGGCCCGGCCCCGCCCCGGCCGCCCCGGCCCCGCCCCCCGGCGCCCCTCCCCCCCACCTCCCCGCGGCCGGCTCTACTTCCCGCGGCCGCCACGTGACGCTCCGCCCTTCTCTGAGATCACATGATTTTTCTCTCGCGACCGCCGAGTGTGTTCCTCCGCGATGACGTAGTCCCTACCTTTCGGACCTCCTCTCAGGTCCCTATTGGTCCACTCTTCCCTGGAACCTAAGCGTCCGGTGCGTTTCCCCGAACGTGTGTTTCGTTTCTGTCCCCCTTCATTTCCGGAGACCAGCTCCCCGACTTGGGTACTACTTTGTTTTGGTGTCAGCTGCCGCCGTCGGCGTACCGACGCGTTTCGTGAATAGCTATCCTTGTAATTATCTCTGCCTTTTTTTTTTTTCCCCTCTTTACGTTATTCCCGAAAAGAACTTTCGGAGAACCGAGTCTCAAATTACAGTTACCGACTCGCAGCCCTTTTCATCCCCAGCCTCGTGGGGGAAGGTCAGAATGTGGGTTTTCGGTTATTTTCGACCATTGCACAAGCCAACCACCTTTGCTACGTCATCTGCGTAGCCCACAAGTTGATTCCAAAGCGATTACGCAGACGGCGTGAGGGGGGGCGGTCAGGGGGTGGCGCTACGCTGGCGGCGTTATGGCCGCTGCGCTGGTGGCGTAACGTAGCAGGCGGGGCGGCCCCGGACCGTCGTGGGTGGGGTTGGTGAATAGGGAAGTGGCGCAAGCCCCGGGATCGCTCCGCTGAATCCGCCCGCGCGTCGCCGCCGTCGCCGCCGCCCCCCGTCCCGGCCCCCCCCGGGTTCCCTCAGCCCAGCCCGGTCCAGCCCGGTTCCCGGGAGGATGAAGTTCGTGTATAAAGAGGAGCATCCGTTCGAGAAGCGCCGCTCTGAGGGCGAGAAGATCCGAAAGAAATACCCGGACCGGGTTCCGGTGAGGACAGTAGTCAGGGCCGAGGGCGCGGGGCGCTGGCTGTGACGCCACAGCCTGGGCTTGGGTCCGGCCAGGCGGCGCGGGCACTGGGCTGCCGGCTGTGGCGGGCGCGACACTGCTGTCCCCGGGCTCGGAGGTTGAAAGCGGGGTGGCGGGAGCGCTGGGGGTGGGGGGACACAGATGGGAGAGGGAGACCTGGGGATTGGTGTGCGAGGCTGCAGGGAGTTTGACAGCCTGAGGTGCTCACGGTCTTTACCCCGAGCTAGCCAGGTTTTTGAGCCTGAAGCTCTAGGCGGCCCACTCGAGTCGTCCGTGCCCTATTAGGATAGTTGTTTATTATGACGCCCTACTGGGGGATCCTGAATGTTTGGGTGAGTTCAGCACAGTGGGGTCAGGATCTCTGCTCAAGGCTGCGCCGCGTGTTCAGAGACAAAGAAAACCGAGTCGGACAGATTTGGGTGCTAGGAATTGTGTCACTCGAGTTCTTGACAGGGGTAACTCTGGGACCATACACCTAATATTTCCTAATTTTCATCTACCCGTCATCAGGTGATTGTAGAAAAGGCTCCCAAAGCTCGGATAGGAGACCTGGACAAAAAGAAATACCTGGTGCCTTCTGATCTCACAGGTGGGGACCTGACCCAGGCCCTGGGTTAGCTTCCTATGGGTGGCCGGGCATCTTTGTGGGAAAAGGTTCCACATTGTAACTGCTCTCGCTCGGGGGTGGGGGGTGGGGGGGGGCCCTTGTGATCTCTGGCTTCATCCTGCCTTGTCTCTTCGGCAGTTGGTCAGTTCTACTTCTTGATTCGGAAGCGAATTCATCTCCGAGCTGAGGATGCCTTGTTTTTCTTTGTCAACAATGTCATTCCACCCACCAGTGCCACAATGGGTCAGCTCTACCAGGTATGTGCACGGGGAAGCCGGGAGGCTTCGGAGAGGTGCGGGAAGAGCTTGAGGGGAAGAAAGTGCTAAGTCAGCAGTTCCTGGACCAGCTGCCTTGCTCTGCTGTCCACTTTATCTTTGGCCTCAAAATTTCAGCATAGTCCTGGGTTGGAGGTTCGGACGAGGCCATGGGAATGGCCAGAAGGGAGAGAAGGGTGAGGTGGACCACAGTCCCGATCCTTCACCTGCCCCAGCGTCCTCCCCGTTCCAAGGCAGAGAACAGTCAGAGGGAGAGGTTTTTGCCCAGGACTGCTGCTAGGGGTGATGCTGCTTGGCTGCTACGGTCTGAAGTGAGGGAGTGAGTCAGGACGCTAGTTTTCGGGGGGTCTGCCTCAAGAACGGGGCTTTGGAGAAGGAGGGGGGGCAGTGGGTGGTTCAAGTGACTGTAGCCCGGGTGCCTGAGTACCGGTGTTCTCTGCTTCCGCCCCAGGAACATCACGAAGAAGACTTCTTTCTATACATCGCCTACAGTGATGAGAGCGTCTACGGTCTGTGAAGCTGCTGCCCCTGAGGTGGGGGGTCCCAGCCTACAAAGAGAGAGGTGGCCCCCCTTCCTTGACCTAGTCCTCCTTCAGGCTCGACCACCACCTCCCTCCTTCAGGACCTGCACTTCCTAACGTTCGAGGCTCTCCTCCAGCCCCTCTTAGCAGGAGGGCTCATGGGGGAGGTGGCTTCTAGGACCTCTCCTTTGTCCCTTTTCTCTTTCCACCTTCCCCACTGTGCTTTAGACTTCTCGATTGTCAATCTCTGTCACATCTAGTGATCGTTTTGGTTCCTGTTCCCTTTCTAACTGCCCAAGGGGCTCAGAACCCCGACATTCCCTTCCTTTCACTACCTTCTTTTTGGGGGGTAGAGGGGAGGGACTGAAGTTGTGGGGGGAAGGTAGGAGGCACATCAATAAAGAGGAAACCACCAAGCCGAACTGGATCTTGCTTTGTGTTGCTTCCCTCCTTCTTTTTCTTTTTAGTTGTCCCGAGGCGGGGATAGTTATCCGGAGGTGGGCAAAGTGGCGGTTGGAGGGACAGTAATATATTTTGGTTCACTCTGTTCATGTTGGTTTTTTTTTTTCCTTGGCGGGGGAAGGGAGGGGCAGTGTTTTTGCTGTGATGAAAGGAATACGGAGTATCGTTTCATGAGACTTCTGTTTTATATACCTGTCTTTTGGGTCTTGATATAAAGAATTGTTTTTGTTTTTTACACCGTGGGTTCCGGTGGACAAAGTTGGAAAGTACCTGCTTTAAATAAATACCTCCCGAGTTTGTTACGGCCTTTGGGTTAGGGAAGAGCTGGTCGCGTGTGGGAGCTGGTGAAGGGACTCCGTCCTCGCTTGGCATGTCGCTTGGCCAGACTAATGCCGGCGTGTGGAATTCGAGGGAGGCAGAAGACGGGGAGGAGGGAGCCATTATCATCAGGAGGACTTCATCCCCCAGCAGCCCTTTCTCCCTCTGGCCGGAAGTGGGGCGGTCCCACGGGGGAGAAAGAAGCCGCAGAAAGAGGCAGTATGGTGGCCGAGAGTTCTAATCCCTTCTTTTCCTTCTTTCTTAGTCCCGCCCAGCCTACATTTCCCAGGATCCTGCGCGCGCTCTTCCGCCCTACCCTCTGCTCCCAATCTCCCCGCCACTCCCCGGGGGAGGGGAGCGGACTAACGCGCCTGCGCCCATCCTTGGCTTGCTGGGAACTGAAGTTCCAGAGGCCTATGGGGTCCCCTTTCCGCTGCCCCCAGACGGACTACACGCCCCTTGATGCATTGCGCGTCGGCGCCCGCGGAGGGAGGAGGGAGAGAGGAGGAGGCAGGGAGGAGGGAGGAGAGAGGAGGAGGAGGGAGCAGGCGGCCGGCGGCGCGGGGGGAGGGGGCCCGGTCCGGGAGTGCGGGAGGCAGGGGTAGAGGGAGGTGGCGGCAGCGGCTAGCGGACTCGAGTCATTACCAGGCCGAGGCAGACACCTCTGTGGAGCGAGGCAGTAGGAGCACCGAGCACCGGAGGCGGCACCGGGATCCCCGGCTCAGGGGAGGGGGGCGCCGGACCGGGAGGAGGGGAGGGGGCGATGCTGGAAGCCATGGCGGAGCCCAGTCCCGAAGGTGAGCTCTCGACCGGCACGGAGCGCTGAGCCGGTGGGGGGCGGGCGAGGAATCAATTGGCAAACTTGGAGGTCGAGCCCGGAGCCCGGCGGGGGAGCGCGGGGAGGGGGTCGGGGGCCTGCCCCTGGAGGTAGGAGAGCGGCGAGTTGGGAGACCTTGGTGAAAGAGGAGTGGGAGCTCGGGCTGGGGGTAGCTGGAGATCAGACACCGTGAATGTGTGTGTGTAGGGGTGGGGGGTGGGGAGCGGGAGCTTGAACCCCGGAGCTCCGGGGGTTAGGGGCCGAGAGGGCCTCCAGCACGTTGGGGCCCTGAGGCCGGGAGGCTGGGGGAATCTGGGGGCCGGAGAGTTGTTGAGGAGGGAGGATGTGGAAGAGGACTGAGTGAGGAGCCCGGTAGTTGGCCGAGGTGGGGGAGTTTGTGGCGGTGGTGCCGGAGCTCCGGGTAGTTGCCGCCGGAGAGAGCCCGGGGATCGTTGGAGGGGTGGGCAGATAGTTGTGGGGAAAAGAGGGGGTCTGGGTATTGTCTGCGGCAGAGGGACCTGTACAGGGCGGGTAGTTGTGGGGAGAGAGCGCCGGGAAGCGAGGAGAGCCGGGTAGTTGTAGGGGCGGTGGGGCGGGGTGTGTGTGGGGGGGGTTGAGACCGGCGAGTTGCGGGGGGGGTGCTGTTGGTCGGCGAGGGCTAGAGCCCGGGAGTTGCGGAGGGCGAGGGGGGCAGCGGCGGCAGCAGCGGGGGTCGCTGTAGAGGGAGAGTAGCTGGCGGGGGGGGGGGGTGGGCTAGAGTTTAGGGGTCCGCAGCCTAGTCACTTGGCGGTGAGTACGGGGGCGGAGGGGGGGCGGCGGCCGGAGGGCTCGGAACTGGGCCCGGGGGCCCGGCGGGGAGCCCGAGGAGCTCGAGACGGGGAGGGGCCAAAGCCCCGGATGGGGGCGGAGGGACGGCGAAATTGTGGGGAGCGCGGTATGGGGGGGCAGGTGGGGCCGCGTCCGGGTTAGTGCTCGCTCGTCTGTCCCGGCCGCGAAGTGGCGTTGGATGTGTGAGCCTGTGTGTGTTTAGGGTGGGGGTGAGGGGCGCGCCGGGCCTCGTGCTCGAGTAGAAGGGGCCCGGAGGGCGGGGAGCGGTTCGGCGTGGTCATCCTGGACCCTGGGGGCGGGCGGGTTGCGTGTGCGGTCGCGGAGGGCCCCGGGCGGCAGATCGCGACCGGGTAGGAACTCGGGGCTCTGGGCGCGTGTGAAGGACAGGGGCAGGCGGCCGCCCGGGCTCGGTCCGGGGAGCGGTATGGCGGGGTGGGGCGCCGAGTGATCGAGTAGACTGGAGTCTAGAGAAACCGTGAGTTGGGGGGGCGGGGCGCCAGGCCTCCGGTGGGGGGAAGGGGAGCGCTATAGCGAGGCCTGAGAGGGCGCCGCGCCCTGGCTCCGCCCCTCGCAGGGCGGAAGGGGGAGCAGGGGCGGGTCCAGCACAGCTGGGGACCTGCCGGCCTGGCCGGGGGGGACCGGAGAGAAGAGGGGGTCTGCCTGGATCCTCCGAGATTTAGAGGTGGGGTTTCATGCGGACTCTCCGCTAGTGCCTTGACTCAGCTTTTATTGCTTCCACAGATCCACCTCCGACCCTTAAGCCAGAAACTCAGGTGAGGTTTCTCTTCCTTTTGCTGCCGGGGGCCCTCCCCCTCCTCTCTCTCTCTCTCTCTCTCTCTCTCTCTCTCTCTCCCCCCCCCCCCCTCTCCCCCTTCCTCCTGCCTCTTCTAGATCTCTTGCTCCGGGGTTTCTGCCTTTGGGAATGCCCCTCTTAAATTCCTTGTGATACATGTTTCCTTTCAGCCACCAGAGAAACGTCGGAGAACCATTGAGGACTTCAACAAATTCTGCAGTTTCGTGTTGGCCTATGCCGGTTACATTCCCTCTAGCAAAGAGGTAGGGAC
The DNA here is from genome assembly GCF_046562875.1 of Panthera onca. NCBI lineage: Eukaryota > Metazoa > Chordata > Mammalia > Carnivora > Felidae > Panthera > Panthera onca. Next base: position 18,554,109 of record NC_138352.1, on the reverse strand, counting down.
TGGAGGGCCAGTAGCCTGAGGGTGGGTGTCCTAGGACTGGAGAGGGCAGTCTGTGTCACTGTGTAAGGGAAGCCTCTACACAGAAGACCAGGGAAATGAGAAACGTGGGAAAACCAGTACCTGGGGGCAGCTGGGTGACTCAGAGACTCAGTGAATGGTCGGTCTTGGGTTATTAATGGGAGGCACTGCTGGATAAGTATTATGAAGCTGAAAATGGCAACAGACTGGGCTATACGGAAACAGGTAAGGAAATCGCGCTCTGGTCTGCGGGTGACAATGCTGCGAGGCTGTGGGGACTGGGGAGAATGTCCAGAAAGTGAGGGCAGAGGTGACGTGCAGGTGTTCAAGGGGAGATGCTGAGGGGAATTGGGGAGGGGACAAAGTTTCCGAGTACAGTGATTCTCTTTTTTGTTTTAGTGGTTTGGGCCAGGGTATCTCGGGGTAGATCTTGTCCCTGGTTTTTAGGCTGGGTTTGTTCAGGGGCTGAGGTGCCCCTGGGCCCCTGCTGACCCTGGTCTCTTCCCCCCATTTAAGGAAAGCGATTGGCCAGCCTCAGGCTCCAGCTCTCCTTTGCGAGGCGAGAGCGCGGCAGACAGTGATGGCTGGGACTCGGCCCCCTCAGATCTCCGAACCATCCAGACCTTTGTTAAGAAAGCAAAGTCATCCAAGAGAAGGGCGGCTCAAGCAGGCCCCACTCAACCAGGACCCCCAAGGTCCACTTTCTCTCGTCTGCAGGCCCCTGACAGCGCGACCCTGCTTGAGAAAATGAAGCTCAAGGACTCGCTCTTTGATCTAGATGGGCCCAAAATGGCGTCTCCGCTGTCCCCCACATCCCTGACACATGCCTCCCGGCCCCCTGCTGCTCTCACCCCGGTGCCCCTTTCCCAGGGGGACCTCTCCCAACCTCCTCGAAAGAAGGACCGAAAGAACCGAAAGTTGGGGCCGGGAGGGGGGGCCGGCTTTGGGGTGCTCCGGAGGCCTCGGCCGGCTCCCGGGGACGGGGAAAAGAGGTCTCGAATTAAGAAGAGCAAGAAACGGAAGTTGAAAAAGGCAGAGCGGGGGGATAGACTCCCACCTCCTGGGCCTCCCCGGGCACCCCCCAGTGACACAGACTCTGAAGAGGAGGAGGAAGAAGAGGAGGAGGAGGAGGAGGAGGAGGAGATGGCAGCAATGGGGGGGGGTGAAGCCCCCGCCCCCGTGCTGCCGACACCCCCAGAGGCTCCTAGGCCTCCTGCCACGGTGCACCCCGAAGGAGCCCCTCCCACTGACAGCGAAAGCAAGGACGTGGGGAGCACGGAAACCAGCCAAGACGGAGACGCCAGCTCCAGCGAAGGCGAGATGCGCGTCATGGACGAGGACATCATGGTGGAATCAGGTGCGAGGTTGGGGACGGGCTCGGGGCTGCTGGGGACCCAAGAGCTCGGCCAGAGCGCCAAACCAACCTTCTTTCCCCAGGTGATGACTCATGGGACCTGATCACGTGTTACTGCCGAAAGCCCTTTGCAGGGCGGCCCATGATCGAGTGCAGCCTGTGTGGGACGTGGATCCACCTGTCCTGTGCGAAGATTAAGAAGACCAATGTCCCCGACTTCTTTTACTGCCAGAAATGCAAGGAACTGCGGCCAGAGGCCCGGCGGTTAGGGGGGCCTCCCAAATCGGGAGAGCCGTGACCTCGCCATCTCTAGGCTGGGACTTCCAGATGACGACAGGACTTGGGAACTGAGCCTCGGGGTCCTCAGTATGTCCCCTGGAGCTTGGCTATTGTCCCACTTCACAGGCAGGAATACCCGAGGGAGGCTGGTTTGGAAATGAAGGGTCTCGGTTCCAGCCTCACCTTTTCCTTCCCACCTTGCGGACTTGAACGTGGACCCATTACGGTTGGGGGTGGGAGGCCGTCTGGGTCCCTCGACACTTCATTTCTGCCCCTTAGACCTGCCACCCCTCACCTTGCGGGCCAGCGTTGGAATTGGGCTGGAATGGGACAGTTGTCTGTAAAACTCGAGTGTAAATACAGCACCCCCCTCCCCTTCCTCGTCTTTTCTCTCACTCCCCCTTTATTCTACACCGTGGGTAGTTTTAATTTCGGCCTTCCCCTTTCGGGCAGGGCAGCTCGGAGGTGGAGGGCCAAGCAGAGCCTGGCCGAGGGGAGGAAGGAAAACAGAAAGGTGGCGGGACTCACTCACCTCTTTTGTTTTTAATACCGTCGGCCAGCTGTTTGTACAGACAGCCTGCGTGTTGTAAATAAAGCGGAGTGGGCTCTTTTGTGTTTATAGCCCTCACTGACTGTCCTGCTTGGGAGGGAGGCTTGGGAAAAGCTGACCGAAGACTGGCTGGGAGTGGGGCCGAAACCCACCTCCACGACCTGGCGGCGCGCCTTCCCCCCTCCCCCCAGTCCGGGACCCCCACACCCCCCATCCGCTCCCCCGACACGCACGCTCCAGGGGATCAGACTTGCTCGGAGCACCCCGCCTGAGCAGAGCAGAGCACGGTGGGTGCCGGGGGGGGGGGGGGGGGGGGGGAGGGGGGGCCGAGGCCGGGGGGACGCGGGTGGGGACACATTCGGGGGCGGGGCCGTTGAGGGCTGGGAGACCGTTGCTGAAAGCAACGATCACGTGTCAGGGGCCGTGGGAGGAGCCGGGAGGTCACGTGACCGGGAGGGGTCACGTGGCGGAGGGCGGGCCGACGCGGACCACGTGACATGGGGAGAGGTGGGCGGGGTGCTGAAGGGCGCCCGCGACGTCGGCGGCGGTGGCGCGCGGCGGCTGCGGCGGAGGAGGAGGCGGCGGCGGCGTCTACGGCCTCGGGTCGAGCCCTACGGCCCGTCCCCCCTTCCCTCGGCCGCCACCCCGCTGCCCCCCGCCCTCCGCCCCGCTGCCCCTCTCCGGCGCCGGGCCGGTCCTGGTCGCCTCGCGCGTCGGGTGGCGGGTGTGCGCAGGCGCGGCGGGGGCGCTTCGCCCCTTTGGGTGGGCGGCGGAGCCCGGGAGCGCGCGGGCGAGACCATGGCGGGCAGCGGCGCGGGGGGCGGCGGTGTCGGGGAGACGAAGGTGATTTACCACCTGGATGAAGAAGAGACCCCGTACCTGGTGAAGATTCCCGTCCCCGCGGAGCGCATCACCCTGGGCGATTTCAAGAGCGTCCTGCAGCGGCCCGCGGGCGCTAAGTACTTTTTCAAGTCAATGGATCAGGATTTCGGGTGAGCGCGAGGCCTAGATTGCAGCCGATGGGGGGGCCGTGCTGGCGTGGATTGGGCAATATCGAGGGGCACAGGTCTGCTCTGGGCCATACTGGGTTTTCTGGGTTCTAGTGGAGCAGATTGTGTTATGCTGGGGTTAGATTGCCTATCCCAGGACGGGCAAGGTTATGCTTGGACAGATTGGGGCGCTCGGCGCTGTAGGACGACAGACTGGGCTGTGCTAAACCAGATTAGGGGAGATTAGGCTATCCTGGAATAGAGTGGGACACAGTGCTTTATTTGGGGAGGTGCCGAATTCACCCGTCCTGTATTCGGAGCAGTCCTGTAGCACACAGGCTATGAGGGATGTCGTGGAATCTTCGGGTATAGATTGATTTGTGTTGGGGCAATTTGGGACATCCTGGACTGTATTAGAGCAGACAGGATTGTTTGGGGACGTTCTGGTATGTACTAACGCAAAGAATGCTGTATTGGGATGTTCTAGGCTGCCATGGGGTAGATGAGGCTGTCCGGGAAAAACTTGGGCCACCCTGGTCTCTACTGGGTTGTATTGGTTGATGTTAGTTTTTGCTGGGGTTTGGTTTTTATTGAGCCTCAGTACAGGGGCAGACAAGCAGGGCTTTGGGGGGGTGTCTATGCCAGTACGGACAACTGTATAGGGATAATCCGCTCTATATTGGTACAGACAGCTGCATGTGAGGACATTCTCGGCTGTTTCTAAAATATATTGGGCTATTCTGGAGTAATTTGGGTCATTCTGGACTCGACTAGGATTTTTAATACACAGTGAGTCCTTTTGAGTTTATAGCTCTTGAGACGGAGCCCTCCACCTTCAGCTCTTGAAGGCAGGCTGGATTCGACTGGGGCAGTCTGGCTTCTATGGATAGCTGAACAGACTGGCTTCTACCGAGAAAGACTGTTTGTTGGATGTTGGGAAGGCGGTATTATCTTGGGAGTTACCTGGGGTTGACTGATTGATTGGTTGATTTTGAGAGAGAGAGAGACGGAAAGAGCAAGAGGGGGAGGGGGAAAGAGATGGGGAGCAGAGGATCTGAAGCAGGCTCTGCGCTGACAGCAGCGAGCCCGATGTGGAGCTCGAACTCACGAACCGTGAGATCATGACCTGAGCCGAAGTTGGATGCTCAACCAACCGAGCCACCCAGGCGCCCCCTGGGACTTGGCCGGGATTTAAATCAAGGTTCTACTGTTTGTTAGCAGTACGTTGACGTAGTTAGTATCGAAAATCTCACATAGGTGCGTGGCGCACAGTAGTTTTTCAGTAAGTTGGTACCGTCGTTAATAATGTCGGGTCTGACCCGTCCATAAGCGAGGTTATGGTGTGACGTAAGACGGAGTGATTTGCCAGACTAGGTTACGCAGAGACTGAATTATGTTGCAAAACATCCTGTGTTGTATCGAGATTGATTGACCGTGATTGGGCTGAGTTGTCCCATTGGTAACAAATGGGATTAAGTTGTCACGTATCCAGGCTTCTGGAACCACATTAAGCCAGAGGGTTAATGAGACAGGCTGTTCGAATTTGGAGGTGAGAATATGTGCGTGTGAGAGAGAGAACCCGTTGAGGGCAGGGATTCTCGTAGTTCGTGTATTTATTCAGCCAGCGTTTGTTGACGCTTAACAAGTGTCCGGTCTGTCGCTGTGTGGCCAGGACAAGGTGCCGAACAGAACAGGCGGCTGTGATTTCACGTGGTGGGTGAGAAGAAGGAGCGAGTCGTGTCCATCCTGACGCTGGGCTTTGGGGTCTGTCAGGCAAGACAGGTTGCTTGGTGCAGAGACCTGTGGGAGGCACAGGGGGGGTCACAGCTGGGGTTCGTCTGTCCCTGGGAGGGCCCTGCCTAGTGAGGAGGTACCATTTTCGGTCTAGCGGGTGTTTTCACGTGGGGAAAAGTAGCCCATTTGGAGAGCTCTCTGGGAGGGAGGGAGAGAGAGAAAAGCAAGGAAAACGTGAGACTAGAGGCTTCGGGACCAAAGGGTTTGGGGACAGGGTGTGAGGAGTGGGGTGGGGGTTGGGGGAGGTGCCGGCAAGGCTCCTAAGGTGAGACAGACCTACCTGTAGGGTCACCCAAGGGGACAGGACGGTCTCTGAGATCCGAGTGAGAAGTTGGAATCGGACCCCAGGAAATTTTTGGAGCAGCATTGAGCCGGGAGGATGAGTTGGGGAGAGAAGGAAGGAAAGGGAGCGAATGGGGAGACCCCGTAGGTGTGCAAGCGAAGGGTTTCAGCGTCAGGGAAGAGGACTGGGTCAGGGCTGGAGAAAGTCGGCGCCCCCGAGCTCCATGGATGCGGGTCAGGAGGTTTGAATTGGGGGTGCGCTGGGGGGGTGGTGAGGCCAGTCTCACCGGCCTTTGTGCCCTCTCTCGGCAGGGTGGTGAAGGAGGAGATTTCAGATGACAGCGCCCGCCTCCCCTGCTTCAACGGAAGGGTGGTGTCCTGGGTGAGCGGCCGTCCCTCTCAGGCCACCAGGCGCTCTGAGCCTCAGTGTCCCCGGCCCACTCGTTGGAGGCCCTGGCTCTTTGCTTCCTCGGCGGCTTGGAGAGCCAGCCGCGGCCCATCAGCCTTCTCTGGGGCCTGTACTGCCAGCTCCTGCTCTCTCTGTGCTCATCCCAAGCACCGTCCCTGCTCAGACCCACCCCCTGCCCCTCTCCGCGTCCTGGGACGCCTCACTTCCCGGTCGAGCCGCTTTCTGTCTTTGCACTTTTCAGCTGGTGTCATCGGATAACCCCCAACCCGAGATGGCTCCCCCAGCCCACGAGCCTCGGACCGAGCTGGCGCCACCGCCGCCACCGTTACCCCCTTTGCCGCCGGAGAGGACCAGTGGCATTGGCGACTCCAGACCTCCATCCTTCCAGTGAGATTGGGGATCCTTGAGTCCGGGGGAGGGAATCGAGGACGTGGAGCCCCAGCCCACTGATGCGGGCCGCGAACTGTCTCTGCCCATCCAGCCCTAACGTGTCCAGCAGCCGGGAAAACCTGGAGCCCGAGACAGAAACGGAGTCGGTGGTGTCTCTGCGGCGAGAACGGCCTCGCAGGAGAGACAGCAGTGAGCATGGCGGTGAGGGGGGGGCGGGCCCGAGGCCGAGTCCTCCGGGAGCCCGGGGAGGGCGGTGGTGGGAGTAAGGAGGGGGGACAGCTTCCTGAGGTGCCTGTTCATGCTCAGCGGGGGGCCACAGGCCTGGCGGCCCCTCGAGGCTGGAGCGCCACCTGGCCGGGTACGAGAGCTCCTCGACGCTCATGACCAGTGAGCTGGAGAGCACCAGCCTGGGCGACTCTGACGACGACGACACCATGAGCAGGTAGGGCATCGCCCATCCTCCCGTCCTCCCCCTCCTCCTCCTCCTCCTCCTCCTCCTCCCTCCCCCCTCCTCTGCCCATCCTCCCTTCCTCCCCCCCCTCCGTGACCGCCTCCGCCTCCTGACAGGTTCAGTAGCTCCACGGAGCAGAGCAGCGCCTCCCGCCTCCTGAAGCGCCACCGGCGGCGGAGGAAGCAGCGGCCGCCCCGCCTGGAGAGGGTGAGGGGGCTCTCATGGGACAGCTGGATCTTGGAGAAGTCGGGGGCCTTGGTTCAGGGGGTGCGAGGGCACAGGAAGCGAGCACCCCGGGGCCCGTCCCCGGGTCGTCGGAGGCAGTGCGGCTCCTTCCCCGTTTCCCCGACAGGCCTCGTCCTTCAGCAGCGTCACCGACTCCACCATGTCCCTCAACATCATCACGGTCACGCTCAACATGGGTACGGGGGAGCCCGGGCGGGGGCCGGGCCTGCGGGGGCCCGGGGGGCGCGCGGCGGGCTGCCCCCGGTCACCCGCGCCCCTTCCGCAGAGAAGTACAACTTCCTGGGCATCTCCATCGTGGGCCAGAGCAACGAGCGGGGCGACGGCGGCATCTACATCGGCTCCATCATGAAGGGGGGTGCCGTGGCGGCCGACGGGCGCATCGAGCCGGGCGACATGTTGCTGCAGGTGCGCTGGTCCTGGACCCCGGGGCGGGGGGTAGGGTTGGGGGCCCCGGCGGCCTCTGACCCGCTGGCCCGGCTTCCAGGTGAACGACGTGAACTTCGAGAACATGAGCAATGACGACGCGGTGCGGGTGCTGCGGGACATCGTGCACAAGCCGGGGTGAGCCGCTGGCCCGGCCTGGGTCTGCTCTCCTAGTGGTGGCGGCGTCTTGGTTAGTGGGGGCGTGACATCACGTGTGTCCTGAGAGCGCGAGGCGGGACCGTGTGACGTGACAAGTAACCGTGACGTGGGGGTGCCTGTGTGAGCCCGGCTCAGGTCGTGACCTAGAAGGTGGCCGGCGCCTCCGACGCCCCTTCCTCGGTCTCCCCGGAGGGCATTGTTCTCCTGCCTTGCTGTCACTGCTCCATTTGGTGCCCCCACCTCGTGTGTGTGGGTTCGTGAACCGCATCGGTTAGCTCTCTGGTTCCCGGACTTACACTCAGCGGCATTTCTAGACTGGTCTGCGTTGGTGGGTCCCTCTGTCTCTGGTGTCTTCTCCGTCCTGTTCGTCGGCCCGTCAGTCCCAGGCCCGCACACTCCCGAGCCCTTGCCGGCCACCCCCGCCTGACCGCTTCTCCCCTCCCACAGCCCCATCGTGCTGACGGTGGCCAAGTGCTGGGATCCCTCTCCCCAGGCCTACTTCACCCTTCCTCGGAGTGAGTGGTGCCGGGGAGGGTCTGTGGCTGCCTGGGCAAGAGAGCGGGGCTCGGGGTTGGGCCTCCACGTGGCGGGAGGCGGTGGGGGAGGGTCGGGAGGGAGGCGGGGTGGGAGTCTGAGTCGGGGAGGGCCGGGGAAGCATCCGTCTCGGGGGGCCTCCTCTGTCCCAGATGAGCCCATCCAGCCCATTGACCCCGCTGCCTGGGTGTCCCACTCCGCCGCGCTGACGGGCACCTTCCCAGCCTATCCGGGCTCCTCGTCCATGAGCACCATGACATCGGGGTCCTCTCTGCCTGACGGTGAGCCCCCAGCCCCGCCTCTCTCCCCTCCCCGGGAGGCCTCTCGGTGGTGCTGGGGCCCTACCCTGCCGCCTCCTTTCTCTGACAGGTTGTGAGGGGCGGGGTCTCTCCATCCACACAGACATGGCGTCTGTGACCAAGGCCATGGCAGCTCCCGAATCTGGACTGGAAGTTCGGGACCGCATGTGGCTCAAGATCACCATCCCTAACGCCTTCCTGGGTAGTTCCGGTCTCTGGGCAGGTGGTGCTGGGGAGGGGGTGGGGGAGGGGCAGGGCAGGAGGCCCCGGGCTGGGAAGGGCCCAGGCAGGGGTGAGGCAGCAGTCGGGGAGGAAAACCTGAGCGCTTTTTCTGCTCCGTGCGCCCCCAGGCTCGGACGTAGTTGACTGGCTTTACCATCACGTGGAAGGCTTTCCTGAGCGCCGGGAGGCCCGCAAATACGCCAGCGGGCTGCTCAAGGCTGGCCTCATCCGACACACGGTGAACAAAATCACCTTCTCTGAGCAGTGCTATTACGTGTTCGGGGACCTCAGTGGCGGCTGTGAGAGCTGTAAGTGCCCCCATCCCCGCCCCTTCCTGTCTCCGGCCCACAGCCAGCCAGGGTGCCCGTGGTCACTTGAGCAGTGTGTGTCCTGCGTCAGGCCCCCCGCCCCGGCCAACGTCCACTTGCGTCCTGCCTCTCAAGCCGTGCGCCACGCGCAGGGCTGTGTGCTGGGGGGGAGCGGAGTCTCCTGAGTCTCAGGAGAGCATGGGCCCTGGGTGAGCTCTGCCCTGACCGCGGCAGAGGGGTGGGTGTTTCCTGTCAGAGGCCCTCGTCTCCGCCCCCCGTCGTGGATGGTTCTGGGGAAGCAGTGCCCGGTTTCCCTCCGTTCACCATCTTTGCGTCCTGGCCACTGGAAGCAGTGACTCCCGGTCTCCCTCTCGCTCTGCAGACCTGGTCAACCTGTCCCTGAACGATGACGGTTCCAGCGGGGCTTCGGACCAGGACACCTTGGCCCCTCTGCCTGGGGCGACCCCGTGGCCCCTGCTGCCCACCTTCTCCTACCAGTACCCGGCCCCGCACCCATACAGCCCCCAGCCGCCACCCTACCATGAGCTCTCATCCTACACCTACGGCGGGGGCAGTGCCAGCAGCCAGCACAGCGAGGGTAAGTCGCGGCTGGATGCCAGCGGCGGGGCGGGGGGGGGGGGATGCAGGCAGGAAAGGCTGGCGCAGGGGCGGAGGCGGGGGTGACCCGGGGCCGCTGGGCTAGGGCTCAGTTTGCCTCCTCTCCTCCACCCCACAGGGAGCCGGAGCAGTGGGTCAACACGGAGCGACGGGGGGGCGGGGCGTACGGGGAGGCCTGAGGAGCGGGCCCCCGAGTCCAAGTCCGGCAGCGGCAGTGAGTCCGAGCCCTCCACCCGGGGGGGCAGCCTTCGGCGGGGCGGGGACCCTGGCGGGGCTGGTGATGGAGGCCCGCCCCCTTCCAGAGGCTCTTCGGGGGGCGCGCCCAATCTCCGAGCCCACCCCGGGCTCCATCCCTACGGACCACCCCCTGGCATGGCCCTCCCCTACAATCCCATGATGGTGGTCATGGTGCCCCCGCCCCCACCCCCCGTGCCTCCAGCAGTGCAGCCCCCGGGGGCCCCTCCGGTCAGGGACCTGGGCTCTGTGCCCCCGGAGCTGACCGCCAGCCGCCAGAGCTTCCACATGGCCATGGGCAACCCCAGTGAGTTCTTTGTGGATGTTATGTAGAGCACGTGGCGGGCCTGTCCAGTCAGCGCTTGGTGCTTCTGTCCTGTGCCGGGGGTCTCGTCCGTCACGTGCCTGGCACTCCTCTGGCCCAGCTCAGCCCAGCCTGCGGGCTGCTGGGAGGCGGCCGCCCCTGGGACTCTCACCAGCAGTGCCTGGTTCCTCCCCTTTCCCTCCGGGGGTGCGCAAGGGACCTTGGGTTATTTTTAGCTTTACTGTTTTTGTACGCCTTTTGGGGGGGGGTTGAAGTAGACTTTTGTACGTTTTTCGGACTATTTTTTTAGTAGATGTTTCTCTTTTTATACGAAGAACCTCTATCTCCTGGGCCCTTCCCAACCCCGAAATGTGACCTCCTCCTCTGTCCGTCCAACTCTGTCCTGTGCAGGGTAGCGGTGGTCAGCGGTACCCTGGGAGGAGGAAGGGCTGGGCACCCTAGACAGCAAAGGAAGGTGGGGTGTTCGGTCTCGGGGGCCCGTGTAGCTGCTTTTGTTACTCTATTTATTTAGTCACCTGTATAAGACACCAAATAAAGCAATAGAGGCCAACCGCGCACGCCTCTGGCTCCTTTTTTTGGGAGGGAGGCAGGCAGTGAGGGAGAGAACTGAGGCAGCAGCGAGGCACGGCTGGTGAGAACCTTTACTTGTGAGGCAGGCAGTGGGCCTCCGAGAGCAGCCGCCGCCCCGGGGGCCAGGCCCTCCTTAAGGCACAACGAGGGGGCTGGGCTTTGGCTTGGGAGAAGGCACAGGGGGGGCGGGCGGGCAGGTGGCGGGGAGTCCTCAGAAGCCGAGGGGGTTGCTGGTGACCACACCGCCTCGCTCCACCAAGGCCGTGGAGATGCTTTTGAAGTTCCGGAAGAGCTCCTGTTGCTGCGGGTCAGACTGCAGAGCGGTCATGGTCTCCCGGACCCGCGCGGCCGCCTGGGGAGAGGGCAGGAGAGGTCCAGGCCTGCGCCTCCGGCCCCCCGCGCGCCCTCGGTAACCCCGAGCCTCACCTCGATACACCAGCTGTCGCAGAGCATCTTCTCGTGCTGGGCTGTAGGGTGGCCCTCGCTCAGGGATCTCGAGGCCCTGGTGCAGGGCAAGAAGAGACCGCACAGCTGTGCTGGGAGCCGGACCCGGGACCCCTGCGGCTCAGGCCTCCCACGCCACCCCCTCACCTGGACAGCACTACCACCATGGTGTAGAGGTCAATGGCACTGTCTGCCAGACGCTGCAGCACAAACTGTTCATCTGTCGGGTACGTGGGATGGCGGGGGGAGGTGTCAGCCGGAGGGAGAGGGAGCGGAGGGAGTGAGGGGGGGGGGGGGGGACGGGGTAGATCTCACTCACTGACAATCCCCTTCTTGTGTTTTATCAGCTTGGCCTCCACCACTGCGGCGAACTGCTCCAAGGCCTGCACCACCTGCCCCGGGAGGAGAGGGGCTGGGGGAGGGAGCCCGGCCGCACGGGCCCTCCGCCGCCTCCGCCGGGCCCGCCCGACTACTCACCAGCTCCCCGCTGCGGCTCAGCTCCCGGTGGATGACGCCGCTGAGACTCAGGCCGCTGCCCAGCCCTGCCCGCCTGAGAGGATGGGGAGAGTGGCGGGTTAGTGGCCGCCCCGTGCCCCTACCGGCCCCGCCCCGGCTCTGAGCTGACCTCCTCAGCTGCTTGCCCGCCTCGCCTAAGAGAAGGCCGGCGTTCCCAAAAGGATTCTTCAGAGCATTGCCGAGTCCAGAGAGTTCCTTTCCTTTGTCCTGTGTGGGGAGAGGGCCTAGCGCTCAGGACGTGCTCTTCTCCCTACTCCGCCCCTCCCCCCCCCCCCCCCCCCCCCCCCCCCGCCCCGTTCCCTCTTACCACGCAGCCCTGCAGAGCCACAAACAGTCGGAGGATGTCGTTCGTCCCTTCGAAGATCCGGAAGATGCGAAGATCTCGGAGAACGCGCTCCACCCCAGGCTCCTGCCCCGGGAGGCCAGAACGCACACCCCTGCCGAGGCGCGCCCACCCACCCCGCCCCCCGTCCCAGCCGCGGCCCCCCGGGGCCCAGAGCCAGCCTGTACCTTCATGAAGCCCATGCCGCCCATGATCTGGATGCACTCGTCGGTCACCTTCCAGGCGGCCTCCTGGGAACAGAGAGCCCTGTAAGACCGGTCTTGGAGCCAAGCTCCCACGCTGGGCTCTCCCCCACCCTGTGGGCCTGGGACCTCACCGAGGCAAAGATCTTACTGATGGCGGCTTCTATCTGGAAGTCCGTGGATCCCTGGTCCATGTTGGCACTCACCATGTAAGCCATGGACTGAGGTTGCGGGGTGGGAACACGGAGAGGAAATGCAGCGCGTCGGACCCGACCCGGCCACCTGCGTCTGCCCTAGCTCCTCGCGGCCCTGGCCTTCACCTTCTAGCTCCACCCCTCAGGCACGGTGAAACACTGGGTCCCCCGAGTCAGTTCAGTGGGGGCTTCTGGGCATCTGACTTCTTTGAAGGGGGTGAAGAGGTAAGGGCGGGGGTGCAGGCGGAATAAACTTCAGCTACTTCTGGAAGCATCTCCGAACAGCACGGCTCTCCCCCTCGTGCAGCGACTGAGCTGACTACGCCTCCTCGCATCCCCTAGGGCATTGGTGTGAAGCTGGAGACCCACTGCCCCAGGTGCTGCTGGGGGTCGTGGTCCGACCGACGACGGGGAAGAAGGCCCCGGGGCTCTGGGGAGCGCGGCTCGGGAAGACCCTCACCTCAGTCACGTAGTGCAGTATAGCCATCCGGGCCAGCTTCTCCTGGATCAGCCCAAAGTTGTGAATTTTATCCCCAAACTGGGTACGATTCGTAGCATGATCCACCTGGAAGAAGGCACAAGGGTCCCACTGTGGTTAACCCAGTGCCCCCCGCCCCCCGCCAGGCAGAGGGGCTGGGCTGGACACAGACCTGAGCGATCAGGCCTGGGAGCTGCCAGCATGGGAGGGGTTTCTGGGGGGATGGAATACCCTCAAGGGGACAGGGCCACATGGGAAGGGGGACCGTGTGACTTCTGTCCAGGCATGGTACTCACCGCCTTAGCGATGATGCCCTTCATGGTGCCTGCAAGGGCCGCGGCCATGCCGAACCTTCCGTTGTTGAGAATGTGCATGGCGACCTTGAAGCCACCCCCTACCTCGCCCAGCACGTTTTCTGCCGGCACCCGTACTCCGTCAAAGTACACCTCTGCCGTGTTCGAGGCCTTGATGCCCATCTTCTTCTCCGGGGGCCCGCTGTGACAGGGTGGGGTAGAGAAGCAGAAGTGTGCTCAACAGGTCGCGGGGGGGGGGGCGGGGGGGGGCATTTGTTACGAGCCAAGGAGGAATTACATCAACCAGGAGAGGGCGTGGGAGGGTGCGGGCAACTGTCCCTGCCTGCCGGGAGGGGAAGGAGGCCTGGCTATTAGCCCACTGGATGCTGGGCTCGCTGGTTGCGGGAGCCAGACCTTTATGTTGGTTCTGTGCGGATTGGTCCCAAAGAGAACATGCCGTCTAGCTCTTTGGGTTTTGCACACGTCCCCGGGGTGACCTGTGACGCCGTCTGCTCTGTGCTGCCCCCAAACCTGGCCTGACCTTTTCCTTCCTCCCCAAACCCACTCACTGGGTAACACCTCCAAAGCTCCTTTCCACCACAAAAGCTGTGATCTTCTCTTTCACGGCCCCCGTGGCTGCATTTGTAACTGGTGTCTTGGCAAAGACCGTGAAGATATCTGCCAGGCCCCCGTTACTGTGGACAAAGGAGGGCCAGTCAGGGTGCGGAGGACAGGACAGAACAGTGGGGGCCGGGAGTTGGGTGGAGGTGGACAGGAGGAAAGAAACGGGAAGATTGCCTGATCCAAATCTTGCTTCCATTGAGGGTGTAATATTTTCCACAGGGGCTGGGCACAGCTGAACTTCGGATGGAGGCTGCATCCGACCCACTGGAGGGCTCGGTTAGACAGAAAGCAGCTATGGTCTCCCCTGGAGGTAGACAGTGCCTTTAAACGGGGTCCTGATGGGCATCAGAGGCCCCTCACTGCACCTTTCCCTCCCCAACACACACACACACACACACACACACACACACACACAGAGGCAACTCCTCCTTAACATCTCTGGCATCCCGTTCACCTTCACATTTCCCGACCAGCACACCCATCCCTTCCCAGAATCTTGCCCAACCGACCCACCCAGCTGTGTGGTGACCTTAGTACCACTGGCCCAGGATGCCCCCAGTCCCTGGGTCTCTCAGGGCTGCCTCACCAGATGCCAGTTTGGGGAGGTACTTTTCTTTCTGAGCCTTTGTGCCAAAGAGCAGGATGCCTTTGAATCCGATGCTCTGATGGGCCCCCAGGGTGATGCCCACGCCAAGGTCATGAGTGCCCACGATCTCCACTAAGCGGGCGTACTGCGGGGAAAAGCAGGCATCCGGGGCTCTTACTGGCTGCATGGGGCCGTAGCAGGGAAGTGTGGGCCACAGGCAGGGCCTGACCTGGGCAGCCCACACTGTGACTAGAGAGCCAAAATGTCACCGTGATAGAGAGGGACACGGGTGTCTCCCCAGCTCTTGGGAGAGAGGCTTCCTAACCTATTGTCAGTCTCTGCCATTAGGACTTGTGAGCCTGGGAGAAGTCCACAGCCCTAAGGGACTGTGTCCAGTTTGGTGATGTGTTTGGGACAGGTATGTGCATCCTGGGAGGGTCAACACGGGCAGGTATTTGGTGGACCTGAGCCTTGGGTCAGGTGAGCAAGGAACTTAATCACGGCAAAGCTGGGGTAGACTGGGATGCTGGGGGTGACCGAGGGGACCCCCCTCACCTGGGTGTTACAGAGGCCCACGCCGCCCAGTTCGCTGGGCACTTGCAGACCAAAGGCCCCCAGCTCCTTGAGACCCTGTAGAGTGGTCTCCTCCACCTTCTCCATCATGTCGTTCTTGGCAGGATCGTTGACCTCCTGGGGAGGGCGGGCACAGGATGCATCCACGCTCCTTTTTTTTTTTTCTTTTCCAAAATTTTCTTAAGTTTATTTATGTTGAGAGAGAGCAAGTGGGGGGAGGGACAGAGACCGGGAAAGAGAATCCCAAGCAGGGTCTACCCGGTCAGCTCAGAGCCTGAGGCAGGGCCAGGACCCACGAACTGAGACATCACGACCAGAGCTGAGACCAAGAGCTGGAGGCCCAATTGACTGAGTCACCAGACGCCACCAAGCTCCTTTTAAACCGCTGAGCACCTCTCCCGCCCCATCAGGAACCAAGCTATCAATTCCCCCGCCCCAGTCACTCCTCACCTCAAAGAAACGGGACACAGGCCCCACCAGCTCTTGGAGAAACTGTGTCTGCTCCTCGTTGAGCACTGTGGGGGCAGGGAAGGACAGGCTGGTCAGGCCGCCCAGGCGGTCAAGGGAAGCTGCCTTGCCCCACCCAGCTGTGACTACCCCTTACCAGAGGGGTAAGGGAACACCTGGTCGGTGGTGAGCTGGCCCCGGAACATCCCGGCTGCAAAGGACTTCGATTCCTGCGCAGGGAGAAGGGGGTTTCAGGGAGCTGTCCGCGGTGGGTGAGCCCCTGGCTTAGCTCCTCCCGGCCTGGGGGCCACCTACCGCCTTGGCCTGCTTCTCCTGGGTCGAAGCCTCAGGGGAAAGGGGATCTGACTTCTCCAGAACAGCCTGGGGAGACGTTTAGTTAGCGAGGCCGGGAAGGGGCTTCCGAGATGCCAAGGAGAGTCCAGGGGGACAGCTGGGGGGCGGCGTCGGGCGGGTGCGGCGACCTTTCCCCCAATTCCATCACCAGGGCACCCTGGCCTGACCTTTCCCCTACTTTCAGCGGCAGGTGACCGGGGTGGAGAGGGAGACCCCTGCCGGCGGCGGGGAAGGGGACGCCGGGGCGGACCCTCACTCCCACACGCCGCGCCCCAGGCCGCCGTCACTCACCTGAGTCGCCCCACTGGCATAGGGTCGCCGGGCCAGGCCGAGCGGGGGCTGCCCCAGGAGCGCACGGGGCCACGAGCTGTGGGGGAGCGGGGGTTTCAGTCCCGGCCCGGTCCCCAGGTCCGAGGCCACCCCCGCTCCGTCCCTTCTGTCGAACACACACCTTCCGACCCCCAACCTCCGCAGCTGCCGCCCCACGACTGGGGCCGTCCGTACCGCCTGCATCTTCGAACCGCTCGAGTCGCCTCCGCCTCGAGCGCGGAACCAGCGCCGCGGTCCCGTCTGCCCGAGTCTGGGCGCCCCCACCTAGTCTTGACTCTTGCTCCACAATGCACCGCGAGGTGGGCGGGCGGGGCTTCCGGCCTCGGGGCATGCCGGGAGCTGTAGTTCCGGCGCGCCCTCGGCCTCTGTATTCTGGTTGACCTAGGGCGGTCTCCGAACGTCCCCGCCTCCCCCAAACGCCCGGTCCCGCCTGTCCCACCTAGAGTGTGGGAGGGGTGATGGGACTGGCTGGGACGGACGAGGGAGAGGCTTAGGCGACCGCAGCCAGAGGGATGGAGGGTAGACGGAAAGGAGGACTTCCCAGGTGGAGTTGGAAGGGAGAGGTGGGAAGGAAGAAGCTTACGATAGATGCCAGAGGCAGAGGCAGAGGCACGGAAAGACGACCCATTGGGGTCCCTTGTGAAATCCGTCTCCACCCACACGAAAGGCAGGGACATGGTGGGGTGGGGGGCTCCAGCTGCAGGGCGAGTGTCCCAAGCACATTTCTCCTGAGACCTAGGAGGTGTCACTAACTTTGGAAACACCTGAATTTTCAGCGTAGGACCGTCCCCTCCCCTCTGCCAATTCGCTGCCTCCCCTTGAGGGCCTCTGAGACCTTCCTGAACGCCTGTCTGTGTCTGCCCTTGTTCCTGAGACCATGTGCCCAGGCTAGACGGCTGGCATTCTGGTTGCTTCCCAGCCTGTGAGGAACTGTAGGGGTGCTCACGTCCCCCAGCCCCCACTTCTCTAGCCCTGGGCCAAGGAGTCCTCGGTAACTCATACCCCCTCTCTGCCCTGGGAACACCCCCCCAAGGAAAGATCTGGGCTCAGCTTCCTCTCCTTTGGGGTGGCTGGAGCCTCCTTGGCGGGGGGGTCCCCTTCCCTCCTCCCTTCGGAAAGTGGAGCAAACTCCCGTCCATGGGTCCGTGGCTCTGGGGAGAGTGGCCAGGGTGTGAAGTTCCAGGAGGAGATAAGATTGCCTCCTTAGGCTAACAGCTGGAACTGGGTGGGGAGAAGGCAGCTCAGCTCCAACCCTGCGGATTAGGGAGATTAAAGTGACAGAAGAGAGAGATGTCCGAGGGACCCAGAGGTGAAAAACGAAAGGCCTGGGGGCTGGAGCTGGTGGGGGCAGGGACTGGGATTTGGGGACCCTTCTCCTGAACCTTCCCATAGAATCTGGGGTGAAAAGGCACAGGCTGGGGAAGGCGAATGTCTTGGTCCCTCTGTGTCTTCCCTGTCCCAACCCCACCCCCATTATTCTCCAGCTCCCCGGTCAGCCCTCTGGCTCCTGGCCCCCCCACTACTGCGGTGGGCACCCCCTCTCCTCACCGTGCTGCACAGTGACCTCTTCCAGGCCTTGCTGGGTGAGTAGCCCCAATCATCTGAGGGGCAGTGTTTGGAAAGGGCTGGCCCGGGCCTGTGAGGGCAATGCCCAAACTTGGGGGCTGGTTGGGGGCGTGGAGATCCCCTTGGTCCAAGCAGGGGTCGGTCGTCCTGACTGTCCCCCATCAAAGTCCAGCAGCCCTGGCTGGAGGAGCTCCTCCCTCACCGGACAGAAGGAGGCCAGAGATGGTGGCAGGGGTGGCCCGGGAGGCAGGGGTGGGGGAGGGTAACTCAGCTCTGTTCTGGTGACAGACATTCTGGACTATTACGAGGCTTGTATCTCAGAGAGCCAGGTAAGGGGGTGAGGTGGGGCCGCTGCCTCAGGGGAGCGGGCAGGGCTGGAGCGAAGACGGCCGATGTTGAAGACTTGGGGGCCCTGGGGACAAAATCCCGAGTCAGGGGTGCAGAGAATGTTCTCTCTCCTACCCTGTGGCCCTTCCTCCTCCCGCTCCCCCCCTTTTCTTTGCCCCAGTTTCAGGCACCAAAGAGTCCAGGACAAAATTACTTTTCAGGCTTCCTCCTGTGAATCCTGAGGGGGAAGTAGCCCCCCAGGGATTCCCTCCTGCCAGCCCCTCCCTCACACCCTGCCCCCGGCCAGGGCCTGGCTCCAGTATTTAAACCAGCATGGGTGCTCCCTCCTCATCATCTCTGCTGTCGGCGCTGGTGCCCGGCCAGGCCTCCATCTTTGCCACAGGGCCTCTCTGCATCTGCTGTTATCTCCTTTCCCATTATCCGGGTTCCTGCCAGCACCGAAGCAGTTAACTCTGCCAAGGCACCCCCCCATTCTCGCTCCTCGCTCCCTCCCTCCCTCCCCCTGCTTCCTCTCTCCTCCTCTCTCCCCTTCCCTCCTCGGCTCCACGGCTCCCTCGGCCGCTGCCGCCTCCGACCCCCCCCACCCCACTCCCCCGCCACGGCCCCTAGCCCCTGGCCGTTAGGCAAGACCCCCCCCTACCCCGGGGCTCCCCGAAATCCAGTTCCCCTCCCCCACCCCAGCTCATGCCCCAGCCCCCGAACTCCGGGGCTGCCAGCCCCCGGTGCCCCCGCCCCTCCTGAGAATCGGGGTGTGCTCCCCAAGCCCCCTCCCCTCCATTGGGGACCCCCTTTTAGGGCCCCCTTCCCCTCCCTCCCACGCTCCCTCCCCTTCCCTTCTCCAACCCCCTCTTTCCCCTCTCACCCCTCCCCCCATCCTGGCCCCCCCTGCAAAAGTGGGGTGCGGAGGGGGGAGGGGTGAGAACCCACGGAGGGGAGGAACGAAACTCCGATGAAGTCAGAGCCCCTTACCCGCCGCCGCGGCCAGCCCCCCCAACATGGACTGTCTCTGTATAGTGACAACCAAGGTAAGCATGATGGGGGGGGGGGGGCTATAAGCTGGGGGGGGGAGGGTATGAGTTTGTGGGGAGGGGTTAGGCAGGCCTAACCTGGGGCTGGGGGCCCAGGAGTGACAGCATCAGAAGATGTATTTGGGGGTCATGATTTAGTTTTGGGGTTCACATCTGAGATAATGCTGGGTTTGGCCACAGGTGCCCCCTGGGGTGATCCCTTTGTACCTGTAGAGAAATGGAAAATTTGGGCTGTCTTGTGGTTTGGGGGGGGCTAGTGGGTTTTGGGGTTCGCCAACGAGGCTTGAGGGAGACTTATTTAAGGAGAAGCCTGGCTCACATGGAAGTCCTGCTCTTGTACATTGGAAGGTGGACTGCATGAGGGGGGGGTCCTCTTCCCTCCTGGGGGACAGACTGGCTTGTAGGTGTCTTGTGCAATTTCAGGGGGCTCTTGGCATGGGGGTAGAAGGTTATTGGTTGTGAGTGCCTGACTGGTCTGGGGGTGTCAGCTGGCGGAGAAGGGGTGGGCCTTCAGGCTATGGAACGAGCATCTTGTGGTGGATGCATTCGGGGGTACTCTCGATTTGAGGGAACCGTCGATGTCGGGTTGGATCGTATGGAATACGGGGAGAGCTGGGAGCTGTCAGAGGGCTAGGGCCTGCCACAGGGCCACCTGAGGGAATGGACCAGGTGAGGTGAGGGTTTGGGGTGCTCCCCTGGGAGGGAGAAGAGGTTGCCAGACCCTGAGGAGGACGACGAGAGCTTTGGGGAGACGGGATTTGAGGAGGGGGACCAGGTGGGTGGTGCAGAATTTGGGGGTGGCCCCGGGCAGGTGCTCAATATCCCTGCCTCCTCCCACACCGTATCCTCCCCGCGTTGGGAGAGAGGGAGAAGAGCAGATTAAGGGGAATGTTCCTCTTACCCCTGACACTTGGGATCGAGGTGGGGGAGGACACCCGGATTTCAGGTTCCCCGGGT
Source organism: Panthera onca (assembly GCF_046562875.1). Classification (NCBI taxonomy): domain Eukaryota; kingdom Metazoa; phylum Chordata; class Mammalia; order Carnivora; family Felidae; genus Panthera; species Panthera onca. The sequence goes on along the minus strand of NC_138352.1, from coordinate 18,534,392 downwards.
GAAAAGGAGTTGGAGCAGGGCAGGCCTGGCAGCCGTGAGGATCGGACGAGGGCGTCCCTGTGGTCCGAGCCTGGAAGGGGCAGATCTTGGATGGGGAGCGTGGGGCAAGCTCCTGGTGGGTGCTGCAATCTACCTAGGTCTTGGCTGGCAGACTCTGGGACTGGCAAGCTGGGTGCCTGGTGTGTGGAGGGAGGCTTGGGCGGGTGGCAGGCAGCTGGGGGTTGGGGGGTGGGACAGGAAGTGGGGGCCGGGAGGCGGGGTCCGGGTGAGTCACAGGCTGGGGAGGGGGTTATATTTAGTGGGAACTGCAGCTTCTCAGGGGAGGGAGCTGAGGACACACATGTTCCCTGCCACAAACTCACACATGTGTGTACACATGCCGTGTGCACGTGTGAGCATGGACGGACGAGACTGGAGGCTGAGGACCTTTAGGTCCGGAGCCCCCACCCCCTCTCCAGAGCTACTTGCTTGTCTGCCTCCCCCCGCCGCCCCTCCTGTGGGCTCCAGGCTTTCTCCCGTGCTGCCGCTTCCCCCGTTCCCTGTGGTTTCGGTGGATTTTTGTGCCTCACTTTCTCTGGCCTGGCCTCCTTTAATGTCTGTCTGATCCTTAGCTTCTCCTGTCTCCTGCCTTCGGCCTGCCCCTCAGCCTTAGGCTCCCTGGCTGTGGTCCTCCGGGTGACAGGTGTACCCAGAAAGCCAGTTGGAATGTGCGGGCCCTGCTTCCAACATGTGAACACACACACACATGTGCGAGCGAGGGTGAGGGGCTTGCCTGCACTGGCAGCTATTCTGGGAGGGGGAGTTGATTCATCTCCCTTCCAGACTCCTACTTCTTCGATGGAGCCCAGAGTGAGCATCCCTGGAGGAAGGAGCCTTGCGCAGAGAGGATCAATCATGCATTTGGGGTTTTACAGAGGCGTGGAGGAGACCCAGAGCTTGCCACATTCCTTGGCCGGAAAACTTGTCAGTCTCGGGAGGACGAGGACTCCAACTCCCATAAGGCCTTGAGGCACAGGAGCCCTCCTGTTAGAGGGCTGCTGTCCGTGGGGCTGTTGGGAGTTGTGGTACATCTCTATCCAGGGCAGCGGAGGGGTAGCCCAGAGGAGCCAGCAGGGGGCACAAGGCGCTTGTTTCCCACCGCCCCCCCCCCCCAGCCCCACCCCCATCGTCCCCCGCTCCCAACATGCTGGGTGGGGTAGGGGGTGCCCAGGCTTTGCGGTGGTTGAGCTTCCCAGCTCCGTTTGAGAGCCCTCCATCTTTCATTGCCTATATTTAGATTCCTGCCGCAGTAGTTGAAGGAACACTTATTTACCATGCGCCAGGCCCTGTGCTTTGTGCTCACTCCGCCTTTAGAGCTATCGCTTAGTCTTACTCCGCGCCGGGGTCTCTGCCGGTGTCTGCCTCTGAGAATCTCTTTCTCCCACTCCGCCCCCGTCCCTCCCCCTTCTCCCCGCGCTGCTGCCGCCGTTGCCATGGCAACCGGCGACGACTGAAGTTGCGTGGCCGACTCGAGGGCCGGGCGAGGGTGTCGGAGGGCGGAGCAGAACAAGTGGGGGAGGGGGGAGAGTGGGAAAAGACCGGGGGTATCGGGCCGGACCCCGGAGGCGAAGCGGTTAAACCCTCCGGGTGGTCCTCATTGGGCAAAGCTGAGATGCCGGGGGCGGGGCACTGTGGCCAAAGGCCTCATTCATTGGCGGACAGGGGCGTGGCGGAGGGACAGTGTGGGCGAGGCCGGGGGAGCGAATGGGCGGGAAGTGGACGGGGGCGTGGTCTCTTGGAGGCAGGTGGGTGGGGTCTGGCTTACTCTATCGAGGGAGGCGGTGGCAGCCCTCGGAATGGGGCGGGGCCCGAGGGCTGGGTAACCTGACCGAAATGAGGGCGGGGCTGACCCGGCAGGGGCGTGGCGTGGTCCCATGCGCCGGAGGGAGACGGGGTTTTGAGGGGCCTGTTGTCTGAGGAACTGCGGGGTGCGGGGGTCTTTGGAAAGGAGAATCCGAAGGCTGGGCGATTGACGTCTCAGTTTTCCTAAGATGGAGGCCTGTTCAGATTTCATCAGAGCACAACCTCCTACCTCAGCTCTCCGTTCCAGGGAGACGGTTGCTAGGCGACAGCAAAGTCCTTGATTGCTGCGTTGCCAGGCAACAGGGAAACGGAAAATGGAGGGAAAAGGAAATGGGGGATGGGGGAGGGTCTTAAGGGGCCACAGCGCCCACTGGTGGAGAAGTAGGACCTGTGCGTTTTCTATTCTAGAAGGAATTTCGAGCTCAGCTCTTCCGTAAGGGCTCCCTCTGAGGATCCAAGCATTCTACCCAGATGCGAAACTAGGGCATTGGGGGTCATCTTGGGGGCGCATCTAACAGATTCCGATAACGGGGAGGGAGGGACATGGGCGAGATTCTAGGGCAGTCTGTCCTCTCTGCCCTGTGTGGGCATTATAGAGAAGCCAGAGAAGCCGATTTGAGGCCACTGCTCAGTGGGCTTTAAGAGTTGGGAAGGTGGGCGTTCAATGGGATAATATTTGTAAAGAGAGGCTTTCAGGTTCAGTTGCTTGGGAGAAAACGGAAACCTCTGAGGCAGTCGTTTTGGGGTGTTGTGGAAGATTTGTGGGTCACTGCAAATTGCAGGCCAGATCTTACTTTGGTGAATATTTTTTAAGGCTTGGGTGTGGGGGGTAGATCTATTTGGGAGCACTCCTGTAGCAATGTTGGAATTCAGAATCATGGAGGTGACGTGAAGACATAGGAAGGGCAGCCAGAGAGAGGAGTGATGTGTGAACTTGAGGGGTGAAGAAAAGGGATAGGGAAAGATCTATTAATTTAAAGGTTTGGGAATAAATTGAAGAGATTACAATGGAATTTGGAGGGCCAGCTTTAAGATACATTAAATACTCCCAGAAATTGGAGTCGGGTGTTTGGTTTTTGTTTTTTTTTTAAAGTGTTTCTTTTTTAAAGTTTATTTATTAAGTGATCTCCACACTTGAAGGGGAGATCACTTGAACTCAAGACTCTGAGACCAAGAGTTGTGTGCTCTTCCCATGGAGCCAGCAGGGCACCCCACTGGTGGTACTGGGGCTGTGCATATTGGAAAATCATGAGTATCTCATTAGATGGAGGGATTTGGACAGGGGACCCCAAAGGAATTTGAGGACTGCTTATTTGGATGTTGACGTCATAGAAAGGGTAATATTTGCACTAATGTCAAGGTCTCCGTTGGTGGGTTGGGGGATATGATTTTAAAAGGGAGGATTTAAACGGTGGTTTAATTTGAGGAGACAGCAGGTGTGGTGTCTGTGGTCCTTAAGCTCCTGAAAAGCATTGTCTGGCTATCAAGTTATGGGGCTGGACTGCTGGTTAGAATAGGAGATATCTTGGCATCTGAGGGGATGCGGTCCCTATTAATAATCCTTGGGGAGGGAGGGGGGTGGGGCTTGTGGGAGGCATTTTAGATCTTGGGGGGTGTGTGTGTGGGGGGGTCCCTCTACGGTGAGAGTGGAGCGCTTCCTCCTTCCTGCACCTTAGGAGTCCAGTAGAGATGAGTGGTCCATGGAGCTTTGGGAGTTTTTAAGGACCTGGTGAATTTAGGGGCAGGAAATTAGATGAGAATTACAGCTATAAGCCGGTAAATTTCAGGAGTGTTTCTGTTGGGGTTCCGAATAGGAGTATACTGTGGAAGGTGAAGTCCACAGAGAAACAGCTGGAACCTGGGAAGTTGATGGCTAAGAGGGTCTCCCCTCACCCCCTCTCTCCCATCGTGACGCTCTCCCGCACTGCGCAGGCGCCTCCCCCCCCCCCCCTCTCCGGCCGCAGCCTCCAGTCGCCGCGTCCGCCGCAGCCCCCGCCCCTCTGCCCCTCCCCCTCCCCCGACCCTGGGACCCTTGCTCTCCCACCCGTCCCCTCCCCTCAGTCCCCCTCCCCTTCTCCATGTCGGCTCGGAACAGATTCGCCTCCATGTGTCTCTGCGTGGTACGTGCCGCGGTACGGGCTCCGGCCCCGCTCCCCTCTTCCCGGACCCCCCAAATCTCAGGGTGCAAGCTTCAAGTGCTGTCGCTCTTACTTCTGCTTGGCGCGGGGTCTCTGGGTTGCAGTGTCTCGCGGACAGGCGCAGTGGGTCGCCCCTCTTATCAACATCCCCCTTTCACTCACACCCCTCTATTTTGGGGGTGCAAGCCTCGGTTCCAGGTCATTCTATGCAACTGGGGCTCCAGTGACGCGAGGGCCAAGGGGAAAGGAACAACAGCGACCCCCAGGCCTTTTCCTTGCCTCTGCCCTAATGTATTGGGGGTTCAGACCTGGTTCCAATACCATCGGAACTGTCGCGGTTGGGGCCCAGAGTTCCAGTAGGGTAAAACAGGGGATCCTCCTTTCCTTCCTGTCCTGCTTTAGTTGTCCTGTAATCTGGGCTTGAGGGGTGCTGCCCCCGACCCCCACCTGCCAGTCTTCAGTTTTGGAATTACTCTCCCCCCCCCCCCCACACCCCTCCAGACGTTTTTTTTTCTTCCCCCCAACCCCTTACTACATGTACAGTACTCTGAAATTTTCCAGGGACCAAACATAGGCCCTAACCTCCTTCAGCCACATTCTGGGGACTTTAGTACCCTTCCCTTGTGCCCTGGGTCCCTCACATTGTCTCCTAATGCAGGGGAGTCTTTCCCTCAGTCCTAGACAGCCCCCACCCCCTGGGGGTAGGGCAGGGAGACGTGTCTGCAGTCTCACTGTGATAAAAACTTCTCTTTGTTTCCTCTCTAGAATAAATGACGAGTTTCTGTGATTCCATTTTCTTTCTGTGCACCCTGACAGTTCTTCACCAGATTCAGGGATCCCCTCTGCGAGGTGGGCTGAAGATGGAGAGGCAGTGGACTCAGACCCTCCCCTGGCTCAGGGAGACTAGAAGCTGCACCCCTGGGCCCTGCCTCATGACCACGCAGGGGATGGGACTCTGGGGAAGTGGACAGGGGAGCTGTTTCTGCCCGTCCCCCCGGACCCCCAGTTCTGGGGCACTGTCCAGGCTGCAGACCACCTTTTCAGGGTGTGGAATGGACAGCCTCTTCCAGGTCGTGGAATTCTGTTATCCAGGATGGCCTAGCCTTTGAGGGGGGCTACGCAGCTTATACCCACCCCCCTCCTTACTTCTCCTTCTCTACACTTTGTGCCCATGGTCTTGAACCCTGGGGGCCAGGATTCTCTCTCCAGGTCTGTGGGCCAGAAAACCGGGTGTATCTTGATGAGCCCCTATTTTCCTTCTCAGAGGTGCTTCATCTCTGGCCTGGGTGGGAGAGGCTTCGTGTTGCCAGCACCGTTTTCCTTCTCCTAGTCTCTTGCTGCGCCCTTAGCCACGGCCAAACTTGGGTTACATCCCCAGAGTTTTCAGAATCCTACTAACAGGCATTGACTTTGATAAGCTGCCTCCAGTTGGATCGTGCCACCGTTGCCCTCCAAATGTTGGGGTACTCAGCTTCTCAGATGCTTTTTTTGAGAGGGGAGTTCTGCCTTCTCTTTTCACCTAGGTGTACTTGGGGGTGGGGTCTTCTGTCTTGTCCCCAGGGAACCCTGCTCTTTCCCCGAGCTTGGGGGGGGGGGGCTCTGCCCCTCTCTGGGGGGCTGTCTCCTGAGGAGTGCGGAGGCAGAGGTGGGTGGACCCAGGCGGGGTCGCTGCCCTTCAGCGCTGTCTCCAGCTGCCCCTTTCCTCTCTCTCTGGCCCCCAGTTAATCTCATTTACTGATGTCCTTGTTAAGCTAGCAGAGGAGGCCGGTGAGATGGCTGGTGGTTGGTTGGGAAGGGACTCGGGGTCATGTTGAGTCTTTCACTCCTAAAGGCCAGAGGGAGACCAGGAATCGACTCTGAGACCCAGCTCCCCGCCTCCTTCCCCCGGTCAGCCAGCCTGGAAGACACCCATTCCTGTCCCCCTCCTGAGCACTACTGCGTCTGTTCCTCCCCCTTCTGCTCCCAGTATATCCGATTAACTGGCTGGGCTACGGGCGTTTGTAGGGATGGGGCCAGACTGGTGGGGGCCCGTGTGCAGACTACTTGGGGAACCAGCTGGGCCAGTGGAGGGGGAGCTGGACCGGGAGCTGGACCAGTTCAGCTTTGTCCTGCCTGGGGGACTGATGCCAAGTACCTGCTAGTTGAAGGGCCTGACTGCAGTCCCTGCCTCTGTCTGGCATGCCAGTGCTGGACAGCCAGTAGCTCTTGGGGTAGAGGCTGCGGTGGGGAGACTGAGGCAGTGAGGGTGGGGTGGGAGTGAGGTGAGACGCCAGGGGCGCGGCAGCTGGAAGATGGACCAGGGAGCTCACAAACCGGGGGAGTGGGGTGAAGACGATGAGGGAGGCAGAGAAGTTGGGGATGGACGTCGAGAATGGGGGTTCGGCGTGTCGGAGGGCTGGCGCAGTGACAGGAACTAGTATCTGAAGGCCTGGGCCAGGCGGGAGAAACGGCGGCCGGAGGAGGGGGTGTGCCGGGTGGAAGGCTCCGGGGACGGGGGGAGGTAGGATTTGGGGTGGGGGGGAGCAGGGGGAGGGGCTGGGATTTGGGCCGAGCCGAGAGGTGGCGGTCCGGGGCGGGAGAGGGGCTGTGGGAGGGTGGAGAGAGGGCAGCCAATGGGCTGGAGGACCGGGAGGGGGAGGAACTGGTCAGGCCCCAGGGCCTTCCGCACCGCACTGGCGTGGGGGTGGGGGGGGGGCGGGAGAGGAGGCGGCCGGGCGGGCGGCCTGGAGCCCGAGGCGCTGGGCCGGCCCCGGTGACGCCTCGGTCCCCATCCCCAGAAATACCGCTACCAAGATGAAGACACGCCCCCTCTGGAGCACAGCCCGGCCCACCTCCCCAACCAGGTAAACGCCCCCGAGCTGGTGCACGTGGCGGAGAGGAACTTGTCCCACCTCGAGGCCGGCCACGGGGTCGTGGGCCACGCCCACCTCTCCCCCCTCAAGGTAGGAGACTCGGGCGGCCCCCTCCCCAGTGCGGCGCTCGGAGCCTCGGAGCCACAAGCACCCCCAAGGGCCGGTAGGGCGAGAGCCGTAGGCGGGAGGAGGCTGGGGCGGGGCGGCTGGGGCCCGGAGAGGGGGCGCTTGGGGGGGGGGGGCCGGAAACACCTTGTCCCCACCGAGGAGAAACAGAGGCCGGACGAGGGGGGGGGGGTGGGCGTAGAGCTTAAGGCCGGCGAGTGCGTGTGTGCGCGTGCCTGCGCGCACGTGTGTTGAGAGGTGTGCGCCCCCAGGACGCCCCCCACCCCGGGCCCTCTTCATTCCTTCACACCCCCACCTCCGTTTCCGTTTTCTGTGTCCTGAGCTCCGTGCGGAGCTCCAGCTGCCCGCATTTGCTCCTGTCCCTTCTCCGCCTCCTCCCCCCACTTCCGGCCTCTGGGCCTGGTTCTGCCTGCGCCCGAGTCTCCAGCCCTTTCCATGTGTCTGGTCGGAGACTCCCAGTCGCGGGGCCTTTCTGCCTCGGTCCCCTGCCCCGGCCTCTGCTCCCCTCCAGGGCTCCCTCCCCTCCTCCCCGCCTCTCCCTCCCGCTGGCTGGCTGGCTGGCTGCTTCTCCAGGATGCTGTCTCTCTCTTCCTCCCACGCACTCTCCTGCTCCCTCCCTGATCCCCAGCTCAGGCCCTCCGCGGGCTCCGTGCTCCTCCTCGGCGGGCCCCGCTCTCCCTCTGGCAGTGACCGTCCCCTAGTCGTCCCTTCTCCCCTTTCCGGCCACCACCGGCCACCACCCTTTTCTTCTTCGAGCCCCTCCCGTCCCCCCATTATATTATCCACGCCCTGTCTTCCCTTCTCCAGTCCCGGGGAGGCCTTGTCTCTGGGACCTCCCCTCCTCCAGGCCAACTATATATCTTCTTCCCCTTCACACCTCTTTTCTGGGGGCACAGGATGGGGAGGGCCGGAGGCCCCAGGCAAGCTGTGACATTGAGGGGAACACCGTGGGGGCAGGGGTGGCCTTCCAGAATCTTGCAGGATGCCCTGGGGAGGGCGAGGCTGGAGACATTTCACCACGAAGTCAGGGAGGAGTTTTCTGAACCTGGAGATGGGGAGGCAGGGAGGGGGCCGCGGTAGGTTCTGGGGTGAGGAAGAGGAGGAAAAGAAAGAGGGTTCTCTGGCCTGTAGCAAAATGGAGAGACCCCAAAAGGGGGAGAGGCCCTGGGGCTGACCGGGTGAGGCTGTGAAATCAGGGCCAAGGCTGAGTCGATGGAGAGGAACAGAAGTCTGGCCCTGGAGGTGAGGAGACAGCACAGAGTATTCCTGTGAAGCGCTGACAGCTGCAAGGAGTGGAGGAAGGCAGACTCGAGTCGCTCTTTGTGGGGTGGGGCCAGGAAGCTCCCTGGGGAGGGGATATGGGGGAGAGGGAGGCGTGCAGGGTGGTAGTGGGCTCAGGTTATCGAGTGTGGGGATCAGGGTGCAGGAAGACAGGGAAGCAGAGGAGAGAGCGCTGGTGGCCCTGAGCCAGCCAGCAGGGGGTGGGGTGGGGGGATCTGGGGACCAGGCCGGAGCCAGGGGGACAGGAAAAGTCTCAATTTGCAGAGATCGAGATCGGGGATGGGCTGAGAACGATGGACTGTGGTTTGGACAGAATGTCCAGGGTCTGAAGCTTGGATAAGGGAGAGTGGATATCTCTGGGGTGTCAGAAGTTAGGGTGCAGGATGAGGGCCGGACACTGAGCAGGAGGGCTGGTGGGGGTTGGGGTTGGGGGTGGGAGGGAAGCGGTGGCGCTGGATAAGGACTGAAAGCCCGTGGAGGGCCAAGGCTGGGTCGGGAGATGGAAACGGAAGGTGGGGCAGGGATATGGGTGCAGGGTGTGGGCTGCTGTAGAGGGAGGGGTGGGAAGCAGAGGCAGGTGGCCAAGGAGGAGGGATGGGGCCTGGGGAAGGAGGTTTTAGGACAAGGATGGGGTGGGGACGGAGGACAGCCTTGTGGAGGGGATTTTGGCCGTGGCTATTGGTTGGATAACAGCATTTGCTGGGATTTGAAGGGTCGGAGGTTGGCGGTGTTAATGGATTTGCGGGTATGAAATCTATTGCAGAGCTTGCGAAGAAGCCTGTAGTGTTGAGAAATAGCAGGAGAGAGCAGGGGCCCTTTGGGGGGGGGGGATCGAGGAGTTTGGGGAATCCGTGATGACTGCCTCGCGCTTCGTAGGCTCCAAATAAATATTTGTTTGAGGAGGAGATAGGTTGGGGACCCCGGAAGGAAGCTCTTGGCCTCCTCTCCCATTGCCATGGAGACGGGGTTTCGGTTGCCCTGGCAATTGGGGAAGCCCCTAGGACCGGCCTAAAGCTGGCCCCGCCCCAGAGTCTAGAGACCCTGCCGCGTCGAGGCGACTGACGTCAGGACCTGGGTACGCCCACTTTAACCCTTTCCGGAATGGAGGTTGGGGTGGGGGGAGTAGATGAGAAGATAGGACCCGGATGTCTTTCACCACTCCCCCTTCCTGACGTCTTTTGCACTGCGTAGGGTGAGGGGCGTACAAGAGGGAGAACGGGGCCCTTCAGGACGCGCTGCACCCACAAACCTCTTCAGCCTGGACTTCTCTGCCCTGGCTGCCGGGGGGCGGGGCCCCGGGTAGGAGAGGCGGGGCTAGCGGATCCCCTCTGCCTTTGGGAGTCTGATCGCTCCTAGGCCACGCCCATCTCCCGCCCCCCACTCCACCCCCACCCCCGTTGTCCTGGCGACAGGGCCTTCTGGAGGTGGGTCTCCCCAGGCCTTGGCTGGGCTTAGATACCATCGCTAGGCAACAGAGTCCTTAGAGGAAGGGGTGGATTGGATGGCGGGGGGGGGGGGGGGGGGGTGAGGAGGGAGGGGCTTGCAGCTGGGGGAACCCCGGATTCCCGGGACCCGGGGTTTAGGGCAAATGTGTGGGAAGGTGAGGGGCAGATCTGAGGGAGGGTTCTCAAGGCTCCTGGGTGCATATGGGCCGACAAGGGACAGGGATGGGGGGCAGGCCCCGGGGGGGGGGGGGACGCGTAAGCACTGGGGTGTATGTGTAGCGCATAAGGCAGTAGCTTCCCGTGGTGTTACATCCGGTGAGAAGCTCCCCCTTTCGCCTGCCCCCCCCACTCTTTACCACCTGCTGCTCCCCCATCTGGTTGTCTCTCCCTCCCTTCCCGCTTCTCAGACACCTCCTTCCACATTCAGGGGGGCCCGGGCCCAGGCAGCGTTAGGGCCGTGCACGTGTGCGTGTGTGTGCGCGCGTGTGTGCGCGCGATACGGGTTGAGCTGGGGCCTCGAGGGGTTCAAGAGCAGGCTTGGTTCAAGAGGGGACCCCGAACCGGTAGCCAGGCAGGTGGGACCCTCGATGACAGGCTTCCTCTTGAGCCAAGGCTCAGGCAGCTTTTCATCTCCTTTTCCCCTCACAGGCCAATTCTCCTCCTGTGATTGTCAACACAGACACCCTAGAAGCCCCGGGATATGTGAGTTGTTTAGATTTTGGGGCCACTGCAGAAGGATGGAGGGAGAGCGGGAGGGCCTGGGCCCCAGCAGCAGGGGAGGGGTCGGTGCTCAGGTCGGAATGTCCGGCTCACTGGTGTTGTGTTTCTGGTCCGTGCTGGAGTTGCAGGTGAACGGGACGGAGGGGGAAATGGAATACGAGGAGATCACATTGGAAAGGGTGAGCAGGCTCCCCCGCCCCCCGCCCTGAGGTCCCCCCCAGCTCCCTGTCACGCTTCTCTCTGTGCCTGTGTGTACTAGGTGGCCAGTCCCTTAGTCTCGTCCCTTCCTGCTCCCGTCACGGCGCCTTGGCCCACGCCCCCGCCCGAGTCCGAGCCGCCTTGCCCGGAGCGGGCCGCCGGGAGGGCTGACGCTCCTCCCCTCCTTCTGCCCAGGGCAACTCAGGTCTGGGCTTCAGCATCGCAGGCGGCACCGACAACCCACACATTGGTGACGACCCGTCCATCTTCATCACCAAGATCATTCCTGGCGGGGCCGCGGCCCAGGACGGCCGCCTCAGGTGGGGAGGGGACACAGGGCCTAGGGTGCCGGTTCCCTCGAGAGGGAGGGCTAGGGCAGCAGGAAGCTCCTGGCTCAGGCCAACCTCGCTGCCTCCAGGGTCAACGATAGCATCTTGTTTGTGAATGAGGTGGACGTGCGGGAGGTGACCCACTCAGCCGCGGTGGAGGCCCTCAAGGAGGCGGGCTCCATTGTCCGCCTCTACGTCATGCGGCGGAAGCCTCCAGCTGAGAAGCTTATGGAGATCAAACTCATCAAGGGGCCTAAAGGTAGTGACCCGTTGTGTCTCCACCCCCATCCCGACCGTCCCCCGCCCCAACGCCGGCTCCCCAGCCAACCTGGACGTCCACCTCTGTCCTCCCCTCCATCCAGGTCTTGGCTTCAGCATCGCAGGGGGCGTAGGGAACCAACACATCCCCGGAGATAACAGCATCTATGTGACAAAGATCATCGAAGGGGGTGCCGCCCACAAGGACGGGAGGCTGCAGATCGGGGACAAGATTCTAGCGGTGAGGACCCTTGTCACTTTTCCAGCCCACACTTGGGTCTCGCCTCCTGGCCCCCCGGGAAGGCCCCGTCCTCCTTGGCACCTCTCCCACGGTGTTGTCTGTCTTGGGGCTGTTTCTGGCTCTGTCTGAGCTCTCCTTCCTTGGCCCCAGGTCAACAGTGTGGGGCTGGAGGACGTCATGCATGAGGACGCCGTGGCAGCCCTGAAGAACACGTATGACGTTGTCTACCTGAAGGTGGCCAAGCCCAGCAATGCCTACCTGAGTGACAGCTACGCTCCCCCAGACATCACAACCTGTGAGAACCCTCCAAACCTCAAAGCCTCCCATGACCCATCCCAGTTACCCCCAGGACCCATCCCAGTTACCCCCATGACATCCCAGTGAGTGTTCCTCTTCAGATGCTCCCCACAAAATAGAAACAATGTCTCTTCTTCTGCGGTCCGAGAGTAGGTGAAAAAAATCAGTTACCGTACAAGACCTAGAAAAGCTTGTCGACAGTCTCTCCCCCAGAAGGCACAAGGCCCAGATGGTTTTGTAGCTAATTTCTCTCAAATCTTCAAGGAATAGATCATTCTTCTGCTCCTTCTGAGCGTGAGGACAGATAAAAAGGTTCACGTTTCATTTTATGAGGGCGTTTCAAAGGGTCCCAAAGATAACATAAAAGAGGGAAACTCAACGCCAATTTTGCTTCTGAATAGAGAGGGAAAACTTTGTAGGAACATAGTCGCAGACCAAATACAGCAGCCAATGAAGGGAATAACATCGTCACAAAGTAGGGTTTTTTTTTTTTCCAAGAAACTAAAAGCACTTCTGTATTGGGAGACCTCTTAATACGATTCATCGTATTAAACAACGGACAGAAAGCGTTAAGGTCATTTGAAATTGATGCGGGAAAAGACGTTGATGAAATTCAACATCCGTTTTCACACGAAAACTTAGTAAACTAAGGACACAGGAGTTTTCTTTCACGTGATGAAGAGTAGTTCTCCTCCCAAGAGGAACCTTGGCTCCTTGGAGAAAGGGCCTGTTCCAGATCCTGTGCCGGAAATGCACAAAAGGAGTTTGTAACATCTTACAGGCTAGAGAAACAGTAAAGCTACCCAGGACTCTAGGGCGTGTTATCGACGCAGAAGGGGCTCCCACTGGTTATTCAATCAAAACTTCTCAAATAGGTGGAGGTCCATGAGATCATAATGATGCTTAAGAATAATTGGGCACCTTTGGAGGATGCTAGGGGCCCATTCGTAATGAAAACCGGCAAATGCGGGGACAGGGTCAGGTCCTGTACAAACTGTACCTCAGGATCACCAAATGGTTGATATGGGAGAGTTCTTTTTTATTTTTATTTTTATTTATTTTTTTAATTTTATTTAAATGTTTATTTTTGTTTTTGAGAGAGAGACAGAGAGAGCATGAGCAGGGGAGGGGCAGAGAGAGAGGGAGACACAGAATCTGAGGCAGGCCCCAGGCTCCGAGCTGTCAGCACAGAGCCCGACGCGGGGCTCGAGCCCACAAACTGTCAGAAAGTTCTTTTTTATCAAATCATTCCCACCGATAAGTGCTTCTTCTTCCAAAAAAAAAGAGTAGAATATTCTATTTTGCAATCCCCAGTGAAATATCACTGGGTTCTGAGCTATCAGAAGGAGGCAGCGGTCCTCAGTGGCCACTAAAGCTCTTAGGTGAGAGCATAGAAATGGGTGGGTCAGCCCACGACAGCTGAACCTGCCAGTCAGTCTTACCTAAGGCGACCAGACATTCTTGCATCCCGTTGTGGTCTGGTGGAAAGTACGTAGTGTCACCTATGCACAAAATTGAACTTGAGTTTGACAAAGCCTCTAGATCGAATGGGGGATTCTAGAGGAATGGGGCAGAAATACACAGTAACAGCCCAAAGATGGAAGTGATGATTTCCCCCTTAGAATTTCCCCAGTCGGGGGTGCGCCCGGGTGGCTCCGTCGGTTAAGCGTCCGACTGTCTGTCCGACTTCGGCTCAGGTCATGATCTCACGGTTCGTGGGTTCCAGCCCCACGTCGGGCTCTGTGCTGACGGCTGGGAGCCTGGGGCGCGTTTCGGATTCCGTATCTCCCTCTCTGCCCCGGCCCTGCGCACGCTCTCTGTCTTTCTCTCTCAAAAATAAATAAAAATACAACACTTAAAAAAAATTTAAAAAACTGAAAAAGAATTTTTCCCGTAGAAAGTGGGAAATTCTATCAGACAAATGACCTAGTTTTCCCGACCAATGGATAGCCAAGAGCAGGAAAAAGCGGAGAGGGGCAGGGGGGGACTTTTATAGACTGAGAGATCTGAGGAAACCCAGCACCCACGAGGAAGCCCCCAAAAGCCTGGTGCTAATATTCCCCTCCACTCGGCCACCCCTGGCGTACAGAGGACATATAACCTTCAACTCGATGACCCCCCCCCCCCCCCACCGTCCCTCGGGAGGACCAGCCCTTCATGTGGCCTGTGCACTCCCGCCCCCCAACACTGCTGGGATCTGACGCCCCCCTCACACCGCCCTACTATCTGGCGGAGAAATGCCTCCGTCACCCGAGTCTGGCTCTCCTGGTTCCCTGGGGTGGAGGTGGGGCGGCCGTGGGTCCTGCCCGCAGCGCCCTCACCCCTTCTCCCACATCTTTCAGCTTATTCCCAGCACCTGGACAACGAGATTAGTCACAGCAGCTACCTGGGTACCGACTACCCCACAGCCATGACCCCCACCTCCCCTCGGCGTTACTCCCCGGTGGCCAAGGACCTGCTGGGGGAGGAAGACGTTCCCCGGGAACCGAGGCGCATAGTGATCCACCGGGGCTCCACGGGCCTGGGCTTCAACATTGTGGGTGGCGAGGACGGTGAGGGCATCTTTATCTCCTTCATCCTGGCCGGTGGCCCTGCGGACCTCAGCGGGGAGCTGCGGAAGGGGGACCAGATCCTCTCGGTGAGGGAAGGCCGGGCCCTGCCCACACCCCTCCTCTACTCCGGGGCTGGGGCCTGGTCCCTGTCCCCGGCGACTCACCCTCCGCGCTGTCTCTAGGTGAACGGTGTTGACCTCCGCAGTGCCAGCCATGAGCAGGCTGCCATTGCCTTGAAGAACGCGGGCCAGACGGTCACCATCATCGCTCAGTATAAACCAGAAGGTACCCGGCCCGAAGCTCCCCGCGTCGTGAGCTGAGAGGGTCCTCAGAGCCCGGTCTCCTCAGCTGGTGGCTCCAGTGGGGGCAAGGGAGGGCGGCGGAAGCGCTCCGGTGGGGCCAGAGCTCAGGAACCTTCTCGTCCTTTTCTCAGAGTACAGCCGATTCGAGGCCAAGATCCACGACCTTCGGGAACAGCTCATGAACAGCAGCCTGGGCTCAGGGACCGCCTCCCTGCGGAGCAACCCCAAAAGGGGTTTCTACATCAGGTCGGATGCGCCTCTCTGTTCTGGGTCTCCCCCCCGCCCGCCCCAGCTCTTGGCCCTGAACCCTGCCTGGCTCCCCCCCAACCCCTTCCCGGGCCTGACGCCCAGCCGCCGTTCATGGGCCCCGCTGCTCAGGTCAGCACTGGGAAATAGTATCAACTGGAAAATAGTGTCTGCCTCAAGTGTCCCTACTGCCCGGCAGGGTGGGGAGGGGGATGCCTCTCGGCTGTTTGGAATGTTGCCCCCGCCTGCAGGGGAGGGGGTCACAGCTCTCCTGCTCCTGGGGCATCAGCTCTGTGGCCCCTGCCTCTCTCTCCCCACTCTCTCCCTCGGGGCTCCCGTCCGCTCTGGCCCCACCTCTTCCTGGAGGTCCAGATCTGCGTTTCTGGCCATCTGCTTTCTGGACGCGTCCACTGGGGTGTCCCACAGGCATCTCGCACTCGACACATCCCGCACTGAGCTCATTGCTTTCCCTCGTGTCCTTGAGCCCTTTATCTTGCTGAACCAGTGTTTCCTCCCTCGCTAACCGGCACCGCCACCCGCTCAGACTTTGCTCGGCCCTTCCCTCCCCGCTGGGGTCCAGTGGGCTCCTGGGGGCGGTCTGCTGTGGCTCCCAGGTGCCTCCAGGTGGTCCCAGAGCCTCTTCCATTTGGTCCCCTTCGGTCCCATTCTCGTGCTCTGTCTTTGCTGCCTCCATGGTCCGGCCCTCCCTTGGCTGGACCCCGGGGTCATGACGTAACTGACGGGAATTTGGTACTGATGGGGATAGGCAGGGTTAGCAAAGAGTAGCCTTGTCCCTTCTTCTGAATTTGAGCACATTCCGGGTTACCTCCCTGACTGTCCCGTGCATGCGTCCTGCAGACTGCGTTCTTGGGAGGGCGGTGTTCTAGATCTTGCTATAGAAGTTGCACGGGATCCAGAGCCTGTCTGATCTCTGGCACAGTGCAGACCGAGTGGCGTTTAGTGGTTGTGATTGTGCGTCACAGTAGAGCATTTGCTCCCCACACGGTGGGCGGGGGGGGGCTCCTCGGGGTCCGTGGCCCCTGCGGGAGGGCCGTGAATGGCCACACTTTGCCAGAAGGCCTGGCTGGGTGTCGGGGCGCCAGAGAGCTCAGGCGGTGTCTGACCGACGGCCACCCGCCCTGCAGGGCCCTGTTTGATTACGACAAGACCAAGGACTGTGGCTTCCTGAGCCAGGCCCTGAGCTTCCGTTTTGGGGACGTGCTGCACGTGCTCGACGCCAGTGACGAGGAGTGGTGGCAGGCACGGCGGGTCCACCCCGACAGCGAGGCCGATGACATCGGCTTCATCCCCAGCAAACGGCGGTGAGGCTCCCGGGGCCTGCAGCCTTCCTGCCACTGGGGCTCCAGTCCCAGGGGTCCCCGGGCGGACAGCAGAGGCCACGGGCCTGCCCTCTGACCCCTCGGAGGCCTGTCTGCTGGGCAGCCTCCCTCCCGTGAGCCTCTGGAGTAGACGTGTCATTGAGGAGTACTGGGGCCCAGGGGCCGCCGGGAGGTGGTGTTATCAGCTGGGCCGGGGGAGGGGAGGGCTCTAGGGCCCCTCAGTGGCCATTCCCCTACCCTCCCATCCCCCCATGTCCCCCACAGGGTCGAACGACGGGAGTGGTCAAGGTTAAAGGCCAAGGTAGGTGGGGGAGCGAGCTCGGGTGGAGGAGCGGGGGACTCGGGGCTGAAGCCCACCAAGCACGTGGCCCACTCTTTCTGTTCTTCCTCTGTAGGATTGGGGCTCCAGCTCTGGATCACAGGGTAGGTAGGGTCAGCTTGCGAAGCGGGGGTGAGGGAGCCCTGAGCTTCTCTTGACATCTCAGGAAGGCCACATGGGGCCCCAAGATCCCTGTCTCCCAGCCCCTCGCAGACGCCCTGCCTCCCACTAGGTCGAGAAGACTCCGTTCTGAGCTATGAGACGGTGACGCAGATGGAAGGTGAGTCCTGGCCCGACCCCGGTCCCCAGGCCCAGCTGCTCCCCAGCTGCTCCCCAGCCCGGCTGCTCCCCAGCCCAGCTGCTCCCAGCCTGGCTGCTCCCCAGCTGCTCCCCAGCCCGGCTGTTCCCCGGCCCAGCTGCTCCCTTGCCCAGCTGCTCCCTGGCCCAGCTGCTCCCTGGCCCAGTTGCTCCCCAGCCCGGCTGCTCCCCAGCTGCTCCCCGGCCCAGCTGCTCTACAGCCCGGCTGCTCCGCAGCTGCTCCCCAGCTGCTCCCCAGCCCAGCTGTTCCCTGGCCCAGCTGCTCCCCGGCCCAGCTGCTCCCCGGCCCAGCTGCTCCCCAGCTGCTCCCTGGCCCAGCTGCTCCCCAGCCCGGCTGTTCCCCGGCCCAGCTGCTGCCCAGCTGCTCCCTGGCCCAGCTGCTCCCCGGCCCAGCTGCTCCCCAGCTGCTCCCTGGCCCAGCTGCTTCCCAGCCCAGCTGCTTCCCAGCCCGGCTGCTCCCCAGCTGCTTCCCAGCTGCTCCCCAGCCCAGCTGTTCCCCGGCCCAGCTGCTCCCCAGCTGCTCCCTGGCCCAGCTGCTTCCCAGCCCAGCTGCTTCCCAGCCGGCTGCTCCCCAGCTGCTTCCCAGCTGCTCCCCAGCCCAGCTGTTCCCCGGCCCAGCTGCTCCCCAGCCCGGCTGCTCCCCAGCTGCTCCCCAGCTGCTCCCTGCCTCTGCCCCCCAGCCCCGGCCCCCAGCCCCGGCTGCTCCCCACTCTGCCCCCAGCCTGAGCTGGCTCTCTGTCCTCAGTGCACTATGCTCGCCCCATCATCATCCTTGGGCCCACCAAGGACCGAGCCAATGATGACCTTCTGTCCGAGTTCCCCGACAAGTTCGGATCCTGTGTTCCCCGTGAGCGCTGGGGCCCTGGGGTGGGGAAGGGAGAGGGGGCGGGGCCCACGGCATTGGGGTGCAGGAGGACACAGGGATTCTCAGAGAAGGGGTGCTTCTCATCCGCTCTGCTGCCCCATTTGGAGACCTGGGGGCCCTGGAAGGGGTGTGGGGGAGGTGGCCCAGCCCCTCCGAGTCTCGGTCTCACCAGCAGCCCCCTTGCGCGGTTTGATGTAGGCAGGCTTTAAGCTAGAGGGACGGTGGTTAGATCTTTGGGGGGCGGGGTGACTTCCTGGCAGATACGACGCGGCCCAAGCGGGAGTATGAGATAGATGGCCGGGATTACCACTTCGTGTCCTCCCGGGAAAAAATGGAGAAGGACATTCAGGCGCACAAGTTCATCGAGGCCGGCCAGTACAACAGCCACCTATATGGAACGAGCGTCCAGTCCGTGCGGGAGGTGGCCGAGCAGGTAGGACCTGCGGGCACCCGGCCTCTTCCTCCTCCCCCGCCCACCCCATGGCCTCCCCCCAGCTCTCTCTAACTCTCTCTCTCTCTCTGTCTCTTTCCCTGCTGGGTCTCCACTCCCTCCTCCGCCTCCTTCTCCTCTCGGGCAACTCTGTCTGACTGCCTGCTCCCCCTGCCTCCCTCCCTCTCTGCCTGACCCCAAACTCTTCTCCGCCATCTGTCCCCTCTCCCCGCTTCCCTCGTCCCTGCCCCACTTCTCCTCTCTTCCTGTGGCCTTGCCCTTGGTGGCTTGGCCTTCCCACCTTGGTGCCCTCCCTCTGTCTGGCTCCCCTGTGGCCCTCTGGCCTTGCCTGTTCCTGGGGTCTCCACCCCCCTCTCCCACTCCCCTGCCACCTCCTTTTCCCTACTGCCCCCCACTCTGCCCTCTCTCCCTCCACGGCTCCTTTCTCCATCTGCCTCTTCTCCCTCCCACCTGTCTCTCCTTGTTTCTTCCATCTGTCTGCCCCCCCATCCTACTTCCCTTCTCCCCCTTCCTCTCTCCTGCTCCTGCCCTCAACCCCTCCACCCTGTTCACTGTTGCCCCTCTGGCCTTGCTCTGCCCCGTCTTTTGGGTCCCCTTCCTGCCCGTGCCTCACCCCTCCCTCATGACCTCCAATCCTCTCCTCCTGTGCTGGCTTCTTCCCTTGCTCTCCATCTGCCCCTTCCTCTTTCTCTCTGTCTTTAACTCTGTTCTCACCTCCTTCCCACCTTGACTCTCTGGCCACGTGTCTTTTGACATCCCTGTCACCTCCTTTTGGCCAATCTCCCATCCCCCACCTTTCCACTTACCGCGTCCTGTCCTGGCACCTCTGTCCGTCCTTTCCTGCCACCTGCTGGTCCCCCTCCGCCCCCCCTGCCTGCCCCCAGGGGAAGCACTGCATCCTCGATGTCTCGGCCAATGCCGTGCGGCGGCTGCAGGCGGCCCACCTGCACCCCATCGCCATCTTCATTCGCCCCCGCTCCCTGGAGAATGTGCTGTGAGTATGGTCTTGGGGGGGGAGGGGCCTCCCCTCAGCGCCCCCCGCATCTGTGGCCCTGGGCCAGTGTCAGACTCTCCCCTCAGAACCTTGGACAGCAGCCCCAGCCGCCCTCCAAGGGGACCAGGCCTGTCCCTTCCTCTCCAGCCTCGGCTCGGCCAGGCTGCAACTCCCGGCAGCCCCTGGGGCATGCACCTGCTGGCCGAGCAGGGCCCCTGGGGCTGTCGGGAGTTAGAGTCTGAGCCCCTTCACTGGGGCTGAAGGGCCGGAAGGATGAGGCTCTGGAGAGGTTCCCGGAGTGGCCGCACCCGGCCGGGGTGGGTCGCGCAGTGGGGTGGGGGTTCGTTGGTGGCCCCGGAGACGACACGGGGAGTTGTGTCTTTCGCTGCGTGCTCCAAATCAGAAAACACTGGTTGCGACTGAACTTGCCGGGACGGAGGAGGTACGAGGTGGGGCGGGACCCGTGCTCAGATCTGCGTCTCCCTCGCTCTCCACAGAGAGATTAATAAGCGGATCACAGAGGAACAAGCTCGCAAAGCCTTCGACAGAGCCACCAAGCTGGAGCAGGAATTCACAGAGTGCTTCTCAGGTGAGGCTGTGGCCCTTGCTCAGATCCCAGGCCGGTGCCGCGCCCGGCGGACGGTTGAGAAAGGCAGCCTCCCTGGGTGGGGGGCAGCCCCACCGCTCGGGGTTTGGAGAGTTAGAGAAAGGGACCCCTCCCTCGCTCTGGCCTCATTCCCCGTCCCCCCCCACCGTCCCCCCAGCCATCGTGGAGGGCGACAGCTTTGAGGAGATCTACCACAAGGTGAAGCGTGTCATCGAGGACCTCTCAGGCCCCTACATCTGGGTCCCAGCCCGAGAGAGACTCTGACTCCCGCCCTGGTGTGGCCTGAACTCGCCCTGTCTCCGGCCCCCGGGCCCTTGGTCTGGACTGAATTGCCCAAGCCCTGCGCACCCCCTGGCCTCCCTCCCGTCCCTTCTTATTTATTTCCTTTCTAACCGGATCCAGCCCTGGAGGGGGGACACTCCCCTGCATGTAACCCCGCACCCCAGAACTGGGCTCCTGAACCCCAGGAACCTGGGGTCTGGGGAGGAGCCGGGCTCCTGGTCCCGAGCCCGTGCTCCGTAGGACCCTAGCCCCTGCCCGCCCCCGACGCACACACACACCCACCGGGGGCCGCCTGCCCTCCCCCATCTTCTCCCACACACATTCCAGAAGTCAGGGCCCCCTCAAGGAGCACCCCGCTGCAGGGATGCAGGGCCACAGGCCTCCTCTCTCTCCTGAGGCCAGGTCTGGGGTCACCCCTGCCCCCATCATAACTCCCCATGTCCCTTGGTTTCGCATTTAGTTTTTCCCATTTTTTTTTTCTTCTCAAAGGTGGTTTTTTGGGGGGATAAGTGGGGGGACTCTACTGTGGGCCCCCTGCCTTCCACATGCCCCCCACCTTTTTTTCTTTGCCGGTTTGCATGAGTGGAAGGTCTAACTGTGGCTTTTTTTTTTTTTTCCTGGATTTTTTTTTTTTTTTCTGGGGGGGAAAGGGGAGGGATGGGTTTAGGGAGTGGGAATGTGGGGGGTGGGGCCGGGGTTGGGGGTCGGGAGCCAGGGGAAGACTGGAAATGCTGCCGCCTTCTGCAATTTATTTATTTTTTTCTTTTGAGAGAGTGAACGGAAGAGACAGATACTTGAAACCTGGTGTGTGGCCTGCTTATTTGGGAACCGGGTGAGGAGGGAGACAGGGTGGGAGCGTATGGAAGGGTCTGGTAGTCAGAGCTATCTTCGTGTCAACCCAGAGAGGGGACAGTGGCCTGGAGGGGGCCTTGGAGGGAAGCTGAAATCAGGGACGGTGGGTCAGCAGTGAAGTAGGGGCCTGGGAGGGGCTGGAGGCATGGTGCAGTCACCGAAAGACCCAGAACGAGGAAGCCAGACCGGCGTAGGTCCCTGCCGACTTAGCCCAGCCCTGATCACTCTCCTGGTCCTGCTGGACAGCAAAACACTCCGTAAAGGAAAACACGGAGGCAAGTTTCTTGGTTTGTGTTCAGAGCGTTCTGGACAGAGCTGGGCTCTGGCCATGATGTTTACAGAGGTTTGCTAGTAAGAAATACTGTGTAAATATTCATTTATTGGATTTCTTTATGCCCCACCTCTAGGAAAATGGGACCTTGATACCAAAGATTTAATTAAAAAAAAAAAAAGAAATGAAAAACAGGTGCAGTAGCTATGTAGCTATGAGAGTAAATATGACCTCTGAGCTTCCTGGTAGCCAGGGCAAAAAGGGAAATGGTCCATTACCGAGTTCTTTATTCTAAAGGAGAAAAAAATTGTGGTTCTTTAGGGAGTCAGATTTTCTCGACCGTGTCTTGCTGCAGCTTCTCAGATGCTGCTGTGCACAGTGTCACATCTCAGCTTTTCTTCTGCCCACCGTTCATGGGCCTGACAGGTTCCCACCACGAGGGCCTCCGCTGCAGCATAGATGAGCCGTCGCTGGCACCAGCTGTGATCCTGCCCCTTTCCCCCTCTGATTCAGGGGCCCCACGGGAGAAGGCTGAGGTGGAGGGTGCTAAGAGTTGAGATGGTTAAGCCCTAAACGGTGCAGAGGGCAGTTCTGGTCGCCCCCGGTGACAGAAGTTAAGCGTTGGATGCAAAAGATCCCCCGAGGCCCAGCAGCTCTGGGGAGGATGGGATTGCCCCCGCCCGAGCTGATCCAAGGAGCAAGGTAGAGATCTCTAGTAGTGTGTCCCTGAAACCAGTGGTCCTCTCGGTGGCTTGCCCTGCACAAGACTTGAAACCCAACCCACCGATCCTGGGGGTGGGGCCCCAGAGCTGTGCGGTTCAGGAAAACCTCCCAGGTGACTCTGACGCCTCCCACCTCCCCGGGGTGGAGCCTCACAGCTTCCAAGGACGTTTTTCAAATAATCCTTCTTTTAGCTTGGTTCTGCGTAGGAGCAGATGGTTTGAAGCTGTGCTGATGTTCTCTACCATTGGCCGAGGGGAGGAATCTGTGAGCTGAGGAACGTGTGTGCAGGTGATGGGTCTGGATCTAAGGGGTTAAGGAGAGTTCACCGAGAAGGGGGGAGAATCACCTAATCCTGCATGCATCACTTTCTAGATTATGAAAGTAATACATGGGCCTTAGGAAAATTCAAATAAATATAGAAATACATACGGTTCAAAAAAAAAAAAAAAAAAAAACGAAAGCTCCCTCCCCATCTCCTTCCACATACTCCTCAGAGGGAGGCACTTTGGCAGTTTGTGGTATATTCTCCCAAATCTATAAAGAGCTCATCCTTGGCCGTTTAAGGAGACCGTATGCTTGAGTGGATAGACGCACTGGATTCCCAAACAGACTGCGGTTCAGATCCTGATTCCTCTCCACCCCCCTCTAGTTCCTTCAACAAATAACGTAGTTGGCTCTTGCTTGGTTTCAAGCTGTTTGAAATGCTGGGGTTGCGACCCCCGGGCCCTCAGGGACCTTGGGGTCCTTGCAGTGGGGACCTCCGACCGGAGGGGGTGAAGGGGTGCAGATCATCAAAATGACGATCAAAGTGACGACGAGGTGCGCGTCTTCTCTAGTTCAGACGGGGTGGTCAGGGAGGCGTCTCCTCCGAGCTGCGCTGGAGTCGAGGCCTGGACGCGGATGGAGCCTGGGGCGGGGAGTGTGCAGGGGGGACCGAGGGAGGGCGAGATGGGAACGAGGTGGGAACGCTGGAGGACAGGAGGTCAGTGGGGTGGAGCGGGAGGGAGACAAAGAGGAGGGGGTCTGAGAAACTAGCGATTCTGGGCTTGAAAAGTGTCCTACGAAGCGCTCGGGCGCGGCGGGAGGGGGCGCGCGGCAGGTGGGCGTGGCGGAAGGCGAGGTGGCGGCGGGTGGGCGTGGCGGCAGGGGGTGTGGCGGAAGGCGAGGTGGCGGGGAGTGGGCGTGGCGGCAGGTGGGCGCCCGGCCGGTCGGCCGGGGGCGGGGCGCGGGGCGGGGTGGGAAAAGGGAGAAAGCGCGGCAGGGGGCGCTGGAGAACCAGCCCTGCGGAGGCGGTGAGGTGAGGACGGGAGGTGGCCAGGCGCTGTGGCTGGGCTGAGAGCGAACCTTCTGTGAGCCTCAGCTTCCCTAGCTCACAAATGGGGACGATAACTCCCGACCTCGCCGGATGGCCTTGAGGAATGTGCAGCAGGACCCTCGGCCCGCAGCCCTGCACCTCCTAGAGAGCGGTTACCGGTCATTGCTATTGGTCTGTTCTGTTACTGGTAAACGTAAGTTAAATAAAACCTGGAAACGTGGAGTTTTATCTTTTTCCTCATTCCTTTCTTTTTTAATGTAGATTAATTTTGAGGGCAAGAGAGAGAGAGAAAGCACAAGTGGGGGAAGAGGGGCAGAGAGAGGGAGAGAGAGAGAGTCCCAAGCAGGCTCTCGCACACTCAGCGCAGAGCCCCACGCGGGGCTCGATCCCGCGAACCTCGAGATCATGACCTGAGCCGACACCAGGAGCGGGAGGGCTAACTGACTGAGCCACCCAGGTGTGGTGAGTTTTACCTTTTTCTAAACGTTCACCTGTCAGTAAAAGTGGGGGAAAGAGGTGTTGACCGGTCCCGGGGCACAGGATCCTGCCTGTCCCAACGCCGAGGAGTTGGAGCGTGTCTGGGTGCAGAGAACCAGGGTGCAGAAAGTTCTCGCCCTGCTGCAGGGCGTATGGAGGCCCTTGAGTGGGTTCTGTCGGTTCTCACTCACAACTGAGTGAGCAACCTCCTCCTTGCGGCCTTGCGAGACCCCCTTCCCTTGTGGCTGCTTCTAGCACTGAGCTCCCAGCCCGGGTGCCTCGCCTTACCTCTCCTGCTTCCTCTCCACTCAGGCCCTGCTCAGCCTCTCCTGGATTCCGGGAGCCGTCGGTCACCCTCTTTGGAAAGTCAGCCTTGAGCCTTCGGTTACCTACCCGCTCTGCCCATTTGTTCAGTCAACCTCCTGGCAAGGCCTTCCGGGTGCCTGACCTTGCAGCCGGAGGGCCTGAGTGGCAATCCTGACCCTGGGGGCCGGGGAGAGAGCCAGGCAGGCACATCCCAGACCTGAGCTTGAGAGCGCTCTGCGAGGGGGTGGGCAAGGGCCGAGGGGGCTCGGTGCCCAGGTCTCATCCACAGAAGATGAGGGGCTGTCTTAACTCCACCGACACACCAGGCCCCCAGTTCCCCCAGTTCCTTCCCAGGTAAGTCGCTAACCACCCTCTGGGAGACAGAGAGAGATGTGCCCTGCTGACCTGACCCCAGCCTCCCCCGCTCCCCACATTCAGAAGCCCTGCGGGGCTGGCTGAACTCGAACTAGTGATAATAATCCGAATGCGGACGGCTAGCCTGTGCTGGGCACTTAGTACGAGCCAGGCCCTGTGCAAGGCGATGCCAGCTCTCTGACATGAGCATTCAACCCACTCTCCAGACGAGGGCAAGGTGAACTCACGTCTGTCTGATAGCCGCCCTTGTCCTGCTGTTCGTCTTCCCCGCCCTAACATGCTGAGAACCCCCAGCCTCCCGTGTCCTTCTTGCTCTGCGTCCACACGCCCTCCGTACCAGATTCTTCTCTGTTCCACTGCTCGGCTCCCCCCTTGCCCCAAAACACTTCCTTCTCTTGACTCATCCAGTGGGAGGCTCACTGTCCTCTCTCCTTGGCAGTCTTGACCGGGTGTTTGGGGTGCCCAGAGCTGGCCCTAAGGGTCAACCCCACTCCTGCACTTGTATGGTTGGCAGTCCTGGGGATCTTTCTTGCCCTTCTTTCGTGGGGGCGGGGACTCTGTTCCGGCCGCTTCCTTCCCAATGGGCCCCTCACTGGGCGGGTGTCATGGACGAATGTATGGCCTTGGGCAACATTCAAGACTCTACATCCATGTCTCCAGCCCAGAACCCTCGCGGACTCCAGACCTGCCTCTAGCAACCTTCTGGACCCTGGTTAGGCGCGCCAATTCCCTCCCTCACTGCGCTGCCCACCTCTGACCCATCACCTGCCTCCAGGCCACGCCATTGCTTAATGACAGTCCTGCCTTTTGCCTGCACATCTTCATGAACCTTGTGGTCTGTAGTCACGGTCTGTAACTTTGCTGGTCAGGTGCCCCATCTGTGAAAGGTTTCTGAGCGTGTGTCCCCCAGTATGTCGTCACTCATTCGTTAGTTCTAAACCGTGGCCAAGCCTTCAAGATGGCCCCCAGGAAGTCTCACCTCCCAATATTCACACCCTGAAGCGTCCGACTTCAGCTCAGGTCACGATCTCACGGTCCGTGAGTTCGAGCCCCACGTCGGGCTCTGGGCTGACGGCTCGGAGCCTGGAGCCTGCTGCGGATTCCGTGTGTCCCTCTCTCTCTCTGTCCCGCCCATGCTCGTGCTCTGTCTCTCTCTTTCAAAAATAAACACACATTAGAAAAATATATATTAAAAATATATAAATAAATAAACCTTACAAATATTTTATAAATATATATAAATATTATGCAAATATTTTCCTGCCACACTCCAGTGGATGACCTTGTGACTTCCCTGGGGTGCATGTTCCCCATTTAAAAAAAAAAAATTTTAATGTTTATTTATTTTTGAGACAATGCGAGAGACAGAGAACAAGCAGCAGAGGGGCAGACGGAGGGAGACACAGAATCCAAAGCAGGCTCCAGGCTCTGAGCCGTCAGCCCAGAGCCCGACACGGGGCTCGAACTCACGGACCGCGAGATCGTGACCTGAGCTGAAGTCGGACGCTCCACCGACTGAGCCACTCGGGCGCCCCGCATTCCCCATTTTGGAGACTACCGTGCTTCTGAGTGACCTTCAAAAATCCTCACCCTGACGTTCAAGGCTCCCAGAGTGGTCCACACTACCTCTCAGTCCATTTCCCTTGTGCTGCTGTTTCCTCTCTGCAGGGTCACTTGCTCATTAATTACCAATGATAAAATCCTACCTGTTTTTACTGGCCAACATTAGAGATCTCCTTTCAGGAGCTTGCCTGCCTTCTTTCCTTCCTTCCTTCCTTCCTTCCTTCCTTCCTTCCTTCCTTCCCTCCTTTTTAATGTTTTTAAGTTTATTTATTTTGAGAGAGAGAGTGAGCCGGGGAGGGGCAGAAAGAAGAGGGAGAGAGCGAATCCCAGGCCGACTCTGCGCTGTCGGTGTAGACCCCGACTGGGGGCTCGAACCGTGAGATCACCACCGGAGCCCAAATCAAGAGTCTGACGCTTAACCACTTAACCGACTGAGCCCCTCACCAGGTGCCCCCCAGGAGAAGCCTTTCGCGATCGTCCCGGAGGTGAGAGTGCCAGGTTCCGAGCCCAGCCTCCTGCGTTGCTCTGGTCATGAGTTCCTCAACCAGCAGGCAAGTGGACCCAGAGGGGACAGGGTCGCTTTGTGTTGAGGCAGAGCTCTAACGGTGGCCCCCAAGATTCCATGCCGTCATCCCTGGAACCTGAGTATGTTAAGATACATCACTCTCGTGATTATGTTATGTTATGTTTGGTTGACCTTATATAGTGTCGTGTATACACAACTGACCTTAAGAAGATTCTTCCAAGTGGACCTAATCTTTTTAATTGATTAATTAATTAGTTAATTAATTAATTAAAAATTTTTTTAACATTTATTTATTTTTGAGAGACAGAGAGAGGCAGAGGATGAGCAGGGGAGTGGGGGAGAGAGAGAGAGAGAGAGAGAGAGAGACACAGACAGAACCCGAAGCAGGCTCCAGGCTCTGAGCTTCAGGGCAGAGCCCGAGGCGGGGCTCGAACTCATGAACTGTGAGACCGTGACCCGAGCCCAAGTCGGGCGCTTAACCCCCTGAGCCCCCCAGGCGCCCCTGTTGCGGACTCTGGGGGTGGAGGGCTCCCGTGACAAGGAACGCGGCGGTCTGCAGGAGAGGGTGGCCCCCGGGTAACAGCCAGCAAGGAAAGGGGGACCTGAGTCCCGCAGTTGCGAGGAACCGGATGCCGTTGACCCCCTGAACGTGCTCGCAAGCTCGTTCTTTTTCTCCTTCGCCTCCAGAAATGAGACGAGGTCCTCCAGCACCTGGATCTCAGCTCTGTGAGACCCTGAGCAGACAGCCCAGTTGGACGTCTGCCCTACAGAACTGTGAGCTGACAAATAGGTGTTGTTTTAAGCCACTAAGTTGGGGGTACCTAGTTACTCAGCAAGAGAGAATTAACACAAGAGGCCCTATGTCCCCGAAGTCCTCGCATAATTTAAGATCTCTCTATCTTTTTTTTCTTTTAAGTAGGCTCCATGCCCAACTTGGGGCTTGAACTCACAACCCCAAGATCAAGAGTCGCACGCTAGACCGACTGAGCCAGCCAGGTGCCCTTAAGATATATATTCATTTTTAAAAATTTTATTTTAGGTTTATTTATTTATGTTGAGGGCGAGGGAGAGGGAGAGCATGAACAGAGGAGGGGCAGAGAGAGGGAGAGGGAATCCCAAGCAGGCTCCGAAGTATCAGCCAAAAACCCGACGTGGGGCTCGCAAACTCACAAACCGTGAGATCAGAACCTGAGCCGAAATCAAGAGTCAGATGCTTAACCGACTGAGACACCCAGGCGCCCCGAAGATACATATTAAAGGAATAAATGCACAGGGTGGATGGGCTCTCGGCCTAAAGTGTCACCATTGTGGCCCGGTGTTCTTTTTAGCTACTTTTCAGTTTCTTAGGACCATCTCTGGTATTTTGCAGGAGGCTCGCCCGTAAATTAGCGGCCCCAGCACATGCATCATGTTGTTTGTCTGGCTTTCTTCACAGTGTTTTTTCTGAAACCAGATTTCAGGAACACCTTACTCCAGTAGAACGTCCAGTACAAATCATAAGTGGGCAGCTTTTCTGCAGTTTTATGAAGGGGACATAGCCATGCAACCCGTGTCCAGGTCAAGAAGCTGAACATTTCCATGGGGCGCCTGGGTGGCTCAGTCGGTTAAGCGTCCGACTTCGGCTCAGGTCACGATCTCACGGTTCTTGAGTTCAAGGCCCGTGTCGGGCTCTGTGCTGACAGCTTGGAGCCTGGAGCTGCTTCGGATTCTGTGTCTCCCTCTCTCTCCACCCCTCCCCCGCTCATGCTCTGTCTCTCTCTCTCTCTCTGTAAAAAATAAATAAACATTAAAAAGGGGCGCCTGGGTGGCTCAGTCGGTTGAGCGGCCGACTTCGGCTCAGGTCATGATCTCGCAGTCTGTGAGTTCGAGTCCCGCATCGGGCTCTGTGCTGGCAGCTCAGAGCCTGGAGCCTGTTTCAGATTCTGTGTCTCCCTCTCTCTGACCCTCCCCCATTCATGCTCTGTCTCTCTCTGTCTCAAAAATAAATAAACGTTAAAAAAAAAATTAAAAAAAAAATAAATAAAATAAACATTAAAAAAAAAAAAAGAGCATAACATTTCCATTACCCAGAAGCCCCTATGTGCTTCCTGCCGGTCACAGCTTCCACAGTGAAGTGCTTTCGGTCACTGTTCTGACCAAAGCAGCATAGGTATGTTTGCCCGAATAAACCGGATTGTGAGCGATGATATCAGAGAATGTGAACAGCCCAATAGTCCCCGAATTACTGGCCTGGCCGCAGCCCCAGCGCATGCAAACAGCAGGGGGCTTTTCAGGACACAGGAATGAGGGTGTACCCAAGGGTTTCTTTTTTTGTGTGTTTGTTTATTTTTTTTTAATATTTACTTTTGAGAGAGAGAGACAGAGAGTGCAAGCAGAGGAGGGGCAAAGAGAAGGGAGACACAAAATCCAAAGCAGGCTCCAGGCTCTGAGCTGTCAGCCCAGAGCCTGACACGGGGCTCGAACCCACGAACCGAGAGATCACGACCTGAGCCGAAGTCAGACTCTCAACCGACTGAGCCACCCAGGTGCCCCTGGGGCTTTCATTTTGAATGTGAGGACTGTGTTCCTGAGAGCTCATATAATGTAAAACTCTTGTAATAAAGTCTAGTTCTGTCCTTGAAACATAGTGTTTGCACACTTTCCCATTTGGGGCCTAAAGTGAGACCCATGAACATCTTTAATATTGCCTAATTTCTTATCTTTAAATTTTTATTATTATTTATTTTAGAGAGAGAGCGCGTGTAAGTGCGAGCAGGGGAGGGGCAGAGAGAGAAGGAGACACAGAATCTGAAACAGGCTCCAGGCTCTGAGCCGTCAGCACAGAGCCCGCTGTGGGGCTCGAACTCACGGACCGTGAGGTCATGACCTGAGCCGAAGTGGATGCTTAACCGGCTGAGCCCCCGAGGTGTCCCAGTATTGTTCAGTTTCTAAATTTGCATAATCTGAATTCATACATGCCTCCCTGAATCCCCTGTGGGGCTGGGAGGGTCTGTGCTTTAAGGGTCTGAGACCCCAGGGCCCAGCCTCGGGGATGGTTCAGGATCCAGGGTCTGGGTAGGCTTCCCGGGGACAAAACACGGGTCCTGGAATCAGGCGGCTTACATTCCAGGCCTGCCTCTGCTGCTTCCTTGCAGTGTAACCCTGGGTAAGCTCTTACCTGTCGGGGCCTCAGTCTTCTCATCTGCAAATCGGGCTGGGCTCTGGGCTTTAAGAGAGGAGTTAAGGGGTGAAAAGCCTGGGTGCCCAGTAGGAGCCAATGGGAGCTTGTTAGCACCAGTCCCAGGTGGGGTGGGGAAAGCCTGCTCTCTCTCCCGCCTGTCCCCCCACCACCCCCAGGCTGCTGGGGGGGAAGGGGGGGACTTTGCTCCCAGGGAGAGTAAAGCAGCAGGCCCCAAGGCTGCAGGGCCTGGCCTCTGAGCTTCACAGGAGGGCCGGGGCCCCTGGCTCAGATGCCAGGGTCAGAGCCCGGATTGGGCAAGAGCGGAGCTCGGGGGCCCCTGGTCCCGGTCAGGGATATTTGGAAACACCCACGATTCTGAGAAATTTAGCGGCAGGAAGTGAAAGGAGGGGCAGAAGGAACCAGCAATGAGCACCTCTGGCCCCTACTGACCTGGCTCCCCATCCCCAACCGAGCAGTGATTAGTGGGGTGTTGGCTGGGGCCGGCATGGGGGGGGTGCAGAGCAGGAGATTCCCCCTCCCCGGGGAGGAAAGCGGAGGCCTCCCATCCCCCACTCCCACCCCACACATGCCCTGAGTTCCAAATCCTTTCCCACCTCTGTTTACTGTCCAAAGTCCCAGGCGCTGGGGATGCCAGCTTCAGTGTTGGGACACACAGACCCAGAGACACACGGACCTAGACTCGCAGGGCTCAGGGCCCTCGGAGGGACCCTGTTCCCTCCTCTCCCATCGTCCGGGGCTGTCCGCGCACCCCAAGTCTCTGGGCTCCAGCCCCCTTCTCAGCCTGGGATCTGCACAGCGTTGGGGGATCCAGGAATCCACTTCAAGACTGCCAGCAAGTAAAAGGGGAAGAAAGGCCGGGGCCCCGACCGGGGTGGGGAGGGGGCTGGGCGGGAAAACCTCAGAGGGGTGAAGTTTGCATGGCAGGCCTGGGAAAGAACTGGAGAAAGAAGAGAGGTTTTCACGTAACCGCCGATGACTTAGAAACGGACTGGACCCCGCACCGTCCGGCTCCATTCGGCCCCAGCCTCAGCCCTAACCCCAGCCTTGACCTAGGCCCAGGTCCAGCCAGCCCTATCATGACAAATGACTATCAAGACCTTCAGCATCTGGACAACGAGGACAATGGCCATCAGCTTAGACAAGGTAAGGGGACGCCTCCTTGCGTTTCGGACAGGTGACAGTGAGGTGGCTCTTGTCGCCTTGACTCAGCTCCTGCTTCCTCCTGTGAGCCCTGACCTGGCCTCTGGGTCGGCCCCACTCACAAGAACACGGTCCGCTCCACCTCCGCTAGCCTCCTGACCCTTGCCACGTCACCCCCTGGCCAGGACCTCGGAGGGTGTGGACCCAGGGGACCAGGGGACCAGGAGTACGTGGGAGCAGTTAGGGCTGCCTTCCTTGCCTCTAACACCTGGTGAGCCTCGGCCAGGTGTGAGAGTGTGTGCGCATGGGGTGTCTGGGACCAGGGGACAGGGACAAGGGGCCAGACTTCCATGGGGAGGCTGAGGCCCTCGTCAGACAACAGCCACCCCCCCCCCCTTTGTTTCTCCAGCGAGCAGGGATGCTGTTTGGGCTGAGCAGGAGGGTTCTTGGGGATGGGGGTGGGGGGAAGGGGCTGCAGGGGAGCCCCCCCCCCCAGGTGGGAGCAGCTTGGGGGGCTGTGGCTCCTCTGTCTTCTCTCCTGGAGCCCAGCCAGAGGAGAAACCTCCTCCTCTTTCCCGGCCTTGGGTGGGGGGGGACAGAACCCTCCCCCCAAAACTAATGTAGTTCATCAGCTTCAGTGACACAGTCCGGCCACTAGGTGTCAGCAAAGGCTGAGGGCCCCGGCCGGCTGGGGCAGGTCGGCGCTCTGCACCCGCTCCCAGCCCTCCTCCCGGCCTCTGGTCGCTCAGGGTCGCCTACCACCGGGATTTCTTTCTTTCTTTCTTTTATTTTTTAATCTTAATTTATCTTTGAGAGAGTGAGATAGAGACAGAGCATGAGCAGGGGAGGAACAGAGAGAGAGGGAGACACAGAATCCGAAGCAGGCTCCAGGCTCCGAGCTGTCAGCGCAGAGCCCGACGCGGGGCTCGAACCCACGAATCGTGAGATCGTGCCCTGAGGCCGAAGTCGGACGCTTAACCGACTGAGCCACCCGGGCGCCCCAATAACGGATTTCTTCATCTGTAGGGCTCCCTGGAGAAGGAGCCTTCGCCCGCTCTCCTCCCGGGACCCCGTCCCTGACACCCGGACGCCCTGTCTTGCAGCGCCACCTCCGCCCCAGCGGCTCTTCCGGAGACTCTGCTCCGGACCCTGCTTCCTCCTGCTCTCCCTGGGCCTCGGCCTCCTGCTGCTGGTGGTTGTCTGTGTGATCGGATCCCAGAGTGGGTGCCCTGGGGGTGGGCGAGGGGGGGGGGGTGCAAGTGGTGAGAGAGCGCTGGCGTCTGTGACGGGGGTCACGGCCCCCTCATGTTGCCCCGTGCACCCCCCCCCCCCCCCCCAGACTCCAAGCTGCGGGACGAGCTGCAGGCCCTGAGGGTCACGTTCAGCAACTTCACGGCGAGCACGGAGGTCGAGGTCAAGGCCCTGAGCAGCCAGGGTGAGGGGTCCCTGGGGCTGCGGCTGGGGGGGAGGGGGGCCCGTGGACCGCTGGGGATGTCGGGACGCTGAGCCAGCCTCTCCCCCAGGGGGAAGCGTGGGCAGGAAGGTGAAGTCGCTGGAGTCCCAGCTGCAGAAACAGCAGCAGCAGCTCAGCGAAGGTCAGAGCGGGGAGCGTGCGCGCACGGGCGCGTCGGACCCGGGGGGTCCCTCCGGCCGAGCCCCGGGGGCCTGTGACTCCTCGGGCCCCAGCGCGCCGAGGCCGGGCCCTTCCCAGCCCCCAGTGTCCACACTGACCCGCCCCGCCCCCTGCCCGCCCTCGCCCCCCACCCCCCACCCCTCCCCCCCAGATCACTCCAGCTTGCTGCTGCACGTGAAGCAGTTCGTGTCGGACCTGCGGAGCCTGAGCTGTCAGATCGGCGTCCTGCACGGCAACGGTGAGGGGGCGGGGCGCCCGCCGGCTCGCCCGCCCCCCGCCCTCCCCCTCCCCGGGCCCCGCCTCAGCGCCCCCACCCTCCCCTGCGCCGCAGGCTCCGCGGCCTCCTGCTGCCCGGTCAACTGGCTGGAGTTCGAGGGCAGCTGCTACTGGTTCTCCCGCTCCGGGAAGTCCTGGCCGGAGGCGGACAAGTACTGCCGGCTGGAGAACGCGCACCTGGTGGTGGTGGGCTCCTGGGAGGAGCAGGTGAGCTTCCGGGGCTGGGGTGGGGGTGGGGGGCTCCCGGGAGGAGCGGGTGGGCCCCTGGGGGGGGGGCGGGCTCCGGGGAGCGCTCACCACCCCCGCGCGTCTCCCCAGAAGTTCATCCAGCACCACATGGGGCCTGTGAACACCTGGATGGGCCTCACCGACCAGAGTGGGCCCTGGAAGTGGGTGGACGGGACGGACTACGAGAAGGGCTTCAAGTGAGTGCGCGCGCCCCGGCCCCGCGGGTCCCCGGGGGTGGCGGAGGGGGGAGGGGGGCCCGGCTCACATCCGCGCGTCCCCGCAGGAACTGGAGGCCGGAGCAGCCGGACGACTGGTACGGGCACGGGCTGGGCGGGGGCGAGGACTGCGCGCACTTCACGGACGACGGCCGCTGGAACGACGACGTGTGCCAGAGACCCTACCGCTGGGTGTGCGAGACAGAGCGGGACGCGGCCGGCTAGGAGCACCCCCGCCCCCTAATTTATTTCCTTGGCGCCCCCACCTGCCGGACGATGCTGCTGTCCCGGGTGGGGGGCGGGGATGGGGGCCCGTCCACCTTCTCGGGGGTGTTTGATCTGGGATTTTAAGGGGAGTTTCGGGGACGGTGTCTGAGGAATCACGCTTGGAGGGGCGGGGAGACGGCAACCCGCTTTCCGCGCTTTACAGGTGGTTGTCAACGTGTTTCAGAGGCAACAATGAACGGAATATTCTAAACGTGCCTCGAGTTGTCTGCTTCTTGGGCGTTAGGAATCGGAGCGGGCTGGTTGGCAGGAAGCCAGGGGGACCCGGTGGGCTTTGTTAATCACAGGCGTGCGAGTTGGGGCTGTTCTGAGGCTCCCCGAGAAGGTGTGCTGTTTCTGGGGACCACAGCGCCTGCAGCCAACGCCCTGGGACCGGAATCACCCGCATGGGTCCAGGGCGGCAGAAGCTTCGAGTGAAACTCCCTGATGTCTGTCGCGTGCATTACAGCGGACGGAGCAGTGTCCACGGGCCACAGACGCAGCAAAGCTGAAGATAAGTCTGCTCTGGAGAATCACCAAACGCGCAAAGACAACCAGTGGAAGAGAGGCCCCCAAATAAATAGAATCCACAGCCCAGGATGGGGGTTCACAGGAACACTTTTTTTTTTTTTGAGACAAAATCCCATGAGAGGCAGAAAAAGAAAGAGGGGCAGAGACAGAGAGACAAGCAGGGCTCACCCCGGGCTGGGCTCGTGCTTACCCAGAGCAGGACTTGAAAAGGAATAAAATAAACCCTTCAAAATAGAAGGCCGGGATGGATTTATCTATCTATCTATGTATTTATGTATTTATTTATTTATTCATTGAAAGTTTATTTTTGACGGGTGCCTGGGTGGCTCAGTCAGTTGAGCATCTGACTTCGGCTCAGGTCACAATCTCACAGTTTGTGGGTTCGAGCCCAGCGTCGGGCTCTGTGCTGACAGCTCGGAGCCTGGGGCCTGCTTCGGATTCTGTGTCTCCCTCTCTCTCTGCCCCTCCCCTGCTCACGCTCTGTCTCTCTCTGTCTCTCAACAATAAATAAAAGTGAAAAAAAGTTAAAAACTTAAAAATTTTACATTTAAACGTCTAAATTTTTAAATGTTAAAAAATTTTTAACGTTTATTTATTTTTGAGAGAAAGAGCACACATGAGAGGGGGAGGGGGAGAGAGAGAGAGAATCCCAAGTAGGCTCCACACTGACAGTGTAGAGCCCCACGTGGGGCTCAAACCCACAAACCGTGAGATCATGACCTGAGCTGAAACCAAGAGTCAGACGTTTAACAGACTGAACCACCCAGGTGTCCCAGAAGGCAGGGATTTATTAAAAAATCATCAACCACAGCATATACATCCTATTCAAGTATGTGAGGACATTTAAAAAAAAATCTGAGCAAATACAGGTCCATAAAGCAAGTTTTAACAAATTTCAAATAATGAATGGTCACTATAATGAGCAGAAATATAAAATTCCCATGTAAATCATTAGCAAACCCAATCAAATGATGCATTACAAAGATAACATGTGGGGCACCTGAGTGGCTCAGTTGGTTAGGTGTCGGACTTTGGCTCAGGTCATGATCTTGCGGTTTGTGAGTTCGAGCCCCGCGTCGGGCTCTGTGCTGACAGCTCGGAGCCTGGAGCCTGCTTCGGATTCTGTGTCTCCTTCTCTCTCTGCCCCTCTCCTGCTCATGCCCTGTCTGTCTCTTTCGAAAAATAAATAAACGTTAAAAAAAATTAAAAAAAAAATAATAAAAGGCTTAGGGAGTACAGAGACTAGATTAATGGAGTACAAAAGAAAAAAATTACATAATGCAGAAAAAGGACTTGGCAAACTCCTTTAGGACCTTAGCTGCTGCTTTTTTTTTTAAACATATATATTTTTTAATGTTTATTCATTTTTGAGGGAGAGAGAGAGAGAGAGAGAGAGAGAGAGAGGGCATGAGTGGGGGAGGGGCAGAAAGAGAGGGAGACACAAAATCCAAAGCAGGCTCCAGGCTCCGAGCTGTCAGCACAGAGCCCGACGCGGGGCTCGAACCCACGAACCGTGAGATCATGACCTGAGCCGAAGTTGAACGCTGAAACGACAGAGCCACCCAGGCGCCCCAGGACCTCAGCTTCTTCTATTTGTGGATGTCCAACCTCAATATATAAATTCCATCAACGTTCCAAGATGTCTGCCTCGCTGCAGCCATGACCCATTTCTGGCACGAGAAAGAAAAAAAGAGGCAGAGAAAACTTCTAGAAGCCGTGTGCAGTTCAGGTACATCTCTTTGATCAGAACCAGTCCCAGGGCAGCAGCCCCAAATGCAGCTGAGAAGTGGACTCTGTATTTTGGGGGCGGGGGCAAATTTCAGCGAAAAGCCAGGGGGACTGAATTCATGTGGAACAGGGGTCAGAAAACCGCGGCCCTCACCCGTTTGTGTAAATAAAGTTTCATTGGAACACGCCAGGCTCATTCGTTTCTATATTGCTGGTGATTGCTTTCATGCTGTAAGCAGAATTGAGCGGCTGGGAGAAAGCCAGGAAAGCCAAAAATATTTGCTGTCTGTTTACAGAAAATGCTTGCCGACTCCTGGTGTACAGTAAGGGGAAGAAGGGATATTGGGGTCAGCTAGAAGTTTCTGCCATGCTACTGTTGGTGCTGCTGGCTTATTTCATGCGAGGCAGCCTGGTCAGACTGCAGAAAACAGGAAAAGGCATCCGAGTTGTAAGAATCGGGAAGGAAGAGACCATCTCCAAGGAAAGTCAATACCAATAACAAACCAGGAGACCTCCCTTGGGCTCAGGTCATGATCCCACGGCTCGTGGGTTCGAGCCCCGTGTGGGGCTCTGTGCTGACAGCTCAGAGCCTGGAGCCTGCTTTGGATTCTGTGTCTCTCTCTCTCTCTCTTTCTGCCCCTCTCCCACTCATGCTCTGTCTCTCTCTGTCTCAAAAAGAAACATTAAACATTTTTGGGGGGGAAAGATTCTATTGTATTTTATTTTTTTTCAAAAAATTTAAAGCTTATTTATTTGAGAGAGACAGAGACAGTGTGAGTGGGGGAGGGGCAGAGAGAGGGGGAGAGAGAACCCCAAGCAGGCTCCATCCACACTGTCAGTGCAGAGCCCGACGTGGGGCTCAAACCCACGAACTGTGAGATCATGACCTGAGCCGAAACCAAGAGTCGGATGCTCGACTGAGCTGGCCAGGCGCCCCTGGAGGATGTTTTAATAAAGGAATGATTTATGAAGGTCTGAGCAGGATTCGGGAAGCCACGTGAAATAGGACAGAGCCCCAAGCGTCCCAGCAGTGGGGAGCTGTGAGCACCTCCAGGAACCCAAGAAGAGGGAAAGCTGCGTGGAGAGCCCCCTCCCCCAACAGGAGCTGTGACTGTCAGTCTGTTGTGACTTTCGGTTGCAGGAGGCAGCTAGCTCCCAGCTCGCAGGCAGGGAGGGAGCTGGAGGAGTCAATGTCCTCACCTCCCTCCTCGTCCTCCCTCTGATTTCCTGCCACGGCTGGAAGCCAGATGGCAAGGGAGCATTTGGATGCAGGTACACAGCACAGCCTCCGAGGCCAAAGAACGACGACGCAGAGAAGGGTAGACGGTGGATGTGGAGGGACACATGGAAGGCACACACACACACACACACACACACACACACACACACACAAAGGAAACCGATTTTAGAAGGAGCAAAGGATATAAAGAGGCGAGCCGCAGAGAAGGAACTTCTGAGTCTCATCTCATGTAATGTAGCTTCAAACCTCGACGAGCCATGTCCGGTGCTGGCAAGGATGTGGGGAAACAGGGAGCCTGATGCCCGCCCGCTGGAGAGCAAGTAGGGTGCCATTCTGCAAGGCATTTAGCGGAATCAGGAACGCACGGACGCCGTGATCCCCGCAACTCTACTTCCCGACAAACATCCCAGAGACCCTCCCTCTCGCTGGCCCGTGACGGGACACCACGAGGATGTTTCCAGCAGTGCTCTTGGGTACCAGGAGCCGGAGGCGACCTGTGTGCCTGGCATTTGTCAACAGCGCCTATGGTGAGGCCGCTTGGGAAACAGCATGGGGGGTCCCCAAACGTGAAAGGGGCAACCCACTGCTGGGTACGTATCCAGAGGCAACGAAATCAGTATCTCGAAGAGGTATGTGCACCACCATGTTGATTACAGAGTTATTCACAACAGCCAAGATATGAAAACAACCTAAGCGTCTGTCGAGAGATGCGCTCATAAAGGGACTGCGGAATCTAATACCACAGAAACTATTAGCCGTGAAAAAGGACATCCTGCCATTTGCACCAACGTGGATGAAAGGGGAGAACGTTTCTGTTAAGTGAAATAAGCCGGACAGAGAAAGGCAGACACTGCATGGTCTCAGTTAAATGTTCAATTCTTTTTCTTTTTCTTTTTTTTTTTTCTTTTATTTTTTTAAGGTTTATTTATTTTTGAGACAGAGACAGAGCATGAACGGGGGAGGGGCAGAGAGAGGGGGAGACACAGAATCGGAAGCAGGCTCCAGGCTCTGAGCCGTCAGCCCAGAGCCCGATGAGGGGCTCGAACCCACGGACCGTGAGATCGTGACCTGAGCCGAAGTCGGACGCTCAACCGACTGAGCCACCCAGGTGCCCCAATTTTATTTCTTTAAAAAAAATCTTTTTTAACGTTTATTTATTTTTGAGAGAGAAAGAGAGAGAGAGCACGAAGGGGAGAGGGAGACACAGAATTCGAAGCAGGCTCCAGACTCCGAGCTGTCAGCACAGAGCCCGACGCGGGGGTTGAGCTCACAAATTGCAAGATCATGACCTGAGCCAGTTGTTCACTTAACCAGCTGAGCCACCCGGACACCCCAATTTTATTTCTTTAAAAATGTTTATTTTTGAGAGACAGAGAGAGAGAGAGAGCACGTGAGTGCAGGAGGTGCAGAGAGAGAGGGAGACAGAGGATTCGAAGCAGGCTCTGCGATGACAGCAGTGAGCCTGATGTGGGGCTTGAACCCACGAACCGTGAATCCTGATCTGAGCCCAAGTCGGACACTCAACCGACTGAGCCACCCAGGGACCCCTTGAACTCAACTCATAGAACCAGAGGGTTAGAATCGTGGTGGCCAGGGGCTGGGGGAGGGGTGGGGAGTAGGAGACGTCGGTCGAAGGGCACAGAGTTTTGGTTATAGGTGAGTACGTTCTGGGTCTCTGATGTAAGGCATGGTGATTATAGTTAATAACACTGTGCTGTAGATTTGAAATTTGCTGAGAGAGTAGATCTCAAGTGTTCTCGGCACACACACAAAAACGGTAACTACATGAGGTGATGAAATGTGCTAATTAACTTGATTGTGGGGACCCTTTCTCAATTCGCATGTGTATGGAAACATCACATCCTACGCTTAACAGCCACAGCGTGCGACCAAAATGTAGATAATTCTCACACGTCACTCATACCTCAGTAAAGCTGGAAAGACAGTGCTTCCCACAGAAAACAGACATGTACACACAGCACTGTGGAGACACCTAGAATCAGCCCTGGACGAAAAAATTAAAACACGGAACGCGGTCTAGGACACGACGACAGTGACAGAAAGCAACGGTCCACGCCCGCAGCAGCACCACGTGATTTCCCAGGATCCACCCGTCTTCAAGGCCGCATCAAACCCCTTCAAGCGTTTGCTTAAGGAAGGGAGGAGAAGACGAGGCCCAAACAGGACTCAGGGAGACATCCACAAGGTGGACAGACTCGCACAGAGCGCGGCCGAGGGCTGGGAGGCTCGGATCTCACTGCTGGTCCAGAAGGAAAAGTGTCCGGGTGAAGCCCCTCCCCCACACCGCCAGGCTCCTTCATGGGGACAGGCGAGAACCGGTGGCTACAGACAGGGCCCAGGCCATCGGGAGTACTTCCGGAGGTGGATCCAGAGCGAGTACCAAGAATAAAAATATTAGAAAGGAGAAGGTCAAGTTTTTAAAAACATTTGCAGACACGAGGCCTCTCTTAATGTGAGGCAGCGGGAGCCACACAGCATCACCTGTGAAACGTTCTTCTCAGAGGACCTTGGCCCCGAATGCGGTTAAACTTCTGGCCCCAGCTACCCGGTTAGAGGAAATTCAGTGGGCTGGGGAACACGCACACAGGCGTGCATTCCCTCAAATCCGGAAGGTGGAAGGTCTTATGAAGCCGATGCCTGGTTTATCCAACAAATAAGTGAGGAGAAGGAGAAGGAAAAAAAAAAAAAGAGCGGGGGAGTTTTCCTAGATGAAAAGAGCCTTAAGAGACATGCCTAGTTCATGCCATGCGGGGGGACTTTGGACTGTGATTTGAACACACCAACTGTAAAAAGACGTCAGGTTAACTGGAACACTAACTGGGTAAGGCAACCTTGTCAATGACTTTGGTATAATAGTATGCGGGTAAGAACATGAG
The DNA here is from genome assembly GCF_046562875.1 of Panthera onca. NCBI lineage: Eukaryota > Metazoa > Chordata > Mammalia > Carnivora > Felidae > Panthera > Panthera onca. The sequence continues at coordinate 18,494,648 of NC_138352.1, read as the reverse complement.
CCTCTATTTTAGAAATGGGCGCTGAAACACCTCCAGGTGAAATGGGGTGTCTGAGATTTGCTCTGAACGAGGTGAGCAGGGCCCGGTGGGGGTGGGGGGCTAACGCAGAGGCTACAGAAGTGGCCACACGCTGGTAATTGTTGAAGCGAGTGACAGATACCTGGGTGTCCGTCCGATGGGTCTCTCAACTTCGGTACACATTTTGTTCACCGAGCGCAAGCAGAGAACGGGCAGGGCCTAAAGATACGGCTTAGCCCAAACACAGGACACGATAGATTTGTTACAAGCGCGCTCCGGGGAAATCAGATTTTGCTTCTGCAGAAAAGAGGGACAGATTTGACTCCGCTAAAGTTAGAAACAAGCGGCAGACTTGGATGCAATATTTGCAACATTTATAACAAGTAATAAATGTCCAGAGTATAAAGAACTCCTACAAAATGGGGGGGGGGGGAGAAAGCAGAGGATAGTGTAGTAAATATTTGTCATCTCCGTTTCCGGGAAGACGTCATTGTGTGCAAAGTGGGGGCCCAAGTAGCGGAAAGGGGCCACATGGGTCCTCTCACCTCCCCGGTGTAGCTGGGGGCCTGCCGGCACCTGCTTGTGCCCCCGGCTCCTCTCTCCCAGAACGTTGTCTTGAGTGGACGCTTGGAGACGGGTGCTAACAGTTCCAGTGCAGAGGGAAGGGTCCTCCTTAAGGTCTTAAAGAAATTCGGTTGAAAGCATTCAGTCTGCAACATAATATGTACAATGTATTCTCGTCTATGGAGCTTCCCCGCCCCCCAAACGCCCACGATTGCTAAATATTTCCATATATATATGAAATTGTGATTATGACTTTTCTCCTGGGTATTCATCCTCTCCTCTCCGCCTCCATGGAGCCCTTCCATGTTCAAAGACTTTCCCATGGGGGTGGGGGGTGGGGAACAAATCCCGGCTTAACCCCCTGGCCCCTCTCCAGCCACTGTTCAAGGCTCCTCTACTGCCTCCAGCGAGCCGTGTTTTCGGGAATAAGGGCGGGGCTGTGACTGGATCCCGCGGGTGGCAGGCCGGGGAGGGCTGCGGTTTTGCGGGGGAGTCACAAGCTTGTCGCAGCACTTCCGCGCGCGGCAGGGCGCCCCAGGCTGGAGGGCCGCGGGGCGTTCGGGTTACAGGCGGAGACGCGCGCGCGCACCCGCACACATGCGCGCGCACGGGCGCGCTCGCTTGCACGTACGCGCGCGCGCACCCACACAGGCGCACACATGCACGCACCCGCGCGCGCACCCGCTCCACGGTCGCCGGGAGTTTTGATTCGCCCGCGAGGCTCTCGGGCCCGCGGTATCCAGCCCTGCCGCCGCGCGGCCCCGGGAAGGGCTCCCCCAGGGTGTCCGCAGGGACTCCCCGCGGTGACCCGCGCAGTGTGCGGACCGCACGCCCGGCTGGGCCCCGCCCCCGGGTCCTCCCCGGGTGGAGGTGGAGGCGAGGGAGGCCTGTGGGCAGCAGGGAGGCCAACAGACCGGCTCCAGCGATGCTCCCCCAAGACTCGAGTGTCTCGCAATGAGTCAGAATCCCACGGGAGGGCCCGTCTTGGCTTGAGTGTCCCCAAAGCAGAGCCTGGGGGAAAGGCTCGAGGGAGGGAGTTTTCCTGGCAGCGGATTCCAGAAAGCAGCGAAGGAGCCCGGGGCGCTAGACGGGAGGGGAAGACGGGGCTGGCCCGGTCTCCGAGCGCACGGAGCGGTGGAGGGCAGCAGGGAGCAGTCCTCCCCCAGCCCGGGTCCCGCTGCGTGTTAACTCCGGGGCAGCTCTGGGCTCGGTCTGTGCCGGTCCCGGGCTCCTGGTGGCGCTCGACAGGCTCGACTGGGCAGAAGGTCAGGCGGCGCCTGGGGTGGGTCGCTGCCGCGAGAGGAGCGGCCTGAGCTGGCAGGGAGGGACGCGACGTGGGGTTCCGGAGGAGAGTCCCCGGGGCCCCGCACCCGAGCTCCCGAAAGAAGGTTGAGGACACCCAGCAGCAGGAACAGTAATGGTGGGAAAGGACTTAGGAGACACTCAATGTGTGTATGAAAATAGCTGTAAAACTCACGAAAAGCCACAAAGAGCCTTGGATACACACAGACAACTTCTTCCTGGCCAGCGAGGCCCCAGAGTGCAGCGAGGTCCCTGCTTCCTAAGCTAATCTAGAAATTCAGGGTTATCTGAATCCAAATTCCTCTGCGGTTTTTTTTTTGGGGGGGGGGCGGGGGGAGGGAATTTGACAACATGATTCTAAGTGTCTCTGGAAGGATACAAAACGTGCGCAAACAGCCTGCAGGAAATTTTAAAAAGAACGATAATCAGGGGGCTTGTCCCATCATGTATTAAAATGTAAAGTAAGTCATTAGAGTCTCCTTGCGGGGGGCACAGGAACGAACAGATGGGGTCACACAGAAGAGAGCCCAGAAGTGGATCCAGAGCATGAACTGGGGCTGTTTTGTTGGTGACAGAAATCCAGTGGGAACCAGCTGAAGCAGAGAGGGGAGTTTCTCCGGCTGGTGGAGTAGCTCACGGGATTGGGGGGGGGGGGGGGGGGGCGGGGCGTCGTGCAGCTGAGCCTCAGGAATCAAAACGGAGGCTGATCCAGGAAGTTCTCTGGATCAGTTCTTTCAGGGCTTCAAGCCTCCTTATTTTTGCTTATCGCAGACCTGCTTGTCCGTCCTTCCCTCTCCCTCTGTCTCCAAACACCCACAGACACTCATGGCGGCGGCTGCAGTGACCACATGGAAAGGAGGGGAAGAGACCGCAGAAATTCGGTGGGGGGGGGGGGGGGGAGACGAGGTTGGAGGTGGGGGTGGGCAAACCAAAGAATAGGCATCTATTTGCGTCAAAACATATACAAGAATTTAGTAGCTACTTGGGACATGGTAAGAAATCTATGTTTGCTCTCTGTCCCCAGTTCCTGACACAGAGCTCCTAAACCCTTTGCAATTTCCGGGGGTAAGAGGAACGTCTTTGGTTCCAATGAGGTGACCTTGGTGGTGTCCTGGAGAGCTTCAGGTTGGGGGCTGGTCACCATAAAAACCAAGCCATATTTAGAAGCTGGGGACGTGGGGTGCCTGAGTGGCTCAGTCGGTTAAGCATCTGTCTGACATGGGCTCAGGTCATGATCTCACGGCTCGTGAGTTCAAGCCCCACATCAGGCTCTCCGCTCTCAGCCCGGAGCTGGCTTCGAATCCTCTGTCTCCCTCTCTTTCTGCCCCTGCCCCGCGTGTATGCACGGGCGCGCTCTCTCTTTCTCTCAAAAATAAATTAAAAAGAAAGAAAAGAAGCTTGTGACTTTCAGCTCACCCCATCCTCCATGGAAGAGAGAGGCACTGGAGATTGAATTATAACAAAGTATCCGTTCTGAGCAGGGGGAGAGGGGCACACCCGACTTATCCGGTTGGTCAGAAGTGCAGGTGACAGTCTGGGCCCGCAGATGGCATCTGAGGTGGAGGGGAAGCAGCCTTGTGGGACTGAGCCCTCAACCTTGGGGGGGGGGCGGCGGGGAGGGCGGTCTACACTCATTCTGGGTAGTTAGGGTCAGAACTGAATTAGAGGACACTCGGTTGGTGTCCCACTCACTGACCCCATCAAATTAAAACAATATTTGATAGGGCGCCTGGGTGGCTCAGTCGGTTAAGCGGCCGACTTCGGCTCAGGTCATGCTCTCGCGGTCCGTGGGTTCGAGCCTCGCGTCGGGCTCTGTGCTGACAGCTCGGAGCCTGGAGCCTGTTTCGGATTCTGTGTCTCCCTCTCTCTCTGACCCTCCCCCGTTCATGCTCTGTCTCTCTCTGTCTCAAAAATAAATAAACGTTAAAAAAAAATAAAAAAAAAAACCCACAATATTTGATGATGCAAATAATTCACTTCTTACGTGCTAGCCCTTTCTCGACGCTGAACGGCGGGAATGATACTTCTCAAAAAGTCTGGTGCAAATGGTAACATTTCATATTAAAGGGATAAGAAATGGTAGCATTAGTCCAGAGGTGCCCTGGTACTCCTCATGTTGTTTGTTTTTACGTTTACTTATTTTTGAGAGCGAGAGAGACAGAGCACAAATGGAGGGGGAGGGGGTAGAGAGAGAGACAGAATCCGAAGCAGGCTCCAGGCTCTGAGCTGTCAGCACAGAGCCCGACGCGGGGCTCGAACTCACAGACCGTGAGATCATGACCTGAGCCAAAGTCGGGCACTTAACCCACGGAGCCACCCAGGTGCCCCTACCCCTAATGTTTTAATAAGAGGTGAAGAACGCTGCAAATTTCTTTTTTTTTTTTTGTTTTTTTAAAGATTAGGTTTTTAAAAATGTTTATTTTCAAGAGAGAGACAGCGCAAGCCTGGGAGGGGCAGAGAAAGAGAGAAGGGAGAGACAGAGGATCCGAAGCAGGCTCCGTGATGACAGCAGAGACCCCGAGGCGGGGCTCGAACTCACGAACCGTGAGACGGTGACCTGAGCCGAAGTCAGACCCAACCAATTGAGGCACCCGGGCGCCCCAGGACACAGCAAATTTCAAAGCTGAAAACCTTTTCTGGGAGATAAAAGCCAGAAAGCTGCTTCTCACCCCTGAAGTCACGTGTTTTGCCATAAATAAAGTCTTTCAAAATAGCCGCGACAGGCACTGCACCTGTGTGGTGGAAACTATCCGTGGATTGTATCTTCGTGCCTCTACGTGATGCAGTAAGTCTGATTGTTCAGGAAAGTGTTGCTGCCAGTTGGCTTTCCCTAACGACCTGCCCCCAGACGCCGTGGATGCAGCACAGCGCATACCTGTAGCGAACTTTATTCTATATTCAGATTTTTCTATTGTGGAGCTTCTGTTGCCATTTTCAGCAGGATAATAATAACAGGTACACATAGCTCCTTCCGTAATCTCAAACCCACTGAAAGAGACACTGAAATATGTCTTACTTAAAGGCAAATGCATTCAGTTCATTTCCACGCGGCACGTGATAGCGACGCGCCTACGCACTTGTTCCTTCCTTTCCAGATCAGCAGTTTGGGACAGCGTCTGAGGGTCGATCAGCCTCCCTGGGGAGACGGCCCGCAACCGTTCCGGTGACTGTCTCACGTCGGGGAGAAGACATGAGCCAGGTGAGGGCTGTGCTGGCAGAGGCACAGAAGGTCTATGGCGTGTCTGTTGTCTCCTCTGTCACTTTCAAGTGCACGTTGGGGCCACATCAGCTAACCGGTGCCAACAAACGCCTGCAGGAAGCCATTCCACCGGCCACGGCAGGGGGGAGGGCAGGGGCAGAGAGGGAGAGGCTCCGTGTCTCGTGATGCAGCGGGCTGCTGCTCCGGAGGGAGAAGTGACCGGTCCCGACAAAAGATGGAAGGGAGAAACCCACCCGGCCGAAAGCCTCTGAAAAATCCCCTGGTCACTGGGACTTTTGTCTTCACACGTGATGCCCCTTTCTCAGTTTTGCTTTTGATTTCATTAACTAACTGGTGGCTTTTAGGGATTTTCGGTACGTCCTTCTCCACTCACTGCCGGTGACCTTGGCCGTATCCAGTATGAACCGCAAACGAAAGAGGAAAAAAATCTCCCCCCCGCAGCTCTTGTAGCCAACTCTCCGCCCTTCGAAAATTAAACCCGCGTGCATCCAGGGACATGCCCAAACAACGCGAGGTGGTCACACTTATGCAGAAGGCCCAGATTCCTGCCCCGTGTGGCTGCTTCTTCGCAAATCCTGCCAGGCGCAGCCGGTCAATACTTCCCCCAGAGTTTCCTTGACCCGTCACGGCCACGTGGGGGAGCTCTTCTCTCGAGGACATCAAAGGGGCCCACAGGACCGTCGCACTGTCCTTCCCTTGTCACAGTCACTGCCCTCTCAGTGAGGTTGAAGCAATGATAATGCATCATGACAAGCCCTTCCGACTGCATTCCCGTGCTCTCCCTAACGTCTGTCTGTCTGGCCAGACCCTGGGGAAATGCTTCAGCCCGCTTTCTCTCTTCCTGCGCTGAGCGGCTGCCAGATGCAACCCCCAAACAGCAACAGACAGGCTGACCTTACGGTGGCGACCAATTTCCAGGGAGTTTCAGAACACGCCCCCCCCCCCCCCCCCCCCCGCCCCGGCTCTGCCCGGGGTTCTGTGCCTCAGCCGGCTCTCCAACTCTTCACCCCTGCTTCGCGCCCTCTCCCTTTCACCTGGCCACCTGGCTCCCTGCCTCCTTCTCCCCCAGGCTCCATGGCGCCCCCGCCTGGATGTGCACCCATCCTGGGTCCTCCGAGGACGCGTGGGGGGTCTGATGGCCGGGTGGCCTCGCAGGCGATTAGGGAATCTGCCTGTGCTAGTTCTGAAGCCGGGTGCTCCCGCCCTGGCCTGTCCCCACCGCCCCCGGGCGGTCTCCGGGGAGACCCTCTCGGGGAGCAGGGCCGTAAGGTCCCTGAGTCACTCCAGCAAGGAAGCTTGTCACCCCTGGATGGGACGTCATGGAGAAACACTCCCTGTGAGGTTAGACGGCCTAGGTGCGTGGTGGCAGCGTAGCCGGCCCCACTCACCTTCCCACGTTCAAGTGCACGGTCTGCGGAGTTGCGCGTGTGTCCACGCCTGCCTGCGCTCTGGGCGTCCTCGCTGCCCCTCGGCCGCCCACCTGCCCGCCCCGGGGCTGCTCTCCTCTGCACACCCGGCGTGTCCTCTCCCTCCGGAGTCACCCCTACGTCAGACACCCGCCCTGCTGACCACAATTACTGCGGGGGCCCCTTTCCAATGTCATGACTCGACCTCGTGGTTCTTGCTATGCCTGCAAGACGCCCCCTCGGCCACAACCGGCAGGAAGCTTGGAGAAAATAAAGGTTTATTCCTTACAGGAGACCTGGAAATGACACAGCCACTCAGTGAGGTGTGCGGGGGGCTTTTTACTGGGCTCCAGGGGGGCCTAGGGCTTCTCGGGCTCCCCCTATTGGCGAATTTAAAACATCAGCGTGGGAATTTAAAGCCCAGGGAAAGACAAAAGACGAATGGCCTTAATGGTCACTTACTGAAATCAACCAAGGGCTCCGGAACAAGAGCCTCAGTGCAGGGAGGTGGCTCTTCATCTAGTGTGTTTGTCGGGGAAAGCCTGCTTTGGAGGGGATGCTGCTTTTTTGTATGAACGAATTAATCAATCAATTAATTGATTAATTAATTTGTTTTCGAGAAGGAGAAACACAGAGGGCGAGTGGGGGAAGGGCAGAGAGGGAGAGGGAGACACAGAGTCGGAAGCAGGCTCCAGGCTCCGAGCTGTCGGCACAGGGCCCGTCGCGGGGCTCGAACCCACGAACCGTGAGATCATGACCCGAGCCGCAGTCGGGCACTGAACCGCGGGAGCCCCAGGCACCCCGAGGAGTGGCTGCTTCTGTGAAGGGGGTTACTTGCAGGCAAGCCCTGAGTCAGGACTCACCACACCCTTCCAGCCCTAAAACGCCTTATCCGCTGGTCCAGCACCACTGGCCAATGAGTCGCTCTGGAAATGGTGTCACAGGTGGGAAGGGGTGCGGGGCAGAGAGGACATGGCGGGGAGGATGGGAACACGGCGGGCAGGAGGGACAGGACAAGCCGGACAAGGTGACAGGACGTGAGGATCCAGGGTTGGCCATTCCTGGCCACCTGCCCATATGATGGCAGGGGGCCTCTTTTCTGCTCCTGTTCCGGGACAAGAGCCACTTGGTGTTAGGTGTCGGGCTGGGGCAGTGGGACCTGGAGAAACCAGGCACACAAGGACAGGTCACCAGGGAGTGTGGTTACCTCCTGCATTAGTCAGAGCTCGCTGCGGAGGGACTGACAGAAGCAGCAGGAATTTATTGACTCATAAAACCAGGCCCTGGCAGGGCAGGGGTGGAGCTGATCTTTGACACTCCTGGAGGGAATCCCAGGCTGCCTGGACAGCCGCCCACCCCACCCCTGCCGGCTGCATGTGTGCATCACCCCTCCCCTGCACCTGCAGCCACAGCACCGGCGATTCTGTGGGAACGTTTTCACATCTCCGATGGGAACGTGTCTCCATAAGTCGGCTTTAAACTCTTTGCCTGAAAATCATATAAAAGGAGTAAAAAGAAAAAGAAAATTCCGTCTTGAGTGCCACTGGAAACTAGACACGCAGCGTGCCAAGTCAGACAAGGCAGAGCCTGGGATTGGGAGGGAGGGAAGAGGGGACCTGGCAGGAGGGGGAAGGGTCTGCGGCCTTCGGGGCGCCTGCAACACTTTCTAGCGTCTCCCTGGGGGACAGCAAGAAGCAGGAACTTCAGGGAGCAAGGCTGGCGGCCTCACCGAGCCCCCCCACAGTTGTCTTATCCAGAGGAAGCACCCCGGGAGAGCGCCTCAGGGCTGTGACGCTGGGGAGGCCGCTGTGCGATTGCCCGGGACAATCTAACCCGTTTCATGACAGTTTACCCAGAGACACGTATGCGGAAAACGGCAGTAAAATTCACGACCAGAGGAGGAATGCCCACCAGGAGAAATGTTGCCATGGAGCAGATGAAGACGGTGACTAAACATGTAGTTCTGAATCCGGAACATTCGCTAAGCAGGCAGCATACATAATACGTAATAAATCTCTCCATTCTATACAGACACGCCATATATCCTGGACATGACCTGCAAAGGCGTCTAACGTACACATGGTTGGAAGGTCTGAAGAAGGAAACATAATTGGTAGAGCAGACGTACATTTCGATACATAACTCACGCAAGCCTTCCTCAGATGAGTCTATATTTTGGAAGAGAAGCCTGGATGCCAGAGAAAAACTGGTCAAGGATATTGAATTTTATTTATTTATTTAAAGTTTGTTTGTTTATTTATTTATTTAAAGTTTATTTAAAGAGAGCGAGAAAGATCGCATGCGTGGGGGAGGGGCAGAGAGAGAGAGAGGGAGGGAGAGAATCCCAAGCAGGCTCCGCGCTGTCCACGCAGAGCCCGACATGGCGCTCGGTCTCCCCCACTGTGAGATCGTGACCTGAGCCGAAATCAAGAGTCAGAGGCTTAACTGACCGAGCCACCCGGGCGCCTCCAAAAATAAAGAATTTTTTGAGCATCCAGGAGAAAAAGGGCCAAGCCACTTACAAGGGGATAAAGACCCAGCCGGCCTTGGATGTCCACAGACCCACAGTGAGCGCCAGCAGAGATGGGACAAGATTCTCAAGGAGAGCAAACATGAGTCACGGTTTTATAAAAAGGCCACAGTTTTCCGTCCTACTTCCCGCCTCCCCCTCCTCCCCTGGCAACCACTGATCTTTTCACTGTCTCAATATAGTTTTTCTTTTTCCAGAATATATCGTTGGAACCCTATAGTGTGCAGCCTTTTCAAGGCGGCTTCTTTTCACTTAGCAATAGGTATTAACATTTCCTCCATGTCCTTTCGTTGCTTAATAGCTCATTTCTTTTTTGAATAGTCCATTGCATGGGAGCACCACGGTTGGCTTCTCCAGTCACCCCCTGAAGGACATTTTGGTTGCTTCCAATTTGGGGCAGTTATGAATAAAGCTGTTAGAGACATTCATGTGCGGGTTTTTGTGTAGACATAAGTTTTCAACTCATTTGGGTAAATACCTAGGACTGTGATTGCTGGATTATATGGTGAGGGTACATTTAGCTCTGTGAGAAATGGCCAAACTGTCTTCCAAAGAGGTGAGACCATGTTGCATTTCCAGCAGCCGTGAATGAGAGCGCCTGTTGCTCAACCGTCGCCAGCCTCTGGTGTCAGTGTTCTGGGTTTTAGCCACTCTGTATGTGGTGGAATCCCACTGTTGTTTTAATTTTAAGTGCCCTCACGATATACGATGTCGAGCATCTTTTCATACACTTACCTATCATCTGTATGTCTTTGGTGAGAGGTGACTGTTCAGACGTTTCGCCCATTTTTCAATTGGGTGATTTGTTTTCCTATTGTTGAGTTTTGAGGGCTCTTTGTAAATTTTGAATAGAAATCGTTTATCAGATGTATGTTTTGCAAATATTTTTCCCCAGTCTGTGGCTTGTCTTTTTAATATTGTCAATAGACAATTTTGGACATACACGATTTGAGGAAATATTGTTCTCATGAACACTTCTTGGAGAGATTACTAGAGGATCAACTCGGGTCAACCAAGGAATCACTGGGTGCATTTTAGTAAATGGAGGGTAGTGAGTATCGAGTATATTTACCACGAACTAACACAAAAGTTTGGTGGTAGGGTTGGGAGAAGGAAGGAGGGAAGTTGAGGATATAAGCTAATTTATTCATCATTCATAAAAATAAAAAACAAATTCAAAAAGCTGGATCATTTCCACAGAAATGTTATTTGTCAGAAGAGAGAGAATATAAACAGGTTTGTTTTCAAAGTTTACTTATTTTGAAAGAGAGAGAAAACACGAGTGGCAAAGGGGCAGAGAGAGAGGGAGAGAGAGAGAATCCCGGAGCTTGATCTCACGAACCTGGAGACCATGACCTGAGCTGAAATCAAGAGTCGGACGCTTAACTGACTGAGCCAACCAGACACCCCCAAACAGGGGTTTTTATAAAAGAGATACAAAAAGTTTTCCGAGAATCACTAGCTTCCCCCAAAGGATTAGACTCAGATGATTTCACAGAAAATCCTAACAGAAGAGATTTTTGGACACTATTCCAGGAACAGAAAGAGAGGGGAAAATCTCCAAATTATTTTCATTAAGGCAGTACAATGCCAAAGATTGATAAAAATTACACAAATATATTACTGGCCAGCCGCCCACCTGGCTAACCTGTGGCTTGGTGGGGGACATTTGGATACAGATACGTAAGAGGGAAGATGATGTAAAGACACGGGGAAGACAGCACCCGCAAGCCAGAGAGAGAGGCCTGGAACAGATTCCTCCTCGCGGCCCTCAGAAGGAGCCAACCCCGCCATGACACCTTGATCTAGGACATCCAGCCCCCAGGACTGTGAGAAAACATATTTCTGCTGTTCAAGCCCCCCAGTGCGTGGTGCTGTGTCCCAGCAGCCTAGCAAACGACGATCGCGTCCTTTGTGGGTGGATAGCATACAATACGCAATACGTGGTCACCTCGGAAAATCTGGAATGCCACAAAAGAACCAAATCCACCAGTAAAAATTCCCGTCCGTACAAATTAGGATTAAGTAATAAAACCCCAGGAGCGGGGACTGTGCTCATGAACTCCGGGTTGGGGACTCCCCGTGGATTAAATTCCTCCTCTGCAAGATGTCAGCATCGGCAGAGAAGGCCGGGACGCAATGAGATCGCTGCTTTGACCAGTGACATCCAGGCAGAGCGTTGACCGTGAAGCTCGCCCCTGCCCTCTCAGGACCCCCTGGCCCACTCCTGCCGTTTCTAGGCCAGAGGAAATTCCTTCTCATAGGGACCGACCCATGCTGCCTTAGCCAGAAGGTGGTGGAGGGCCTTCACCATCAAACAACTTTTGTTGTATTTTTAGTTTAAAAAAAACATTGTTTAATATCTATTTATTTATTTATTTTTGAGATTTTGAGAGAGAGAGAGAGAGAGAAATGTGTAGAGTACGAGCGGGGGAAGAGACAGAGAGAGACAGACAGACACAGAATCCGAAGCAGGCTCCAGGCTCCGAGCTGTCAGCACAGAGCCTGACGCGGGGCTCGAACCCACGGACGGAGAGATGATGACCTGAGCCGAGGTGGGACGCTCGACCGACTGAGCCACCCAGGCGCCCCGGTGTGGTTTGTTCTTTTGTTCGGAAATGCCTGGGTGAGAGAAACAAAACTCCAGCAGGGAGCTTTTAACTTTGATTTGGATTCTGTCGCCCTCTTTCTTTTCTAGCCCTTTCTCTCCGGCTTGGGGCTGAGGGCTTTAGTGCCAGGGGTGACCCCCCGGCCACTCTCACCAGCTTCCACAGCTGCTTTGCGCTGTTGTGCAGGGAGAGAACAATTCACAAATGTAAAGTACACAATTCGTTCTTTAAAAATCAATCCAACTGACAATAGCTTGTTTTTGACCTCACAACTGGTGTTCTTTGTTTTGGATGCTGTTTAGAAACGAAATGAACATATTCCAATGTTCTTTAACAAGAGGACGGTTCTCAGTTGAACAATATGGTTTGTTGTTCCAGGGAGGTGCTCAAACCTTAAACAAACAGGTCGTTTCGGTACACTGATTAATTGTATTTTTACTGCAAACATTTAAGGATCTCAGAAAACAGAGGGTCATGTTCCACGGGTGGGGAGTCAAAACTTGGGTTTGTTTTAGGAACAAATGAACTCTTCCTTATCAGCACTTTCTGGGCTTGGGGGTGTGAGGTAGACGTTTCTTTTTATTTGTCTTATTTTTTTCATGTTTGTTTATTTTTGAGAGAGAGGGAGAGAATAAATGTGGGACGGGTAGGGAGAGAGGGAGACACAGAATCGGAAGCAGGCTCCGGGCTCCGAGCTGTCAGCGCAGGGCCCGACGCGGGGCTCGAACCCACAAACCGCGAGATCATGACCTGAGCCGAAGTCAGACGCTTAACCAACTGAGCCACCCAGGCGCCCCAATAAGGCACACATTTAAACCCAAATTAACCTGTCTAACCTGTTATAAACACGTAAAACGAATTCCGCATCACGAGCACAACGTACAGAGACGTTAACAACCAAACCTACCATGGTTTCTAACGTGAAAGTTTGTATTTTTCGTAAGTTGCTCAGCCGTGGGTGTAAGAAAAAAGTCACTTCCTCAAATAAATGAAGGCTTTTGATCTAGCCGTTGGCGAAAACACGGCTGGACCTTGAAGGCGTCATGCTAAGTGGACTAAGTCAGACAGAGAAAGACAAATACAAAAAAAAAAAAAAAAGAAGAAGAAGAAAGAAAAGAAAGACAAATACAGTATTGATGTCCTGTATTTGTGGAATCTAAAAAACAAACAAAATGGAACTCATGAGCTCATGGGTCCAGAGAACAGACGGGTGGCTGTCGCGGGTGGGGGGTTTGGGGGGGAGGTGAAATGCTTGTGGGGACTCAAAAGGTACAGACTTTCAGTTACCAAATAAGTAAGTCACGGACATGTGATATAGAGCATGACGCTTATGTTTGTTACTACTGTAGGCCAGGGGCGCCTGGGGGGCTCAGTCAGTTGAGCGTCTGACTCTTGATTTCGGCTCAGGTCACGATCCCAGGGTCATGGGTTCGAGCCCCGCGTCGGGCTCTGTGCTGACAGCTCAGAGCCTGGAGCCTGCTTCGGAATCTGTGACTCCCCCCCTCTCTCTGTCCCCTTCCCAGCTCATGCTCTGTCTCTGTCTCTCAAAAAATAAATAAACGTTAAATAAAAAAGAGTCTGTTTAAAACAATACCGTATGGCATATTTGAAAGTGGTGAAGAGAGTGGAGCTTCCAAGTTCTGGTCATAAGAAATACGTTTTTGATGCTATGTGTAGTGACAGATGTTAATTAGATTTATTGTCGTGAGCGTTTTGCAAGATACACAGCGACGCTGCCGATGCGGACGTTGTAGACGCTGACAGCGCAGAGCCTGCTTGGGATTCTCTCTCTCTCTCCCCCTTTCTCTCTGTTCCAGCCTCTCTCGCCCCCAGCCCTGTTCGTGCTTTCTCTCTCTCTCAAAACAAACAAACAAACAAACAAACTTAGAAGTTTATCACATCCTGCCTTGGATTAGCGGTTTGTGCATTTGTCTTAACCCTTATTTTTATTGAGGGGTCTACACGGACAGAACAAGTCCACTGCTACCCCCCATGGAGCTCTCCCAGGGCAGGGCAGTCCCCCTGGCTCCCACTCTGGGGAGACAGCCCCTCCCACGGGGCAGGACCACCCGCCCCACCCATGTAGGACCACCTGCCCTGGCTGCTGCCCATGCGGGGCCCTCCCTCACCTGCTGTCCATGCGGGGCCCTCCCCCCCTGCTGTCCATACGGGGCCCTCCCCCCCCCAACCCCGCTGTCGTCCATGCAGGACTCTCTCCCCGCCCCCACCCCCCCCCCCCCACCGTCCATGCAGGACCTTGCCCCCCGCCACCCCTGCTGTCCATGCGTCCACGTGGGTGCTTTCCCCGGCACCGCCCTGGGCTTTCTCGGCAGCCGCAGACTCCTCGACAAAACCGCCTCAGGGAAACCTCAGAACCATTTCCTTAAAGGTCAGGGGCAGGTGCAAGCCAATCTTCACCCATCACAACTTTAAGAGCCTCACTTAGCAAGCTTTTGAGAGAAGCTCGGACTGGTTTTGTGGCTGCAAACTGGCCTGAGCCAGAGGCAGAGATTCTGGGGGGGGAAGCAGGACCCAGGGGCTTCCGCCCCCATCGGGCCTCCTGCCCTTTCCCAGAGTCTGTTGCTCGAAGGCAAGCCGGGACCCGGTACCCTTCTCGCACCCCCCACCCAGAAGGTGCCAGGCCCCCAGGGGCCTGCTGCCCAGCCCCTGCTCCCACAGCCCTCAGCCCCCACCTTGGGTCCTTCTGACGCCTGTGCAAGCCCTGCTGTCTCCAGACTGGGGCTCGGCCCTGGGTGCTGGGATCCCGATCTCAGGGCTCGGGGTCGGCTCGAGTGAGTCCCCCAGCCCGTCCCGAATATAAGCCCCCCCGCCCCCCACCTTACACCGTTTGCCCCACATTTGGTGCCACATGAGTCCTACCCCCCGGTCCCCCTTTGGATTCATCTCCCAGGTTGTCCCCCACCCCCTTGCACGCACGCACCTCTGGTCCCCATCCCTGACCGCTGGGCCCCAGCCCCCCCACCAGGGCCATGCCGCTGCCGGTGACCCAGCCTGCCAAGAGCTTTGCTTCTAATTAACTTTTAATGATGACACATGGCACCTGGTTACACACACGAAAACCTTTTTTGTTTACTCAGGCGACACGTAAAAATTGCTCATAAATCCCTTTCAGAGCTCGCAAACATTCTCGCTCAGCCAGAAGCCCTGCGAGCCTCCCCTCAGCTGCGAGCAGCAGCGGCCTCCCTCCTGGGAAGAGGGGAGGGGAGGCGGGCTGGGCTCCTCTCCAAGGGCCCCAGCGCCCGGCTGGCTGAGGGGGTGCAGGCAGGCACAGGGGCCACAGAGCTTCTTTGAAGCCTGAGACTGGTTTGTCAATTATACCCCAACGAAGCTGAACGAATTAACGTTCAAGTTAATTGCAACGAGAGAGACAGGCCCCAGGCTTTTTCCTTTGGACAAAGGTGTCCCTCCCGAAGGGACAGAGGTGGCCTCGGGGAGACTGGGCTGACAGGGAAGGACGCCACATGGCTCCGGGGGACCACAGACTGGGGGGGGGGGGGGATCGGGGAGGGGCTTAAGCAACAGACGTTTGTCTCTCACAGTCCTGGGGGCTGGGAAATCCAAGGTCAAGGTGCTTGCAGGTTTGGAGTCTGGTGAGGGCCTCTTCCTGGTCCGCAGACACCCAGACTTCCTGCCTCCTCCTCACAAGGCAGAAAATGGGGAGGTGCTGGCCTCTTCCTCTTCTCCTTTTTTTTAATGTATATATTATTTATTTATTTTTAATTTTTAATGTTTACTTTTTTATTAAAATTTTTTAAATGTGTATTTATTTTTGAGAGACAGAGAGAGACAGAGCACCGGCAGGGGAGGGGCAGAGAGAGAGAGGGAGACACAGAATGGGAAGCAGGCTCCAGGCTCCGAGCCGTCCCCACGGAGCCCGACGCGGGGCTCGAACTCACGAACCGTGAGATCACGACCTGAGCCGAAGTCAAGAGTCCGACTGAGCCACCCGGATGCCCCCAAAGTTTGCAAGCTTTTAGCTGTAAGAATGACCCCTTACTATTTAACGTTTCGCTTCAGCTGTTTCCTTCCTATGGAGGGAAAACCCCAGTTCTTCTTCTTTTCTTCTTTTTTAATTTTTAAAGTTTATTTATTTATTTTGAGAGAGACAGAGACAGCGTGAGTGGTGGAGAGGCAGAGAGAGGGGGAGACGCAGAATCCGAAACGGGCTCCAGGCTCCGAGCTGTCAGCACAGAGCCTGACGCGGGGCTCCAACCCACGAACTGTGAGATCATCACCTGAGCCTAAACCCAAAGTCGGATGCTTAACCGACGGAACAACCCAGGCGCCCCCCAAACCCCAGTTCTTTGGATACTTCTGGTCACCAGGCGTGTGGAGGTTTTTCCCCACAGCTCAGGGGCTCAGTCCCACAAAACTGCCCACACCCCACACCCCTGCTCTGGATGCCAGTTACAAGCCCAGAACCACCCGTGCTTCTGACCGATGGGTTATGCATCAGATGTTCCCACGCCCCCCTCCTTGGGTTTGATTAATTTGCTCCAGCGGCTCGCCGAACTCAGGGAGGTCCTTGCTTCTATTTGCCAGCTTATTAAAGGTCGTGACGAAGGCCACAGGTGATGGGGCGCCCGGGTGGCTCAGTCGGTTAAGCGTCCGACTTCGGCTCAGGTCATGATCTCACGGTTCGTGGGTTCGAGCCGCGCGTCGGGCTCTGTGCGGACGGCTCGGAGCCTGGAGCCTGCTTCGGATTCTGTGTCTCCCTCTCTCTCTGCCCCTTCCCTGCTCACCGTGTCTCTCCAAAATGAATAAACATTAAGAAGAAGAAGGAGAGAAGATTAAGGCAGAGACACATACAGAAGGGAGGCCATTTGAGGACACAGCAAGAAGGCGGCCGTCTGCAAGCCGGGAAGAGGGGCCTGGGGAGAAATCAGTGCTGCTCACAGCCTCTCTTCTTTGGCTTCAGTTTCCTTGCCCTGGAAGGAGGTAGCTGGCCTGGGGGTGGCCTTAGGTCTCGATCAGCTGGGATTCCGGAAGATTCTATGACCCATGTCTCCGGCCGTCCTCCGGAGGACTCTAACAGCGGCTCAGGACCTCTCTCCAAATTGACCCTTGACCCTGAAGAAATGCTTGCTGGGAAACATAGGAGCGAATGAGCGAAGAGAGGCGGTGGGGAGGGGCGAGGGCAGGAATGAGGCCGATGTGGAGGGGGACAGAGACCTGGAGAAGTCAGCAGAGGGCAGGGGGGACAAGGGGAGCCGTTTCGACTCTCCTCCCAGGGGAGGCTTCTCCCCTTGACCCTTTCTGGTGGCTTTCCTGGATTCCTCATTTTTGTGACTAGAAGGGTGGCGGGGGCCCAAGGTGCGGTTCCAGCTTCCCCCTGACCCCACCCCTCCTTTCACTTCCTGCCTTTGAAGTTCCCAAAATTATTGTTGTCTCCAAATAGTCAATGAGGGACCTGTTCTTCTGCCTTACCCCCCACCCCCAGCAGCAGGAAGCTGGGACCTCCCTCAGGGGCCAGGCACTGGGGGAGGTGAATGCAGATTGAGCACCCCCAAGCTGCAGGGGTGAGGGGAGGAGAGATTTCTCCGCAGCAGCTGGGGGAGGTGAAAGGAATGTGGGGAACAAAGGCAGATGAGAAATGGAAAGTCGTTCCTGTCTACAGTCCGTGGACAAGTCCTGAAAACAGGCAGAGTGACCTTCCTCTAGGAGCTCAGCTGTCGCAATGACACTTTGCCGGGGGCACGAGGCACTCTTAGCCCGACCCCCGGCCACCGACCCCCGCAGGATCCCGTAAGTTTCCTTTAACGGAAAAATTCCTCTGGAATCTTCCCCCCTGCAGGATGTGTGCTGGCCATCATCCTCCAAGCCTGTGGCCCCTGATGTATATCCGAAGGGTCTCATGACTGAGGTCTTACCAGATGGTGGCGATGACGTGTCCCCAACAACAGCTACCTCCCTCAAGGTCCTGGAAACCTTGCTTCCAAAATTCCTTAGAGACTAACACTGTCCTTGCCCCCCTCCCAACCTACCGTCAGTCACTCCTCACAACCCCCGTTGTGACCTGTCCCCGTGCTTTAATAAAACCACCTTTCTGGCACCAAAGATGTCTCCAGAACTCTTTCTCGGCCCTCGGCTCTGAACCCCACCGTGCTCGCATCCAAAGGGGCGAGGGAGTGGGTTTTGACTAAGCACCAGCCGCGAGGAGATGGGCTTTGCGTAGTGGGGATGTCAGACAACCTTCCCCTCCGCTCACGCCTCCAATTCCACGAGACCAGCACGAGGCAGGCAGTGTTACAATAATCCATTTCTAGCCAAAGAAAGCGGATTCAGAAACCTCAAGTAGCGTGTCCAGGGCTCCCTCGGGGCTGCTAAGGGACAGAACCCAAGTTCCCACTAGTGTGTGTTTGACTCAAGAGGTCACGGTTCAGGCAGGACTCACTTTTACGTGGGCCGGGCCGTGCGCGTTTGCTGAGTGGGTCGCGGGGTTGGGCACAGAGACCGAGGGGTGAGTCTCGTTGTCCCTGAGCCCAAAGGGCTGGAGTCTGGGCAGGGACGCAGAGTGTAAACACACGTGAGAAACAAAGGCCACGGGCTCACTCGTCCCACGCGCGCTCCCTGGGGACGGACCCCATGTAGGTATGGTCGCCCTGGGCCTGGGGAGCGAGGTGCCCGCCTCTAGGACGTGCGGAGAGGTGATCACCTGCGTACCCCAAATGCATGATCTAGTTCACGGAGACACGCGGTGTGGGAAAAAGAGAGCAGAGGAGAGGGGAGGGCGAGGTTGGTGATGATGGACAGGACACAGCCTCCGAGGCGGGAGCAGGGTGGCCGGGGCGGGGGCACCGCCTTCACAGCCTCCGGGGCGGGAGCTGGGGGACTGGGGGCCAGAGTGGAGTCAGGGTGGGGTCTCGGCGGTGGGGGCGGGGGGGGCTGTTGACTTCTCCTAGACGGCTTGCCCTAACTTCAGGTGGATTTTTGCTATTTGTGGCACATTTGTTTACAGAAAGGACTATTTACTGTTACTTTTTTTGTAATTTGAGAGACAGAGAGAGAACGATGGGGAGGAGAGGGGCAGAGGGAGAGAGAGAAGGTCTTAAGCAAGCTCCACACTCAGTTTCGAGTCACCCGATACGGGGCTCGATCCCACAACCCTGGGATCATGATCGGAGCCAACATCAAGAGTTGGACACCCAACCGACTGAGCCACATAGGCGCCCCTACGGTTACTTTGTTAAAAAAAATTTTTTTTTTAATGTTTACCTTATTTTTGACAGAGAGAGACAGACAGAGCACAAGCAGAGGAGGGGGAGAGAGAGAGAGAGGGAGACACAGAGTCTGAAGCAGGCTCCGGGCTGTCAGCACAGAGCTCGACGCGGGGCCCAAACTCATGAACCACGAGCTCATGACCTGAGCCGAAGGCTGACGCTCAACCGACCGAGCCACCCACGCGCCCCTGCTCGTTCGCTCTTGACGGTGATGCAAGTTGAAGACACAAAACTTTCTTACATAATCTGTCCCATTCGCAGTGCAGTTAAGCTCCCAGAAACATTTTAAACTGGCTTTACACACTCAGTGTATTTTATTTAAGGTATTTAAAAATGCTTGGGGACACCTGGGCGGCTCAGTCGGTTAAGCGTGTTTGACTCTGACTCTTGATGTCAGCTGAGATCATGATCTCATGGTTCATGAGTTCGAGCCCCGCATTGGGCTCTGGGCTGGCACTGTGGAGCCTTCTTGGGGTTCTTTCTCTCTCTCCCTCTCTCTCTCTGCCCCTCCCCTGCTCTCTCTCTCTCTCTCTCTCTCTGTCTCATAAATAAATAAATAAATAAGCCTGACCTTGAGCAAGCAAAACCTAACTAAGCAGATAAGTTAAATTAATATTCATAATGAATCTCGGGGTCTCTTAAACATACTGATGCTCTTACAAACACCGTCAAATTATTTCATATCCTCCAACTGAAAGCACAAGTCAAACGTCAAGTGCTTGATTTTATATTTTACTCTGATATCACAAGACTAACTTCAGGGACGCCTGGCTGGCTCAGTCGGTTAAGCGTCCGACTTCGGCTCAGGTCAGGTTCTCGCGGTCCGTGGGTTCGAGCCCCGCGTCGGGCTCCGTGCCGACAGCTCGGAACCTGGAACCTGCTTGGGATTCTCTCTCCTTCTCTCTACCCCTTCCCCGCTTGCTTTCTTTCTCTCTCTCAAAATAAATAAGTTAATTAAAAAAAGAAAAAGGCTATCCTTCCCTAGAGGGGGAGCTTTGCTATCGCACGTCAGCTGGGGTTGGGGATTCTTGCTGGTCCGAGCTGGAGACGCGGTGAGCCGTCTTCTAGTTGCTAAGCTAGGGTTAAACTCGCAGCTGTCATTCCCTGGGTCTCGTTTAATCCATTCCACATTTTTGGGGGGCGTCAGATTGGAGAGGATGGAATTATGCACACCCACGAAGGTTGCCCGGGCCTCCCTTCACTTCACTGCAGGGGAGGGGCGGTGAATACAGAATTCTTTACCATTTATTCAGCCTGGGCAGGTTCCGTCTCTACCACCTACCTGCAGGGTAGTTGACTGACTTGGCCACCGCTGACCTCACGTTCATCAGGACGACTTGCACTATTTTGAGAATCATTAAAAAACCTTTTTAAAAAATGCTTATCTACTTTTAAGAGAGAGAGACAGAGCACGAGCAGGGGAGGGGCAGAGAGCGAGGGAGACCCAGAATCCGAAGCGGGCTCCGGGCTCCGAGCTGTCAGCCCAGAGCCCGACGCGGGGCTCGAACTCACGAACCGCGAGATCGTGACCTGAGCCGAAGTGGGACGCTGAACCGACTGAGCTGCCCAGGGGCCCCCTGCCCGCCCAGTGCGGAATTTAACCGCTGATGAGCGGGGTCCATTCTCATTCTCGTGTCTTTGTAGGGGATTTCCCTCCCTCTCCAGTGGCTTCCAGAACCTTCCCTGGTATTCTGAAATTTCACAATGGCACCCTTTGGGTCATTCTTCAGTGACTGACCTGAGCAATTAGTTGGTGATCTGAATTAGAGGCCTCAATGTTTTCATTCTAACTAACATTCTTGCACCATTTCTTTGATAACTTTCTCCCTTTTAGTTCCCTGTTTTTCCTTCTAGAACTTCTCCCAGGGGGTTGTTCGCTCTCCACGTTGATCTCTCACGGCAAATAAGGAGGTTTTACAGGGCCGATGAAGGAAAAGCCCTCTCTCCTCTGAACTAAGTCTCAGTAGACAGATATATGGATATTGAGATGTCGTCTTTTTTGCTGATAAGCAGTGAAAGGTGGGTTTCGCTTAAAATCTTAAATCAAAAGGACTTATTAAGATTTCATTCAAGAATTAGGCAGACCTATGTGCCTGGGAGCTGGGGGGCTGGGGTGGAGGCCCAGAGAGTTTCCCTAATGAGAAACGTACGTGGAAACACGAGGCCAGAGGGGGGAAAAGAGTCCCCCTAATTTAGCTATTTTCTTATTAAAACGTTTTTTTCTTTTTATCTCTTTGTCCTTTTGCGCACGCTCTCTCTCTCTCTCTCTCTCTCTCTCTGTCCCTCTCTTTCCTGGGAGCTTTCCTAAAATTTATCTTCCAAAGCTTCTCCTAAGTTTTTTGACTTCAACAATACTATGGTTATTACTTTTTTATTTTCGAAAGAGCTTTCTTGTTTTTTGAACAAGCGTCTAGAATACACCAGAAATCCTGGTTAATCCACAAAGTGGGTTCAGGAAACCCGATAGGAAAATAGACAAAGGATATGAAAAGAGCAGTTCTTACAAGGGGAAACTCAGATGATCACCACACAGATGAGGAAGTATCCAAGCCCACTCTTAACTGGAAATGTGAAATAAGAAACTGGGAAGAAGGTGTCAGATCTGCAGTAACTGGGAAGTTGAATAGTGTCAAAGGTTGAGAAGGATGAACCAGATAGGGGTTGGAGGGGTGGGGGTGGGGGGGACTGTTATGGGCCAGTGGGGGGGGGGGGCGGTATCCTCGGGCATAGCCATTCTGGAAAACGTGTGCCCTGACGGGACTCAGGCAAATCAAGCCTGAGAATAGTCTGTGATCTCGTGATTTGACCGTATTATACAGGGAAGGTGTCGCCTAGATCTGCGCAGGGACATGGTGACCAGCAGAGAGAAGACAGAAAGATAATTCTGGGTTATTACTATTCTCATAGAAGGCTCAGGGATGGGAGAGACAGTAAGGGGGGGAGGGGGGAGGGGGAGGATCTCAGGCAAGCAGAAAAAAGAAAAGGGGGACAAAGACCACCAAAAAAAAAAAAAAATATTGTGGCTCCGATCTCATCCGCGCAAAAACGTGCGTGTGCCTGGAATGAAGCGCGTGAATATCCCGTGACCCAGCGATTTCATTCTTGGATATAGTTCCGAGAGAACTTCTCACGTACGTCCGCGTGGAAACGTGGTGGGAACATCAGCCGCGGTGTAGACGGTGGCAGTTGGGAGCTGGCGACAGCCTCGGGTTCCTCGCTAGGGGACTGGGTAAATAAACCGCGATCGACACACACCAGTGACTTAGTAGCAACAAGCCAGATGTGCTGATAGCAACGCGGATGGATCTTAAACATTTGTTGCTGGGCGAGGCAGGTCAGGAACAAAACATTTATGAAAGTCCCATTTACGCACCTGACGGACAAATAGACACGCACACATTTGACAAGGATGCATATTGAAGAGTAAATATTGTTGTGGTTACCTGTTGATACATAACATACATCCACCCCCAACTTCAGCGGTTGAAAACAAACGACTGCTTATTATGTCTCAAGACTCTCTGGGGCCAGAAATTAGGGCAGGCCCGGCCAGGGGGCCCATGTCGCATTGGCTAGGGTTACGCGCTCCGGTGTATTCAGCTGTTGGGCTGGGCTAGGCTGGGTTGGGCTGGAAGCTCCCAGAAGGCTTTGTTCACACGTCCTCAGGCCTCAGCATTTCTCCGTGTGGTCTCTCTCTCTCTCTGTCCCTCTCTCTCTCGATCTCTCAATGTCCGTATGGTGTCTTGCCTCCCCACCTCCAGCCCAAGCCTCTGTCTCTGTAGCAGGGTAGCTGGGCTCCCGTGAAACATGGTGGCTGGCTTCCAAGACTGAGAGCTGAAGCCTGGGCCCAGAACTGGCAGATTGTCCCTTCTAGCGCTTTCCATCGGCCACGGCAAGTCACCCAGTGAGCCCAGCTCCGCAGGGAGGGGAAGCAGACTGTAGCTCTGGAAGGGTGTTGCGACTTGCGTGCCCATCAGAGAAGTTGATGGCTGCCATCTTTGAAGGTTGTCCCATGCAGCAAAGACACCATTCTGGCTGCCCGTGGAGAGTAGGAGGATTGGCTTTGGGGGAACAGGGGAAGTAGGAGGGAAGATTGGGTGTCACCAACTCAGGAATACAGCTAACCTAAGTTTCTGTGCCTGAGGTACCCCCCCAAAAAAAAATTCCAAGCCAAAATCAACCAACTAAAAACAGGATTCCATAACCCAAATCAGAAAAACCCAAGAAAAAAGTGGTAAGACAATATAAAACCTTCAGAAATAATCCAAGTATATGTCAGCTTTCGGTAAATTAAAACCCGATTTTCAAGATTAAAAAAAAGTTTTTTAATGTTTATTTTTGAGAGAGAGAGAGAGAGAGAGAGAGACAGAGCATGAACAGATGAACAGGGGAGGGGCAGAGAGAGGGAGACGCGGAATCCAAAGCAGGCTCTAGGCTCCGAGCTGTCAGCACAGAGCCCGCCGCGGGGCTCGAACTCACAAGCCGTGAGATCATGACCTCAGCAGAAGTCAGATGCGTAACTGACTGACCCACCCAGGCGCCCCTCAAGATTTTATTAAAAAAAATTTTTTTTTTCAACGTTTTTTATTTATTTTTGGGACAGAGTGAGACAGAGCATGAACGGGGGAGGGGCAGAGAGAGAGGGAGACACAGAATCGGAAACAGGCTCCAGGCTCCGAGCCATCAGCCCAGAGCCCGACGCGGGGCTCGAACTCACGGACGGCGAGATCGTGACCTGGCTGAAGTCGGACGCTTAACCGACTGCGCCACCCAGGCGCCCCCTCAAGATTTTATTTTTAAGTAATCCCTACATCTAACGTGGCGCTCGGACTCACAACCCCGAGACCAAGAGTTGCACGCTCTACTGACTCAGCCAGCCAGGCGTCCCTAAAATGCTGGCTTTGGAACAGGGAGAAAGAGAAGGACGCAGCGAATGTCTCTCGTGTCCCCTGTCCTATCTCGCCAGTGGGGGGGGGGGTGTTGAACCCAGTTCCGTGGAGGTGGGTGGCCAGTGAGAATCCCCCCCATCCCCGGATGGCAGCTGGCCCACCTCGACAGGCAGTGGATAATCCACCTGGCAAAGTTCTTGCCCAAATCTTGGAACTGAAACCACCTCCTTGCCCAGACTGGGGCCTCCCAGCCCTGATTTCCAAGCCTGGGGGCGTGGCCCGTGAGCCAACCGGGAAAGTTCGCGTAGGTGGTCACGAAGTAGGATGCGGGGAGCGAGGTGAGCACTGTTGTAGGAAACCGTCGCGTCCACAACGCATGTACCAATTCATTCCTTCATCCGCTCGTTTCTTCAGCAAATACTCGTCAAGCACCTGCTATGCGGCAGGTGCTGGGGCATCAGAACAAAGTGAAGGCACAGTGTATGTGTGTGTGGGGGGGTGCGTGTGTCTGACTGAGGGATATGGTCACAAAACCAAAGCAGCCACCACTGCCTTGGGGACCTGGCAGGAAGGCAGGAGGTCGGAATGTGTGGCTGTCCCGTGTGTCTGCAAGTTCCCGCCGGAAAACACAGGCCCCTGATACCTTTTCAGCTCAAGGACTTAGCTGCATCAGAGAAACTCTGTCCTCGGCCAGCAGGCGTTTGGTGAGGGTCACAAAATCAGGGACGAAAGCTGTTTTCTTTCTCAAGCTGTGGTGAGCTCCGGTGACTTTTCCCCTCTTATTATTTTTTTTTTAAGTTTATTTATTTACCTTGAGAGACAGAGAGAGAGGAATAAACTGGTGAGGGGCAGAGAGAAGGAGAGACAGAACCCCAAGCCGTTTCCCCGCCATCAGCACAGAGCCCGAGGCGGGGCTCGAACGCACGAACTGTGAGATCATGACCTGAGCTGAGATCAAGACGCTTAACCGGCTGAGCCCCCGGGGAGCCCCTGACTTCTCCCCTCTTTTACGCTGGGCTGCTTCTCTCTGCCTGCCCAGGGAAGGTCCCTTCATCTTCCCGAGGCCCCATTCCCTCCCCTGGGAGGTGGGGGCCACAGAAGTGCCAGCCGTGGGGGGCCGCCTTGGGACCCATTCAGCACAGGAGGGCGAAGCTGGTCCTGAGGGGCTTTATCCCCAGGAGAGTGAGGTGAGTCAGCCCAGAGCTGGGGGGCCTGGTGCTGAGCCCGCACGTTGGGCAAGAACAGGGAACTGGCGCCTCTGATCCGGGCCCGGGCATATTTGGAGACACCAACAATTCTGGGAAATTCAGGGGCAGGGCGTGGAAGGGGGGAGGGGCAGAGGGGAAACAGTGAACTGAGCCCCAGCCCCCTCCTGGCCCGCACCCCTCCCGAACGGTGCAGCGAGGCGCGAGGTGACCGGCGTGCGGGGGTGAGGGGGACAGGCCAGGAGACCCCTTTCTCTGGGAAGAATAGAGACAGTCGTGTCCCCCGCCCCCACGACACTTTGCCTGAGTTCCAACCCTGTTTCCACTTCTGTTTACTGTCCAAAGTCCCAGGGACAGGAGAGGCCAGGTTAGAACCACTTGGACACTCAGACACACGGACTCGGGGCCCTCGCCTGGGCCAGCCCTCCTGGTACCACCTGGCCCACTTTTCCGGGGTCTACCCCTCCTCGCCCTGGGGCCGGGCTGCCCGAGGGACTCGGGCGTCAGCCCTCCATACCCCTGACAGGTAACCAAAGTCAGGGGCAGGTGGGACTGGGGATGTTTGGTATGGAGGAGACCCTAGCGCAGGGACCGTGGGGGCTGGTGGAAGAGGGGGGTTTGGTCCATGAAAGCAGGGAAGGAGGGTTCCTGGCCGGGTCCCGGCCCAAGCGGTGTCCTGAGAAGGGACGAGACCCAGCTGCATTTCAGCCCCAAACTCCCCTCCAACCTTAGACCGAACCCAGACGGTAGCCTCGATGTGCTCGGGTCCTCCGCCCACCCCCCCCATCGGCCTCTGCCCGAATTCACATCTTAGCTCAAGCTTCAGCCCGAACTCAGCCCCAGTCCTCAGAGGAGCCTCAACCGCCCAGGCTCCAGCCCTGCACCCAGCATGGCCAAGGACTTTCAAAACATCCAGCAGCTGGACTCCGAGGGAAACGACCACCAGCCGGGTGGAGGGGAGGGGCCAGGCCGTCATGGGCACAACCCCAGGAGAGAAGACCCTTTCCACGCAGGTGAGCACCCAGCTTCCCGGGCTTTGCTCCCTTTCCCCCAGCTGCCGATTTCTCTGTCTCCCTGAGGCCTCTGTCCCTTTCACAGTGGTGGGACTTTTTAAGTATCTTCTTTGATGTGTACTTACATTTTTTATTATTAAAAAAATTTTTAATATTTATTTATTTTTGAGAGAGAAAGAGACAGAGTACTAGTGGGGGAGGGGCAGAGAGAGAGGGAGACACATAATCCGGAGCAGGCTCCAGGCTCCGAGCTGTCAGCACCGAGCCCGACGCTGGGCTCGAACTCACAAACTGTGAGATCATGACCTGAGCCGGAGTCAGATGCTTAACTGACTGAGCCCCCAGGTGCCCCTGTAGTTACATTTTTAAGAATCTAGAATATTTTTACAATATCTGTTTTAATGCCCTTGTCTGCTAATTCTAATGTCTGCATCCATTCTGGATTTTTTTTTTAGGTTTATTTATTTACTTTGAGAGAGATAGAGAGACCACCTGAACAAGGGAGGGGCAGAGAGAGAGAGAGAGAGAGAGGGAGAGAGAGAATCCCAAGCAGGCTCCTAGTTGTCAGTGCAGAGCCCAATATGGGGCTTGAACCCATGAACCATGAGATCATGACCTGAACCAAAATCAAGAGTCACGTGTGAGTGACTGACTGAGCCACACAGGTGCCTCTGGCTTGGTGTTGATAGATTTATGAACCTCCTCAACATGAGTTGTGTTTTCCTGCCTCTTTGTATGTCTGGTAATCTTTGAGTGCAGGCTAGACATTGTGAACTTTACTGTGTTGTGTGCTGAATATAGTTATATTCCTCTGAATATTCTTGAGCTTTGTTCTGGGGTGCAGTTAAGCAACTTGGAGTCGATCTGATCCTTTTGGGTTTTGCTTTTATGAATTTTTGAAAAGAAAACTTGTTACCTTATTTTTTTAAGTTTATTTAATTTTTTTCTTTAGTAAGCTCTATACCCAACTCAGGGCTTGAACTCATGACTCAGACCAAGAGTCACGTGCTCTTCCAGCGGAGACAGCCAGGCGTCCCCACTTTTATGATTTGTCAGGCGGGTCTGGAGCCCTCCCAAGGTACCATTCCCAGTCCTGTATGAGTGCCACACAGGGTTCCTTTGCCCTTCCAGGTTGGTTTTATCTTGCCTGGCCTTGGGTAGTTTTCCTGACATGCACGTGTTGATCAGTGTGCAGCCCTCCGCAGACCAGAATTCTCTGGGCATCTCTCTCCTGTCTGAACTCTGCCCTTGTGGTCTCCCCAAACTCTCGCTTCCTCAGCTCGGAGAGTCCGCCGGGCCCTGCTGGGATTTCCCCTCCCTGCCCAAGGCCTGAAAACTGTCTCCTAGAAGCAGGCGGGTGACTACTGGGGCCCATATCATTTTTCCCGTCTCCCCGGACCCTTGCCCTTTGTTGCCTGAGGTTCAAGTGTCTTGAGAGAGGTGGCTGATTTATGTCTTGGTTGTTTCTGGCGGGGTGGGTGAATATAGCCTCTGTTTTTCCACGTCTGGCAGACCCTTGCTTTTTTTTTTTTTTTTAATGTTTATTTATTTTTGAGAGAGAGAAACAGAGTGCAAGCAAGGGAGGGGCAGAGAGAGAGGGAGACGCATAATCCGAAGCAGGCTCCAGGCTCCGAGCCGTCAGCACAGATACAGACGCGGGGCTCGAACTCACGAACTGTGAGATCCCCACCCGAGCCGAAGTCGGATGCTTAACCGACTGAGCCACCCAGGCGCCCCTGGCAGACCTTCGCTTTTACCTTGAAACTTGCCTGGGCAGCACCTTTTATATTTGACCTCACTGTGTTCTCAGAACCATCCAGTCAGGTGGCTCGTCTTCTGACCTCCATGTTTCTTATGTGGTAAGAACCTTGAATCCGAGTCCTACCCTCTTAGCCAGCGGCTCGGGGCACGACAGCGTGCTGTTAGCTACGGGCACGGAGCTGTACGGCAGATGTCCGGATCTTACTCGTCTTGCATAAGCGCAACTTTGTACCCGTCGAACAGCGACTCCCCATTTCCTTGGACCCCGGCAACCGTCGTCTTAGACTTCTGTGAGTCTGGCGATTTGGGGTCCCTCACAGAAGCGGGCACGAGAACGTTGAGGCACCAAGACTTGTCCGTGTCGGCCGCGGGCGGTCTGATTTGAGCGGGGGTGTGGGGACGGGTTGCCGCCCTCGCCCAGGATTGGGGTCTATGGGTCCTAGGTCAGGTTGGGAAGCAGGACGGGGGCCTGAGCAGCGGACGGGGCTGGAGAGAGCGGCCGGACTCAGCCCCGGGAACCTACCTGGCTGGGGAAGACTGCGGGTTAGGGACAGCTTCTGGATGGAGAGACGCCCCGGGGCATCAGGAGGGCGTGAGGGGGAGGGTGTCGGGCACAGGGGAGGCTGTGTTCGCAGTGGAGTGTGGAGACGTGGCTTCCCTGGCTCAGGATGGAGTCCCGAGTGGGAAGGGGAGGAGGTGACAGTCATTGGAGTCAGGATCTCAGGAGTTCTGGCTGGTCACTCACAGGGAGTGTCCACTTCGGGATGGTGGCAGGAGGGAGACTGGGGAGGAAGCCTCCGGGCCTCTGGCTGACCTCCCCCCCCCACCCCTCCAGGGTGCAGGGGTGTCAAGGTATCATGGCGATGGGGACAGAGGAAAGTGGGGTGTGAGGCAAAGAAGTGTTGTTGCAGGTGAAGGTGCCTGAGCGGGGCTTCGGCCTGGAGGACAGCGCTGTCCCAGGCCAGGGGACGCTGGGCGGGGCGAAGCCAGCTCAGTGCCTGTGAAGCTGGGGTGCGTTTGTGACAGAGTGTGCGAGAATGTGTGCTAATGAGAGTGTGTGCTCACTCTGGGCCTGCACGTCCCGCTGCGGGCGCCCCCAAAGCGAGGGTGGCGGGGGCCAGACGGGATCGGGCTGCGCTGGGGGCAACAGCGAGTGGGCAGCAGTCAGGGTGCAACGAGTGCGAGGGTGAACTGAGAAACGTGTGTGCCCGTGTGTGGGGGTCCGAGTTTCTGTGAAGTGACTGAGGCTACGGGGGAGAGTTCACAGCGGAGGGAGGGACTGGGGGGGGGGGGGGGTCGAGTGCAGCAGGAAACGGACAAGGGGCTGGGAGGGC
The DNA here is from genome assembly GCF_046562875.1 of Panthera onca. Lineage (NCBI taxonomy): Eukaryota > Metazoa > Chordata > Mammalia > Carnivora > Felidae > Panthera > Panthera onca. Next base: position 18,465,556 of record NC_138352.1, on the reverse strand, counting down.
GCGGTCTGCGGTGGAATGACCTGGACTGAGGGAGGGCGGGGGCCCTTCTTCGGGTGCGGGACGTGTCCCAGCGAGCGGCCCAGGCGCGTGTTGCAAGAACACGGAGCCGGGCCTCCGGGTCCCCGGGTCCGAGAGCGGGGCTTTGCCCACGGATGACGTGAACACCGCGCGCCCCGTGCACCCGCGGCGGCACGTGTGCACGTGGGGTGAGCGTGCGGATGCGTGTGTGCAGGGCCTGAGCCCTGGGGTCAAAGCCCAGTGACTCCCTCCCCGGCTACCCCCACCCACTCTCCTCCCGGCCACCGGGGCTCCGCTCCCCCGGCGCCCCCACCGTGCGCTAGGCCTCCTGCGCCCCAGGCCCTTCCCTCTGACGCCCCTTCTCCGCCAGGGCCCCCTCCTCGCCCGCCGTGGCTGCTGCAGCGTCTATGCTCCAGGCTCCGCCTCAGTCTGCTCATCCTGGGCCTCAACGTCCTGCTGCTGGTGGCCGTCTGCGTCATCGGGTCCCAGAGTGAGGGTCGCGGGGGCCGGGCGGGGCCGGGGCGGGGAGGGGCTGTCCTTCGGGACACAGCCCGCTCCACTTTGCCCTGTCCCTTCTGTCCCCCGCCCCCGACAAGGAGCCCAGCTTCAAGAGGAGCTGCGGATCCTGAAAGAGAACTTCAGCCACTTCTCCTCCGGCGTCTTCACGGAGATGGGCGCTCTCAGCTCGCATGGTGAGGGGGCGCCTCCCCGGGGGGAGCAGGAGGGGGGCGTGTTTGGGGTGCTGGGGGTAGGGGGCCCCCAGGCTTCCAGGGACGGGATCCCTGGGCGGAGGGACCCGGAAGGATGATCAGGCAGGTGCAGAGGGTGGGGGTTAGTGCCGGGTGGAGGGAACAGAAGCTGCGAGGCCAGCGGGTGAGGAAGACCCTGCCAGGCGGGGGCTAAGTGGTGAGGGGTCATGCCGGCAGGCCCTGCTAATGAAGTGGGGGGTCTGTTTTGGGAACGTGGGGACCCTGCTTAGGCTTAGAAAGCCGCTGTGGGGACGGGGTGGAGGCGGGGAGGCCAGGGGCCGGGACGCAGGGTGGAGGCGGGGCGGGGGAGGGGGGGCGGGAATGCCTGAGCCGTCCTCCTTTTCAGGGGGCAATGCCAGTGACCTGCTGACCTCTCTGGAGGCCAAGCTGGAGAAACAACAGAAGGACCTGGAAGCAGGTCAGAGACCCTCCCCGGGGGGGTGTGCGCGCGTGCGAGTGTGCGTCGCGTGGGTGCGCGCGCAGCGTGTGTGCGTGAGCGCGCGGAGTCCCGCGTGGGGTCCCGGGGGGTTGGCGCCGGCACTGCCCGCCACGCGATGCCCACCGTGCCCGTCGCCCGGTGCCCTAGATCACGCCACCCTGCTCCTTCATCTGAAGCACTTCCCCGTGGATCTGCGCATCCTGACGTGTCAGATGGCCTTCTTCCGGAGCAACGGTAGGGCCCGGGCACGGGGTCCCCCGTCCCGGGGCGCCTGTGCCCTCCTGCCGGGGCTCATCTCCCCGCGCCCCCGGCCCCTCAGGCACAGAATGCTGCCCGGTCAACTGGCTGGAGTTCGAGGGCAGCTGCTACTGGTTCTCGCGCTCCGGGAAGACCTGGCCGGAGGCCGAGAAGCACTGCCGGCTGGAGAACGCGCACCTGGTGGTCGTCAACTCCAGGGAGGAGCAGGTGAGCGCGGCCCAGGGTATGCCCGGGGGGGGGGGGGGGGGGGGGGGCTGGGCAGGCTGCTTTAGTATCATTTTCTAACCAAAGGAAGCGTCCAGAAGCAGAGGTGTGGCCGAGCGCCGGGAAGTTCATGGCGAAGCGGCCACTGATTCTAAGAGGTGGGACGTTAGCGCCAGGAGCTCGGGCACAGGTGCTCCGACGGCGCAGTGTGGACGCCGGGGCCCTTCTTGCTGGCCTTGGGGTGGGGTCGGTCATGGGCTGAAAGGGACAGAGCGGGCAGGGTTCCTGGGTCCCTCCAAAGCGCTTCAGGTCTCCCCTGCCCACCGCTGCCACCAGCCACAGCCGCGAACACGTGTTCCCAGGGGAGGACCAAGCCATTAGAGGGGGGGGGGGGGGGCGGCGGCGATTTTCTGAAAAGGAGGATGAGACTGGGATCGGTCATTGAGTCTTTGCTGCGTGCGAGTTTTCATGCGTTCACCTGTAATCCTCACGACCCTGTGGGGCGGGCGCTCGGACCCCCCTTTGAGGGAGGGAGAGATGAGGGGACTAAGAAAAAGGGGGGGTCAAGTGATTTGCCCCTAATGCAGGACAGAGCCAGAATTCAGATTCGCTCACCTCCTTAGCCAGTGTTTTCAACTCGACATATTGCCAGAATATATTTACTGAATATGCATATTGAATATATACTTATCAATATATTGATAATATATATAAATTTGATAATATAAATTATCATATATATTTTATTATTATTAATATATTAATATATATTAATATAATGATAATATATAATAATATAATGATAATATATTAATTTTGATAATATAAATATATATCAAATATATATATTTATATATGAACATATATAAAGATATCAATATGCCAATATACCAAACATATAGACATTGATCAACATAGCAAATATATATATTTATATACGAACATATATAAAGATATCAATATGCCAATATATCAAACGTATAGACATTGATCAATATATCAAATATATATATTTATATATCAACATATATAAAGATATCAATATATCAAACATATTGACATTGATCAATATGTCAGCTATGTATGTTTATATATCAACATATATAAAGATATCAACATATTATATCGATATGCCAATGTATCAAATTTATATATATTAATACATCAAATTTATCAGTGTATATATGTATTTATACGGTAGAATAATTACAAACATGTTTCGCTTTGCCGATCAGGTTGAAACTGCCCATGTGCAAGCACTTTTGACTTGAAAAAAAAAATGCCCGTTTCACGTGGGTCAACCTGAGATCTCTGTGCTCTGTGCTCTGACCCACAGTAAGTTCGTGATGGCCCCAGCTTTGCGGTGGCCCTGGCTGACTGCCCTTGTGACGGCGTGACTGTCAGGGTCTGCTTTCAGGCCTGGCATGTGGATAAAAGTAGATGGTCCTTCCTTTCTTCTTCCCTGCATTTGCTTCACCTGCCTCTGTCCATGCTTTTGGAGTCTCTGTTTTAAATTGGTGATTCTCAGCCTCGGATGTATAATGCCAGCCTTTACACGGGAGGAGTTTAAAAAATAGTGACCTTGGTCTCACACCCCAAAATTCTGTTAAAATTTCTTTTAATGTTTACTTATTTTTTTGACGGAGAGAGAGTCAGAGTGCGAGCAGGGGAGGGTCAGAGAGAGAGGGAGACACAGAATCCGAAGCAGGCTCCAGGCTCTGAGCTGTCAGCACAGAGCCCGACGCGGGGCTCGAACTCACAGACTGTGAGATCATGACCTAGCGGAAGTCAGATGCTTAACCAACTGAACCCCCCGGGTGCCCCTAGACTTGGCTTATTTTTAATTATACTAATGATGACTTCTAATTGCTAAATTGCATTTAAAATTATGTAAATGATGGGCTGAAATTTATTGGCTTAAAAAAATCAGCGAGTTCATATAACTTCCCATATGAAAGGTGAGGAAACCAGCCCACTTATTCTTATCTACGTGCCTTGTTTTTTTGTTTTTTGGGGCTTTTTTGGGGTTCGTTTTTAAGTAGCTCCATGTCCAGTGTGGGGCTCAAACTCATGACCCTGAGATCAAGAATTCAATGCTCTACTGGCTGAGCCAGCCAGGCGCCCCTGCCTCATTCTTTTTTTTTTTTTTTTTTCTTTTTAATTGAGATATCATTGACACGTAACATTGTGTAAGTTTGAAGCCTACAGTGTGTGGGCTTGATACATTTACACATTGCAATATGATTGCTCCTTGCTAACACCTTTAGCGTGTCACAAAATCATTTCTTTTTTGTGTTGACGGCAATTAAGATCTAGTCTCCTAGCAACTTTGAAGTTGCTAATGCCTCCTGCTTCTAGTCTCCCCGAGATTCTGGAAGTGTTTTGCCCCGAGTGGTTGGAGTCCTTGCTGTCTTGAATCTCACCAGCCTCATCCAGGCATATCTCGTTGTTGATTCTTCTCCTTGGGAGTTTTGCTCTGAGGTCGGGAGCGTCCTCTTAATTCGTCAAGTTGGGTTTTCTAACTTTTTAAATATGTTTAAATACATGAACATTACATTTTTTTTTTTCCTTGCATGGGCTCTTTCTTTTTCCGGAACGGGTCATGCAAATATACCTCCGTGATGTGCCGTCCCCAGCCACCACCTTGTGCCCTTTGCTTCTGGTTTTTCTCTCTTTCCCTCTGCCTTGCGGTCCCGTCCTCAAGCCTATAGTTTATACTCGATGCCTGGCTTTCTGCGGGGCTCCTGGGCTTTCTTGCAGAGCTCAAATCTTCCTCTTGGGTTTCTTCCCTTCACGTAGCGTCGTATTATTTTTCTTCTTGGATATTTTCTCTGGTATTTTACATCATTCATCTCTTCTTTGCTTTTAAAAAGTTTTTGAAAAATGTTTATTTTTGAGAGAGACAGAGACAGAGCGCGAGCAGGGGAGGAGCAGGGAGAGAGGGAGACACAGAATCCGAAGCAGGCTCCAGGCTCCGAGCTGTCAGCACAGAGCCTGACAAGGGGCTCAAACCCACAGACTGTGCGATCATGACCTGAGCCGAAGTTGGATACTTAGCCAACTGAGCCACCTGGGTTCCCCTGAAACTGAGATCCTGAATGGGTGTTGGGGTCCATGGAGGCAGCAGGGGCAGGGGCCAGAATCAGAATTCCCAGAGTCAGAGCTCACGGGTAGGAGACAAGGAAAGGGCTCAGTCGGGGTAGCAACTGTGAGCTGGGAATGAAATGGGCGTCAGGTCAGGGGGCGGAGGTCCCACCCCCCCATCCCCCCCCACCTCCCCACCCCTGGACACTGGACTTCCTGAGCTCTGCAGCTACCTCAAGTTCATTAACCTCGTTTATGTGAAGTGTGAATCACCAGGACGCCCAATTTAGAGACTTTGTAAGGATCAGATAAGAGAATCTTCGTAAAGGACTTAGCACGACGTTTAGCCCAGCCAACGTCCACCAAATAATAACTCCAGTTACAGAAGGAAAGACAGGAATAGTTGTGCTGGGAGCTGGTGCTTCAGATCGAGCTGGAGGAGACTCAAGGAGTCACAGCTATGCCTGAATGGAGGTCCCAGGGACTAGAACCTTCCTCCCCGCTTGTGAGACACAAGCCCGCTGCCCCAATCTAAGCGGCGACGCGGAGACTCCGAGCGCAATGAAGCGAGTCTGTAATCAACATTCCTACAAGAGCGGGCGTCTGACGGACAGGCGCACTCCGAGCGGTTACAGCAGACGATTTATCTCCTAGCTGAAGTCCCTCCCCTGCTTCCTCATTGGCTGCGTGCTACAGAGGGTACAGCCTTACGCCGACGTGGCCCGGGCCCGCCCACGGGAGGCAAAACTAGTCTGATTAGAACAAGCGGACGTTCCCTGGGGCGACGCAGAGACGTCGGTTAGGTGGTGGCGCGTGCTCATTGCAAAGCCTTTGAAAAAGAATCCCGCCAAACGGAGGCTGGCGGGAGGGTGGGAGAACTAGGAAGTGAGGTGTCTAAGGGTTTGGGACCCCACTGTGGGGGTGGGGAGGTCCGTGCAGATTTCCAATAGGCCGGACACTCCTGTTAACCAGATAGCCCAGCTTTTAGTTGGTACTTCTGGAAATGAATCATCTCCCTTACTTGTCACACCACCTGTTTTCCAGAAGTTCATTTCACAGCACATAAACCCCTTTGATGCCTGGATAGGTCTCACGGACAGCGATGGCTCGTGGAAGTGGGTGGATGGCACAGACTATAATCATGGCTACAAGTAAGTGGCTCCCCCCTCGTCCTCCTTCGTCTGGCCTGGGGCCAGCCACTCCCACCCTTCCCTCGGGGACCAAAGTCCCCAGGCCTCCCGCTCCCAGGTTCCCAACCTCCAAGGCTGCAGCGTGTGCTCCCTGGCCCCCTCCTCTCCTCAGGATGTGCTTTTCCTGAGCTGGGGGCTGAGGGGGAGGCGGTGAGGGCTGCAGGGGTAGGTAAGGGTCAAAGCCTGAGCTCTAGCCTGCCTTCCTAGGAACTGGGCCGCCACTCAGCCAGACGACTGGCAGGGCCACGAGGTGGGAGGAGGCGAAGACTGCGCGGAAGTCCGCTCCAACGGCCGCTGGAATGACAATTTCTGCCAGCAGGTGCAGCGCTGGGTGTGCGAGATGAGGCAGAACATCACGGGTTAGAAGCCCCGCCCCCTGCCCCGCCCCCCAGCTCACCGGAGGATTTTGAAGAAAGGAAAAATAGAGGCCTGGGGAGGGGCGGAGCGGGTGGGGGGGGGGGGCATCACCGCCCTGGAGATGCTGAGGTCCCGCCTCCTTCAGCAAGTCACCGTCACGATTATGATTCTCAGGCCGCTCAATAGGGGAAGAAGAAATGACTTGAAACTGTGTGGACTGGTCGTTGGGAGCTGGGAGAGGTGGGGAGCAAAGAAGGGGTGGGGGGTCCGGAAGAGACAGGTTCAGTCCGAGCCAGCTGCTCGTGGGGACCCCATCCCAAGGGACATGGGTCAGGGAGGGGAGGGGGGCTTGGAGCAGAGCCGCTCAGCGGGACGCAGCTCCTGGAAACAGCGCCCTCCATCCCCCAAATCCTTGGCAGTGGCGGGGGGGGGGGGGTCTCCTGCAGAAGAGGTTTTGGGGAACAACAGCCCCCCCCCCCCCACCGCCAGCCCGGGAGCTGTGGCCCAGCTGCCTGGGGGCCCGTGGAAAATACTCTCTAAGGGGAGGCAGGTCGGGAAGCCTCTGTGCCCTGTGTCCACTGTGACCGCTCCTCTCTGGACCATAACAGATCTAGACATTTCCCCAGCGCAGGGTGTCACTGGCCGCTTCCACGGTGCCTGAACTTCACCCTTCCAAGATCATCCTGAAGGCGATATTAAGAGGGCCTTTAAACAATTGGCTGTTTTATTTTTACTAAAATAATATATGGTCTTAGTAAAAAGTGTTTCTCTCTCTCTCTCTGCCTCTCTCTCTCTCACACACACACACACACGGGGAGGCCCCTCACTCCCCCGCCTTCTCCCAGAGTTAACCATCGTGCCCAGAGGATTAGTCAGGGCTCTCCAAAGAACCAGTCGGATGTGGACGTATGTGTGTGTATCACTTATTAAAGAGATTTGTTATAAGGATTTGGCTCGTGCGATTATGGAGGTTGACGAGTCTCGGGTCCTGCGGGTGTGCAGGCGAGCCGGACCCCCCGGAGAGCCAGTGGTGACAATTCCAGTGTGAATCCACAGCCCGGGCACCCAGGACAGCCCATGGTGGGGTTCCAGGTGAAGGCGGCGAGCTCACGACCTGGGAAGAGTGGATGTTCCCTTCCCGTGCCAGCTGATGGTACAGGGAGAAGGGGGTCAGGCAGGGAGAAGGTTCTCTTCCTCCGGGGAGGGCCCACTGTTTATTCTAGCCGGGGGCTTAGCCCGACCTGCTCTACCAATTCCAGTGTTCACCCTATCCCCGAGCACAGACACACCCACGATGGTGTCTGACTGGCACCCTGGGGTCCGGTCAAGTGGACGCATAACATGACCCGAGCCAGGTTTCCCGTCAGGGGGTTTCCTGCATTCGTGCCTGGGTGCAACGTGGCATTTCGCTCTGGCTTCTTTTGATTTTGTGGCCGTGCACCCAGTCTTGCCTGCTCCCTGACAAGTTCTGCCTCGTGGAATCTGGCATCGAGAGTTCCCAAGCATGGATGTGCCCTGGGGGATCTGGCCATTCTCTGTGCTGGACCAGTGGCCATTTTTGTGTTCACCTATAATATTTATTTTTTAATGTTTTTATTTATTTTTGAGAGAGAGCGTGAGCAGGGGAGGGGCAGAGGATCTGAAGCGGGCTCTGTGCTGACAGCACGGAGCCCGACGCGGGGCTCGAACCCATGAACTGTGAGATGATGACCAGAGCTGAAGTCTGACGCTCAACTGACTGAGTCACCCAGGCGCCCCATATTTTCACCTGCAATATTTCAAGCAATTGCTGCTTCTAACCCCATGCTTTCTCCATTTCCTAATTTTCTTTTTAAAAAAAATTTTTAATGCTCATTTATTTTTGAGAGAGAGGGGCAGAGAGGGCAGGGAGACAGAATCCAAAGCGGGCTCCAGGCTCTGAGCTGAGCTGTCAACACAGAGCCTGACTCGGGGCTCAAACTCTCGAACCACAAGATCGTGACGTGAGCCAAAGTCAGATGCTTAACTGACTGAGCCACCCAGGCACTCCAAGATTTCCTCATTTTCACTTTCAAAATTTTCTAGGACTCCTCCTTCAAAGCATATATGATCGGCATTAAATTATTAAACTACAGAAGTGGTCATTCATGAGGCTTCAAGCCTTACAGGGCTTGAAGCACTGGCTGTTCAGAGAAACCGCTTCCGGGGCTTAGTTGTGCCCTCTAGGATTGATATCAGAATGTTTTTTTTAATTTTAAGTTTATTTATTTATTTTGAGGGGGGTGGGAGGGACAGAGAGAAGGAGGGACAGAATCCCAATCAGGCTCCGTGCCATTGGGGCAGAGCCCGACGCGGGTCTCTGACCCACGAACCACAAGATCTTGACCTGAGCTGAGATCTGCTTTATGCTACGATGCTATATGCTAAGTGAAATCAGTCAGAGAAAGACGAATATCATGGGACTTCACTGATATGTGGAATTTAAGATACAAGACGGATGAACATAAGGGAAGGGAAGCAAAAGTAGTATAAAAACAGGGAGGGGGACAAAACATAAGAGACTCTTAAATACGGAGAAAAAACTGAGGGTTGCTGGAGGGGCTGGGGGGGGGGGTGGGCTAAATGGGGGAGGGGCATTAAGGAGGGCACCTGTTGGGACGGGCACTGGGTGTTATACGTAGGGGATGAGTCACAGGAATCTAGTCCTGAGATCATTATTGCGCTCTATGCTAACTTGGATGTAAATTAAAAAAACCAAAACGGTCCGATGCTTAACCGACTGAGCCACCCAGGCGTCCGACCAATTTTCACTGAAATCCCAATTCAGGATCTGCATCAGTTACGCCTGCCTCCAACCTGGTACCTGCTGAGCCACGCCGCGTGATCTGGTTACGGTTCCTTTCTTGCACAACTGCTGTCTCTTCTGAAGTTAATAATTATTTCGCTTAAAAATTTTCTTCGCGTTCTTTGAACCTGTTACGAAATCATCCTTGACTGGAAAAAGCCCGGATATAATTTTCTGCACGCGGTGACAGGTCACATAACCAGTGTCTGGGTTTTCCTAGAGCCACGTGGGTGAAGCCAAGATTTATGGGGCCCGAAGCATACACAGTTTTGAGGAGCCTTCCTTAAAAAAATAACATTATGAGGGGCGCCTGAGTGGCCCGGTCGGTTAAGCATCTGACTCTTGAGATCGGCTCAGGCCGTGATCTCAAGGTTTGTGAGATCGAGCCCCAAATCGGGCTCTGTGCTGACAGCGTGGAGCCTGCTTGGGATTCTCTCTCCCTCTCTCTCTGCCCCTCCCCTGCTCACACACACTCTCTCATTCTCTTTCTATCAAAATAAATAAGTAAAACTTAAAAAAGAATAACATTATGAATATTTACTTAAGTTAGAACCCTCCTCCCCACAACTCTAAAAAGCTGAAAGCTGCCATAAACACCACAAAATCCTGAAAAAGGATATGATATTTGTAATAATATTCCCAACTTACCTCTAAAATTCATTTTCCTAGGGGCGCCTGGGTGGCTCTGTCGGTTAAGCGTCCGACTTCGGCTCAGGTCATGATCTCACGATGTGTGAGATCGAGCCCCGCTCTCTCTCAAAATAGATAAATAAGCTTTTACAAAAAAATAAAAATAAAAACTATTAAAAAAATAAAATTCATGTTCCCTACGCTTTTTCCCCCCCTGAGTACTCACTGTGTACTCGTACGCGTGGCAAAGACGTGGCAAGGTGTCTTTCCACAAGGAGAAGGGACAGGTTGTTGTGGTTTACTCCTTATCACCGATGTCAAGAGCTTCAGGGCGCATTTCGCGTCCCACCTCAGTGTCTCCCCCCGGTGCGTCTGCACAGCCCGTGGCTGAAGGACCCCTGAAAGCCGCACGGATCCACGATGTGGCTGCAAACCACGTGGCCGTGGCCGTCCCGCTCAAGTCAAATGTATTTCCAGCCTAATTCTTTTTTTTCCAATGTTTATTTATTTATTTTGAGAGAGAGAAAGACAGAGAGAGAGAGAGAGAGAGAGAGAGAGAGAGCTGGCAGGGAAGGGGCAGTGAGAGAGAGAATCCCAGGCAGGTTCCACACTCACTGTGGAGTCTGATGTGTGGCTCGATCCCACCACCCTGGGATCATGACCTGACCGGAAATCAAGAGTCGGATGCTTCGCCTGAACCACCCAGGCGTCCCCAGCCCCCTGGCACAGAGGACAGTGTGAAGGGGGGGAAGTGGCAGGGGAGAGAGACACTGGTCACCCTCACTGATTGTAGTGAGAATAACTTCTGTTTGCACAACTTACAAAAGTTTCCGATCCTGGGAAGACGTTGCTGGGGCCACTGGGGGCCCTCGTAAGGGGCCTGGTGGGGTCCTGGAGCTCAGGGCGCCGGAGGTTCCTTGTCAGTCCGCTCTGTGCCTCCCGGGGCCGCCTGCCCGCCCGCCAGGCTGGGGGCCTCGGTGTCACTGGATCTGGGGGCAGTGCAGTCGCCTTGGGACGTCCTGCTGTCCTGCTCGTCCGGCGAATTTTCTGGGCGAGAGAGAGAGAGAGAGAGAGAGATTGAGAGAATCTTAAGCAAGCTCCATGCTAGCACAGAGCCTGACAAGGGGCTCGATCCCATGACCCTGGGATCATGACCCAGGCCGAAACCAAGAACTAAATGCTCAACCGACCGAGCCACCCAGGCGCTCCTGAGTCCACTGAGATTTCTTAAAAAAAAAAAAAAAAGTATCAACCTTGGCTCATCAGTTGCATCAAAGGTACCTTTGTATCAAAGGGAAGGTGAAAAAAAACGTAAGAGAAGAATAAAAAGAAAATTCCACTAAGCATAATTTTCTGTTCCCTTGTGTTGTTGGAAGGACTCACCGGAGGGGAGAGGAAATCTGAGTGGAGTGCACGGTTGTGAGCAGAACATTTGATAAAGTAAAACTGTCTTTCTGAGAGATGAACAAAACAGTGGGAGCCAACTGCTTCCTATAATAATGATAACAATACGTAAAAACGAAAGTAGCTTCCACTGTGCTTTTAGAAATAATTTTGTCACAGCAAGCTATCAAAGGAAGACCTTAATCCATGCCAAAAGGAGACATGCTTTTAAATACTTACTCTTGGATTTTATTTTTTAAAGTAATTTCTGTGCCCGACGTGGGGCTCGAACTCACGAACTGCGAGCTCATGACCCGAGCCGAAGTTGGATGCTGAACCGACTGAGCCCCCCAGGCGCCCCGTACATTACTGTGCTTTTACTTTGCATTTCGCTGATGGCCAATGGTACGTCGCACATCTCCTGTGCTTGTTTTCTATGTGTATGTCCTCTTTGGAGAAACGTCTGTGTGTTTTTTGCCCATTTTCTAATTGGTTTATTCTACTGTTGGATTTTGAGAATGCTTTAAAAAATTTTTTTTTTTTTTTGCAGAGGGCGCCTGGGTAGCTCAGTCAGCTAAGTGCCCGACTCTGGATTTTGGCTTAGGTCACGATTTCGTGATTTGTGGGTTCGAGCCCCACGTGGGGCTCTGCGCTGATGGCAGGGAGCCTGCTTGGGATTCTTTCTCTCTACATCTCTCTCTCTGACCCTCCCCTGCTCGAGCTCTCTCTCTCTCTCTTTCAAAATAAATAAACTTAAAAAAAATTTTTTTAATTAAAACAATTTAATGGCTCAGTCTGTCCAACTCTTGATTTCGGTACAGGTCATTATCTGAAAGTTGGTGGGACCAAGCACCCGTGTTGGGCTCCATGCTGACTGTGCAGAACCTGCCTGGCACTCTCTCCCCCTCTCTCTCTGCCCTTCCCCCACTTGCGTTTTTTCTCTCTCTCTCTCAAAATAAATCAACATTAAAGAAACGTTTTTTTGAGGGAGAGAGGATCCCAAGCTGGCTCCACACTCAGCATGAAGCCCGATGTGGGGCTCGAACTCACAACCAAGAAAGACATCATGACCTCAGCCAAAATCAAAGGGTTGGACCCTTAACCGACTGAGCCACCCAGATGCCCCAAGAATTCTTTTTTGCACGTACAGTATACATATCCGTGTGTAATTATAGTTGAGTGAATTTACTTGAAGAACTTGGACAGTATTTGGGGGGGATTGAATGATTTCTTTCAGCCCAGTCTGTCTGAGCACCTTCTGAGGGCAAAGCGATACATGAGCACGGAGGTGTGAAACATTAAAGCCTACGTTAGTCATCTCTCCCCCGAGTGGGGCTTGGAAGATTCTTCACATATTCTAGACACTCGTCTTCTGTTTGGTGTGTGGTCTGCGAATATCTTCTCCAAGCCTGTAGTCTGTCTTTCTACCCTCTTAGCAAAAATCTGTTTACAAAAACTCTCATGTGATCAATCAAATCTTGGCAAAGCCCGATTCAGGAAGTGAGAAGAGTGACGGGGCCACATGAGAGAGATTAAACGACACTTTTCCTGTTTTTATAGAAGTTTGGCTGGATTCCCAAAGCCGAGAACGATTGTGGATAATGGCCGTGCCTTTAAAAACCAGGGGAGCTGGATGCACGTAGGCAGGATTTACCAAGAGGTGCCAAAATAGGCCACCACCATCCCTCCCTGCCTCTGTAAGAGGGGACGAGGGAGTTGAGGAGTTCATTTCAAGGGCATTCTTAGATGTGGCAGGAGATTCAAGTCTTTTTTTTTTCTCCATATGGAGGAAGGGGATGCTTCCCTGCAACCCACTGGCCAGATGCTGGAGTCCAAAGGGAGCCACGGTAGAGACGGGGGTGTCTGCGAAGGGGGGACGACAGGCATGTCACTACCGGGCCAGATGGTAGGTAAGCCGCAGACGCTGTGGGGACGGCCTTGGACTGCTATTTGACAGGGGCAAGAAGAACTTTAGGGGCGGCCGTGGATGTGTCTTCAGTATTTTTGAGGGCACTCGTGGAGACAGAGACTTGTCCTTGACAGGAGACGTCTGAAGGCAGAGAACCGGGGCTAAAGCTGCCCCGTGCATCAGTGGGTCTGCCGCACTTGGTCATCTGTCAGGGTGAGAATGTCATGGAAAATGTGAGCCTGGTGGACCCCAGGGATGCCAGGCTTGAGCCATCCAGGAAGGACCCTGCCCAAGAGCACTTTGTGGCAGAGTGAGGCTGAAGGAGACCGTGTGTGTATGGCTGAAATCTAGGATAGTTGGCCATTGGGGCAAGAGCTGATGGTGGCTATTGGGCAAGAGCCAATGGTGGCCACTGGGGCAAGAGCGAATGGTGGCCGTTGGGGCAAGAGCCAATGGTGGCCATTGGGGCAGGAGCTGATGGTGGCCATTGGGCAAGAGCCAATGGTGGCCACTGGGGCAAGAGCCAATAGTGGCCGTTGGGGCAAGAGCCGATGGTGGCCATCAGAGGGTAGCCAGAGAATCTGTTGTCCTTGGGAGGGGCTCCTATGGTGCAGAGGGTCCCATAAGAGTCTCAGAGGCACCACCAACAGATCCCATGGAAGGCCACTGTTGGAGGCCTGCTGTAAAGAGCGTCCTGACTGCCAGCCACAACGGCACCAGATCGCGGGCCTCTTCCTTGAATTCCTCCCTCCTTCGCCCAACCCTTGATGCTCAGTGAGGAGAAGAGGAAAGAAAGGGGAAGGAAGAACAGAACAGCCCATGACTCCTGTCCTAGATTCTCCAGTGACAGGTCCTGTGATACGGATCTTTATGAAAGTGATTTATGAGAAAGTGTTCCCAGGAAAACAGATAGGGGGATGGGGGTGCAGGAGGAGGAGGGGGAGGAAGTTATGCAAGGGTGTGCCAGAGACTGAGATTCTTTGGAAAGTGACTCGTTAGGAAGTGTGACTAGGTGATCTTGAGCACAGTCCCAACAACGGGTCCTGTCCCGGCACAGCTTTCCCCAGTCAGGAACAAGGGACCCGGAGCCCTTCTACTCTTGCACCCAACGGCCATTGGGTCGGGTTCTGCCTGGGGTTGGCGAGAATGGGAATCCCAAGGTACATCCCACTGTGGGTTCCGAAACTGTGTTCGGGCAGCTTGAGGGCAGGCTTCTGACCAAGAGACACAGGTGCCGCCCATGAAGAATGAGAGGGAAGGGATCCGGAAGGGATCCGAGCAAAGCCTCGGCAATGTCTGCTGAAGCCCCGTGCCTGCGAGTCCCGAGTCGGGCTGCATGAGGCTTCGCTCTGGTCTGGGCTGGGCTTTTGTGACCTGGAGTTAGACTGGTCTTAGAGCTGAATGTAAAGGAAGGATAAATCCAGGAGAGTCTATCTGATAACAACGAAATGAGGTCTTGGTGTTGATGCCCTTTTACAGGTTGAGGAAACTCCTTTCTATCTCATTTGCTGCTAGTTTTTTTGTTTGTTAAAATTTTTTTTTAATGCTTATTTATTTTTGAGAGAGAGAGAGAGAGAGAGAGAGACAGAACATGAGCAGGAGAAGGGGAGAGAGAGAGAGAGGGAGACACAGAATCCGAAACAGGCTCCAGGCTCCGAGCTGTCGGCACAGAGCCCGACGCGGGGCTCGAACCCAGGAACCTTGAGATCATGACCTGAGCCGGAGTCGGACGCTTAACCACTGAGCCACCCAGGCGCCCCTGATCTGTTGTATTTTCATTGCAGTTCAGTTTAAAATCGTTTCTAATTTTTCTTGAGACTCTCTCTTTGACCCATGGATTATTGAGAAATGTGTTGCATAATTTTGAGGGTTGGGAGATTTTTATAATTATCTTTTTTGGTTTTCCATCTAATTGTTTTCTGGCTTAATTCCATTATTATCGAGGACAGATGTAAAATTTCAATTTGCTTACATGTGTTATAAAGTTTGTTGTGCGACACGGTCTGTCTTGGGGGCAGTCCCACGTGCACTTGAACGATGCGTCTTCTGCCACTGTTGAGTGGAGCGGTCTATAAATGCCCATTAGGCCGATTACAGAAACACATATCGTGGTTTTGACCTGAATACCAACACTGTGTGTGTGTGGGGGGGGGGAAGGGTAGGATAAAATAATGTTAGCGTTCACATAGAAGAATAAAAGCCTAAGCCCTGAGTTCCTTCAGGATGGGTCTCATAAGGTTTTACTTATTTATTTATATTTATTTTATGTATTTGTTATTTATTTTTGAGAGAGAGAGAGTGTGGGAGGGCAGAGAGAGAGGGGGAGAGAGAGAGAGAGAGAGAGAGAGAGAGAGAGAGAGAGAATCCCAAGCAGGCTCCACACTGTCATCGCGGAGCCAGACATGGGGCTCGAACCCACGAACCGTGAGATCATGACCTGAGGGGAAACCAAGAGTCAGACACTTAACCGACTGAGCCTCCTGGGTGCCCCTGTGAGAAATATTTAGATAACGTGGGAAGTCGTAATTCATTGCCAATGTGGAAAATAGTAATTTTCTTGAAGTGTGCTTATTGTTCATCCCTGTAGATGCAATTTTAAATGAATTTGCTTAAAAACTTTCCTTGAAAAGGAGCACCTGGGTGGCCCAGTCGGTTGAGCGTCGGACTTCGGCTCAGGTTACCATCCCACAGTTTGTGGGTTCGAGCCCCGTGTCGGACTCTGTGCTGACAGCTCAGAGCCTGGAACCCGCTTCGGATTCTGTGTCTCCCTCTCTCTCTGCCACCCCCTGCTCGTATTCTGTCTCTGTCTCTCTCTCAAAAATAAACATTAAAAAAAAAAACCTTTAAGTAAATACAAGAGCTTCTGACAGTTTCTGAACCTCAGCAAGACAAAGCTTTGTTTCTCCCAAGCCAGTAGTCAGTTAAGCCATCGCTGAAACAACAGAGAAGGTATTTGTTTCTTGAACATCACATTGGCGAGAACTGACAGGTTTGTAGGTGAAGGTGTGGATAAATGAATATCCCTCTACACGGTAGGGAGAAGGTGGACTGATAACGACGTTTCTGCCCGTTTTACTTCTAGAAATCTAGCCAAGAGCAGTCTTCGCTTCTTAGCACCAACAGGCATTACGAGCCTGTTCACTTCAGCATCGTTAATCCAGTCGAAGGATCCCCAGCTCAAAAAGGCATCACCAGGGGAGTCATTTAACGGGCCGTTAAACAGAAGGACGTGGTGTGCGAAAACCCTCAAGACCCATTTTTCTTCTAAGTTCCAGTCTTGCTCTCTCTCTCTCTCCTCTCTTTTTTAAAAGTTTATGTCTTTTGATGGGGAGCCTGGGTGGCTCAGTCGGTTAAGCGTCCGACTTCAGCTCAGGTCACGACCTCACGGTCTGTGAGTTCGAGCCCCGCGTCGGGCTCTGGGCTGACGGCTCAGAGCCTGGAGCCTGCTTCCGATTCTGTGTCTCCCCCTCTCTCTGTCCTTCCCCTGTTCATGCTCTGTCTCTCTGGGTCTCAAAAATAAATAAACGTTAAAAGAAAATAAAAAAAATAAAGAAATCCTGGCCAGCTGAGGTGCTGGGAGAGGCAGCAGGGAGAAAGCGGTGGAAGACGGAAGCTATGATGGTCAAGAAGGCAGAAGCCTCCGAAGGCCTCAGAGGCAGAAGCATTTAGGAAAGAAAAGAGGGCAACTTGCGAAGAAGTCAGGAAGGGATCGGCCTTTGGGAGGACGGGCTCAGGGAACAGAACCTCAGGAGGGATTGGGAGGAAAGCTGCACCGTCACCAGTGTTAACAAGCTTCTAACCTGCTCATGATGACAACAAAGCACTGTTCCCACACGATGAACGCAGTTGCAAAAGGTCATCACATATCTTTAGGCGTCGGCTTTGCAAAAGTCAGGGATAAAGCGGTTTTTCCTCAGGACTCAGCAATTTATGGGAAATGCTCTAAGTGTACTTTATTTTGGGGCCTGGAAGGAGAACTACTTTTGTGTGTATGTGTGTGAAACCCACACGAAATTTATCAGCAGAATCCTGTTAACTCTACCTTCGCAGCCTATCCAGGATCAGAACCCTTCTCACCGCCTCCGAGCACAACGCTCCGTTTCCGCTCTTGTCTCGTTTCGTGGGATTCACAACACAGGTGTCACACGTGCGAGTTAACATACAAGTCGGGTCATTCCCTCCTCTGCTCCGACCCCTCCAAAGTCTGCCCCTCCAACTTGGAGTAAAAACAAACACTTAACAATAGCCTAAGTGCCCTAATGAATTGGCGGCCTCCCTTCTCCCTCTGTGACTCATCTACTCCTCTTCTCTCTAGCTCATGTCTCCATAAAATGTCTGGCGAATGGAGAATCCTTGTACACCCTAGACATTCTTCCACACTTTGTACCTGCTGTGCCTTCCGTTTGGAGCCCTGTTCCTCCTGGGGCTCCTCATAACTTGCTCCCTCACCTCCTGGAGACCATTGATCATATATCACCTTCCCAGTAAGGCCTTTCTTGACACCCTACTCTTGATGGCCTTAATAAAAATTGACCCTATCTCGGGGCGCCTGGGTGGCTCGGTCGATTAAGTGTCTGACTTCGGCTCAGGTCACGATCTCACAGTCTGTGCGTTCAAGCCCGGGGTAGGGCTCTGTGCCGACAGCTCGGAGCCTGGAGCCTGCTTCGGATTCTGTGTCTCCCTCTCTCTCTGCCCCTCCCCCACTTGCTCGCGCTCTCTCTCAAAAATAAATAAACGTTAAGCAAATAAAAGGAAGGAAAAGAAAAAGAAAAGACTGTGAGTGTGAATTCACACTGTGTGTGGCAATGAGATTTACAGGTGATGGGATTCAATCCAGTTCCCTCTCTTGAAGATGGCCAGGCCAGGGTGGTCTGGAATTCTGGCCCCTTGCACTCAGCACACCCATGAACTTGGGAAGCCCACGGCCCGGCTCGGAGCCTCAGTCCGCCATCCAAAGCTCCTCCCCAAGATTCTTGTGGGATCGGAACGGTTAATGTCTGGCATGCCTCCGGCACAATCCCCTGTTACAGATTCGATGCTCGGTAAAATTTCCCTTTCCTGCCTCCTTCCTCCCTTTGCAGCCAGGAAACCCCACTCTGCCGTGTCTTCTTCCCTCCCTGGGGTGGGGGGGGGGGGGTGGGCGGGGCGCCCCAGGGGAAGCTCATGTGCCGGGACTTGGTGAGATTGAGCAAGACCAGAGATGCGCTCCTCTGGACCCAGCTGCGCACTGATGGAGACGGGTTCTGGGAACTTTAGATGAAGGAAGCGAAAGGGGGCGTGGGCGAGGAGAACCGACACACTGGCCTTTGGACCTTCTGGTCTGGCTCCCTTCTCCCGAATGGTAAAAATGAGGAAGTCAGGGGGGCTTAAGAGGAGGGGACAGGGAGTAGATACACCCCAGAGGAGGAGGAGAGCGGACCTTCCCCGTATCCAGCCCCTTCCTCGCGCAAGCCTTCCGATCCCTTCCCCACTCCAGTCGGGGAAACGGGAGATTCCAGCTTAGAGCCTCGTGGGCTTTGGCACACAGACACCGGCAGGACTCTGGTCGCGTAGGTGACCCCCACTCGGGATCTCCAGGATTTCGTGTTTTCCAACTCTGGGCATTGCTGCGCAAGGAGTTCCAGACGCAGGTAACCAGCCTGGCACTTAGGGGAGACCAAGAAATGGTAAGGGACAGCTTGGGGATTCAGTGGCCGAGGGGAGGTTTTACACTCTGTTCCCTTCGCTGGGTTGGGCTTGAAGTATGGGGGGGCCGAATCTCAGGCACAGACTCAGCCCCGTTCCAGCCCCGACCCCGGCCGCGGCCCTAACCGCGGTATTAACCCCAGCTTCCCCTTAAGCCCCAGCCCCAGCTTGGACCTCAGAAGCAACTGGAATCTTAACACCAGCCCCTTCCCAAAGTTGACCCCGACTCTGTTTCCAGCTTCAGCACCAGGCGTAGGCTCAGCCACATCCCCGACCCCAGCCGGCAGGACGTGCCCCTCGGTGCCAGCCCGGCGTCGGCCCCAGTCCCAGCCAGTACTACATTTACCTCCTACTTTACCTCTTTCAATCCCCAGCTCAACGCCACCCCGCCCGACCCCCAGTCCCGACCCCACGTCCAACCTCGCCCACAAACCCAGAACCAGGCCCAAGCCTCTCTCCGACCCTGGGCGCGCCCTCAACCTGAGTTCACCTCTTCCTTGGACTCTGGGCCTGACCTGGGCTCCCACCGAGTCCCAGCCTCCCCGCTTCGCCCCAGCTCCTGCCTCAGCCTGGCCCCCCGGCCCTGCTTCCCTTTCAGCCCCAGTAGCCCCAGCGTTGGTTCAAGCATGTCTATGCAGTATGAAAAGTTCCAGCACTCGGAGACAGAGAAGCAAAGCCAGGGGTCTAGAAACGGTAAGAGGGATGGGGAAATGTTCCCTCCTTCAATACACTCTTCAGGGGTAGAGGGTTTCTGCTGTCATACGTGCACCCCTAATGTGTGTGGGCTGCAGGGGGGCCCCCATCCCGAGGGGGTCCGGCCCCAGCCTCTGGGGACCCCAGTGTGAAGACAGGGACAGAGAGGGCCACAGGGGGCCTGGGGTCCCTCTGCTCTGGAGGAGGCCGTGAGGGTTGGCATGGAGGGAAGAGTATTTGGGTTCAGAAGGAAGCCCACCTGTGAGCCTGGCGGGGCTCCAGCTCTCTCTGGGTCCTTCTGCCCCTCCCCCAACTCTGATAGCGTCTTGCCCATCACCGTCCCCCTCCATCTGTGGGTCCTTGTGTCCGTGCGTCCCCACAGAGGCGCGAGGGTCCCAGGTGGCTGAGGGCTTGGGCTGGTCCCCGAGGGGTCAGAGGCCTGGGCGCACCCCGCCCCTCATGTCCTGCCTCGGCCTCCCAGCATTACCCGCGACAGCCCTCATCCCTGACTGGTCCCTGGGCCCTCTCCTCCTCCCTGTCCCGCCCTGACGCCCTCTCCCCTCGCAGGGCCGCCTCCGCCTCTCCACTACCTGCAGGGGCTCTGCTCTGGCCCCCGGCCCTTCCTGCTCTCCCTGGGCATCAGCCTCCTCCTGCTGGTTGGCATCTGTGTGATCGGATCCCAGAGTGAGGGGAGCGGCGTGGGCAGGGAGGAGAGAGCTCACGGGGGTGGGGTGGGGGTGGCGGCGGGTAGGGTGGCCGCTGGCTCTGTCACTTGGTGCGGTTGGCTGAGTAGCCCAGTGGCCTAACCCCTCCAGACCGGGACACCGGATACGGATAGGGCCCGTCCCTCTGGGTTGGGTCATGTGAGGAGACGGCACGCGGTGAGCCCGCTGGCTGCCGGCTCACAGAGGGCCTGATAAATCCCAGCATGCTTTGTCCCCTCCCCATCAGATTCCAAGTGTCAGAGGGACCTGGTGACCCTGGGAGCCACTTTCAGCAACTTCACCTCAAGCACCGAGGCCGAGCTCCAGGCCCTGAACGCCCAGGGTGAGCCTGGGACCCGGAAGGGGCTCCGTGGGGGCGGGGGTGGGGGTGGGGGAGGGGGTCCCGAGCACCGAGTCCCCCCCCCCCACCACCACGTGTCCCCCAGGCGGCAGTTTGCAAGAAACGACAACGTCTCTGAAAGCTGAGGTGGAAAATCACAAGCGGGAGCTGCAAGCAGGTGAGAAGCCGCGGCCCCCCCGGGGGGAGGAGTGGGGGTGGGGGTGGGGGGGGCGGCCTCGGTGCTGACCCCCTGCCCGGCAGCCCGCAGCCTGAACGACAAGGTGTTCGCCCTGGAGAGCAAGCTGGAGAAGGACCAGCGGCAGCTGCAAGCAGGTGGGGGCCCTGTCCCCGTCACCGGGGCGTGGCGCGCACGCGGGACAGGGCGCAGAGGTCCCTAGGCTGGCCCGCGCGGGGACGCCTGGCTTCCGGGGGCTCGCTGAGCCCCCCCAGGCGCTGCCCCCGCTGCCCACCTGTGTGTGTGTCCCAGATCATTCCGATACCCTCGCTCGAGTCCAGCAGCTGGCCAAGGACCTGAGAACCCTGACCTGCCAGGTGGCCGCTCTCAAGAGCAACGGTGAGGGGCCTGGGGGTGCTGCGCCCCATTTCCTGCTCGCCCCCCCACCCCCACCCCTGGGTGGCATCTCAGACCCTCCCCGTCCCCCGCCCCTCAGGCTCTCAAAGTACCTGCTGCCCGGTCAACTGGCTGGAGTTCGAGGGCAGCTGCTACTGGTTCTCGCGCTCCGGGGAGACCTGGCCGGAGGCGGAGAAGCGCTGCCGGCTGGAGAACGCGCACCTGGTGGTCGTCAACTCCAGGGAGGAGGAGGTGAGCGCCTCAGTGCCCGGGTCCCCTTGAGGGCAGCGGTTCTCCACCTCGGCCGGGCTGTCGGAATCCCCGAGGGGGCTTGGTTGAGCTCTGTCACCCGCCGAGCCACTCCCAGCAGTTTCACTGGCCGGGGGCATCGGGGTAACCGTCCCCAGTGTCCCCCAACGGGCTGAATGGACACGTCAAGTTCAGAACTGCGAGTCCAGGGAGCAGGCTGGGCTGGAGAGAAGTCACCCTTGCCCTTCTGTCGCCCCAGAACTTTGTGCAGGAACATATAGGCTCCTTACACGTCTGGATGGGCCTCAGTGATGCCGAAGGAGCCTGGAAATGGGTGGATGGGACGGACTATGCGACCAACTTCAAGTGAGTGCGGCCTGGCTTTCTGTGCCCCTCTGCCCCCTTCAGCCCCTGCCCCTCCGGGGTCTGACCCCCAGTCCCTTGTCCCCGAGCCTGGGTTCTGGGCCCTCTGGCCATTGTCCTCTCTCCGCAGGAACTGGAGGCCGGGCCAGCCGGACGACTGGCACGGGCACGGGCTGGGCGGGGGCGAGGACTGTGCCCACTTTCACCCCGACGGCTGGAACGATGATGTCTGCCAGAGACCCTACCGCTGGGTGTGCGAGGCCCGCCTGGGCGTGGCCGGCTAGCGCGGTGGCCGAGCGCTGCCCGCGGGCCACCCGGCCACCAAGCTGCAGGGAGTGGGAGGGGGCCTTCCCCTGAGACCCCCGATGGGACCCCGTGGGACAGGACTGAGCCCTGGGAGTTTGGGTCGCTGCCACCATTTTGAATGTTACCCTCCTTGGTGTTCAAAAGACCATCTAGACTTCCTTCAGGTATTTGTGCGTTTGTTTTCATTTCAGCTTTACTGAGGTATAATCGACCCACCAAATTGCAAGGTGTTTGAGGTGTGCATCATTGCGATTTGATATTCGTATACACTGTGAAAGGGTCCCCATGTGGTTAATCCCCTCGTGGATCCATCGTGCGCGCGCGCGTGTGTGTGTGTGTGTGTGTGCGTGCGAGAACACGCGAATCCCACTCTCTCGGTAAATCCCAATTATACGATAGCGTTCACGACTAGCGACCGTGAGATCCTCAGACCTTAGTCATCCCGTAGCTACAACTTTGTACCCTTTACCCAACCTCTCCCTACCAACCACCCCACTCCCCAGCCCCACCAGCCTACTCTCTGTTTCTATGAATTTGACCTTCTCTTTTTGTTTTTTGATTCCACATATAAACGGTACCATGCGGTATCCGCCTTTTCTCTGGTTCATTTCACTTTGGCGGAACGCCCCCAAGGTCTATCCCTACTGTTGCAAACGGTAGACTTCCCTTCCTTCTCACGGCTGAACACGGTTCCGTTGTATTATCTACACCACATCTCTATCCGTTCATCCGTTGATGAACATGCAGGTTGTTTCCATATCTTGGTTATTGTGACGGATGCTGCAGTGAATATGGGGGTGCGGCTATCTCTTTCCTGCTCTGTTTTCATTTCCTTTGGGTATATGCCCAGAGGTGACACTGACGGATCACGCGGTCATTCTATTTTGAATTTTTTGGGCAACCGTCATCCTATTTTCCATCAGCCCGAAGTTTCCTTACGCCCCAAGCCTGCTTCCTTTATCTCCAGGTGCTAATATTTATGATCTGCTTTTTTTCTCTATTGATTGGTTTCGCCTATCCTAGAATTTCACGGTATATTGTTTCGTGAAGCCATATGTATTTCATATTGCCTGATTTTCAGCAAACTTTCTTTTTTAATTGTTAAAACTTGTTTATTTTTGAGAGAGACAGAGACAGAGACAGAGCACCAGTGGGGGAGGGGGAGAGAGAGAGAGAGAGAGAGAGAGAGACATAGAATCCGAAACAGGCTCCAGGCTCTGAGCTGTCAGCACAGAGCCTGATGTGTGGCTTGAACCTGGGGACAGTGGGATCATGATCTGAGTCGAAGTTGGATGCTTAACCGACTGAGCCACCCAGGTGCCCCAATCTTTTTTTTTTCTCTTTTCGATGTTTATTTATTTCTGAGAGAGAGAGCGGGGAAGGGGCAGAGAGAGAGGGAGACACAGAATCTGAAGCAGGCTCCAGGCTCCGAGCAGTCAGCACAGAGCCCAAAGTGGGGCTTGAACTCACGGACTGTGAGATCATGACCTGAGCTGAAGTCGGACGCTCAACGGACTGAGCCACCCAGGTGCCCCTTCAACAATCTTAAAATAGCAAAATGGAGAAAGTTAGGTGAGGCCTTGGAGAGTCCTATGTTATCGTAAAACGACATTTCCTTTTTACATACAGTTGAGTTCTTTTCTCTTGCTTAAAAGCTGTATAAACCTAGGGTGATAAAAAAAAAAAAAAGGCAATTCTTTAATTTCTTTGAAGAGCCCAGAGTTGGGGAAATGTTGCTTAGATGCCCAGGTGTATTGGTTAGCTATTGCTGTGTAACATCCATCCCAATGCTCAGTAGCTTAAAACAATAAACATTTATTATAGCTCGTGAGTCTAGAGGTCAGCTGGATGGTTTCTGGTCTGGCCAGAGTCGCCCACGCATTTGTGGTCAGCTGGCGGGTAGGCTGGGAGCTGGCTGGTCTAGGATAGCCTCACTCCCGTGTCTGACATTTGGTTGGCTCTGGGCTGGGACAGCGTGGACGTCTGGATCGTGTTAGGCTGGTCTGGGCTTCTTGGCACAGTGTTCGGGCTGGTTTCAAGGGAGTAAGCGGAAGAGTACAAGAAGTCTGGACTCTTAGTTCTGGAACCGAAGCATCACTTCTGTTTCAGGCTATTGGCCAAAGTAGATCACACAAGGCAGCCCATGTTCAAGGAGGTGGGAAATAGGGCTTTTGATTGAAGGAGCTGCAAATCCTATCATAGAGAGGACCGATACCGTGATGGGCGGAGATGGCTGTTTTTGCGATCCATCTAGCTCGCCATCTCAGCCACAAAGAGCCAACATCTCACTAAGGATTCCCACGAAAAGAGAGGGCAGGATCCATGGATTGCTAGATTCCCTCCACCGAGAAACCTGCCTGCATATAGGAGGATTTCCTTATTTTTTTTAATAGTTTTTCAGTGTTTATTTACTTTATTTTATTTTTTTCAGAGGGAGAGAGACAGAGCATGAGCAGGGGAGGGGCAGAGAGAGAGGGAGACACAGAATCCGAAGCGGGCTCTGGGCTCCGAGCTGTCGGCACAGAGCCCGCCGCGGGGCTCGAACCCGCGAACTGTGAGGTCGTGACCTGAGCCGAAGTCGGACGCTTAACCGACTGAGCCACCCAGGTGTTCCAGGAGGATTTCAATTAGTATTAATTAAAGTCAAAGAGGGTGGTGTCAAAGGGAAGGTATGGGAAGGGCCAAGTTTAGCTCTGGGGAGGCAGCCCGCTTCCACTCCTCCCTGCCCGCATCACTTGGAAATCATCAGGCTGGAGCCGGAGGGGTCTTGGTAGGAAGTGCTCTGAGGACAGCAGGAAGTGATGGGGTCCAGAGGGCACTGCCCAGTGTGGAAGAGGTTACGTAAGGAGCATCGGTACCCAGCTGGTTCTGTGGGCACCAAATACTGCGACCCAGGGCGGCCAAACGCACAGAACATTAAAACGACACCAATAATATTGCAAATATATTGCAAAAAAAAAAAAAAGATGGCAAAGAAATATCGCAATAAAACTTCCAAGTATGTTTCACATATCATTTACACAACCTGACTTAATTAATTCTTGTTCTGCTGGATTTGGGGTCAACATTCAGGTTTCATGAAGTTCTCTGTGTCCGAACTAGAATAATCCGGGAAATCCCGACTCAGCCTGACGATAGAAATGAAGGGGTCGAAACATGTCTGCTCCGGAGCTCATCCTCATGAGTCTGTTCCTTGAAATAACTGTGCTCAAAAATACTTGGTACGATGCTTTTCGTGGGGCATACAAAATTTCTGTACACATTACGACATATAGATTGCTCTTAAATTTAACAGAAAGGAATAAATACCACGTGTTTGGTTTATTTCATCATTTATATACTTAGTTTCAAACCTTCCTGGGCTTAGAGTATATTTCCCTGAAGGGGCGCCTGGCGGGGGGCAGTCGGTTGAGGCTCAGTCTTAATCTCAGCTCAGGTCACGATCTCACGGTTCGTGGGTTCAAGCCCCACATTGGGCCCTGAGCTGACAGTGCGGAGCCTGCTTGGAATTCTCTCCTTCTCTCTATGCCCCTCTCCTGCTTGAGTTCTATCTGTCTCAATATAAATAAACTTAAAAAAAAAAAAAAAGGATAAATCAGCTCTACATGGAAAGATTGTCAGGGTATGTCATGAAATGGGAAAATTAAGGTACAGAATAATAGTGTATATGTATGCTACTCTGCATAAAAAAGAAATATGTTTGTAAATGCATACAGTATCTCAGGAAGAATACACATGATGTGATGATTATTTATTTGGCTTTCGGGGAAAATTGAGTGGCTAGGGGAGAAAAGGAAGGGAAAATTTTCACAGTGTGCTTTTTTCAACTTGGTGTCACGTGCAGATATTACTCATTTAAAACAAACAAAATGAGGGGCGCCTGGGTGGCTCAGCAGGTTGAGCGTCCGACTTCGGCTCAGGTCACAATCTCGCGGTCCCTGAGTTCGAGCCCCGCGTCGGGCTCTGGGCTGATGGCTCGGAGCCTGGAGCCTGCTTCCGATTCTGTGTCTCCCTCTCTCTCTGCCCCTCCCCCGTTCATGCTTTGTCTCTCTCTGTCTCAAAAATAAATAAACGTTAAAAAAAAAAAAATGAAAATGCAGAAGGTCCAGGTGGCGGTCCATTTATATAGCTGAATTTTATTGATCTTAAAAATAACTAGATAATTCGGGTCGCCTGCCTGACTCAGTCTTTTTTTTTTAATTAAAAAATGTTTTTTAATGTTTATTTATTTTTGAAAGAGAGACACAGAGTGTCAAGGGGAGGAGGGGCAGAGTGAGAGGGAGACACAGAATCCGAAGCAGGCTCCGGGCTCCGAACTGTCAGCACAGAGCCCGATGTGGGGCTCAAACCCGCGAACCGTGAGATCACGACCTGAGCTGAGGTCGATGCTTAACTGATTGAGCCCCCCAGGTTCCCCTTTGTAAGTTTGTTTTTGAAAGACAGCACACACACGTGAGTGAGCGGGGTAGGGGCAGAGAGAGAGAGAGAGACAGGGGATCCGAAGCAGGCTCTGCCCTGACAGCAGAGAGCCTGATGCAGGGCTCGAGCTCACAAACAGTGAGATCATGACCTGAGCCCTTGAGCTCACGAACTGTGACATCATGACCTGAGCCGAAGTCAGACGCTTAACTGACTGAGCCACCCAGGCGCCCCAGAGCGTGTGACTCTTGATCTGGGGGTTGTAAGTGTGAGCCCCATGTTGGATGTAGAGATTGCTTAAAAATAAAATCTTAAAAAAAAAAAAGAAACCTAGATAATTCCAACGTGACTTAAACCATTCTAGGTTGCAGGAAAAGATTGCTAGCTCACTAGCTTCGTTTTCTTCTTTTTTTAAAGTGGGCGTTACACCCAGTGTGGGGCTTGAACTCATGACCCTGAGGTCGGGCATCTCATGTTCTACCGTAAAGAGAGTAAACATGCAAAAGTTCTAGCTGAAATACCGGCCAGTAGAAACCACCAGTGCATCCAAAGAATACTGTGCAATACACGGCAAAGTAGGATTTTTTCCAGATACACAAGGGTGGTTCAGCATCTAGATTCTAACATCTAACTTTCCAACTTTCCAGCTCAACAGAACCATGGAGAAAGAGAAATCCATGGGACTCTGGCTTCCAGAAGATATTGCATAAAATCCACAAGCCATTCGTGAACTGTGAAAACATGAGTCGAAACAGAAGAAAATCCAAAAGCCATCAGCAAACGATCTACTGGTCAGCAGAGGGCTGAAACATTTCATTAAAAAATCAGGTCTCGCCATCCCAGGGGCAGAGACTGTATCAGTGAAGGGGCAGGTGAGGGCTTCCTTCTCACGGCCTCACCTGTCAGTGGGACAGAATTTGAATTACTAACTACAAGTGAATGACAGCCCAGAGGGTGAAAACACAGATTTACGGAAGGATTTAGAACTGGGGGGGGGATTCCAAGCAGCCCGCCCTGAAGAAGTGAGATTTAAGTGATATTTGAAGGATGAGCAGATTTTTTTTTTAATGTTTATTTATTTTGAGAGAAGAGAGGGAGACAGAGAGAGAGAAAGCATGAGTGGGGGAGAGGAGCAGAGAGAGAAGAGACAGAATCCCAAGCAGGTTCCAAGCTGTCAGTCCAGAGCCCGACTCAGGGCTCGATCCCACAAACCATGAGATCATGACCTGAGCCGAGATCAAGAGTCTGAGGCTTAATGGACTGAGCCACCCAGGTGCCTCTTTTCAGTTAATGTCTTTCTGCACCGCTTGGATTTTCTAACTGCATAAAGCGTATT
Source organism: Panthera onca (assembly GCF_046562875.1). Lineage (NCBI taxonomy): Eukaryota > Metazoa > Chordata > Mammalia > Carnivora > Felidae > Panthera > Panthera onca. The sequence goes on along the minus strand of NC_138352.1, from coordinate 18,437,845 downwards.
ATTTTTTTTTATTAAAAAAGACCAACAAACATATGACATTGAAGAATACTAGTGAGGGGGCACCTGGGGGGCTCAGTCGGTTGAGGGCTCGACTCTTGATCTCAGCTCAGGTCACGATCTCACGGTTCTTGAGATTGAGCCCCGCTTTGGGCTCTGCCCTGACAGCATGGAGCCTGCTTGGGATTCTCTCTCTCTCTTCCTCTCCCTCTGCCCCTCCCCTGCTCACATGTGCATGCTCTCTCTCTCTCTCTCTCAAAAAGAAATAAACTTAAAAAAAAAAAAAAAAGGAAAAATACTAATTAGAAAATTTCACTAGCTCTCACAAGCCCTCCAAGTTTGGAATGAGCGAGTCAAGGTCATGCTGTAACTGTCGCCCCCCCCCCCCCCCCGCGTCCCCCGCAGCAAAGACAAAATCAAGTACAGCCTGATTGGGATGCGACAGTGTTTCCAGAGTCACAAAGAGGAGGCTGTCCCAGCTCTGAAAAGTCAGAATCCTTGGAGGGGGCTTGGTTAGATGGGGGTGTACAATTGGTTGTAGGTTCTGAATATTAAGACTATCCATGTCCAGGGGCACCTGGCTGGCTCAGAAGAACGTGCCACTCTTGATCTTGGGGTTGTGAGTTCCAGTCCCACGTTGGGTGTAGAGATTACTTAAAAATAAAATCTTAATTTTTAAAAATTTTATTTTAGAAAGAGAGCAGGGGAGGGGGGCAGAGGGAGAGAGAGAGACTCCCAAGCAGGCTCTATGGTCAGCACAGAGCCCAACCTGGGGCTCAGTCCCACGACCCTGGGATCACGATCCCAGCCCCAAATCAAGAGTTGGACGCTGAACCGACTGAGCCACCCAGGCGCCCCCAAAATAAAACCCGACTCTTGATTTCAGCTCGGGTCATGATCTGGTGGTTCGTGGGTTCGAACCACTCTCTAACTTTGCAAGCAAACCCTCTGTATTCAGAGTTACACAAGACCTTCTTCTGAAGAAGGACTTTGGTTCGAAAGAGAGAAAACTGCCCTCTGGTGATTATGTAAGCTTCTCTAAGTTGCTTCCGGAAACAAGGAGGCTCAGGTAAGGAGGTGATGCGCGACACCTGTTTCTTTGGACCCGTTTGAACCCCTATCAGAATCCTGTATTGGAAGGACTCTTTGGTTATAAGCTACAGAAAAATCTCCGGGTTTAGGTAATGCAAAAAGACCATTTGTTCTACAAGGGAGTCTCACACAACCTGTTAAGGGCTGAATTGGGTGCTCCCAAAAAGAGATGTTGAAGTCCTAACACCGGGACCCGTGCCTGTGACCTCCTTTGGAAATAGAATGGCTGCGGATGTAAGCAGTTTAGATGAGGTCACAGTAGGGTACGGTGGGTCTTTAACCCAATATGCCCGCTGTCCACATCCGGAGAGGAGAGGCCCAGACACCCAGGGGAGAAAGCCACGTGGCCACCCAGGTGGCAGGTCAAGGACTGCCCACCAACCACTGGCAGCTGGGAATTGGGGAGGAAGGCTCCTCGCCTCCAGGCTTCAGAGGGAGCGCGCTGACACCTGGATTTCGGGCTTCGGCCTCCACAACCGTGAGACCATCCACTTCTGTCGTTTGGGGGGGTTCTGGGGTAAGCCAACAGGCCAGCCCAGGGCTGGGGAGGGGCTGAAGCCCTGGGACGGACTGGAAAGGGGAGCTGGAGCCCCGAGGGTCTCTTTCCCCTCCCTGCCATCCGCTTCACCCCTCTTTCTCCCTGCAGACCATCATTCTCTGGGGTCCCCGGCCGCTCTTTCCCCCGCCCCGCTCGGGGTTGCAGGTCTGGGGCAGCGGCAGGTCCAGGGTCAGCCCCGCCTCCGTCCTCTAGGCAGCGCTGGATTAGGATTGGCTGCAGCCCGTTAGGGCACGCCTACTCTCTATTGCCTCCGATTGGCTTTAGGGGTGGACATGTGACTCCGTCCTGGCCAATGAAACGTGAGGATCCGGAAACCGGCCGGGGCTTCTGCGAAAGAGTTTGCCTTCCAGGAGGGGAGCTCCGCTGGTTTCCCGGCTGCTCGGGGTACTTCCTTGGGGGAGGACAGGATGTTTGCGGTAGTGACGGGTGGCTCACGACTGTGGAGGGAAAGCCAAGGGTCAGGCGTGTACTTAGCTGCTGTAGCAGGGCGAGCCAGCTACCTGACCCCTCGGGGGAAGGCGGAGAGCTGGGTGTTGGGTGCGTCCAGTACCAGCTTCATGCCATGCGCGGAGCGAGGTGCCCTGCACAGCCGGCGTCTCATGTGGCGTGAAATACACGTTGCACCCAGAGTTGCCTCACCTGGAGCTTTGAGGAAAAGAAGGACAAGAGTCCGAACAGAATCTGGAGAGCAATGCACGCATCACTGGCTACGAAGGAAGACAAGTGCCTCTAAGCAGTGCCCTGAGCATGACTAGGATTTGAAATGCCAGCGTGAGTCATAACCGGTCAGGTTTTATAAATGGAAAAGCGATCCGGCTGCGTATCGTTCACAGGGTGCGTGATTGCTTCGCAGGGGTGGATGGACACCGTCTGTTGTCATTCGACGGAATGGTTTCAGAACGAGAGCGGAAAATCATTAGATAAACGAGGCTAAGCCGTGCCCCGCCCTCCTAACTCCATCCGTTTCCTACAGGTTGATTTGCACCGCCCGAGAATAGGGGACAAAATGCCAATCCACCCAGGCGTAGCCAATACTGCCTAAAATTAGCTACTTCAGAAGTTAATGCGTGAACTCTCTGGTTTCATACCCTGACCACGCCCCTAGGAATGGAGTCCTTCTGTCCCAGAAAGTCATAGAAACAGAATGTGTACGAGCCGACTGCCCTTGACGTCTGTCAGAAATCCTACACATGGCGGTTGCAAAAAAATTTTAAAAATAAAAAAGATCGTTCCCTCTGTCCGCAAAACGTTTGTCTAGCTGTGCTCTGCTGAAGCCCCTTGGGATTCTGTCCATCCAGCAGTGGGACAGGACGGGATGGGAAGTTACCTTGTTTCCATTACATCCGCCCCTTGGTGGGGGGATAATCCTGAGATCTTTACCAGTTCCCTGACCACCAGTCACAGCCAGTCCCGAGATGCAGGCAGGTCTATTCTCAACTGTAGGGACTGGGGTTAACCCCTTCCAGCCTCTGCTGTCCTCATCCAACCACTGCTCTTCAGGTTTTTCTGGATTCTCAGGATGTCTCCTCTCTTAAACAGCAAGATCTTCTCTTCTTAAAGTCAAAGAAGGATTGGGTCACCTGCCTTCTGGCTCTTTCTGCTTGAGAATTACCCCCATTACCTTACCTGGCCCTGGAAACGGCTCGAATCAACATTGTCCTGTCCCAATTGTGCATGTTGTGAATCACAGCGAAGTAGGCAACGAATCAAACTCCTGATCTTCTGTTTGGGACCCGAGGACACTCAACGCTCCTAGTCTACTACTCCTTTCAGGGGAAGCCATCCACCACGGCCATCGCTACACCAACATGCTGAGACACTGTTGCCACATGGAACCCCACCAGCCCCAGCACGGTTGCAGTGGACCAGCTCAGGTCCCAACCTCACTACTGTGCCCAAAACGGTGGCAGCAGCTGTGGACCCTCTCTGCTGGAAATCGTTCTCATAGTTTTGATAGTTTTTTTTTTTTTTTTCTTGTTCATATTTTTTAAAATATTTTTTTTTGTTTATTTGTTTTTGAGAGACAGAAAAAGACGGAGCACGCGCGGGGGAGGGGCAGAGAGAGAGGGAGACACGGAACCGAAGCAGGCTCCGGGCTCCGAGCTGTCCCACAGAGCCCGAGGCGGGGCTCGCACTCGCGAACCGAACGGTGAGATCATGACCTGAGCGGAAGTCGGACACTTAACCGATTGGGCCACCCAGGCGCCCCTTCTTATTCATATTTTAAAATTATCTTCTCCTTATTCAAACATATTAGATTTAGTTATTTTGTATTTTCCCAATAATTCTAACATGTAAATACACAGGTCTAATTCTGATGTTTGCTATTTCTGCTGACTCTTACTTCTGATGCCTCGTTATCTTTGTGTGTTATGATTTCTGGGCCTGTGTCACCATGCTGAAGCTGAGGATAAGAGAACTCACAAGGTTTTCAGGGTGGATTGAAATGATAAAGGGACTCGGCTCGGGCCTAAGGAATCTGGCGCTTGTCCTGAGGGCAGTGGAGAGCCTTTGAAGGCAGATAAGATTTGAATTTTGAAACAAATCACTCTGCGGGCTGTGAAGAGACTGGATTGCCGGGGCCAGCTGGAGGCAGGGAGACCAGTTAGGTTGTGGGTGTGGTCATCTGCGCTGGGGGAAGGGAGCTATGCATTTATTTATTGCTGCTGTATTGATGTCCACTTCCTGCCGGACATTATGTGAGGTCCTTTACCCAGAGTCTAGGTGTTTCTTCCCGTTGTGTGTATGTGCAGTGGAGGACGGCGGAGCTTGTGGTAAAAATCAGAGGGGACAAGTCACATCAATAGTAACCAAGGAACCCCCCAGCAGAGGCTGGCCCTCTAGAATAATCTTGGGTTTTTCAACCTTCCCAAGTTGGCATTCATAAACGGCTCCAACGATACGCTTGGCTTCCTACACAGCGACAATTCTAACGTTTCCTTTCTTCCTACCTGACCCCGAATGGTGTGTAGGGACCCACCCTGTTCCATATGGCCGTGTGCTTCAGGTGAGGCTGGCTCCAGCCCAGCCCCAGAGGTAGTTAATCAGGGTGGTCCCATCCGCCTTGTCAGCGACTGGCTTAATCATGGGATACCAATCTGGCCACTTCTGGGGCCGTAGGAAAAGATTTCCTTCCTGCTAAGCGGGACACATTGGGAGAGATGTTACGCCTGGATACCATGCTGTAATGGTAAAAGGAAAAGGCTAAAACACGGAGGGCAACAGAATGAGAACACAGGGAGAACATGGTGCCCTGATGATGTCATGCCGCTGATGCGCTAGCCCTGGGTATTCCTACCTCCAGTTTCATCGATACACGAGATAATATACTTTCTTATTGTCTAAGCCAAGTTTTTGCTACTCGCAGCCAACGAGCACGCGTCTTGTGCTTTCCCGAAGGGTCTGTGATCCTAAGCAACACAATCTTCCCTTCCTTCTGGGGCTCATATTACCAAGAACTGCCATCCGCTGGGATCTCCGGGTACGGCCACTTCTCATCACCATCCCCAATACCCGGTGACATCACGGGGAAGTTGGACCCGTAACTGGAGACAAAGACAGACGTGAAAGGGAGAGAGCCCCGACTGGGGCGGGGGTGTGGGATAACGGGTGGAGTGTATGGTGTAGGGCAGGGCGGCAGGGCCGAAGGCTGCTTGAGCCCCGGAGGTCGGTTGGTTGGCAACTTCGGGAGTTCCCCAGGTGAGATCTGAAACTGGCTCCTGGACACGGAGGAGAGGGAGAGACCAAAGAAAGAGGTGGCCACCCCGGGTTGTTAGATGACAGGTTTTTTTTATGAGAATTTTTTTTAACGTTTTTTTTTTTTTTTTTTAATTTTTGAGACAGAGAGAGACAGAGCATGAACGGGGGAGGGGCAGAGAGAGAGGGAGACACAGAATCTGAAACAGGCTCCAGGCTCTGAGCCATCAGCCCAGAGCCCGACATGGGGCTCGAACTCACGGACCGCGAGATCGTGACCTGAGCCGAAGTCGGCCGCTTAACTGACTGAGCCACCCAGGCGCCCCGATGACAGTTTTAATAAGCAGGGAAAACTCCTATGCAAGGCTGGTCTTGGGCGGCAGCAAGATGAGTAGGTCTCAGCACTTGCCCGCCAGACTCTTAAACGTTTACACAGAAGCCTTAACAGGGTTCACTCATGTGTCCGGGCCAGATGGTCTCAACGACACATCGCTCTCTCAAGGCCGCATCCTTGAAAATGGCAGAATGTGTGCTCTAAGGACAGGAGAGTGGGTAAGGAGGCTCTGATTGCTGGGGTCAAGCTCCAGGGTCCCTTGCCCGTCGGGTCCTCTTGATGACCTTCTCCAGCAAGGTCAGTGCCAAAATGGATAATCACATTCGGGAGGACTTAGGAAGACAGCCTCCTCAATAAAGCCAAGCTAGAAACTCCATGGGTTAGTCCGAACAGGCAGAACACAAAAACCAAGCACTAACTCTCTGGGCCGAGTTTCCCCTTTTCCTTGGGGCCCCTCTCACTCTGCCTCCATCCTGAGGGCCCAGGTGCACATGGTTCCTCTCACGGCTGTGGCCTGAGGCCGCACGCAACACTCTCCTTGGGTTCACGAGCCCCGGTGAACTGGGATAGGATTTTCTTAAAGACCTAAGCAAACACTCGGGGATCCACAGCTTTCCCCCATGTGTTTGTTTAGACAAACAAACCCTTAAATAGAGCTTCCTTCCTGCTAGGAATTGTTCCAAATGCTTTACAAATCCCCACAACAACCTGAGAAGTTGTGCCGATAATAACAAGGTATTGCCATCATCATGTTTTCTTCTCTGAAGTAGATGCTATTTTACCACGGTGTGTTTTACGGACGAGGGAGCCGCTGCACAGATAGGTTACATAATTTGTCCCAGGGGCGCCTGGATGGCTCAGTCCTTGAAGCGTCTGACTTCAGCTCAGGTTACGATCTCACAGTTCGTGGGTTCGCGCCCCGCCTCGGGCTCTGTGCTGACAGCTCAGGGCCTGGAACCTGCTTCGGATGCTGTGTCTCCCTCTCTCTCTCCCTCCCCCCGCCTCAAGAATACATAAACATGAAAAACAATTCAAAATAATTTGTTCTAGGTGATTCAGCTGGTAAGTGGCAAAGCCAGAATTTAAACCTAGGCAGTCTGGTTACAGGGTCCCTGTTCCTCCCACCAGACCGTATTACCTCTCAATATCGAGTATATTAAAATACACTTACATTGCACACAAAACATAATATGTTTGCTGTTAAGGTGTTTGAAAGGGTTTTCTTTTTTAGAATTGCCTACAAGGAACGGATTGAATCCACGAACACTCAGGAAATTCTAGGAAGTGAGAAAAACTAATCTACAAATTGTGTGCCGATGTAATGAAACTTTAGGAATATGAAATTTAACCAAGATGTTGATTGGCTACCATTGTATTTTGCACACATTTCCTTAGACGTTTATTAATTTAGATTTTTGTAGTTTGTGGCTTTTAGAATATACTTTTTTTTCAGGTCTGTAACATATCTGTAAGCACTCGGAAAGCTTCTGGTCCTGGGCCCTGTGTACTCAGGGGATGAATCAGCTCTCCTCAAGGACAACAGGGAAATAAACCCACAAGCCACAAAGAACAACCCGGCTTTATGTACCATGGAGCTCAGGCTCCAGTCTTACCCCACACTGCTGCTCACTGTTCCCAGCAATCACTGGCTGCTGTCCCAAGACATCTGAGCCCTGGGCACCAACTTGTCACCTCCCGGATCTCTGGGTCCAGGACGGGTAAGCTCATAACCCGTAAGTCACATGCCTCTGCTAGGCAGCTGGTCGACCGGATGCCCAAGGCCTCGCCTCCACCTCTGTAGGCCCAGCCCGATGTGACTTCCTTTCAGGCCAGCCCCTGCCACCACCCTGTTCAAATAGACAGTAGACACTAGACTCACAAATGTGCTTTGGGTCGGTCCCACTGCGAGAAGTTCCTGGTTGTAAACCAAGAAAGAGAGACACGCCCGGACTTGAGACCGGGGGAAGAAAGTTGGGTAAAGGCCGCCTGCCTGAATGGAAGAGAGAGAAGGAAGGGACCCTTTGGGGGAAACACTGCTCAGGACTGAAAATGCTTTGCAAGTAGGGAGAGGCTGGAGAAGGCTTTGCAGAGGAAATGACCCTGAAGTGTGGGCCGGGACAAAGGAGATTTGGGCAGACAAGAGGGGCTCTGTGGGAGGCCGGGACCCCGAAGGGAAAGACCCACCCTGCACACAAGCCAGAGGTCCTGTGGCCTCAGGGTCACAGAGACTTCGGGACTTGCCCACCCACTGCTCCTGGTGTCTGTGCAGGGAGCTCTTCTTGGGGCGGAAGAAGACAGCCCCCCCTCCCGCTTACTTGATCCCCAAAGCTCTGCCTTACACACGTTTGGCTCTAGGATGTCCAAGTGACATCCCGGCAGGGGCGGGAAAACCTGTTCTCTCACTCCCTGTCTCCTCCCACCTTGGCTTTGGTCCTGGAAGACGGTGCTCCGCAGGGAAGCAGAATCCCAACCAAGCAGGGTCCTGGTAGCCCTAGGCAGATGTGAAGGGTTGTCGGGTTGTCAGCTTCGGGAGTCCCCTAAGGGGCGAGTCCTTTAAGTCCAATGCAAGGTCGCAGGCTGGGGCTGGGAAGGCAGACAGCAGCCCAGAGGATGCAGAGGTAGCTAAGAATTTGGGTTACTGCAGAGGGGAAATGACAGCCCTCACCTCTGGCCCTTTCTGGCGTGACTCCCCCTCTGGAATCAAGACAGGAGGCCTGCAGGGAGCTGGAGACCACATGGGACCGAGAGGATGAAAGGGTGGCTGCCTGTGGCCAGAAGAACGGGAGGAGACGGAACGAAGGGTCACCCACACTTGGTCTACGCTTTGCTGAGACATGATTGACGTGTGCCTCGTTATTTTTTCTAATTGTTTTTTAATGTTTTTATTTTTGACAGAGAGAGAGAGAGAGAGAGACAGAGTGCATGCGGGGGAGGGGCAGAGAGAGAGGGAGACACAGAATCGGAAGCGGGCTCCAGGCTCCGAGCTGTCCGCACAGAGCCGGATGCGGGGCTCGAACTCATGAGCTGTGAGATCATGACCTGAGCCGAAGTTGGACGCTCAACCAACTGAGCCACCCGGGGAACCCCGCCTCATTATTTTTGATGGAGACAAGAATCCACCTACCTAGGGACGCTGAGGGCACAGGTGCTCTTTCCCGGTGTCCCTTCCAGCTAGGACGAGAGCACGTGACTGGGGTTCAGGTGGTCAGGAGCACAGACCCTGGGCTTGGGTTTAGGCCCAGTGGTGGCAGAGAGCCAGAAGCAACGTCTAGTGGCCCGCGGTGACAGCAGTGGCCCTTGTAAGTCATCTAGGCCCTCGGCAGACCATTTTCTGCCAAAGTTCTGTAGCCTTCTGGGTAATTCCGAGACTACCTGGTGTCCTGTAATCCGCCATTTCTCTCCTTCAGTAAGTCAGAGTTAGCACCCATGGCCTGTAATTAAGAGCTTTGACACAGACGTGAGCCAAAGTCCCAGAACCAGAAAATGCCAGGTAAGACACTTTTGGACATTTAGACACACAGACCAGGCTCAAAGCCTTCAGCGGAGTGCTCCGGCTCTCCCGATCCCTTCTCATTGGAAACTGGGCTTCCAGAAAGACCCAGGAGCCAGAGGCTGCCGGCCTTCCCCTTGGGAAGGGGTCTGGGGAGGCAGGGGTAGTGGCAGAGGGACAGGATGGGGCTGGGCTGCAAGAGGCACGGGTTGGTAGGGGGAGTCAGTGAGGAGGAAGGGAGGGTAGGATCCGGCCCGGCCCAGGCTCCAGCCTCAGCTCTGTCTTGCGGGTTCTGACTGTGACCCCGTCACCAGGCTCCTTCAGCCACAGACTCAGCAAATCCCTTACCCAGGCCCAGCCCCCCACAGGCAGTTCAGGGGACCCGGCCTCGTTCTCCATTCACATGTGGTCACCCAAGGGGACTCGTTCCCTGCCCACAACAAGCCCCACTGTCCTGGGTGGGCGCCTTTACCCCCTGCTTTGTTACCTACCACCCCCCTCTTTTCAGAGCATCTCAGCCCATGTGCTGGCCTGGCCCTGACCCACAAATCCGGACCTTTGCGTCCCCATCCCCTTCCTGGGTCATGTTTCCTTCCACTTTTCCAGGCCTTGGCTCTGGGCTTTGAGGTCTGTGCTGACTTCCCAAAGCCTGGTCTCTGGGTGCGCTGAAGGAGAAGATTTTGGGGGTGATGGGGTAAGAGGCAGCTCTGAAATTTATTTTTAATGTTTATTTATTTTTGAGAAAGAGAAGGAGAGAGAGAGAGTGAGCAGGGGAGGGGCAGAGAGAGACAGGGAGACACAGAATCCGAAACAGCTCCAGGCTCTGAGCTGTCCGCACAGAGCCCGACGCGGGGCTCGAACTCACGAGCCCCGAACTCACCCAGGCGCCCCAAGAGGCAGCTTTGTTAGGCACGCGGAAGCCCAAGGTCAGCTGGGCCAAACTCCAGAAAGCGTCAGACTTTGCCTACCTGGAGTACAGCCCTGTGTCCCTGCCTGCCCCCTTCCCTCCCACCGGCCTTCCGCAGAAGGATCCCACCCGGCAGGTGGCCCCAGGGGATGGCTGGGCCCAGCTCAGGACTTCCCTGGGGTTTCAGACCGCTGGGGCCCCGAGAACCTCCTGCAGGTGCTGCCTTGGGAAAGTCCCAGAGCTATTTTATAGTTACAGCCCCACACGCTCCTGGATCCCAAATTACGAGCAGACTTTGACCCTCTCTTTTGATCTCCCTGGCTCAGCGCCTGTGTCTGGGGCTTTCTCCCTGTGGGCAGGCAGCGGCACCCAGGCCCATCACAGCCACCGCTTGGGATGCCGCCCCACCCCCATCCAGTCTGCTCAGCCCATGAATCCCCTGTTCCGTGTTTTCTCTGGATTAGTTGTCACCTTGCACCTTGGGGTCAAAGACCCGGAGATCAATAGTGCCGGGGCCTGCCTCCCAGGCAACGTGGGGGTGAGGGGCAGAAGACAAACAACGGTGAGTATTGTTCCTGCAGGCCCAGAAGATTCCATGGGGGTTAAGTAGGCAGGGGAAGCAACCATTGCTGATTAGCGGTGGGTGGGGTCGGGGCCGACTTCCCCCAGGGGCTTGGCTGCACCCTCAGTGGAGACTTGGTGGAGAAAAACTTAAATGCTTTGCTTTGTCACTTAAAGCATTATTTTCCCGTGAAAATATGCGTCGAAGGTTATGAAGCAGAGGGGGCGCCCGGCTGGCTGAGTGGGTGCATCGTGAGTCTCTTGATCGCGGGGTCGTGAATTCGAGCCGCATGTTGGGTGTAGAGATGACCTAGAGAAAACTTGGGGGCACCTGGGTGGCTCAGTCTTTTCGGCGTCCGACTTCGGCTCAGGTCACGATCTCGCGGTTCGTGAGTTCGAGCCCCGCGTCGGGCTCTGTGTGACAGCTCGCAGCCTGGAGCCTGCTTCGGATTCTGGGTCTCCCTCTCTCTCCCCGCCCCTCCCCTGCTCACCCTCTGTTTCTCTCCGTCTCTCAGAAGATAAAACAAAATGTTAAAAAAAAATCAGAAATAAAATAAAACTTAAAAGATTAGAATGAGGTAGGCTGCAGACCTTCACGTGAATTTTCAGCGTAAAACAAGATATTTCAGAGAAATTTCCCACCTCAAAAAAAGGTGTCTCACCCCGGACTCTCCTGCCACCCCCCCCCCCCGCCCCCGACTGGGGTGTTCCATCATCCTCTGTGTTCAGCTTCTGATGTTCGCGAATGCTACTACGTCAGTGGAAATTTTCGAGAGGCATCGGTCCCTGGGAAAACGTCTCAACCCTCCAGTCTGGTCTTCAAGACCTGGGATGACGGGAGCCTCTTCTACCCTGGCGGCTTTGTCCTGCGCTGTTCTGTATGCTCTCTCGTCTCCGCACAGTCGCTTGTCACGGCCCCCCAAACAATAAATAATATGCCAAGCTGGTGCCTGCATTTGTGATTTTCCACAAGCCGCTCCCTTTGCCTGGAGTGTCCCCGCCCACGGCAACCATCTGGCAAACTCCTACTCATCCTTCAAGACCCAGCTTCAAGGGCTCCTCTTCTGTGAAGCCTTCCCAGCAGACCTGAGCGAATGAATGAGTCAGCTCCTCCGGTGCACCGCTCGGTGGGGTCTGTGTCCCTCTCCCTGTGTCGAGCTCTCTGTATCTCACCTTTGCCCTAATTTGAGTGTGGGGGCTCGGAAGGGAGAGACGGCAACATTCGACCGAGCAGGGGCCCCGTGGGGTCCAGCCGGGGTCCCCCAGAGCAACCGAGACCAACATTCTCGAGGTCCTGTCCTCATAGGTGTAGACACACAGCGACTCATTTAATCCCCTACCAACGCTACCACGTAGCCACTATCATTACCCCCATTTTAGAGATGGGGAAACTGAGGCACAGGGAAGCTGCGTAACTTGCTCACCATCATACGGTTAATCAGCGGCTGAGCTGAGAAAGTCCAGCTTGGAGTCCGTTCTCCCGACCTCCGACGCTGTGTTGGCCCCATAAGCAGAAGCTGTAAAGTGATGGTCACTTTGGCTAAGAATATAGGGAGCGTGAGACAGAAAATGACCGTGCGCTTTCACCACCCATCAGCCCAGTCCCAGGCCCTGGGATGCCCTCTAGGTTCACAGGTGGCCCGTAAAGGTGCTTAGGGTCACTTTGTACAACCGCCGGACCCAGGGGCGCCGGCCTCCTCTTTGAGCGCTGCGTGTTTACTCCACCACGGAGAGCGGACAGTGCGAGCTTTGTTTCAGAGGGGGTACAGCTTGCAGCAGAGTCCTCAGCAGCAGGCTTGGGAAGTGGGGGTCTGCCGGCTCCGCCTTTCAGGTGCCTCTCACAACAGCAGCCCTGGCTGGAGGGAAACCAGTGAGACCACTTTCCTAGGGTGCATGGGGTAAGACCACTTTCCTGGGGTGCACGGGGCAGGACCACTTTCCTGGGGTGCACGGGGCAGGACCACTTTCCTGGGGTGCACGGGGCAGGACCACTTTCCTGGGGTGCACGGGGCAGGACCACTTTCCTAGGGTGCACGGGGAAAGACACTTTCCTAGGGTGCACGGGGCAAGACCACTTTCCTGGGGTGCACAGGGCAGGACCACTTTCCTAGGGTGCACGGGGCAAGACTACTTTCCTAGGGCCCATGGGGCAGGACCACTTTCCTGGGGTGCACGGGGCAGGACCACTTTCCTAGGGTGCACAGGGAAAGACCACTTTCCTGGGGTGCACGGGGCAAGACCACTTTCCTAGGGTCCACAGGGCAGGACCACTTTCCTGGGGTACACGGGGCAGGACCACTTTCCTAGGGTACACGGGGTAAGACCACTTTCCTGGGGTCCACGGGGCAGGACCACTTTCCTAGGGTGCACAGGGAAAGACCACTTTCCTGGGGTCCACGGGGCAGGACCACTTTCCTGGGGTGCACAGGGAAAGACCACTTTCCTGGGGTGCACGGGGTAAGACCACTTTCCTGGGGTGCACGGGGCAGGACTGTAAACCTTCAGGGACTCCTGCTCCCCATCCAGGACATTTCAAGGAGTGGGCATCGCACCTGCAAAAATTCACAAGCGAGAAAAAGCCAGGCATGTCCTCGGAGCAGGTGAGGCACTGATGGCTGTAAAGGCACAGGAGAGAGGGGAGAGGGGGAGTCTACTTTCGACTGTTACAGGCCTAATCCCCAAAGTAGAGAAACGTGGTCGTTTTCCTCCAATTTGCAGATACTCTCTCAACAATTAGGGAACACTGCCCCCACGTGGCTCTCGGGTGACGCCTGCTCCAAACTGGAGATTGCCACATTTTCTATGATATTGCGCAATGATTAAACCAAAGAACACATCTCTTGATTCACTTTTTTTTTTTTTTTAACGTTTATTCACTTTTGAGAGACAGAGAGAGACAGAGCATGAGCAGGGAAGGGGCAGAGACGGAGACACAGAATCCGAAGCAGGCTTCAGGCTCCGAGCTGTCAGCACAGTGCCCGACGCGGGGCTGCAACTCACGAACTGTTGAGATCATGACCTGAGCCGAAGTCTCCGCTTAGCTGACTGAGCCCCCCAGGCGCCCCACAGATCTCTTGATTCAAATACCTGAAGTAAAGCAACGGTAACCTTAATCCTGGTGTAAAAAGTATACTTTTAAATAAAGTTCCCCCATGAAATCAGTACCTGGGTCCAATTCTCAGATTTCTTACTTTGTTTTTAAAATTTGAGGGGCGTCTGGGTGGCTCAGTCGGTTGAGCATCCGACTTTGGCTCAGGTCATGGTCTCGCGGTCCGCGAGTTTGAGCCCTGCGTGGGGGCTCTGTGCTGATGGCTCAGAGCCTGGAGCCTGTTTCAGATTCTGTGTCTCCTTCTCTCTGACCCTCCCCTATTCATGCTCTGTCTCTGTCTCAAAAATAAATAAACGTTAAAAAAAAAATTTTTTTTAATTCGAATCTGAATCTTCCGGGAGTCTGATCCCAAGGATCCTTTCTCTTCCCAGTGACGCTTATCTTAGAATCACCAACTCCATGGCCCTGCAGAAGCTCTGCCATTTCCAGGCTAGTCAGCCATCATACTGTCCCCAGGCCCTTCCCTCCACTGTGGTATCCTATCACAATCCTAGGCCTGTTCTCCATTCACCGTCTGCAGTTGGACAGATCCAACCAAATTCAAGTATTTCCACCATCTTTTAGCTGGGTTGCTTTGATGCAACGCACCTAGCCTCTCCAAGTTTCGGTAGCTTCATCTGTAAATTGGGCACAACACCTTCACGGGTTTACTGGGAGCGTGTACAGGTGACATGGGTAAAGGGCATCTGGCTCATCACAGCGTCTCCTAGTAAAGGAATCTTCTTCCTCCCCCTGGGTCCTTGAGGGCCCGTTACTGCTGAGCAAGAAATGAGCACTCAGTGGAGGTCAGTGATTTGATATCCAAGAATTGCCTGGCCCTCCAGCAATGTTCCCTGAGAGCAAAAGTACTCAGCGCCCCTGGCCTTGGGGGTCACGCCTATTTCCACGTGTTGCCTACCGACCTTGGGTTAGCCCTGGATTGCAATCCACGGGTCTCCTCCAGGAGAAGCAGGTGGCAGGTGCGTGGACTTGAGCCAGGCGGGGCCGCGTTCATTCTTCCCGCCCCCCTCCCTGGTGAGGAGGAAGAGAAGTGTGTGTGTGTGTGTGTGTGTGTGTGTGTGTGTGTGTGTGTGTGTGTAGGCGTGTGTATATAATTCAATCCCCGTGGGACTCAGCGTCTGGCCTCACCAGCGGCTAGGCCATTGGCTGACAGTCAGCTCCCCCGCCCTCCTTACCCCCCCCCACCCCCCGCGTCCCAGGTGGCTCAGGCCCCGGTGGCCAGCTCTGTTTACCGAGAGAGCCGGTCCAGGTGGGGTTCCATCTCGGCGCTCGCTCCCCTCCGGGGCCCCGCCCGCCCAGGAAGCAGGCAGAAATCCTGGCCGGGGTGTCCTCGCCTTTCCCCTTCCCTCACCGCCCGGAGGGGCCGGGTAAGGGGGGAGGGTGGGCGTGGGAGGGGGAGCCCCAGGCCTGGGGGATCCGGCTGTCACCCCGTCCCGGGAGCCCGCGCGGACCGGGGGTGGGGATGGGGGTGGGGGTTATCCCTAGGCCTGACTCCTGCTCCCTCCGCCCCGCCGTATCGTGCTCAGGGGGCCGTGCCCACCCTGGCCAGCAGCCAGAACCTGCATCTCGGGGATGCCCAGGTCTCCTAGAGGAGGCGCCGACGCTGTGTGTCCCCCCTTCCCCAGACGGCGATGACCTCCAAGCCTGCCGGACCCCCCGACGGGGGCTGGGGCTGGGTGGTGGCCGCCGCAGCCTTCGCGGTAAATGGGCTCTCCTACGGGCTGTTACGCTCTCTGGGCCTCGCCCTCCCTGACCTCGCGGAGCACTTTGACCGAAGCACTCAGGACACTGCGTGGGTCAGCGCCCTGGCCCTGGCGGTGCAGCAGGCAGCCAGTGAGGGGGACCCCCAGGTGGGAGGCGGGGACCGGGGTGGAGTGGCGGAGAGTGTGTGCGGTGGCGGAGGACCCACCTGCTCACCAGACAGCCCTTGAGAAAGGGCGACCGGTGGGGACCGGGGGGAATGAGTTCTAGAAAAGAGAGGGTCTCGTCTTGAGGTCAAGGACAGGAGCTATTAGGCGGGGTGGGGTGGGGGGGGCGAGCAGAGAGACGCTTTAGGCCTGGCAAGCCGCCAAAGAGGAGTGCTGGATGGAGTTTGGGGGTCCAGAGGCGTGTCTTCCGTTGACTCCGCCCCCTTCCAGGCCCAGTGGGCAGCGCCCTGAGCACCCGCTGGGGGGCGCGCCCCGTGGTGATGGTTGGGGGCGTCCTCACCTCGCTGGGCTTCGTCTTCTCCGCTTTCGCCCGCAGTCTGCTGCACCTCTACCTTGGCCTGGGCGTCCTTGCTGGTGAGGGGAGAGGGACACCCGGGTCCTTAAGGGGTGATGGTGGAGGTGGGCGCTTCCTGGGGGCTGGAGGCCAAAGGGGCGGGGCCTCCTGCGAGGATCCGGGCTGGGATTGCTGGCGCAGAGCATCCCGGGTCCCTGTCGTCACCCCGTCCTGTCCGTTCGCAGGCTCCGGCTGGGCCCTGGTGTTCGCCCCTGCCCTGGGAACCCTGTCCCGTTACTTCTCCCGCCGTCGAGTCTTGGCCGTGGGGCTGGCGCTCACGGGCAACGGGGCCTCCTCGCTGCTCCTGGCGCCCACCCTGCAGCTCCTCCTTGACACCTTCGGCTGGCGGGGCTCCCTGCTCGTCCTCGGCGCCATCACCCTCCACCTCGCCCCCTGTGGCGCCCTGCTGCGACCCCTGGTGCTCCCTGGCGACCCCCCGGCGCCACCCCGCGGGCCCTTAGCTGCCCTCGGCCTGGGTCTCTTCGCGCGCCGGGCCTTCTCAGTTTTTGCTCTGGGCACAGCCCTGGTTGGGGGCGGCTACTTCGTCCCCTACGTGCACTTGGCCCCCCACGCTTTAGACCAGGGCCTGGGCGGGTATGGGGCAGCGCTGGTGGTGGCCGTGGCTGCGGTGGGGGACGCGGGCGCGCGGCTGATCAGCGGCTGGCTGGCGGACCAGGGCTGGGTGCCCCTCTCGCGGCTTCTGCTGGTGTTCGGGGCTCTGACCGGGCTGGGGGTGCTGGCCGTGGGACTGGCGCCCTTGGCGGGGAGCCAGGAGGGCTGCCGGGGGGCCCTGCTGGCCGCGGCTGGGGCCTACGGGCTGAGCGCCGGAAGCTACGCCCCCCTGGTTTTCGGTGTGCTCCCGGGGCTAGTGGGCGTCGGAGGTGTCGTACAGGCCACAGGGCTGGTGATGATGCTGATGAGTCTGGGGGGGCTTCTGGGCCCTCCCCTGTCAGGTAAGGGCCCGAGCGAGCAGATCCGCTCCCAACCATCCTCTGTCCCCCGCTTACCGCCTCCCCCCACCCCTGGGTCCCAGGCCTCTAAATTCCTTTCCCCTTCCTTGCAGGCTTCCTAAGGGACGAGACCGGAGACTTCACCGCCTCCTTCCTCGCCTGCGGCTCTTTCATTCTTTCCGGCAGCTTCATCTACATGGGGCTGCCGGGGGCGCTGCCCTCCTGCCCACCGGCCTCCCCCTCCCCGCAGGCCACCCCTCCTCCCGAGAGGGGGGAGCTGCTCCCGGTTCTTCCGGTCGCCCTGCTCTCCTCCTCGGGAGGCCCTCCATCCACTCTGGACACTACGTGTTGACCATTTTGTTTGGGCCACTCCCCCAATAAAGAATTTCTATCCGGTTTCCTGCAAGCTCCAGCTGTTAGCCAATCTAGGGCGCTGCAAACATTCTGCTGAAGATATTTAAGAAGGCTGACTCAAACGGACGGGGTCCCACTGAACTCTGGGCTGTTTTTCCGTCCGTCCAGCTGGTCCACCTGTCTTTGCCCAAGCTGTTGCCATTTTGACAGGGAGTCTCTGAAAAGCTGTTCCTAAGCTTCCGTGCGTTCGGGGTGGGGAGCTCATGAGGGACCTATCAGCCCCCTCCAGCCCTCCCGGCTGAGTCTTTCCTGTATTTCTGGCTCCTTTGGCCTGTGGGAAATGCTAGACCCAGACCTTAGCTCTTTAAGCTTCTGCTGCCCCTCCCAGACTCCCCCCACCCTGTGTCCTCACTGCTGTCTTCGTTTCTGAGTCACGGGGGGGGGGGGGGGAGACTGGGAAAGAGGTCAGTGGACAAGGCAGAGGAACCGTGGCCCAGAGAGCAGAGTCCAGGGTTCATATAGATACTTCCCCTCCCCGCTTCCTAGCCATGGACCCATTCAGCCAACCCAAGCACATGCGCCCCAGCTCTTTGTGAGGTTCTCGTTATTATCCAGTTTCCTTCTTTAGGTTTATCTCAGAAGGGCTTCCCTCTCTCCCAAACATCGGTCTTCAGAGAAGAAAGCTGCAAGGGCAGCAAAGTAGAAATCACATGTAAGGCACGCGAAGATCTTGGCTTTGGGTGTTCACGGCTGATTCACAGCGCAGGGGAGCAGGCTGAGCTCCGGATCCTCCAGGAAAGGTCGTGGGAGCCAGGAAGAGCCACGAGTCCTCGACGAGACAAGAAAGGTTGGCACAGGCAACACACTGCCCCGGGGGGAGGCGGGCCAAGAGGCCTTGTTCTTGGGCACTGCGGTTCTGTGGGCACCAGGATGGGACAGAAGGCCCTGAGAGCTTGCGCCCTCTGGCTTTCTGGGTCTGACAGTCCCTTTGCAGAGTTCAGTCCTCCTGCAGCCCTTCCTTGGTGAGAGAGACCTGGGTATCCACTGCATCCATCTTGGGGTCCTGGGGCTTGGAGGCAGAGGCCGAGAAGCAGAAGACGTGAGGCAGCGTGATGAGAATCCCACTCCCCACGAGAAGGAAGGCCCCGGCCACCACAAACGAAGCTGTGTAGTTGCCTGTCGTATCTCGGAGGTAGCCTAGATCCAAGAGAGAAAAAGAACACACATGGGTGACCCGTTTCCCAAGACCGGTGGAGGGAAAAGAGAATCCTGAACGCATCATCTCGGAAGAATCAGGACTCACAAGGCAGGACTGGAGGAGCTCCAGAACTCTGGGACCCCGAGGTTTCTAAAGCTAACGTCCACCCCCTTCCTGCCTTTGGAAAGGGCCTCCAAACCAGCCAGCAGAGACCTGGGTGTCCACATCGAGCCAGGCACACCTATGCCTTTCTTTCAAGCAACAGCGGTCCTTCTTTTACACTTTGAGTTAATAGTTAGGAGAAATTTAAGGGTCTGAAGGTTTTGGCATCTGAGGCATGGAGAACTTTGACCCGACGGCTCAGACACCTGGGCTGGGGCCCAGTAGGCCAGGGGAACGGGCAGACGCTGGTGAGCTATGTCTGGCCAGGTCCAGCCAGGTCCTCTGAAAGCCCAAGCTGCAGACACCCTGCCAAGGGCTCCTCATAGCTCCCCTTAATCCTCCCACAGTCCCCGATTTCTTTGCGCCATGGACCCACTCCGGGGCTACTCTGACGGACCCGTGCTCTGTGCCATCCCGGAGGGCAGTATTCACAGACACTGGAATTTAAATAGTCCCCTCCCCGAATCGCAATACATGCAGCCCTGACCGCCCTGGAAGCCCAGTCCCCCTTACCTGACAGAGGAGCCCCCAGCAGCCCCCCGATGCTCTCTACCATCTGCACCAGTCCCAGGCCACAGTATATCCTTCCAGTGCCCACCAGTTCAGGCAACACGGAGAAGGCCACGGGGGTCAGGGCCCCTGATGTGAAGCCATAGGCCACGGCCAGAACCATCAGGGCCGTGGGAGTCCGAGCCACGGGGAACAGGGCCAGTGACACCCCGGTCAGGGCGGTCCAAAGCATTAGGAGTCGAGCCACAGGTCCTGGGGCGGTGTCCCCTAGCCACCCAGAAGCCACACGTCCCACGAGGTCAGACACGGCCACCACCGAGAGGAGGAAGGCAGCAGACAGAGGTTCCCAGTCCAGGTCCTGGAGATGGGCCATCAAGTGCACGTAGGGGATGAAGTAGCCAGTGTTGATCAGGGTGAGGGCCACAGTGTAACGAAGGAAGGGGCCATGGCGGAGGAGGGAAGAGAGCTGGGCCCCAGGGCCGCCCACAGCAGGGTCCTCCGTCAGGGAGAGTGGGCGGAGGAGTGCTCCGCAGGCCACCAGGTGGAGGGAGAGGGCAGACACCAGCAACAGTGCCCCCCGCCAGGCGTAGCGGCTGACCAGCCACTGGAAAAGTGGGGCAAAGGCAAAGGAGGAGAGACCCACGCCGGTCAGTGCCAGCCCCGTGGCCAGGGATCGCCTCCGAGAGAAGTAACGGGACAGGCAAGCCAGGGTCGGAGTGAAGGTCAAGGCCCAGCCAGAGCCTGTCAGAAAGGAACAAATAGGGGTTGGGGGACTCTTAGGGGGCTCGGGGCACCCAGAAATCCCACCACTGCCCAGGATGTAGCACAGGCTTGGGTTACAGCCCCTAGCATCGATTTCCTGCATTTTGTTCAATCGCCCAGCCTTGGGCTCGCCGTCTGGCAGATGGGGTGATACACCTCAGGGGACTGCAGAGGCTTAGAGACACCGTTTGCCGGGTAGTAGCTCAGAACTTTGCAGTTGGGCTTGGGCTATATATCACTTCTGGCTACGGTGAGCTCCAGCTGCCAAGTTACATAAGCTTCGGAAGCCTTTCTTGGTCTGTATGCAAATTGGACAATGAGATCTATTTCACAGCCACAGAAGCTGGCACAAGTGTAGGGTGATTCTGACACTCCAGCCCCGGGCTTGCATTTGCTGGATCCGTCATCTTTGAATTTCTCAATATCCCCCACGCCGCGCTTTATCAAGTTAGTCATCCCTCTTCAACCCTCCCTTGCGGGCACAGGTGCTAGCAGAAACTTTCTCTGAGCCTCCCCGAGCCTCTGGGAAGGGGCACGAAGCAGGTGAAAGCCCGGAGGCCCTTTCCCTCTCCTGCCCTAGTCCTGGGCCTCACCTGACAGCAGCCCAATGCTCAGGTATAGGTGGGTCACGGAGGTAGCAAAGGAGGCGAGCAGCATCCCCGACGCAGCCAAGATGCCCCCAGCCATCACCACGGGCCTGGGCCCGTACTTCGTGCTCAGGGCGCTGCCCACGGGGCCTGAGAAAGAGGAAGAGGTTCTGCGAGATCTCCGGCGTCCTTCCCAGCCCCGCCCTGCCTCTCTGGCGCCCCCTTCACCCCCCGCCCCCCTCATCCCCCTATCCCTTCCGAGGGAGGGTCGCCTGCACGCCGGACCCGGGCGCGGCACTCACTCCCGAACTGCTGCACGGCGATCCCTATGGAGGCGATCCAGGAGACCCGCGCCGCCTGCTCTTGGAACGCCGCCACTAACTCCACGAAGAAGACGCCGAAAGAACGGAGCACCCCGAACACCAGCGCCGACTGGAAGAAGGCGGACAGCACCACCATCCACCCCCAGCCCCCGTCGGGGGGCTCGGCCCTGCGCGCCATCGGGGAGGGGACGCGGCCGCAGCCAGTGCGCGCCGCCCGGGCGGGAGCAGGGCGCGGGGACGCTCCACCTCCGCCCCGCGAGCCGCCCAGCCTGCGGAGGGCAGGCTGCTGAAGAGGAAGGCACCGACGAGGGCTTTTAAGCGGCTGGGAGGCTGCGTGAGGCGCCTGCGCCTCTCCCCTAGGGGGGCGACCTAGGTGGGGAGGGCGGGCGAGCGGCGCCCGGGGGCGTGGCTCCGCGGGCAGCGCGCGGCGGGTCGAGGCCGGGGCGGGACGGGCCCGCGCGGGGGCCCGACGTTCAGCGGAGGAGCCGCGAGGCGGCCCCGGGTGCGGGCCCAGCCCTGCGGCGCGCCAGCCCCCGTGTGGGTTATCGCTCTTGTCACTGGAAGTGTCAGCTACGCGGCCATCGCGGCCGGCACCCCCGGGCACGGCTCGCTGGTGGGGACGCGCGACTCCGGAGCACGGGGGGTGGGGCCAGGAGGGCGGGGCGGGGCTTAGAGCCGCGTCCCGGACCCGGACGGCGAGTGGGGCGCATGCGTAAAGAGGGGACCCGAGGCGGCCTACCGGGTGGGCCCCACGGGGACTCCGGGGTGTGCGGGGAGGCCGTTGCGTCCCCCGCCCACTTTTATCCGTGCGGATTTCCGCACCAAGACCCTCCCGTTGGCAGTTTCGTGCGGGAAGGTGGTGGGTGAACTGGTTCGGGAGAGGAAGACACCCACTTGCTCAACGAGGGGCCTAGCTGCAAGGCCAGGTCGCCCGGTGGGCGCAGGGGTTCTGAGATGAGAGTGTCAGACGAAGACACCTGCCCGAGCGCCCGAGGACGCTAGAAGCTACATGCCTGGATCCCGGAGGTCTCCAAGGCCCCGGAAGAGACCAGGGGAAGGACAGGCTGTTGGACTGCGGGCGTTCATTTCTGCAGTGGGAACTCAGTTCCTGTTGCTTCTGTTTTCACCAGCAGGAAACCCACAGGTCACAGAGACCAAAAATAACTGGGAAGAGGAAGGGCGGCTGTGAGCTCACCCCGGGCCCCACAAACATCACCTACACCCCTTCCTCGGTGGGGCTGGAACCTTTTCTTTCACCCTCTGGTAACAACTTCTACGCAGTATTTGATCTCCTGGTGGGGTTGACTAAAGAGCCAAGTTCTGACCACCGGAACGGTCAGCCCCTCCTACCCATCCAGTACCCAGTGGGTCCACCTAAGACAGCACCGAGGGCTTGGCTTCCTGTTTCTTCATTATAATTCACGCTCCCCAAGACCCTGACCTGGCAAATTGGGTTCAAGGGCTCATACCCAGACAAATGGGGGTGGGGAGGGGGGAGGCTGCCTGGGTGGCTCAGTGGGTAGGGCATCCGATTCTCGATCTCAGCTCAGATCTTGATCTCAGGGTCGTAAGTTCGAGGCCTGCATTGGGTTCCATGCTGGGTGTGCCGCCTACTTAAAAAAAAAAAAAAAAAAAAAGAGCCTTGGGTGGCTCACTTGGTTAAGCGTGGGACTCGGTTTCAGCTCAGGTCATGATCTCACAGTTCGTGGGTTCGAGCCCCGCATCTGCTTGGGATTCTCTCCCTCTCTCTCTCTCTCTCTCTCTCTCTCTCCCCCCTCCCCTGCTCTTTCTGTCTCTCTCAAAAGAAAGAAAAGCAAGCAAGCAAGCAGGAGCGCCTGGGTGGCTCAGTTGGTTGAGCTTTGGACTTGAGCTCAGGTCATGATCTCGCGGTTTACGAGTTTGAGCCCCACATTGGGCTCACTGCTGTCGGCCTGTTAGCACAGAGCCTGTTTAGGGATCCTCTGTCCCCCTCTCTCTGCCCCTTCCCACTTGTGCTTTCCCAAAACTATTTTTCTTAAGAAAAGCATTTTGAGCCTTATAATTTTGTGTGGTTAATAAAAATAATCATGCCCCCCCCCCCAAGATTTTGTTAAGTGGAATCAAAACTTCGGCTGGTGGGAAATAATGCCAAGACGTAGAAATTGATGTGGCTGTATAACATAGCGCAGGAACATAATCTTTAGGAGCAAATCAAGGCTCCAATCTTGGTTTCATCACATACTGCCTAAGCTACTGAGCCTCTCAGGTGGCTTTCCTAACTGTAAACTGGGGATAAGATTAGTACCTACTTTTTCGGGTTGTCAGGGGAATTGAATTAGAAAATCTATGTATGCACTAAAATAAAATGCTTAGTTTAGGACCTGACAGGTAGCAGGGGATAAGTAATATTAGCTGGTCTCATTTTCAACAGGACATAAGCTATAGTGAGAGGAGGAAGAGAGGTTTTAGTTTGGGTTGTTTCATTATTTTACTTAAAAAAAAAAATCTAATCTAGATCATGAGTTTTCAGATTGAGAAATACAACCACAAACTGTAAATATTGGAAGGAACGGCAGACCATGTTAATGGACTTCTTTCACAGATGAGGAATTTAAATCCAAAAGGGAGGTAACCTAACAGAATCAGTGACCCTCTGCCTACGGGCAGAGTGGAGCTGGGCACCCAGGCCACGCATAGGACGGGGAAGAAGCACGAACTGGGCAGTGGTTACATTCCAAGGCACCATCGCTGGGGGAGGGGTGGAGCTCTCACATGGGCTCCAACCACATACATGGCCTTGTCACTGCCACCTGCATCCTGTACGGTCCTCATGGGACCCAAGTCCTATCTATTTTCCTTGGTGGCGGTGGTGGTGGTAGGCAGGGGGTGTCCCAAGCATTAGGACCCCAGCACAGATGCATATTCCCCCCACACCCCCCCCCCACACCCCCCCGCTCTCGGCATTATTCGTGGCTTCCAGGTTTCTCGAGGCTGCCCCCACACCTCGACCAGGAAGTGACTTCAGAACAGCAGGATGCAGGTGGCTCCGGAGAAACTTCATGAAGTCACTGGTTCTCACACAATGAGCCGGAAGGCAAGGGCAGGGAAAGGGAGAACAAGGGCCATTCTAAGGGTCTGATGTGATGGGGGCAGTGGAATGGTCACAAAATCCAAGATGGAGTCCAGCAGGGAAGAACCTTCTTTCCCTGGCTGCACCCTGCTCCCAGATCCTCCCAGGCAAGAACCTTAGACACAGCAGGCAGCACAGAGAGGCTTCTTTATTCCAACATTCTGATCTTGCAGGATCTAACATTTCCACCCCTGGGCGCTCTCCACCTGCCCATCCAGTTGGCTTAAAAAAAAAAAAAAAAAAATCATGGTTCCTTCTCCTATCTCTCTTCTGCTCTCAACTCTGTGGCGGGGAGTAAGAGGGAAAGATCAAGAAAAGTTGCTTTCTCACCTGGCCTCAAGCAGAAGCGATTAGTACTGACCTATCTTGAGCCAGCTCCACGCCGCACCCTGCAATCGAAGAGCTCCCAAGGAGGGGAAGGACTGTAAATCAAGGCTCCAGGGTATCATCTCACATTCCAGACATCCCATCCAGTTAAGAGGCAACTCCATTCCCAACTTTCTACCTGCTTGGCTTGCACCGGAGACTGTGCCCCTCAACCAACCTACCAATCTCTCAGTCCTACCCGGATACTCCGTCAGCTGGAAGGTCCATCAGTCAATTAATCTTTTAAATCTCTAATCCCAACAGCAATCCCAATCATAATCCCAAACTCTAGCAAATCCAGAATGGAACTCAGCCCCATTTCTCTCCCTGTGGAAGGTCCTGCTGCCTTCACTGGTTTCAGACAGGAACACAGTGGCAGGAAGGCCAGGTCACAGACCTGGCTTCTCTAAAGTAACAAAGCTACCAAGCACCTGTGACTTCTCAAGGCAAAGACGTTTCTGGAATCTGAACCCTTGCCACAAATGCCCAAAAGCTCACCAAAGGGACAAGGGGTTTGTCTCAGGTAGACAGAATCCCCAGGGACATTCAAATCCAGACACATCTACAGTAAAGGACTGGTCGTGACTCAGCTGTTAGTCAAGATAAAGAGTTTCATAATTCCCCTGCAGGTCATACCATTCTTAGAGGCTGGGCAGAACCCGAAAAGCTTGCATCATCTCTGATAAGGAATTTCAGATCTCTCCCTCATGGAGGGATCAACTCAGTGCTAAGCACAAGCCCCTGTGGGAAGATTCTGGGCTCAAATACAGTCCAGTTCATGCCAGACAGACATAGTGCAGCCAAACCCAGGTGGCCAGACTCTTGGGAAGGTTAGGGCCATAAGAGAAAGCCTCTCCAATCATTCCCCCTAACTCCAACACTGACAAAGCTCCCACATCCACAGCCCCCAGGAAACACTTCCTACTTCCCCGTCAGGCTCACCATAAAGCTTCCTCGAAGTCTTGGAAACAGAGAAAAAAGTCTATAGCCAGCTCCAGCCCGCTAGAGAACCTACATTATCCAGAATACCGGAGAGGGTTCCTGACCCAATGCCACAAACTCACACGTGCCCAGTGCTGCCCTAGAAAATTAAGGTTCCAGACCTACAATCGGGAGAGACAGGACACACAGAAACCTTTCCTCCATTTTACACACACCAACAAGCAAACAGATTGAAGAAACGAGACGATTCCGAAGATAAAAGTTAATGACAATAATAATCATAAAACACTCAAGCCTAAGGACGCGGCCAAGTGCTAATCTCTGCCAGCAGAGCTGTGACCTCTCATACTGTGCTTCAGGTCACTTTGGATCACACTTGTGGAAGAGGGAGGTGGGAAATGCAACCGAATGGAGGCCCCGGTGCCACCCACGGGCCTCAATAAATTATATTTACAGACAAACCAAACGGAGAGGGGGCCGCGCGTGTGGAGGACTGACTGTTCCCTCAGGGAATCCAGGCCTCCAGTCGCTCCCCTCCCTCAGCTCCCAGCTTGCTGTCTCCTCCAGGACAATTTCGATTGTGGGGAAGAGGTTTTGACCAGCAAAACAGGCAGATCAAGCCACGACCTGCCATCCCTGTTCCCCCCGCCCCCGCCCCCCCCATGAGAATTTAAGGCGGTGGCTGTTTCTGATACCAGAGGGGCCTCGCACACCACCCCTCTCCTCATGCCCAAGGCCGACCGGGAGGCCGGGCCTGAGCGCAGCTTTCCCGGCTTCCAGGAGGCGAGTGGGATCGGGGCGGCGCTCAGCTAGGGCCCCCCCAGAATGTGGTAGTGCACTTTAGTGTTGGTGGCAGCCCCGTGCTTCTGGCGCAGATGCAGCCGAAGTTGACTCTTGTGCCGGAAATGCAGCCCGCAGGGGTCGCACTGTGGGGGGGGGGGGGGGACAGCCGGGTCAGCGCCCGCCCCCTTCCACCAGCACCTTTTAGGCGGGGCGCGCGGGGCAACTGTCCGGCTCCCCGCGGAAGACCAGCTCTTCGGTCCTCGCGTCTTCCCAGATCCTCCGCGGAGGCCGAGGAGGCGGGCCCCGCCCTCAGACCCTCCCCCCCCCCCCCCAAGCTCCTCTTGGGGGCGCGGGGTGGGGGACGGACGGCGCCCAGTCCGGGGGCCTGACTCGGGTGCCTGAGCCTCCCCGGCCCCGCCCCTTGATCTCTCAGGACTCCGCCCACTTCCAGGTGCTCCCCTCGGGGCCCCGCCCCTAGGTCAACGCGAGGCCCGGCTCAGGCTTCGGGCGAGGCCGGGGCGGGGCGGGGCGGGTACTCACGTGGTAAGGCTTCTCCCCGGTGTGGATGCGAACGTGGCTCTTGAGGGTCTGTAGGTGGCGGAAGCGAGTGCCGCAGGTGGGGCAGGGATAGGGCTTCTCCCCGGTGTGGATGAGCACGTGCGCGCGCAGGTGCGCTACCTGGGAGGGGAGGGCGACCTCAGACCGCGCCGGCCGGAGGGACCCTCCCCGCGGCCCCGCCCCGCGCTCCGGCCAGTTGGCCTCCGAGCTTGGCCTCGGAGCCGGCTGGGTACCTGCACGAAGCGCGAGCCGCACGTCTCACACTTGTACGGCTTCTCTCCGGAGTGGATGCGGCTGTGCGTTTTCAGGTTGGCCGGCCGGTTGAAGCGGGCCCCGCAGATGGAACAGTGGTAGGGCTTCTCCCCTGGAGGCAGGGAGGAAGGGAGGTCGGGGACTGGGCCCTAGGACACCTGCGGGCACGAAGCCCCGGGGAGGGCCCTCTCCTCCCCTACCTGTGTGCACCGTGCGGTGACTGGCCAGGTTGCCTTTGTAGCGGAAGGCGGACCGGCACAGCTGACACTTGTAAGGTTTGTCCTCATCCCCAGGAGCCAAGGGGTCCAGCCCCGACGAGCACCCGGCCACAGCCTCGCAGTTCTGGCAGCTGAAAAATTCACTTCCTGGGAGGGGAGGTGGGTCATGACAACAATACCAATGAATGCTCAAACCACATCGGTAAAGTGGGTTTTCTCTTTCCCAATTTACTGTAAAGGCTTCTGGGGCTCGTCTGACTTACTCAAGGTCACATGGTTAATGAGAGGACAAGCCAAGATCTGACTTCATGTCTGTCTGACTCCAGAATACTCTGCTAACCTCTTCGGTAGAGGCGGTGGTACCGGGAGGCCCCAGTTACTGGCCCCTGTTGCTCCCCTCTTGCACCACGATGGTTGACAGCTTGCCAGAGAGGCAGGCCCTGCCGAGCTCTGGGCCCACCGTTCCTCCCCGAGGGGAACAGGCCAGAACTTCGCTGCTCACTGGAAGCTTTAAAGAGCACTGATACCTGGTGCCCTTTTCCAGACATTCTGATCTTCGGGGATGTGACCTGGGCGATGGGATTGTTCAAAGCTCCGCACGTGACTCTACGTTGCAGTAATTGGAAAGGGCCTTTCCTTTTGGCCCAGACTTGGCCTTGAGCAGACCCAGGAGAAAAGCCAAGAAGGAAGTAACCGAAAGGGCTCTTGTACCTGGTGGGGGACAAGCCGGCCCAGAGTGTGAGCCAGGGGTCTCTTGAGCCGGGGCTGTGAGGAGATGGCGGGTATGGACTGGAGCCCCACACTTGAACTGTCCCGTGACAGCAGTTGGAGACAGCCTAGGCAGATGGCAAGCCCAGAGAAAAGGGTTAGGAGAGCTTCTACTGAGGGGGGGTTCTACCCCGGAGGACTTGGAGCCAAAGGCCTGCCCCCTGGAGGTGAGCCAATACTGACCAATGAGCCACGCCCTTTGTGCGGCCGAAGCCCCACCCCTCCCTCTCCGCGCCTGACCACCCAGGCCCGCCCGGTGGCTCGGTCTCCTAGCTGAGGCTAGCCTCTACCAATTCTTGAGGTTCCAGTTTCTGTACCTGCTCTGGGGACCAGGAATGGGTCCTTCTTCACTGCCACTGCTGCTGGAAGCCTCATCTCCACTGGGGAGCCCGGCTTGGGGGCAAAGTTGACCGGAACTCCTCTCCCCCGCCAGGCTCCCCGCTTGGGAGGCCTGAGAGTTTAACACGATGAACTTGTATTTTTTCCAGTTGCAGGCCTTGGGGTCTGGGCTACCTTGACTGCAGCTGCGAGACTCTGTAGGTGGGTCCGGGTGTCCTTCGGAGCGCCTGGGACTGCCCGGGGGAGGGGCCATTGGCGGCGTGGGGGGTTCTGCCTCCAAAGGCCGCAGAGAGATGCCCAGAGGTTCATAGCTGGGAACAGTGCGATGGATCTCAGTGCCATTTCCAAATCTCGGCCTCTGCCCTTGACACCCGGGATGCCACCTCACCCCCACGGAGCTGGGGCTCCCTCACCTGGCCTGGATGAAGCGGTGGCATGCCTGGACCACATGTTCCATCTGCAAGTAGGTGGCGGCCGCAAGGACCGCGGGCGCAGTGGCGGGAGAGAGGCGGAGGCGTGAGGTGTACATGAAGTCCAGAAGGGGAGCGAAGCCTCCGGCTTCGGGGCCCCCGGGCAGGGAGAGCACGTCCACCCCCACTCCTGCGCGGCCTCGGAAAATTGAATAGAAGAAGCCGCTGGACAGAGGGCAGATAGGCTATGTTAGCGCCTGGGAGCCCCTGGGAGACACGCGCCACGTCCTCCCCACTGTCGCCCCAATCCCGGGGTGCTCAGCCTCCTGCTTCCGGAAGGCTAGGCTTCGGATCCCCTTCCGAAGGCCTCATGGCTCCGCCCCTTTCCCATTTGGCCCCACCCCATCCCCTGAGTCACCCGTCCAACCTGCAGGCGATAAGAACCGCCTTGTGGGCGCGGAGGGGTTGCCCGCCAACCAGCAGCGTGACGTCAGTGAGGATCCCGCGCAGGCGCAGCTCATTCAGGTTGCCGAGCACGTCGGAGGAGTGGCGCGTGAACTCGCGGACGTAGCCCAGCGCCCCCTCCGGGGTGGCGGTGGAGCCCATCGCGACGCAGGCCTGCGGGTGCAGAGCAAGGAGCTCAGGCACCCGGGCCGACCTCAGACGCCTGCCCTCCGCGCTTCGCCCCTTCTGCTGACGCGCAGCTAGAGCCGAGCCCCTAGGCCGGCTCGCGCAGCCTGGCTCGAGCCGTCTAGTTGTTTCTGGCCTCAGTTCACCGGCGCTCGCTGCACCCCCCCCCCGCCCCCCCCCCCCGAGACTCCACAGTGCCTGCAGCGAGCTGGAGGTTCCCGACCGCGCCGTCGATGGCCCGTGGGGAATCCGGCCGCAGCGCCCTTGGT
Source organism: Panthera onca (assembly GCF_046562875.1). Taxonomy (NCBI): domain Eukaryota; kingdom Metazoa; phylum Chordata; class Mammalia; order Carnivora; family Felidae; genus Panthera; species Panthera onca. Next base: position 18,408,348 of record NC_138352.1, on the reverse strand, counting down.
CCCCACTGCTCGTGCCCTTCCAGCACCCGGCTCCCCTCTGCTTCGCCGCGCGCCTGGCTCTCGGGTGTCCCACCTGCCTGGAGACCCTAGACGGCCCGCGGTCCACACCTCTCCAAATCCCAGTCGAAGCTCCCTTTCCGAAGCACTGAATTCCCACTACTATCTGGTCCCCGACCCCTAGCGCAGCCCGAGTAGTGGGCCTCAGTCTTCCTACCATCCAGAACCCTTCGCGGGGACCCCGGAGTCTGGGTCCCTCAGTCTGTCGTTCTTACCCCCGTCCTGCAGGGGCTGCGGCTTCTCTTCTCAGGGGGGCGGGGTCCCTCTCCCCTCCTGGACTCGGCTCCTTTATCTGGCCGGGATGGCGGGGGCGGGGGTGGAGGTGGGGTGAACGCCTGGGTCTGTATCCTTCCTTCCTCCCTTGCTCTCCAGATGGCGAGCCCGGGGCGGGGTCTCCGGCTTGAGGGCGGGACCTCAGAAACCCTGGGTGGTCGTAACGTCAGGGGTCTTGGGCCACTGAAAGTGGAACCGGGGATGGGACGGTGGAATTGGGGGAGGGGGTTGTGGAATCTCGAGATCGGAAACATGGGTGACCCGGGTCGTCGAGGGGCCTGGGGCAGCGAAAATTGGTGTGTTGGCTTTTGGAAGGGGGTGCCTGTTCCCGGAGAGTGAATACAGGGAAACTCCCCCCTTCCAACGTAAGGTATCCAGGAGATAAAGGGGCGCCCGACAAGGCACCAGGTGTGGGGAGGCGATGGTGGACTCGCGTGGGGTCTCAAGACAGCGGGAGGGCGTCGTGTGAATGGCAGGCTCCTCTAGCGGTGCCTACAAGAAGGGGGGCTCTGATCGGGCGGGTTAGGGAGGGGACGGATATGATTTCTAGTTCGTTTCCTTCCATTGTCCTGCGACCGGACGGCTCCGCCAGCTGCTTCCCCTCGAGGAGGTGGGGAAAGCCCCGGGTGGGGGCCCAGAGACGCTCAGGAGACCTGGGCGTCCGGATTCTCGCTCCCAACTCTCTCCTGAATCCTTTTAGGGATCCAGAGAGACAGACTCCCGCCCAAAGCCCGCTCGCCCTCCCCCAATCCCAGCTCACTAGGGCCTCGGGCACCCGCCCGTCGGCTACGCTCGGAGGCTGGCGGGACGCCGGGGTCCAGCGCGGCAAGTAGGCAAAACCCGGCAATGTTTGACTCCTTCCACGAGGGGGCGGACGAGCACTAGCCTCGCCTCGCCGTCTCCACCCGGCTGGGGTCCACTCGGACCGGGGCGCAGGATCCACTCGGTCTGAGCGGCTGAAACCTTCGTTCTCCCCTTTGCGCTGGTTAATTTTGTCCCTCTGTCTCCTAGGAGGGGACTGGGGTTGGGCGGAGGGAGGGAGAGTTAGGTGACAGCGGGGACTTTCCTCCGAGGCCGGGGTTAGAAATCCGCGGGCTCTGGGTCTGAGCCCTGGGTGCTCAGGGTTTTCTTTTCTAATTAGCTAGACCCTATCAATCTGTTTGTAGGGGTGAATTTTTAGTGAACATTAATATGAAATTTGGGTGCGGTGGACGGAGAAAGGAAAGCAGGGAGGGAGGGTCTCAGGGTAGCAGGAGGGAGAGAGGGAAGGAGGGGCCGATAACCCTAAATTTAGGTCCCCGCATCTGGGAGATAGGCACGGGTCACACCCTCATATTTTGTTTGGGGAGACGTTGGGGGCGGCAGTGTTTATTCGGCGGGGGCGGGGGAGGCAGAGCTGAGGCTAGCTGCAAAGCAGGGCTTGCATTTGTGTTCAGGACAGTCTACAGGTGCCCAGGGACATCTACCCGTCATCCATGGAGCTGCCTATCCGGGCCTGGGGTCCTCCTCTTCAGATCTGAGGGTGTCTTTATTTGGGTGCAGGAAAGAGCAGCTGAGAAATGGAGAATCCAGGACCACTAGGGATGGGGTGGGGGTCGGTGTGGCCTTTGTCTGTGACGGTTACTTCGGTCGCTGCTCCATTTGGAGTTGGGAGGTCGCCTGGGGGCTCCCTTGGGGATCAGGCTGGAGTCGATTTTGCGCTATCTGGTCAGTTGGTGGAGAGTGCACGTTTATGACCGGGTATTGAGTTCATTTGACTGTTTTGGGCACTGGCGGCTGAATTCAGGCCCCGAGGGCCAATGGTAAGTTGGAGGGAGCTGAGTCTGAAGCTACATTCGTTTGGGGGGATTCTGACACCCATAATTTGGAGATTGTCAGCTTGGAATATGAGGACAAACCGCTAGATGGTCTTCAGGGGGTGGGTGAGGGTTTTGTTTTGGGGATTCATAGTCATCGGTGCATATGGACCATCTGATTTCCAGCAGAGCAGTCATGCTGACTTTGGGGTACAGTCTGTTTGGGGAAGCCGTATGCGTTTCGAGGCTCAGGTTAGATTTGGGGGGCGTGAAATTTAACTTCGAGGGTTTTTTATTAGCCTGAGGCAGGACATAATAGGGACCTGGGAGCAAGTTTGAAGGCCTTCTGCTACCAGGGGTCACTGAGGGGAAGCAAAGCTTTATATCTGAATGTTGTGGAAACTTACTTTGAGGGGAACAGTCCACTGTTTACATAGATAGCCATGAAAGTTTTTCCAGGGGGAGAAACAAGGTGAGGGCCCAGGGTGAGAGACTAAAGTTTTGGGGTGTCCTTATTTTGGGGTGTTTTTTTTTGCCACTCTTTGGGTGTGTTTGATGAAGTGGAGGGATGGGTCTCAAGGTGAGATTGATCTGAAGGTTCACTTAATTTGGAGCATGATGCTGATGTGGGATGTCCTTTGCCCAGAGCTCCCTCTCACCCTGGATTCTAGAAATCTCTTTTTCTGGTGGACCCCCAATTACGCCCAGGATGTGAAGGGAGAGATTTGGAAAGGTAGTGCGTAGGGTGTCTCCTCTTATTTCTATGTGGCCTGGATAGATCTGTGGGAGAAAAGGTGGTTTCAGACTCGGAACCCCAATTTCTTAAGGGAGCACACCTCACTTTCCGGGAAGGTGGGGGGACATGGGGTGTCCCGTGGTAAAGTGGACATCCCGGGCTTGGGCAGTGCTGTTGGAACTTTGGCAAGGAGAGGTGGTGGTGGTGGGGGGGGGTACGAGGAGGTGATTCTTGTACCCAGAGTTTCCAGGATAAGAGCCCCAAACGGGAAGCAGACAGAGCACTGGGAATGTGGGTGAGGTGGGGAGGGGGGAGGGGTGCCCCACGGCAGCAGGGGCGAGGGGGTGACTCAGGCCAGCTCTGCACGCCTGGGTCCCTGCTCTCTTCGGCTCTCCTCCCCTCTCTCCCTCCCACCGCCCACCCCCCCAACCCAAGGAAAAAAACCTGCCTGTGCAACAGCAATGGCAGATTCCAATCCTCCAGACTTTCCTTAAACCACCGCGGAGACCAGCCAGGGGGGAGGGGAGGGGAGGATCGGGCTTTCCTGCTTCCCTGAGACTGGGGCTATGAGCTTGACCTCCTGGCCCCTAGCCCTTCGAGGAGTGCCCCCCGGTCTGGAAGCCAGGTTTCCTGGACCCTAGCCCCCGAGCGGGGGGGCCTGGAGAGCCGGGGAGGAGGAAGGAGGGAGTGACTTCCAAAATTGGCATCGGGACAGAGCAGGGCTGGCGGGAGGCAGGTGAAAGACGGAATTTTCCTGAAAAAACGGGGGTATCTGAGGACCCCAAATTTGGGGTGCTGGTCCAGGACCGTCCTGCCAACATCCTAGATTTTTTTGGGATTTTTTGGGGCCCCCGGGACCCCTCTAGATGGGGTGAGGAATGTAGTGTTGGGGGAATCTGACTGGGGCATTGCAGCTGCCTCTCCCGCCGAGTTGGAGACGGATGGGCTGGGACGGGTTTGGGGGGGTGTCCCCAATTCTGACTGGGAATGGAGGAACCCCCTTCTGAGCTCTCTTGTGGGGGTCCCCCCTCCCTAGGGCACTCCCCACTCCCTGAGCCAGCCGAGAGGAAGGAGGCCAGCGATGCGACTGGGGCGGCTCCTTTCTCCTGCGCCCCAAATGTGAGGGATGCACCCCAAATTTTGCTCCCTTCAAAATAGGGGACCAGGATCTCAGGGGAGAGTAGCTGAGGTAAGTGGGGAGGAAAGTGTCCCCTGTTTTCAGGAGAGACGTGGCGGTTGGGGGGGAGGTTTGGAGGTGCGTGTTGGGGTGGGGTTGGGCTTTGTCAGTCCTGGAAGTGGGGGGACGATTGGAGAGGCTTTCTCTTGTGCCCCTCGAGTGCAGTCCGCCAGGTGGAAACCAAAGGCTGAGTCCCGAAGGCCCCCCAACATCCCCGGCCGTTAGCATGGTGTTTGATTTCTGTTTCACCCCCACAAAGGCTCTGCCGAGAATTGGGAGCTGGGGACAGCTGCTCAGTTTGGGGGGCTATGGAGGGTGGGGTGAGGACCAGGAGGCCCTGGCGGGATTTGGTAGAGGACAGACAGGGGTCTCAAGGCAGGGGGTCTGGCACACCCCGGGGCCCAAGCAGACTGCTTACACCCACCATTTTAGATCTTTTTGATTGCTAAGAGTTTTGGGGGGTGTGTCGGCAGGGGGGTGGTGGTAAAGGGTGGAATGGGACGAAGGAAGACTTCAGGGTTTCAGAGGATGTTATTTTGATTTGTGGAAGGCCTCTGGGCCCCTAGATTGTGCTTCCTGTGGGGTGCTTCTAAAAATCAAGTCCTGGGCAGGAGGAAGAGGCTGAGGGGAGGCCTAGGGTGGGGGTGGGGACAGGCATGTGTGTCTCAGCTTAAACGTGGCTTTCTGGGGTGGGCCCGCCTTCCTGGGCCTGCTGGATGGGCTGATGGGGGTGGTCGCAGGGGGCAGGGCGGGGGTCCTGGGGGGCGGCGGGGAGCTGGAGCAGTGCTGGGGGTTGAGTACCTGGCCCCCAGGTCCAGGCAGCCCTCTTCCTGGGCCCTGCTGCTCCCCTTTTCCCCCTGGCCTCCATTTCCTGCCTTGGACCTCCATCTTGTGGCAGGCCCAGGGCCCAGGGCGACTTCCGGCCCCCCTCTCCCGACCATGTTCCGGCCCCACCACCTCTGGACTGCCAACTCCCAACCCTGCTGTCCTTGGCCTTCTGTCTCTCCTTGCTTTCTCTTGGGTTCTGACCCAGGGAGGGGAGGAACGGACACAGGAAGCCTCGGGGCCCTGCCCTCGCCGAGTCGGCAGGCAGTGTGTTGGCCCCCACGGTCATTCCCCGCTTCCTCTGCCCCTGACCCCACCCTAGGGATCCCCTGAGCAGAGCTCCTGCAGAGGGAAGATGGCTCCAGTCTTATCACCACTGCGAGCTCGCCCCATAGGCCCCCGTTTCTTATTTTCCCCAACCCCTCTTGGGGCCACGTTTGCCTTGTGAGCCTTGTCTATGTCCCTGCTCTGGGTGCCGGGGTCTTCACAGCCCCGTCCCGTGCTCTCAACCCACCCCGGTCCTGCCCCCGCCCCAGCAGCACACTGTGGTTTGTACGGCACTGTGGCCACGTCCAAACCACACTGTGGTGTTAGAGCGAGGGTGGGGGAGGCACCGCTGAGGCTTGGCCCGGGGAGGCCACCCCGGAGAAGCGACACGGAAAACATCTGGGCCTTCTTGTGAGGTGTTGTGGGGGGGAGGATGAAAGCACCGGAAATACGCCCCTCTGAGATCCCCAGGGCAGCCTCAGGAATACTGACCGCCAGAGACCCTGGGAGCTCAGTTCTGCCTTCGGAGAGCAAAGTGGAGTCTTTGTTGCCCACGCCCAGCTCCCCTGGCTCTAGCAGCACAGAAATATTGGCACTGGGAAGAGAGCCTGCCAATATTGGCTGTGCTGCTCTAGGCAGGGTGGTGAGAACTTCCAGAAGGGGCTGAGCCCCGTGGGGCTGAGGGGAGAGGCACCCGCCCGCGGCGCTCCAGTGATGTTAGGCTGCAGGCACGGAGCTGAGAGGAGAATCTTTATTGTTTTCGGTATAAAAACGTCCGTCTGATGGAGGTCAAAGGGGCTGGGGGTAGACGCTCATACGGGAACAGCAGAGTGCGCAGCCCCAGCGGCCTCGTGGGCCGTGCTCTGCGGGCCCGCTCGGAGTCCCAGGCGATCCACAGGTCCAGGGTGAACAGTGAGAGGGGTCAGAGGTGGAAGGCTCAGCGAGAGAGCAGAGGAGGGTCAGCAGAGGTCACGAGAAGGCCAGAATCCAGGGTCAGGCTGTCTGGAACAGGAAGCAAGATGGGCCGAGACGGGGTGAGCCCCAAGTATGCCTCCAAGGCGATTCCTACCCCCCCACATCACCCGGCTCTTTGCTGAGCCCGTCCCCCGCAGCGTGGACTGGAGGACCTTCTCTTCCAGAACCTCTGTACGAGGGGGCAGGGGGCTCCTGTGGAGACCCTCCCCTACCATCCGAGTGAGCGCTTCCCCCCCGCCCCCAGCCCCGTCGCTGGTGTGGGAGGAGGAGGACGCCTACCCTGGTCGAAGTTGAGTTTCTTGGCCGGAGGGGTTTCTCCTAGCCCTTCGATGTCCACCAGGTCACTATTGGCGTCCGAGTCGTTCAGAGCGCTGAGTGTCACATCTGGGGGGGGGGGGGGGGGGTGGGGACATCAACTGGGTTCTAGGTTCTCTGACTGCCCCCCAGCTTCCCAGAGCCTCGAGCTCCCCCTCCCTCTGCCCTCTCAGCCACTCTCTGGGAACCCTGACGGGGAGAGGAAGGGACATTTGTCCTTCCCTGGCCCAAGCCCGATTCTCCCACTGAACCTTCAGCCCCAGAGCCCTCACCGGCCTTCTGTTTCTTTACGGGGGGGGCCCCGGCCTCAGGGACACTCGAGCTGCTTGGTGGAGGGGCGGCTGGAGGAGGCGACAAGACACCAGATGGCACCTTCTTGGGCCCTTTCTTGGGTGACTCGGCCGGAAGAGGGATGCCGGAGTCTTCGTACACCTTACGCTTCACGGTGGCCTTTATCTGGGCCCTGAAGAGAAGACAGAGCAGGTTAGGGAGGGAGTCCCGGGGAGACTGAAGGAAGAAGGGAGGGGAGGGAAGGGGTAATGGGCCATTCTGAAGGAACACTGGGAGCCCCTCCATAAGAATCTGGTTAGGGCCCTGGCCCTTTGGTAGGGTTCTCGTTTTCCTGAGGCTTTGCACGCGCTTAGGGCGGATGGAATCTGAAGAGTGGACTCCCTGAGCTGAGTGGCGGAAAGGCCCGCGTCCTAATTCTCTTCCGGGGTGTGGAAGGCTCCCAGGTGAACCTTGGTGGCTGACCGACAGGTAGAGGGGGACTTATTAGCGGATCCTGATCAACTCGTTCGGAATCACAATGTCCCCTCCAAGGAGCCGCGCAAACAACCAGAGAAGTTCCGGTTGTTGGGGATCTCAGGCGGCCCCCGCCCCGAGATTAAATTCTTGGGAGGTCCTGTTACCCCGGCGGTTCAGTTAACTTCTGACCAAACTCTTCGCGGAGGTGCTAACAGAGCCGGCAGCGAGGCAGGAGGGCTGTCGAGCTGGAAGGGAGTTCTCGGGAAGGTGGACCTCGGGCTGGCGCGGGTGCGGTGGAAGACAGTGCCCACCCGCCCCCCCCTCCTCTGCCGGCCACCCTCCCTCACACTGTCCGTTCCTTGATGACACAGCTGATGTGATTAAGATCGTCCCCAAACCGCTTCACAGCAGCCCTCAGCATCTCTATCTCCGTCTCCGTCCACTTGGCGCTGTCAGAGGGGAAAGGGGGAACAGCGAAAGTGGGAAGGGGGGTGCGCAGCCAGCCCCCAAGCCTCCCCCGCAGGCGCTGGGGCCCCTTCCGTGGATCCCTAAAGAGGGCTTTCTTAAAAAATAAACAAATAAAAGCTCTTAACGCCCCGTGGGAATCCTGAGGACCCCCAAGCCTCTCCCCCAGGCACGTGAAGCGGCGGCTGTGAGCAGCCGGCGCAGACCCATCCGACCCGCGGGGGTCTCACGGACAGAACCCCGCGCGCGGTGCGCAGGGGACCCCCCCGGCTCTGCGGCCGCCGGCTCGCGGCAGGGGTTCCGGGTCTGGAGCCTCCAGTCTGCGCTGCTACCTGTCATTCCCTCATCCGACAGTCTTTATTCACACCGGCGAGCTGCCACCTGTCCCGGCCCCACGGAGTCCGCGCGCCCCGCGCTCACGTACCCCGCGGGGGAAGAGTCGGCCACGGGATGCAGCTGCATCGTCAGCTCCCCGAGCTTCGTGAAGGCGGCGCCCGCCGCCGAGAAGATCTCCCCGACCTGGGGGCGGGGCAGCGTCACGGGGGGCCGGCGCACCCCCCCCCCCCCGCCCCGCGCCCGCCCGCCCGCCCCGAGCCCCTGGCCCCACCCCGGCCCGGCTCCCGCCCGCCCCCCGCCTCGGGCGGAAGAGTCGGCACCAACGGGGGAGGGGGGGCCGCCCTCCCGTGGCCGCCAGGGAGCGCTGTCCGCGAGCGAGGGCGAACCTTCGTGGACGCTGACGTCATGGTCCCGCGCGCCTCCTCACGGAGACGCCGCCGCCGCCGCCGCCGCCGCCTGGCCGGGACCACGGAGCCGGGCGACCGAGGCGCTCGGGCCCCCGCGCAGGAAGTCCCGCCCCCTCCGCCGCCGCCGATTGGCTCCCGCTCGGCCGCTCCCCCCCTCCCCCCCCCCTCGCCAGCAGCCGAGGCTCGGGCGGCCCCGGGCGAGCCGAGGGCCGACGGTGGAAGACACCGCCTCACTTCCGGCCCGGCCTCACTCCACTTCCGTCGGTGCGTCGAGACTCCGGGTGTGGACACCGGCCTCCAGCCCCCGTGCCCGCCCCCCACCCTCACTCCGACCCAAGCACAGACACGAGGCTGAAGGGAGCGGTTTCGCTTTATTGTGGTTGGGGGGGGGGGGGGTCAGGGAGGCCGCCTCCCTCCGCCGGGGAAGGAGCGATTCAATCTCGGCGCAGGGAAACCCGGTCCCGCAGGGGGCGCCGGAGTGGGGACGCGGGTGGGAGGGCTGGGAGAGTCTTTAAATAGAGGAGGGGGCCGCAGAGGGGAGGCGCGACGATGCTCTAGCGCACCATGTACTCCTTGCGCTTATTGAGTCGAACTTGGCAGAAGGAGAAGCCCCCGAGGAGGAGATAAAGGCCCGCGGCGATGAAACAGTTGTAGCTGACTCGCTCGTAAAGGTCATATATTTTCTGGGGGTCTTTCCTAGGGGGGGAGGAGATTAGGTAGTGAAGTGTCAGAAACCATCCAGCAGCCAACATTTACTGGGCACGGTGTGCCAGCCACCATTCTAGGCGCTTCTACACGTACTATTCGGGCTTCCTCCTAACCCTCCGGGGTGACCCCTATGATAGCATCCCCTTGGCAGAGGTGGATGGCGGCGCAGAGAAGTCAAGGAATATACCTAAGAAGCCACGCCTAAAGCGGTGGGCTTAGCATGGCCACTCAGGTCCGACTCCGCGACCGCTAGGGAGACTAGCCGTCTGCACTCAGCTCCCTCGCCTCGGGGCCCCAAGCACCCCGCCACCTGTAATCCCCCGCCTACCGTTCTACTGCGGTTCAGCCGCCTCCCACCCGCCCCCAGCCCCGCCGCTCCCACCTGACTTACTCAAAATCTTTCTCGGTGAAAGGGACGTCCTCTATTAGCACAGCGGAATGGACGTTGAAAAAGATTCCGAGCATTATCTGAAAAGAGGGAATGGTCTGGTGGGTGAACCCAGGCACCGAACCTGCTCGCTGTCTAAACTCCTCCCACTTCTAATGTTGCCACAACATCTGGATTTGGGCACTACCGGAACGAGCTGGGATTCGAGTAGTTGTTGCCGGATTCGGACTCCGTCACCCGGAATAGGGCGCTGAGTCGGTGACGGAGACGGCTCGGCTGGTGCACGGGCAGGAATAGTGAGCAACCCAGATTATCCTCTTGTCCAGGGGCGTCATTATCACGGGACGGGGAGGAAATCGGCCCTTCTGAGTATTTCTTCCTGGAGGGGGGCGGGTAGTCGTGGGGAAACAAGGGCCCCGCTACCCATTTCGGGAACAAGCGCTCCCTTGCCCCACTGCCCTCTACTCAGCGCAGGCGTCTCTCAAGACCCCAGCTCGTCTTCCTCCTACCTTGAGGGGTCTCCAAATTTACCAGCCGCGGCTCCCGTTCCCAGCTTCGTCTCCCTCCCGCCCCTTTAAGTTCCCCATTTCTCAAGCTCAAGTGTCTCGTCCTCCAGCGGGTAATCAGCCTCCCCCTTCAGCCTGCCTGCTGCTTCCTACGGCCCGGACTCTCCCAGCCTTCCAGCCCTCCAACACTGGGGCGCGTCGGGCCCTCTCCGGCTGTCGCCGGCGGTCCCCTCACCAACATGATCACTCCCCAGGCGCTGAGGACGATGCCGCAGGCGGCCAGCTTGGGCCCACAGCACAGAAGCGACGCCATGGAGAAGGGGGTCGGGGGAACACCTAGTCGCGTGCCGAGCGGAAAGGCGGCGAGACGGAGGCCCGGATGCGCCCGGGGAAAGCGAGATGGACTTGGGGGCTCGCGCGGCGGAGGACGGGCCGCTGGGAGCGCAGCCGAGGGGGCGTGGCCTCCGGTCCCAACCATCGCGCCGGGGGACGCCGGGCGGACTTCGCTGGGCGCCTCCAGGCCCTCCCGGATCTCCGGCGGAGCGGGAGGCGTGTGAGGCCGAGACGGCCCCCCAGGAACCCCTCATGATCTATGTAGCCGGGGCGCGGGTTATTGTCGGAGCAACGCCTCCGCTTTCTTGGTCACCCCCCGGCCCAGGCTGGAATGGGAGGACCCAGCGCGCCACGTGACCGAATTCTGCGCGTCACGTGACGAGGAAGCAGCGCAGCGGCGCCTGGGGAAAGAGTAGCTCTGGCGGAGCTGCTAGTACCCGTGGCGTCGGGCTCTGAGGCGCGGAGGATTGGAGCTGCTCGAATTTTCCCCCTCAGTTACGCTAGTTGCGGGTGGTGTCCCGTGATGGGGGGCATGGTAAGTGACACAGGGGTTTACACCGAGAAAGACCGCCTCTATCTCCTTTTTTCTCATCCCCGCCTTTAAAAATAGATATTCCGACACGATGAAAGGAGATAGGAGCCCCGTCCCGAGGCCAAGCGTGCAGTCGTGGCCAGGAGGCTTCAGAATTGCCAAGGGCTCTTCGCATCGGGAATCCTTAAGTCACGTTTTGTTACCAAACGCAGAATACTGAATAGTTCTGGATGCCCAAACCCAGGAGGAATGCGGGGCGTTAGGAAAAGTCTCGGGAAAACAGACTCCGTGAACATGCTGTGTGTGTAGGGGGAGTGGTCTTGCTCAATGCATTTGGAGAGAGGAGTAAGTACACCAAAGTGATGCCACTTTGCTTCCCTGCTGCGTGCGAACCACGGAAAGTGATCATAGGCCCCTTGAATAAGGTGTAGGGCACGAGACTTTAACAATGGGAATCGATCACCCACTCCGAGGAGAAAGCTCGTCTACTTCACTGCCGAGAGGCAGGTTTGTGAGAATTGTTTAGGGAGCTAGGGTGTTTGGAGAACACCGTTTTCTACTGAGCCCGTTGTACCCGTTCTAGTGAGGGCAGTGATCCACCGCATAATCGAGAGGGGCCATTTTGATCCCGAGACCCCAAGGGCTCTTAGCATCTGGAATCTTTAAGTCACGTTTCGTTACCAAACGCAAAGAAACACTGTGTCCCTGATTAGAACAACTTTGTGGTACTTTCCCCCCCATTTATTTAATGCATATCATTCTCAAACAGGTTGTGAGAACGAACTTGAATCCTGGGAAACACAGACCCTGGGATACCAAAGGGGCTGGGAAAAGTGGCCTTGGGACATGAATTTCATGCCTCTCGTGCTTGAGACTGGCGGAGGTGGTGGTGGGGGGGGGGGGGGGAAGCCATCAAGGCACGCGGGTGTTTATTTTGCCCAGGAGCATCATTGTTACTCAAGGGCCTTCCGGGTAGGTGTGCAAATAGGGGGAACAGGGTGGAGGGGACGTTGCCAAAAAACAGAGGCAGGAAGATTTAAGTTGGCCACTGCACAGGAAGTCTAGCTCCTGGGAAAGGAGAATTAGTTGAAGTAGTTGATTTATCCAAGAAACCTCTGCCCCACCTCCGAGAGGTTCTCTGGAACCGTTTTCGCAGAGTAGGGGCGGTGCCTCAGGCTAGCGCAGAGCAGCCCCAGGCAGGTCCCCCCACTGCGGGTTAAATCGAGCCCACAGTCTGTGCGGGTCCATCCAGCAAAACACCAGGTTTTCTTGCATTTCTAAATGGTTGACTAAGCCAAAAGAAGAAGACCGTTTTGTGACACTTTGAAGTTCATATTTCACGGCTCATAAGTACAGTTTTACAGGAGCCCAGTGACCCCTCATTTCAGTGACCTATCGTCTGTGGCTGCTTTTGTGCCGCTTCGGGACCGTTAAGTGGTTGTGACAGAGACCGCGTGGCCTGCAAAGCCTGAGACATTTATTGCTGGCCCTTTACAGAAAAGGTTTGCAGCCCCCCGGACTGGTGGGATACTGACGTGGGGGCTTTAGTTGCGGGGAGAGGGTAGAGCTTTAGCAGCAGAGACTGGACTCCTGGAAATTCAAGATGAAGCCTCAGCACTAGCGCGGATCTGAAGGCCTCCAGGCGGGGGCGCCCTAGAGCTCAGATGGTAACACTGTTCTCTATGCGGCTGGGCCTCAGGTAGTCGTAGGGCAGGTCCACTTGTGCATTCCGGGCTGTGATCTCTCTTTCTAAGTTTTCCAGATCTGTTTGGAATTGTCTTAGTACAGCCTGGGCCTTGGGGCTTGAGAAATACTTTTCTTTGTGGTGCCCCAGAGGTACCTGGGAAAGAACAAAGCGTCGATCAGTTTCTAGTCCAAAGGCAGAAGCATGCAGACCCTCACTCTCATGTCTCCCTTCTGACTTTTCCCAGAGTCCTGTCTCACCATGTCTGGCTGGCGGCGACCCAGGTGCCACGTGATGGTCATTTGAAGACAGGCCTGTCGGATGTCAGGTAGTGAGCCCATCACTGTGGCCATTTTCACGTCTTCCTTGGTCGTGGGTGGGGGCATCCGCATGGTGCACGGGGCGTTAGGGACCCAGGCGTACCAGTCCAGCTGGGGGAAGAAACTGCAAGCCTAGGATCCTGGTACTTCTGCTTGGAACCCCCGTCTTTCCCTCGGGAATCCCAAGGTCTGACACTTGCCTTCGGGGACCCGGGCTGCTGGCTGTCATACCTGGCCCTGGTTGATGGCCCCGTGCTGGGCAGTGCAAGTGAAGACGCACATGGTAAGGAAATGACAGAGCTGACTCTGGGACTGGAAGGAGGCAGGGAAACCTGGGCAGAGAGGAAGGGGGTTTGGAGGCTACAGCCTGAGAGGAGAAACCTGAAGTCTGACGTCTTGGGATGTCTGCACCACTCGGGGTTGAACTGCACGGGTCCGCTTATGTGTGGGTTATTTACCGTACGGTATTACAAATGTATGCTCCTTACGGTTTTCTTGACGTTTTCTTCTCCCTAGCTCGCTTTACCGTCAGAATACAGCATACGATACATAGACTAACACACAAAATACATGCTAATTGACCGTTTATGTTACTGGTAAAGCTTCCGGTCAACGGTAGGCTCTTGGTAGTGAAGTTTTGGGGGGAGTCAGAACGTAGATGCAGATTTTTAACTGCTGGGTATGTGGGGGAGGGTCGGTGCCCTCACCCCTGCGTTATTTAAGGGTCACCTGTGTTTTGGCATTGATGGGTATTTGTTCCTTTATTCAAATATATTTGCATTAGATGTGAGTTTCAGTTCAAGTTCAAGCAATAATATTTGGGTGCCTTAGACCAATGACTTAATCTCTCTGAACCCCGGTTTCTTCACCTGTAAAGTGTGGATGCCACCTACCTTATAAAAGAGATAATGCATTGAAGCCACCTAATACATTATAAATTCTCAATAAATAATAATTATTATTACGGAAGGGTTGGGGGTGAACAGCTCTGACTGATGGAATATCTTCTGCCTCAAAAAGGGGTTAAGAATTTAGGGATGTTTCCTCCTACTCTGGAACAAGGGCATTATAAGTGTCTGAGTTACAAGGTGAGGATTACAAGAAGTCCCGTGTTCGTGGTGTCATGGCCGAGAGAGGGTTTCCACAAAGGTGGTCTCGGGCCACTGGTTTTACAGCGGAGGTGGGGACTCAGAGACCCAATTATCCTGTTAAGAGGAACATATATAATCACTCCCCTTCTGTAGATTAAAAAAAAATCAAAGACCAGAGAGATTAACCTGCTGGGCAGGATCCCATCTTTGGTAAAAGGCAGAGGCTGACCTTGAACTCCGGGTCCTGACTGCTTTTCTCAAGCTGTTTTTAATTTTGGCACATTTCCTCTAGAAAGGCTATCGGGAAAATTAGGCAACGAGCACCATGAGAACCGGGGTGGGGTGGGGGGGGGGGAGAGGGGAAAAGAGAGAATGAGAGGCAGTCGGTGGAGATTAAAGCTGCCATATGAGTGTTTATTTTTATCTTCCAGATGTAGATGGTGGTTGGGAGGAGATGGCCAGGGAGAGGAAGAAGGGTCTTCTGGGACTGAGGTGGACCAGGGCAAGTTTGCCCCGGAAGGGGGAGTGCAGGCATTGGTTTATCGCCCACTGTACCCCCGGGGCCTGGCCAGAGCGGCTCCCCGGACGCAGGATGCCCGAAGGATGATTTCAAGCGGTCCCTGCTGGCCCGTGTGTGCTGGAGAGGGAGGATGGACCCGCGAAAAGCTGAGAAAAGCTGTGTCTTCCCCAGAGGTTAAAGAGCAGGTGGGGGTGCCAACGGCGGAGGCTAGATCTCGGCCGAGGGGAAGGGAGGCCAGATTGGCCTTGGAACTGGGACCCCGAGGGGCAGTGCATGGAGTTCAGGTCTGTGCCAAGGCGTGGACGGTGCTGAGGGTGCCCCAGATGTGACCGCGCACCGTGGTCGTGTGCAGTACGCCCAGAGCGTGTGCACAGAAGCAGGAGGAGAAGGCCGGGAAGCTGAGTGCCGGACCCCGGGCCTCGGTGGAAAACTCACCCTGTTTGTATCGCATGTAGGCAAATAACCACAAGGAGAACACGGGAGCCCCAGCGGGACCCGGGCACGTCCCACCCTGGCTGTGGTCCTGGTCTTATCGGGCCCCCGTGCTGTGGCGGATTAGGGGCATCTTTGACTTGGGATAGGGGATGGCAGTAAAGATTGATGGCCAGGGTCTCTGCGGAGGACAGTCCCTGGGTATCTGGAATTGTCTTCAGTAGGAGGAGGTGGGAACGGGATTCCGAAGCTTCATGCGTGGCTGGAGAGGGGGGTGTGGTGAGGGGTTGGGGCCTGAACCCAGAGGGGCAGGACCGAGATGGGGCTCCTGTCTCTGGGGAGGGTCCTACCTCGGTCCTGGGCCTGGCACAGCCCCACCTCGGTGATCTCCCGGCACCAGGCCTGCAGCTCAGGGTCCCCTCTCACGACGTCGTCCCTGTGGTAGAAAAGGCGGACGATGCCCTGCACGTACCTGCCCAGAGGAGAAGGGGCTGAGCTCCTTGAGGGGAGAAGGCGCCAGCCTCTGACCTCTACTCCCTTCCTGCGGCCTCTGCCCAGCTGACGCTCACTGTTTGTGGGGACAGGTCTTACCGGCGTTGTCTTGGGGGACGTTCCCTAGCTCTTTCCAAACGCTAGTTTAGAAAGGAAGGAAACGTGTGCCATTAGTTTTAAGAGTTCTGGACTCGTGGGGGACCTGGGTGCTCAGTCGGTTGAGCATCCGACTTCGGCCCGGGTCATGATCTCACGGTTCATGGGTTCGAGCCCCGCGTCGGGCTGTGTGCCGACAGCTCAGAGCCTGGAGCCTTCTTCAGATTCTGTGTCTCCCTGTCTCTCTGCCCCTCCCCCTCCCCCGCTCTTGCTCTGTCTCTGTCTCTCTCTCAAAAATACAAATAAACATTAAAACAAATAAATATCTAAACAAACAAACACGGGAAAAAAAAAAAAAAAAGAATTCTGGACCCACGGCTGAAAAAGGCATTCTTCTGACAGAATCCCTGACTCCGCCAGACCCCGTGGTTTACCTGCCCACCCTTCCTGCACGTCCGCTGCCTCCCGACTCTTCCTGTCTCCCCAGGACTGAGTTCCTGCGCCTCCTGTCTGGACCTTCCAAAGTCGGACGCTTAACCGACTGAGCCCCCCAGGCGCCCCTGGACCTTCTAGGTTTCATGTGGGAGTTTTGCCCCATGCTGACCTCAGGTCAGAGCCCCGCTGGCCCCCTCCCCGAAGCCCCTGCATTTCCCAGCCGCCACTCTCACCCACCGGGCAATGATCTCCCAGAGCCGTAGGGCGTCGTGGGCGTAGAGGGCACTTGGGATTCCCAGCAGGCCCCGCGCAGCCAGGTCGTCAGGAGGACAGAGGGAGCGGTAGGTCAGCTGGGCCATGGCCCGACGGAGCAAGTGCACGTGGCCCCCTCCGCCAGTGCTCACCGCCTGCGACAAGAGAGAAGAGAGGCCTTGAGGGAAAAGACCGAGCACGGTGTGCAGGGGCTCGGAGGTGGGGTTCCACATTTAAAGACACGAGCTTAGAGGGACAGGCGCGTGGGTTTAGGGCCAGGACACTCCCACCGTCTGGGATCCTGAAAGTAGCGGGAGGTCACGGAATGCTGGGTGATGAGCCCCACCCCGTGGCCCGTCACCTCCTTACCTTATCAAATATTCCTCCTTCCGAGATGAGCTGGGATCTGGCCCGGGTGTTGATTTCCAAGGTATAGCGGATGTGCGGGATCAGGAGCTGGGGTGGAGGGGGTTGGGGGGGGGGGTTAGGGAGGCCACGCCGGGGTCTCTCCTCCTGGGGTGTGGCGCCAGGCCTGGTGGCCCTCTCCCCCTTGGACGCTTTCCTCCCTGGTGCTGCGGGGACAGGCCTGTCTGTGCGTCCCTGAGCACTCGCTCTCGTGCCCTCTGCTGCCCCGGGAGTCAGGCTGCGGCTGTTACCACTGCTCTTCATTACTCCCGCCTTGAGTGTACGTGTCCTTTTTATTTGCTTTTATATTTGTGTCGTGCACATACTCCTAGCTTAAATTAGCCTCTCTGCTCGTTTGCAGAGCCACGCCCCCATCTGGCGCTGCAGTCCAGGGGAGGCGCCTTTTGGGGGGGGGGGGGTTCCGTGAGTCGTGGGAGGGGCCATACTGAGCTGCCTGCTTACACTGGGGGGGGGGGGGGGGGCGTCATCACATCTGCCCCAGCCCCAGGTTGGCGGTTAGGCCCCTCTAATCTCAATAGCTTTAAGAAACTGCTTTTTATTAGGCATGAAAAAGGCCGTCTGACCCCCACACGCATTTCTTTGATCTCAGACTGTTTTGTGTTACTTCCGCCCAGGTCACGTGCAGGTTTCCTGAAGTGTGGGGTTCATCTGCGCTGTAGATGCTGCACGCGGGGAATGACCCCGGTGATCCCTGAGTGTCCTAGAAAGCCCCAAGTCCACAGGGGGAGAGAAGATCCCCGAGGGCCAACAACCCTCATAACAGCCACAATAATCACAAGAGCGAATGTGCTTTGTGGCTTTCAGCCTGTGGCACGCTGTGGCGTTACGTCCTCTTATCCCGTCACAAACCCACAGCGGAGCTCCCGTCATCCCCGCTTGGAGTCAAGGACTCTGAGCGCGCATCTGGGAGGTGCCAAGGTCAGGATTCCAGTCTGTCCCCGCATCCAGATCCAGAGGCTGCGGGAGGACCCTTTGTGACGTTAGCAGCTTCGCTCTCTCGTGGGGCTGACGTGCCTCGGGGCAGCGTAGTGATGAGCGGGGCGAGGCGGGGACAGGGCTGCGCTAGTGACGGGGGGGGGGGGGGGGGGGGGGGTCGCGAGCATGAACAGAAGCCTAACCCATTCCAGAAGAGCGGGAGACGGCGACGCGGGGGCATCACGAGATCGGCAAGATCTGAGACTCGATTGCGCACGCTGGTGTCCCTCTTGTCTGTGTTGTCCCGGACTCGCGGGGGCCGCGGCTGCGCCCGGCCAGGCTTGGGGGAGGGGTGGAAGCCCCCAGCTGAAACCCCACGGCGGGGACTCACGTGCCAACCTGCCGACCCTTCGGCGCCCCGTTTTAAAAACTGGACACCCCGTCCTTGCTTCCAGACCGGCTCTTCTCCTGACCTTGCCGTTGCTGACAACCAGCCCCGTTCGGAAGCTGGTATCAGCTTTGTCCCTCCCCGCCACGTCCCTGTACCTAAAGTGCCATCAAGACGTTGAGAACATTTTTAAGCGAGCACGAGGCTTTCTTTGCTGCCTTCTGCCTAGCCGTGGATCCTGAACTCGCCGTTTTATAAAATTTCACCACCTTCTAGGGCGTCCCCCCCACCTTGTGGGCTCCCAGGTGTCGTGGGAGCGTGGACCTCCAGCCCGTCTCCAGTCTCACACCCGGGATCACTGCAGCCGTTGGCCCCTCCCTCCACGAAGTCTCTGACTTCTTTTCGCTTTTCATTCACGCCCCCACCTTGCCAGCGCGTGTCTCTGTGTGCCGGTCCCGGGCAGGTACAGGTAGCCTGCTGGGGCGTTCTCCCGGCCTTTGGATCTGTTCCGACTCAGCACGCTCTTCGGTGGCAGCGGAACATTCCCCGTGAGTCCCGTGGCGCTCGTAGGCTGTCTCTGGCGACGTCAAATTCCAGGCCCGGTTACTGTTCTCCCGGGTGGCTCTCTGGGGCGTCACTTGCCTTCCTGGCCGAACGGTGACTCTCCAAAGGCAGGGACGGGGCTGCTGTCTTACTAACAACATTCCAGCTGTACTCCAGGCTCATCGCTACATCGTCAGCTCCCTGGGAATTTCAGAGCGTTCCCGAGGAAACGTTAAGTGACTTGACGTCACGGACACACGGGTGTCAAGCTGTACGGTCTTGCTCCTCGTCTCCCCGCTTTCGTTCACAGACTGGCGTAAACGTTTTTGTGTTCCTGCGGCGCCGCTTGGCATTGGGCTCTCTCCTCTCTCTGGGGTTGTGAACTGGGGCTCGGGGGGGAGGGCACGTACCTTGAAGACGGGGTGCAGCCCTGGGAGGCACCTCATGGTGGCCACGGCGATGACCTCGGCCACCAGGTGAGTGCTGAGCAGATGGTACTGGAGCTGGTGCACTTGGAAATCGGAATTGCGGACCCAGATCTTGGCCAGGAGCCAGGCGAGCGGGGGATCCGAGGGCAGGAACAGCGGGGGCGCGGGGCAGCTGGGGCTGGGGGGCTGGATCTGCAAGAAGGAAAGCAGACACCTACTGACCCTCCGCCCGCTGTGTGGCATTCTGCTCGGCCCCGGGGGCGGCCACGGCCGAGTACGGAAGGCGTTGCTGCCTGCAGGTTAGGGTCTAGGAGGAAGACCGAGGCCCCCTCCTGCCCTGCCTCCCGCCGGCGCTGCGCGCCGCTGCCCAGATGGTGGGGCGAGTGCAGGGGCGTCGGAAGCAGGGGGCCCAGCAAGCCTGGGCCCGAGCAAGGGCGGGCAATGGGAAGGAGAAGCTGGGTGTGTGAGACGGTGGGCAGCACTCGGTGACGGACCGGACCGTCGAGAACCGTGGGAGGAAGGGACTCGCGGGACGACGGGTGTTGAGTCAGGGGCCCCAGAGAGAGGAGAGGTCTCTCAGAGTGTGGCCCCCAAACCAGCAGCAGCTTTGGAACTTGTTAGAAGTGCAGATTCCCAGTTCCTACCCCCAGACCTACTGGACCCGAAAGTCTGGTGGGGGCACCCGGCCACCTGTGTTTGAACAGGCCCTCCCGTGACTGTGATGCCCACAAAAGTTTGAGAACCACCGGGTACAGGATGAGAACCCAGGAGGCCAGTATGGCTCTCGAACAGAACGGGAACTTCCAGTTGGGTGAGCCAGCAAGCCAAGAGTGACAGGCGGACCGGCCGCTCTGAGTGAGGTGGGGGTGAGGGACAAAGAAGCTGGGAGCAGAGGTCGGGCGGACAGAGCCGTGTGGGGAGGGGGTGCCCGGGGCGCCTCACCTGGATGACCACGGGCAGCAGCTTCCCCTCGGGCCGCATCTGGAGCATGACGAGGGGGGCGGCCAGGTACTGCTTCTCTCCTCGGATCACGTTGGCCGGGATTCCGTCCAGCAGGCTGAAGTCAGCCTCAAACAGGGAACCGCTCTGCGGGGAGGAGGAGGGACGCGCCCAAGGTTACGGTTGACGGCGCACCCCCGGGGGGCCCGGGCAGAGGCCAGGCGACGGCCCTGATCTAGCTTCTTGCCATCATCCTGTGTCGGCACCGGAGCCCCGCTGGCAGGCCCGGAGCGTCTGATCCCACCCCGTCAGGTTCGCTGAGCCAAGAAACGGAGCGTCACGCGGTTAGCGGATCTGGGCTCAGAGCCGGGCCCGCGTCCGGCCCGGTCTGTGTTACGGGTACCGGAAGCTGTCCTTTTGCCAGGCTGGCCGGTCCCCTTCGCCGTCACCCCTCGGTGCTCTGCTCCCTGTGTTTGGTCCCCACCAGCTCGGCAAACGCTCTTTCGCTTCCCGTCCAAATGTCTCCTTTTCGTCCGAGCGCCGCACAGAGGGCCCCCGGCCACGGCCGCCGCCGAATCCAGCCGGCACGTGCGCACACCCGCGCGGCCCTTCCAGACCCTGCTCTCCTCCAGGCAGCCTCCCCAGGTCTCGCCCGCTGGCGGCGCCCGTGTCGGGAGTATGACGTCGGCCAGGGAACGTCATCGTCCCTGCTAACGTCTCCGGCCCCGCCGGGGCCCTGGGAATTCGTCCCGTTTCCCCCCTGTGCCGGGAGCTCCTCGCGGCGCCCGTCTCCACGCTTTGTCATCCTTAGGCTCTCTGCACGGGGCCCCGCAGCCCGGCACGGTGGGCGACCAGGCCTCCCTTCCCCTGACCCATCTTTGGTCCCTTGCCTTTACCACTTCCCCCGCCCACACGGCCAGGAGTACCTGGAGTTCTCTCTCCAGCTGGGCCCCCAGCGCCTCGGTCCCCGAGGGCAGCACCAGCCGGGAGGGCAGGGAGGCGGAGCGTCTCAGCACCATGGGGTTGGCGCCGTTGAGGAACTGGTAGCCGAAAAGTTCATCGTCCCGCCAGCAGCGGTGAACCCTCTCTGTGGGGCCAGGGGGAGTGGAGGAGTGGGTATTGGTCACCTCCCGGATGTCCCTCCCCTCCAGGCCCTACCGGGGCAGTTCAGGCACGTGACCACCCTGTCTGCGGCCCCTGGCTCGTCACTCTGGAGGCCTCTGTGACCTGGTCGGCCGACAGGGTCTGAGGAGTCAAGGGGACTATGGGGTGTGAAGGGCGGGTCACCCAGCGGGGCCATCGGGGACGTATCGAGACCTGGGGGAACCACTGACCAGCCAGGTCGCTCTTCTGGCCCCAGAAGATCTGGTCAAAATCCTCCAGGCGGCTCCAGGAGCTCAGGAGGGTGTAAACGCGCTTGAGGACCGTCTCCAGAGCCCTAGGACGGGTGTGGGGACGTGAGCCCAGCCCCTCGCGCGCTCCCGCCGTCGTCCGGTCTCCCCGCCCTGCTCCGCTCCGAGCCCCAGGCTTCCTCACCCTGCCTTCAGCGCCCACTCGAAGTCCAGCCTCTTTTCCTCATGGAACCTCGAGTTTGGAGGCAGATCGTCCTGGCGTTCTGCCGCTATCGTCCGGGGTAACCCTTCCTTCCAGGTGGCCCAGCTGGGAGACAGGAGGGGACTTCAGGGAGGGTGTCTCCGTCAGCGAGAGGGGCGGGGCCCGGGGAGGGGGGACAGGGCTCACCAGTACAGTCTTCGTCTCTCCTTCAGCTCTTTCTCCCGATGCTTCTGGAACACGTCCAAGGCATTGTCTCCTGCCAGGCGCGCTGGGGAGACACGAAGGTGATTGGCCACACGGTTTTGCGTGGTCCTGGGCTCTCCCCTGCTTGTCCTCGTCTTAGCCACGGTGGTCAGGGCCCGAGGGCCCCGTTCTGCTTTGTCGCTTCTGTCTCTCCCTGTGCCTCACGTGATCAGTCGCCCAGACGGGCGCTTCCCAGACCTGCCGACCTTGCACCCCCCCGGGGGCCCTCACCTCTGCGCTCAGCCCTTGCCCTGAGACACAAACGTCATGGTTGTCCCCCATGTTTGTGAGCCTGTCTTTCCCTCCCTGACCCTATTTCATCAATACCGGGGGTTGGATTCATCACCTTAATTAAGCTGATAAAATCTGAATCACTCGTGTGACCGCACCTCTTTCTACCATGTATCAGCTTTGCTCAGTTTCACACGTCTGCACCCTCACCTGTCACACCTGCGGCTGTCTTCAGAAGCCGTCGAGGAGCTGCTGGGTTGGCCTTCTCTCCCTCACTTCACCTTTCTTAGCCTCAGAGGCACAGTCTGTGTGTTGACGGGTTCTAGCTCTTCTCTGTGCCCGCACTCACCTGTGTCGGAGCCCCCTCTCAGGCGCCCATCCTTACTGTCCTTGTCCGTGTTGGTCTCAGGACTCGTCTGGAACAGTGACCAATCCGAACTGCCTCCTCCTCCTCCGGCCCGCTGTCGGGGTGCGCCCTGTCCCTCCCAGGGGTCTGCGTGCTTTCTCGGCCTGGTTCGTGGTCTTCCCCGAGCGGTCCCCTGCTGCGCGTGCTGTCCTGACTGTCGCTGCCCTCACTTGTCCAGCCACACAGAGACCTGCCTTCCACTCTGTTTTCCACCAGTGCTGCAGCCCCCAGGCCCCTTCCCCTCATTGGAAGAGGGCTCTCCAGATCCTTCTTCCCCTCCAGTCGCCTTACTCTGTGTGTCACTCGGGGACTGAGAACTTTTCCCTGATCCTTGTCTTCTCCCTACCTCCTCTGCCGAGCCCCCACTGTTTTCAAGCCCCTCCTGGGGACCCCCGAGGTCCCCAGTGTCCATACCGCTTCCCCGCCCCCGCCCCCGCCCCCACCCCTCACCGGTGCCCTCTGGCAGGCTCAGCACGTCCTGGCCTTGCACCCAGCGGTAGCAGGGGAAGAAGGTGGCCTCCTCGCAGGCTCCGGGGCCGCGCACGGTGATGCAGTCGCAGAACCAAGCGTCGTCCACCAGCGAGTGGTGTTTGCGCAGCTTCACGAACTGCAGGGGCCCCAGGTCCTTGGGGATGTCGCGCTCGAACTCCTCCTCCTGCGGGGGCCACAGTCCGCGACACTTAGGAGCAGGGGCCCGGGAGAGGCCGTCTTCGTGGGGGTCGGGGGCGCCTTTGCGGAGCCCCCGCTGCCCAGGGCCTCCAGAGACGGCAGCCCTTGTTCCCCTCTCCGGACACCTGCGCGGGGCCCGCGCCGCCCGGGAGGACGAGGGCGCGCGGGGCACGGCCCGCAGGGTCAGCAATCAGTGACTGAGCGTCGTCGCCCACGTGGGCCCAGCCCTGAGCTGTCACCGAGCCCGCCCTCGGGGCAGCCTCTGGCGGGACCTCCGATCCCACATTGACACCGGCTCTGGGGTCACTTGGGGAAGCCCAGTGGGGAGGCTGCGAGGACCGGAGGGAGAAGGGACTTGAGCCCGGCCCGGGCTCCGGCTCCTGTCTCCGCCGGCGCGACCTCGCCGTCGCCTGCCGCCCGCGTCCCCGCCGCCCTCCCGCCGCGAGCCCAGGCCCGGCCAAGGTCGGGGTCCCCGCTCGGGGCGTCTGACCTGGCCCCGCGCCGGCCGCAGCCGCAGCTCCAGCCGCGCCTCCCCGCGCGCCCCGACCAGCCACAGCTGCACGCGGTTGTGCGACCCGGAGAAGAGCCAGGCGCCGGTGGCCACGCCGATGCGGTAGCGGCCCATGGCGGTCCCGCCGCAGCTCGGGCTCCGGGGCCTCCGGCGGCTGTCGGGGCGCCTCCGGGCCGGTCGCGGGCCTTTAAAGAGGGGCCTGCGTCCCCGCCCCCTCGCAACTCTCGGGCGCTCCCCAGTCCCCGCCCCAGGCGAGCCCGAACCTGTGAGCGGAGGAGACGGCTGGGGGGTGGGGGGGGGCTCGGCTGGGGCGGGGCTGCGGGAAGATAAAGGGGGCCCGGTGGGCGGGGCCGAGAGTCTGGAGGCGCCCGCCGCGCCCGGCCTGGGGGGAGGGGTGGGGAGCTGGGGGCCGCAGGGTCGGGGGCTTCAGGGATGAGGCTCCAGGCCTTCGGGAAAGCGGGGAGGGAGAGGGGGTGAGGGGGTCTCGGCCTCCCTGGGCTGGCACCTGGGGAAGGCTGGCTGGGGGGCCGCGCTGGCCTCCGGTAGAAGGACCCCGGCGGGCCCGCGGCGCCTGGTTTCTACCGCGTTGGAGCCCGGCCCTGCGAGAAATGACCAGGAGTTCGTTCCCTAGAACCTGGAAAAGTGACAGGTCAAAGGCTGGCCCCCCTCCTTCCCGGGGCCGTTTTCACACGTCCTGGCTGCAGGACCCGGGGACACCAGAAACAGAGGCCTCACCGAGGCAGGGGCGGCGCAAACTCCTGGCGTCAACCCTTCGGAGTGCGTGCGGATGTTAGGGACGCAGGTGTCAGGGTGCAGCGTGGAGTCGGGCGGGAACCCGGCATAGGCGGGCAGTTCCCGTGACCTTGGTCCTTTCCGGGTGAACGGAGTCCCTTAGCCTTCAGTATGTAACAGGTTAATTTTTGTCGTCGTCACTGACCCTGATGCCTTCTTCCCTTAACCAGAATTGTTCTCTTCTCAAACCTTATATGTAAGTGGCTTTTGTTAGGCATTAAGTTCCACTTTTGTCCTCTTCCCTGCTGTCCTTATCTTTCCTCCTCCCCCCAGCTATTTCCTGGGTGGCTCTCCTGGCTCTCGGGGCAGGAAACTAGGGAACAGCGGTGGGGCCGGTGCTGCTTAGGGACTCTGTAGACCCCAGGACTGGGGCTTTGTCATCCAGGAATCTGAAGACGCCTCCCGCAGGTCCCTGTCTAGACCTGGCTCCAGGTCACTCATAAGCGTTTGGCCCCCAGGGTGTATGTCTGGTGGCCTGGGCCAGAGCAAAGTAAGTCTGCTTTCTTGAGCCTGACCCTCAAAAATGATTTGGTCTGTTGGTTATTGGGGGTAAGAGGGCTTCTAGACCCGCAGAACAGCCTCCAAACCGCACGGAAGTGTCTGATCTGCACTGGGTGTCGTCCTCCCTCGTATTTTCGAGACTCCTCTCCACCTGTGTCCTCTGTGCTCAGCACCGTGCGTCTGCCATTCGCAGGCTCCCGGTTCCTCCAGTTTGGGGGACCGCCCCGCTCTGTAATACCCAAATAAAATGGCTCGCGTTCCCAGCCTGTGTAGTGGCTGGCTCTGACCTTTTCCACACACACCCCCTTCAAAGGTCGCTTTTGCCTATAAAAGAATTTGTCTCATACCTACTTCCCAAGTCAGTCCACACTTGAACCTGCTTCTCTGCCCCTTTGTGACGCCCCTTCTGCCCTGTCTGGTGCATTGCAAGGTCACGTGGCAGAGGGGGAAGTAAATATTTAAGAATAGGCCCACGTAGGGCATATGTTACATGAGTTTATACGTTTAAAACACTTAGACGATGCCAATGTGTTTTATCTGCTACCATTCTGTTATTTACAGACTGGAAACAATTCCCAGTTGAATGTAGTCCGCATCACTCCTGGACATTCCTCTGCCCTTCCCTGCCCTGTTTTCCGTGTCCCTCCAAAGACCCCAGTTTCCCATGAGGGGTCTTACTCCTCTAGGCCCTTCCTCCCACTTCCTTTCTTTTTCCTTTTTTAAGCATGTGGGTTATGTTGGGGAAATATAGTTAAAAACCCAAATTCCCAGCCCAGGAGAACCCCTCCACAAAGATTGCAGAGAAAGAAACAGTTTTATTATTTAAAAACGTCTTTTTGTTAAATGTTTATTTATTTCTGAGAGACACAGAGAGACAGAGCATGAGCAGGGGAGGGGCAGAGAGAGAGAGAGACAGAATCCAAAGCAGGCTCCAGGCTCCAGGCTGTCGGCACAGAGCCCGACGCGGGGCTCAAACTCACCGACCGCGAGATCATGACCCGAGCTGAAGTCGGACGCTCAACCGACTGAGCCACCCAGGCGCCCTGAACATTTATTTATTTTTGAAAGAGATAGAAAGACAGAGCACCAGCGGGGGAGAGGCAGAGAGGAGGAGACAGAGAATCCAAAGCAGGCTCTAGGCTCCGAGCCATCAGCACAGAGCCCGACGCGGGGCTCGAACTCACAGACCGCGAGATCATGACCCGAGCCGAAGTCGGACGCTCAACCGACTGAGCCCCCCAGGCACCCCCAAACAGTTTTGTTATTGACTACGCTTTAAACCAGAACGTGACACGTCTCACAGGCAATCTGCTAAGAGACTCACGGACAGAAGGAAATGGTCCCTTTCATACAGCCACACACACACACGTATGGTCTCAAGTTAAGAGTGACCGGTCCTCAAGTAAAAGGCTTGGTGGCACCCTTTGTCCCGCCCCATTCATCCCAAGTCCACCTGGTAACTGGTGGCGGTCTGTGTTACTGCCAGGCCTCGTCGTGAGGAAAGCAGACTTCTTGTATCTTGATGACGGCAGCTGGTTCCGCAAGTTGGAGCACGGCCCCCCCCCCCCCCCAGTCAGGCTTCCAGCCTCCCACGGAAGCCAGAAGAGAGGGGCTCCGTCTCCTTTGATGTTGACCTTTCAAAGGGGTGGATCCTGGGTCCTTGGGAAAGACATTCCTGGATCTAAAGCTTACCGGAGGCTTGTTTAGCTTCTAAGAGGATTTCCATGCATTTTACGGAGATGGAGAAGGAACTTAAAACGAAAGGTTTTCTGACAGAGATGCTCTGAGACCAGGGAACAGTGGAGAAGCCTCTTGTCTTCAACAGGGAGAACTAAGCCTCTTCGTTTTTTTTTTTTATTTTTTGTCCTTACGATGATCATTTCGTTCTTAGGCCTGTCGCGGGATTGAGTTTGCCGGGCCCTCTGCGGTAGGGAGGCCCTCACCTGCCACACGGGCCCGCCGAAGCCGAGCTCCCCCCTCTTCCAGACCCCCAGGCCCCGTTCCCCGGGCCCAGCAGCCGACTGCCACATTGCCACCACCTCCCTTCACAGGGCACGTGAACTCCTTGATCAAAGCCCTCTCACTCTCCCCGGGGGCCTGTGGGCGAGGGGGATGGCCCTTACGTGTTCGAGCTGGAAAGGCTCGTTAAAGTGTTTTTCTAGGGGCGCCCGGGTGGCTCTGTCGGTTAAGGTTAAGCGTCCGTCCGACTTCGGCTCAGGTCATGATCTCACGGTTCGTGAGTTCGAGGCCCAAGTCCGGCTCTGCACTGACGGTGGGCAGCCTGCTTGGGATTCCCTCTCTCCCTCTCTCTCTACCCTTCCCCCCCCCCAAAATAAATAAACTTTTAAAAAGTGAATTTAGGGGCGCCTGGGTGGCTCAGTCGGTTGAGTGGCCAACTTCGGCTCAGGTCACGATCTCGCGGTCCGTGAGTTCGAGCCCTGCGTCGGGCTCTGTGCTGACAGCTCGGAGCCCGGAGCCTGTTTCAGGTTCTGTGTCTCCCTCTCTCTGACCCTCCCCCGTTCATGCTCTGTCTCTCTCTGTCTCAAAAATAAATAAACGTTAAAAAAAAATTTTTTTTTTTAAAAAGTGAATTTAAAAAAATAGTGTTTTTCTAAACATAAACGTAAGAATAATTGCATCCCCTCCTATCTCCCGTGCCAATGTGGTTCCGACCACAGCCAGTCTAGAGGATGACCCCCTCGCCCCGGCACTATGAGCGTTTGGGGCCCACTTTGGGCACGGGGCTGTATGAATTTGTCACTGTTCCTTGAGGACAACTTGGATGTACAAACATGACATTATAAACTATGTCACTTTAAACCGTCTAAACACGGGACCTGACTTCAGCGTAGAGATGTTGTCATCTGTTTTTCCTATTGGTCACTTGAGGGCTTGCTCGGCCTGCCTGCAGGGGCCCAGCACTTCCCTCTGAGCGCTGTCACTCGATTCTGTCCTTGTTCAGTGGGGTGACCGGGGAAACACCGTCTCGCACGGTCTGAGGGTCAGTTTCTCGGGATACAGGGATCCCTGCCTCGACCACGACATACCCTTGGGCTTCCAGACTCTTAGTTCACACAGGCTCGGGCGGGGTCCCCACTTGTGACTCTGGTGTGAGGGGGCTGTACCAGGGCCACGTCCAGCTTTAGACTATTTTCTTTTTTCAAAGCACTTTTGTGATTTAAAAAAAAAAAAATTTAAGTTTATTTATTTATTTTGAGGGAGAGGGAGAGAGAGAGAATCCTAAGAAGGCTCTGAGCTGTCAGCACAGAGCCCGACACGGGGCTCGATCCCACGAAACATGAGATCATGACCTGAGCCGAAGTCAAGAGTCGGACGCTTCACCGACTGAGCCGCCCAGGCGCCCCCAGCTTTAGGCTCTTAAACCGTCAGGACTTGGCGTTGAGCCCGGTCGAATGAACAGCCACTTTCCTCACAGGGGGTTCCCTCTCGGGACCCCCAGTGTTCCTTCCTGTTGATGGATCTCTGTTAGAACCTTCTCAGTCTTTCACAGAGGGCTTGATTAATATTGAACAATGTAAACAAGAATTCAAATCCCAGTCCCTTTCCTTCCAGGTAGTGTCTTGGGCCCTTTAGGCAAATCTCCCCCCTTCCTCCTCATCCGCCGGTCTGCACACCACGGGAGTATTGGGGTGTGGCAGAGCCTTGGTGGGGCCTCCAAAGGGTGCCGGAGAGGGGACGCTCAAAGCTCAGAGAAGAGTCCTAGAAGGTTTGCTCCCGGGGAGCTGCGTCCATTCAGAGAGAAAAAGCTGCGGGTTATTTTGCCGCCTCTCTTCCCTCCGCTTCCCGCGCCCCCGTCTCTGGCAGACGTCCCCAAGCTGAGCCCAAAGAGTCTGTGCGAATTTCTGTGCGCTCAGAGCGCTCTTAAGTCACGATGCCCTTCAAGGAGCGGTTGGTTTTGGTCGTTGAAAAAACTCTTTGCAGGGGCGCCTGGGTGTCTCAGTCGGTTAAGCGTCCGACTTCGGCTCAGGTCACGATCTCGCGGTCCGTGAGTTCGAGCCCCGTGTCGGGCTCTGGGCTGACGGCTCGGAGCCTGGAGCCTGCTTCCGATTCTGTGTCTCCTTCTCTCTCTGCCCCTCCCCCGTTCATGCTCTGTCTCTCTCTGTCTCAAAAATAAATAAATGTTAAAAAAAAAAAAATTAAAAAAAGAAAGAAAAAACTCTTTGCCAAACTATATACTTCTCCCCACAGCTTGCTTTTCTCCCTTAAGAGACGTTGCTCGCGGAAACTTCTGGGGCTCACTGGTGATTCACCCGACGCGTTCCTTCGAACAGCTGTGTGGTGCTCCACTGTCATGGGCGTACGGCTGTTTCCGGTTTGGGGGCACACGACCGACGCTACGAAGGGTGGGTTTGTGCTTATGTCTTCATGCCCTCGGTGGTTCTATTTCTGTGGATCGGAGTCCAAGAGAAAGGTGCAAAGAATAAAAGACCACAAAACAAGAATAAGATAAAACAAACAGGATGAAAACAACAAAGCCGAGCGTCTACTTGCCTGGCGGTGGAATACACCAGGGGACACACGGGCTGAATCGTCCACGGACGGGGATAATCAGGAATTTTTCAGGGCTGGGAAGGGGGCGTTCGTCACGCGTACGTGAATTCACAGTTGAAAGCTTGTCCCTGGAGAGGCTATTCCTGGCCATCAAAAATCTTCAGCTGGAGAGCAACAGTTTATTTCTGCCGTCGGCGGGGCAAGTGCTGGCCGGAGCCCTTTCCCGTGGGGACCCGGGGCTCTTTGTGATCTTACGGGGAGCCGGTGCCTCCGACAGGTGGAGGCAGGGTGTAGGTCAGAGCGCAGTGCGCCAGGAAGAAGGCCGCGAAGGCGACAGAGGGGGTCGTAGCTGGAGATGGGGGCCCCGGGGACGCAGTGGGAGGGAGGTGTGGAGGTGCAGGAAAATGGGATACAGGTGATGAGGGCAGACCCCGAGGGGGCAGGTGAAGTCCAGGAAGCGTATGGAACACCCGGCCATAGATCCCGCGCACCGACAGCGGGCAGGGCAGCGTCTCAGATACCACGGCGGTTTGTGGCCCTCCGGAGGGCCACACACAGGTCCACAGATACATTAAAGCGCTAAGATTTCAACCAGGAGGGGCAGAAAGCAATTGAGAAACCAGTGTCTTAAAGGTTTCGTAAGGGGGTGATAGGAAAGCGTGGCTCAGGGGTGTGATTTCCTTAGCAGTGCTCCCTGCTTGGCTGCTAGGCACCCACACGAAAATAGAAGGTTGGAATCCTCCGGAACGTTAACGGCCGGAACGGGAACCCCGAGGCTCTGTCAGAGGCTGATACGGCCCCCCCCCCGTTCTTATCTCCCCAGCGTCGCTGGCGGAGCAGGCGCGGACACCGGGCCTGTCGTCGAGTGTCGTCAGCTTGCGTGTCAAGCAGACACGGTGTCAGGAGGGGCCTCCCGGATCTACCCCCGTGAGGCTGGCGTCTCGGGACTGCTCGGATGACTCATGCCACAGCGGGCGCTTCTCAGCATCTCTGGAAGGAGGCTGAGAGGTGCACCCTGGGCCCTCTCCCCAGCCCCCGCTGCCGCCCTCTGTTTCTTGGAGAGCCAGTCTCGGATCCCTGGCTTATCTTGGCAGGACTGCAGGGGAAGGCCACCCCCGCGGCACCTTGAGCCTCCCACTCCATCCTGGAGAGGACACCCCAGGGGCCACACAAACTCCACACCTTCTCTGGGAGCCCTGCCTACGACCCTTCACCATCCCACCCGTTGACCTTCCTCTTCGGCCCGGTGTTTGTCTTGTCACCCTACGTTAGTGACATTTCTTACTCACCCCGGCTTCCAGATGGCTTCTGCGTCTTGCCTGATGGTCTCTGTTCCGCCCTGTGCTGACTGTCGGGTGGTCCGTGAGACAGGCTCGTACTGAAGGTTTGAAAGGGTGACAGCCAGGGCAGGGGCTAGGGGGAGGGAAGTGAGGCACTCCCCTTGGGCATGACATTTCAGGGGGTCCCCCAAAACTCAGTAATCGAGATAGAAACTATTTTGGGCGCCTGGGTGGCTCAGTCGATCAAGCGTCCCACTCTTGATCTCGGCTCAGGTCATGATCTCATGGTTTGTGGGTTCGAGCCCCACGTCGGGCTGTGCAGTGACAGAGTGGAGCCTGCTTGGGATTCTCTCTGCCCCTCCCCCACTTGTGCATGCACGCTCCCCCCCCGTCTCAAAATAAGTAAATAAACTTAAACATGTTTTTAAAAAAGATGGAAAATATTTTGATGCAGTATTTTAAAAAAATCAAAATGAATGCAAAGAAAAATCTAGGATGAACAAGATACCAAAACGTAAAATAAACCCAGGATCAGTTGTAAGACTTAACGTTAGCCACCTGTATTCTTAACATTTTTTGCAATTGCTCCTTCCACCAGAGATTTCTCTCTGGCCGACCTCGGGACCCCCAGACCCAACCCACAGGGGCCTTGCTGTAGAAAGTTCTTACTTTCTCTTATTTCTGTTTATTTGCAGACCCTCTCACCTCCTCTCTCCACCTCCACACTCCCCTCAGCAGTGACATACTTGAGGAAAGGCCGTATTTTCCTTATTATGTAAACAACTTATTTGTCACAAGTATCGTCTCTTCAACCTCTGCTCTGCCTCCTGGCTTTCTGAAACCAAGATGGCTTTTCAAGGTGTTTTGTAAATAATAAGCCATCTGCTACTTTAGCCACGAGAACAAGTGATTTCCCAAGATTAAATTCTCAAGCATGTTGCCTTTCCCACAAATGTCTGTAAATTGAGGGAAACAAAGGTTGACTCTCTTAAGATTCATACGTGGCCAAACCATCCCCAGAGAACAGTTGGCTACAATCAAGGGGTGTGTGTGTGTGTGTGTGTGTGTGTGTGTGTGTGTGTGTTTGATGAAAGTAAGAGAAAGCAAGATGGATGTACACAGTTAACCCTACAAGACTCTGACAAGTAGATATTATTACCCCTGTTTTATAAACTAAGGCTCAAAGAGGGGAAGGGCTGTCCCGAAAGTCACACAAGTCACAAGCAGGTGATCAATGTTGCAACAGTCTCCGTTGCCTTAACTGGGGCTGCCCTTAGGGCGTGCCGGGTCTCACGCAAATAACTCTTTGCGGGCCTCCTGCCTGTATAAATGGCTTGATTGATGTGGAGAAAGGGAACCCTCCTGCACTGTTGACGGCAGTGCAGACTGGTGCAGCCACTGTGAAAAACGGTATGGAGGTTCCTCAAAAAGTTAACGATAGAACTACCCTACGACCCAGCAATTGCAGTGCGAGGTATTTTACCTGTGGGTACAAAGATGCTGAGTTGAGGGGTTATATGTGCTCTGATGTTTATAGCAACATTATCAACAATAGCCGAATTATGGAAAGAGCCCAAATGTCCATGGACTGACGAATGGATAGAGAAGATGTACACACGCACGCGCACACACACACACACACACACACGCACAGGAATCTTACTCAGCCATAAAAAATGAACCTTGCCATTTGCAACACATGGCTGGATCTAGAGTGTATCATGTTCAGCAAAATGAGTCAGTCAGAGAAAGACAAATACCAAATGATTTCACTCATTTGTGGAATTTAGAAAACAAAACAGATGCACACAGGGGAAAAATAGAGAGTCAAATCATAAAACAGACTCTTAACTATAGAGAACAAACGGAGGGTCGCTGGAGGGGTGGTGGGTGGGGGGATGGGCTAAATGGGGGATGGGCATTAAGGAGGGCGCTTGGGGTGAGCACTGGGTGTTGTATGTAAGTGACGAGTCACTAAATTCTACTCCTGAAACTAATACTACACCATGTGTTAACTAGAATTTAAATAGAAACTCAAAAAAATTTTTAAAAAATGCATTATGGAATTCACGGGTGCATGGTGATTTATCAGTGGAGACACGGAGTACTGGTTAGTGAGGAGGTACTTACGTATTTATTTATCGCGCATCTACTGCACAAGGAGTGTGGCATGAACATTTGCTCCAGTGGCTTTCTGAGAAGGAGTGCTTAAGAGGTACATTTTTTCTGAGATCTTGCATATTTGAAAATGTCTTTATTCAACTCACGTTTGCTTGGTAATTTGCCTAGGCCTAGAATCCTGGATGGGAAATTAACCGCCCTCAGAATTTTGAAACTATTTTTGTGAGTGTAAGGATAGACTAATTTCCATAACAAAGAAATCTCCGAATACAGTGACTTAAACATCCAACGAATAGTCCACATATCACTTCTTTTTCTCTACTCTGTTTGAGGTTTCCTCAACTTCATCTCTGCTTTTTTTCTATTAAATTAAAAATATTTCTGCCAGGGCACCTGGGTGGCTCAGTCGGGTGAGCCCCCAACTTCGACTCAGGTCATGATCTCACGGTTCGTGAGTTCGCGCCCTGCATTGGGCTCACTGCTCTCAGTGCGGAGCCCGCTTCGGATCCTCTGTCCACCCCCCCGCCCCCCCCCCCAACTCGTGCACGCACAGGCACGCTCTCTCTCAAAAATAAATAAAACATTTAAAAATAAATAAACACCTCATTTAAAAAACCACTTCTGCTATTGAAACTTTTCTGTCTTGTTCTTTGTTACTTTCAAAAAACAGTTGGCTCCACCAAAAGCAATAAGATAGTTAGGAATAATCCTAGCCAAAGAGGTGAAAGACCTATACTCTGCAAACTATAAACACTGATGAAAGAAATTGAAGGTGACACAAAGAAATGGGAAGACATCCCGTGCTCATGGATTGGAAGAATAAATAGTGTTGAAATGACTATATTACCCAAAGCAATCTATACATTTAATGCAATCCCTGTCAAAATACCAACAGAATTTTTCACAGAACTAGAACAAACAATCCTAAAATTTGTATGGAACCACAGAAGACCCCGAATGGCCCAAGCAACCTTGAAAAAGCAAAGCAAAGCTCGAGGCATCATAATTTCAGACTTTAAGATATGTTACAAAGCTGTAGTAATCAAAACAGTATGGTGCTGGCATAAAAATAGACACACAGATCAATGGAGCAGAATAAAAAGCTCAGAAATGAACCCACGGCTCTGTGGCCAATTAGTCTTTGACAAAGCAGGAAAGAATATCCAATGGGAAAAAGACTGTCTCTTCAACAAACAATGTTGGGAAAATTGGATAGCAACACGCAGAAGAATGAAACTGGACCGCTTCCTTACACCACACACAAAAATAAATTAAAAATGGATTAAAGACCTAAATGTGAGACCTGAAACCATAAAAATCCTAGAGGAGAACATAGGCAGTAACTT
Source organism: Panthera onca (assembly GCF_046562875.1). Taxonomy (NCBI): domain Eukaryota; kingdom Metazoa; phylum Chordata; class Mammalia; order Carnivora; family Felidae; genus Panthera; species Panthera onca. The sequence continues at coordinate 18,374,378 of NC_138352.1, read as the reverse complement.
CTTTGATATTGGCTGTAGCAACTTCTTTCTAGGTATGTCTCCTGAGGCAAGGGAAACAAAAGCAAAAATAAACTATTGGTACCGCGTCAAAATAAAAGGCTGCACGGCAAAGGAAACGACAAGACTAAAAGGCAACCAATGGAACGGGAGAAGATATTCGCAAGTGGCATATCTGGTAAAGAAATCGATAAAGAACTTATAAAACAACACCAAAAGGTGGATAATCCAATTAAAAGATGGGCAGAAGACATGAATAGGCATTTTCCCAAAGACATGTAGATGACCAACAGACACATGAAAAGATGCCCATCGTCACTCATCATCAAGGAAATGCAAGTCAAAACTATGATGAAATATCACCTCACATCTGTCAGAGTGGCTAATACCAACAACACAAGAAACAACAGGTGTTGGCAAGGGTGTGGAGAAAGGGGAACGCTTCTGCACTGTTGGGGGGAATGCAAACCGGTGCAGCCACTCTGGAAAACTGTATGGAGGTTCCACAAAGAGTTAAAAATAGAACTACCTTAGGATTCAGTAATTGCACTACTAGGTATTTACCCAAAGAATACAAAGATACTAATTCCAAGGGATACATGCACACTGATGTTTATAGCAGCACTATCTACAATTGTCAAACTATGGAAACAGCTCAAATGCTCATCAACTGATAAATGGGTAAAGATGTGGTGTGTGTATGTGTGTGTATATATATACACACACAAGCACGTGCATGCACACACACATATGCACACACACACACACACACACACACACACACACACGCACACACAGAGGAATGCTATTCAGCCAAAAAAAAGAGTGAAATCTTGCAACAACATGGATGGAGCTGGAGAGTATTATGCTAAGTGAAAGAAGTCAGAGAGAGACAAATACCATGATTTCACTTAGATGCGGAATTTAAGAAACAAAGCAAATGAGCAAGGGGAAAAAAAGAGAGAGAAACCAAGAAACAGGCTCTTAACTATACAGAACAAACTGATGGTTACCAGAAAGGAGGTGGGTGGGGGGGTGGGTGAAGTAGGTGATGGGGATTAAGGAGTGAGCTTGTCGTGATGAGCACCAGGTATTGTATGGAGTTTGCACCTGGAACTAATATTACACTGTATGTTAACTAACTGGAATTTAAATAAAAACTTAAAAAAACCGACCTTGCTCTTGTTTCAAGGATGCTAAATCTCTAATATTTCTGAACATGATAATTACGGTTGAAAAAAATTTCTACTCCTGCACTATTCCTGTTTTCTTTGAGTCCCTTTCTCTTTTTAAATGTCTGGTGATCCTTGGCCTTCTTTTCATATTTAAGACTGAGGCACTAAAAAAGGATAGTGCCTGTTGGTGGGGCTTTCAAAGGAATGAGCAGAGACCTGGCCATTGGTGTGGGACCTCCAGTATCAGTATCTTTAGGCATTTTCTAGTGGGATGCTTGGTCTCTCCAGAGACCCAACATTCCAATTTCCTGTTTGGGGTGTGTAAGCCTGGCCACTGGCATTCTTGGCAGCATTTGGAGAAAGAGGACTGGGGATGCACCATTTGGCATGTTGGCTTTCACTTAGATTTTCTGTTTTCACTAGGACACGTCCACCTGATGTCCCAGGTCCAGAGTTCCCTTGCTCAGTCAGAGGATACACTTTTAGTCTTCTCCTGGGGGAGAGGAGGGAGAATTGCCTGAATGGGTTGATAAAGGAATATGGGGGCCATTTGCTTCCTTCTCATTCCAAATTTCAACCAGTTCTACTGTGCTCAGTCTCACCTGTAGCCCTAACTGCAGTCATCATCAGTATTCCAGTTCCTGACACTTTCTGGGGGATCTGTGTTGATTGGCCCACCCACACCCTGTGGGCATTTGACTTTTAACTTTCTCTGGTCTGCTACGTTAATTACCACTTGTCCATGTGCTTTCGCCTTCCAAACTGTAGATGTCATCTCTTATCTACCCTTGCACGATCTCTCTTGGGAGAGGTCATTGAGAAGATGTGATCACAGTTCATGTGAGAGTTGGACTCAGGATATTGGGGGCTCCTTGCCCTTCCCTATGCTTGGAATGTATGCTCTCCCCACCACCCCTACAGTGGGAGCCACTTTCAAGGACACAGCCTTCAGAGAACAGTGTGTCATTTAGACCATCTGGATGGTTCATGTGACTGAACCCATTTATGACTTCTTTATACAGTTTTAAGATATGGCAGGCAGGTGTAATCTGCTTGTTCTTCAGCCACCCAAGCCTTGTAAGTTAGTTGATTATTAAAACTGCCGCCTACCAATCTAGAATGATCTGCCACTTACTTCGAGCTCTCCTTGCTCTCTGCATACAGGGCCAGATTGTGAACCAACAATCTCCAATTCCTTTTGTCATTATGCTTTTTTAAAAAGTCCCTTAACTGACATTTCAGTGGAGAAAGGAATGAGAGCAGAGGAGAGGAAGAACTCCAGCCCTTCATCATTACTTAAAAGAAGATTTTTTCCTTAAATAGTGCCGCTCTTCCATTTTTTTCCCTCGTCTTTCCTTCTTGAGCTTTTGGATGGATATTAGAACTTCTGGATTTATTCTCCATGTCCCTCAACATTTCTTCCTCACTTTATAATAAAAATGATATTTCTGGGGCGCCTGGGTGGCTCAGTTGGTTAAGCGGCCGACTTCGGCTCAGGTCACGATCTCGTGGTCCGGGAGTTCGAGCCCCGCGTCGGGCTCTGTGCTGACAGCTCAGAGCCTGGAGCCTGTTTCGGATTCTGTGTCTCCCTCTCTCTGACCCTCCCCCGTTCATGCTCTGTCTCTCTCTGTCTCAAAAATAAATAAACATTAAAAAAAATTTGAAAATGATATTTCTGTGTTTTGTACTTTGAGAGAATTCCTTGGCTGAGTCTTCCAACTCACCAATTCGCTCTTTAGCTGTGTCTTTTCTGCCACTGAGTTGTAATCTCAACAACAGCACTTGTCTTATTCCCTACTTCTCTAATTGCTTCACTTAGAAACTCCCAGTTCCTGTTTCATGATTACCTACCCTTATTCTCCGAAGATATTATTTATCCCTATTTGAAGTCCTATTCTAACACCTTATTAATGCCATTGCCTTGGGTTTAAGTTCTCCCAGTGTTTGAACGTGTGCCTCTCTTATGAGGTGAGAAACTTCTCAACTGCCTGCTAATTCTTTCTTTGTGTGTTCCTCTTCATAGCTGATATTATCTATTAGATTGTTGCCATCTTAGTTTTCACAGCCCAGCTGGGAAGAGGGGCTGGTGTCACTGTCAGGGTTGTACTCTGTATTTGTTTCCACTGAAAGTTGGAAGTGGACGGGTGTGCTTCTGGTGAGGCACAGAGTGTGATTGCTCCATATTCCGTAAGGATGGCTTCCACGTGGCTCCCACACCTCAGGGCACTGTTCTTGTTTCCTCCTGGGAGAAAGGAGTATATTCCTCTCTCTGTATTCCTGCTGATGTTCCAGGCTGGTATTCCCTTTCAGCCTAGTAGGACTTCTGTCTTTTAGCAAGTTCTCCCTCTCTTTGCCATGAACCATTCACTTTCTGATCTTGGAGCATCGGTCATATATTTCCTACCATGTTTATGGTTAGAATTTGGTGTGGAAAGTAGACTCCAGTTTCTATCTGTCCGCCATCTTGTAATCAGCATTGGGTATTTATTCCTTACCAAATCTCCTTGTATTGGGGACTGGAAAGATATTTTGAAACAGTCTTGTGATTCTCAAACTATGACTCGAAGAAGCAAAAGTAGTTTAACCAATATATCCTGCTTCACCAGTTTGTTGCAAAATTGGGTTACATTCCTTTAAATATTTAGATTAAACGATTCTTTACCCCACCCTGGCCTGTTAGGATGTGTTGTTTTTCCTTCTCTAGGGTGCTTCCGTGATGTTAGTTAACAGTTCTGTACTACTTCCTTTGGGCCAGACATTCATCTAAGTGCTTCTTACACGTATGAACTCATTGTGATCCCAGACTCCTTGAGGAAGCTTATTAAGTTTAATGTGTCAGTACTTGTTACTCTTTTCTCGAGAACAAATCTGAAAACCTGCTCAGTCTGGAAGAGATGCCTGTGTGGTGTCTTTCGTTTTTTGTTTTTTCTTTTGTTTTGTTTTCTGACTGTGGTTGCTTTGACTGGAATATGGATTGCTGGTGGGTCCCAGGGTGTTTAATGATTATGCTCCGTATCTACTGGTAACCGATCTATTGAACACCAGTCAATGATAGTGTCCTGTCTCCCGGGACAGCGATTGGCCGAGAGGTGGACATGTGGCCCAGGATGGGCTAATCGGCACCAATGAGGCTTCCTTCTGAGGCTTCGATGGAACTAGAAAGAATAGAGTCTTTGTGTTTCCACGGTGGCCGCCAAGCGTGTAGGCCATGGGCGTGTTGACTTCAGCGCCCTCCACTTGGAGAAAGCCTGCCTGTCAGAGAATAAGGCCGACATAGAGGAAAGCAAAGCTGGGTCACGGACAAGAGAGACTGAATCCTGATGAGATCGTTTGAACGCTTTGATCCCGCCACATCTGAGGTCAGACTACTTCTGGCTGTTTAAATTATAGGAACCAATAAATGTCTGTTCTTGTTTAAAAGCCGCTTTGAATTGACTTTCTGTTACATGTGAACAAAGGATCCTGGGTAATGCAAGTGGCAGGCGCTGAGTGGCACGGTCTCTAGGCTGGGGCGCGGGGGCCCCTGTGGTCCGGGCCCAAGAAATAGCACCTTGAAACGGTGACCCAGCGTTCTCCCCGGACAGCCCAGGACCTGTCTGAGTGTGGATGTGGAGTGAATTTCTTCCTGCCTTCCTGGGGTCCTTTTCCAGATGGCTCTCTTCTCATAATTGCTGGGTACTGCTCTCAGGGGCAGGAACTTGGCATCCCCTGGCTTTTTTTTCACATTTCTAGAACCTCTCTAGGTGAGTCAGGTAATTTCAGGGGCACTTGCGTTTGGGTCTGGGAAAACTGTTTGCCCAGCGATCGACCTTACATTTTCACGTTGACTCACTACTTAATGTTTCCTCCCCCCGCCCCCCCTCCCCCCCGATATGTAGTCTGAAGTAGAGATCGTCTTTTTTTTCTGAAGCATTGTTTTCTGGGGAGTTGACTTTTGTCCTGGTGCCTGCCCTCAAGCTTCAGAGGGGTGGAAAGACGGTTCTGTCCATCAGCTCTCCTAGAAGACGTACTTTAAAGTAGGTCACCTTGATCTGACCTCTCCGGTTCTGTTCGTATTTGTTCACAGACAATAACATCACCAGACAGCACCTGTCTACTGACCAACTGGTTTATGTTAATTTTATAGTAACATTTGATAGCTTTTCCATTGTGTCTGGCATCCGGAAGCGTTTTTGTGAGCACTGGCAGTAATTAACCAATATTTTTTTTTTTGGGGGGGGGGTGTTGTTTTGGGTACAGTTTTCCAAACCCCCCTCCCACAAATCCACTCTAACGCATTCATCTGCGAGCAGTGGGGTGTATGCCTAGCATCAAAAAATGGCGGGTGGAGCCACTGACCTTCCTTAAGGTTTCACTGATGTGTGTTCCAGAAACGTCACAACTCCTGCTCAGGTCACAGTGTGTCCCCAACGTTAAAAAAAAAAAAAAAAAATTCAGTGATTAATCTACAAAGGAAGAGTTTTTTTGTTTTTATTCTCATAGACTTTTCATTTGAAAATAGTTTCTGGTTTACAGAAAAATTACAAAGACCGCGCAGAGACCCTGTCAGCAGTAGTTTGAAACTTGTTTGAAGATCCTTAGGTCGGGAGTTTCCTCCGGAGGTATTCGGTGGTGACCCTGTACGTTTGTATACTGGCCAAGTAGAGTATTTCGAGCAATAGCAGGATCTCAGTCTCTTCTAATGTGAGTGGATTATATCAAGAAACCTTCATCTTGAAGAATCGTTTTGCCCTCATATTTGCAATGTGGTCACCTTCTGGTTGCCGGTGGGATGCACTTGTACGTGGTCTGTGAAGTTGTCGATCGACACCTGTAGACCTTTAAGCTTCTACGTGTCAGGCTTTGAGGATAGCAGGAGGGTATGCAGTTCATGGGCATTACTTTGGGGGGTACCTGCAGACAAAGTATGTTAGCAAGGCTTCTGTGTACACGCGGGGGTATTACAGTTGGATTGGACTTTCTCAGCCATTTTATGGATGGCCGGGTATGCCATATTCTATAACAAAAAGGTACAATTAAATATCTTTTTTCTTTTTCATGAAATTAGGTGACTTGCTGATTTTTTTGTTTTATTGTGAAGTTATTTTATTTTATTTTATTTTTTAATGTTTATTTTTGAGAGAGAGACAGAGACAGAGACAGAGTGTGAGTGGGGGAGGGGTAGAGAGAGAGAGAGACACAGAATCCGAAGCAGGGTCCAGGCTCCGAGCTGTCAGCACAGAGCCTGACTCGGGGCTTGAGCCAACGAACCGTGAGATCGTGACCTGAGCCAAAGTTGGATGCTTAGCCGACGGAGTCACCCAGGCGCCCCTGAAAAAAGTTTTTTTTAATATTTATTTATTTTTGAGAGACAGAGAGGACGCAAGCAGAGGAGAGGCAGAGAGAGAGAGAGAGAGAGAGAGAGAGAGAGAGAGAGAGACATAGAATCCGAAGCAGGCTCCGGGCTCCGAACTGTCAGCACAGAGCCCGACGCGGGGCTCGAACCCACGAACCGTGAGATCATGACCGAGCCGAAGTCGGATGCTGAACCACTGAGCCACCCAGGTGCCCCTATTGTAAAGTAATTTTAAATCAGCTTTGGTGAGGTATAGTCTGTGTACGATAAAATGCATTTATGGTACGTGCCCATGAGTTTTGACAGATTTATACACCTTTATATCTACGGCCACGTAAATATATGGAATATTTTCATTACCCCAAAATGTTTCTTTGTGCCTCATGCCAGTCACCCTCCCTGACCCTAGGCAACAACTGATTTGCTTCCTGTCACCATAGATTAGATTCGTGTTATCCAGGGTTATGCGTAAGTGGAATCAGGTATCATATACTCTTGTATTCACCCAGCGTAACGTCTGAGTGATTTGTCCACTATATTCTGGGTATCAGTTCATTCCTTTAAAAAGACTTTTTATTTCGAAATATTCATGGATTCACAAGAAACCGCAAAGGTAGGACAAAGAGGTCCCATGTACACATTACACACTAAGGTTAACTGTGGGACAGTTTCAAAATCGACCCTGGCACGATGGGTGTTTGTAGTTCTGTGCCACCCTGCCACACATGGAGATTTCTGCGGCCACCAATGCAGGTAAGCTACAGGGCTCTTCCGTGGCCCCAAAGCTCTCCCTGCTTTCACCCTCTCCCTCCCCCCTCACCATCCCTAACCCCTGGTAACTGCTAATCTGTTCACCATCTCTATAACTGTGTCATTTCTAGAATGTTCTGTAAATGGAATCATACAGGGGCACCTGGGTGGCTCAGTCGGTTAAGCGTCCGACTTCGGCTCAGGTCACGATCTCACAGTTGGTGGGTTCCAGACTCAGGTCATGATCTCATAGTTCGTGAGTTCAAGCCCCGCGTTGGGCCCTGTGCGGACAGCTCAGAGCCTGGAGCCTGCTTCAGATTCTGTGTCTCCGTCTCTCTCCGTCCCTCCCACGCTTGCATTCTCTCTCTCTCAAAAATAAATAGATAAACGTTTAAAACATGTAAATGGAATCATACAATATATGACCTTTTGAGATTGGCTGTTTTTCTGTCAACGTAATGCTGTTGTGGCATGGGTTTTAATCCACGCTGCCAATCCAGTTGGCCCCTTCTGACTTGGGGAGTGGGGTGGGGAGTGGCACCCTACGATCACCAGGTGCAGATGGAGGTCTAGGATCCCCACGTGGTCTCCCCTGACATCTTGGAAGGGTGGCCTCATTAACACCAAGTGGTGATAAAAGTCCCAGCTCTCTGCCCATTTTTTTCTGATGGCACACCAGCAGGGGGACATTAGAGGAACCTTGTTATAGCAGAGAAGAGCAGCGGTCCAGGCTGTCCATTCAGCATTTGCTGATGCAGGTGTGGATGGGGTTCTGGTTCTTTCCATGGTGTTTGGCGGGCAGAGAGCAATTGTGTCTAAAGGTCTTTCAAACTAGCAAGACTTTTTCTTCTCCTTCTCCTTCTCCTTCTCCTTCTCCTTCTCCTCCTTCTCCTCCTTCTCCTTCTCCTCCTTCTCCTCCTTCTCCTCCTTCTCCTCCTTCTCCTTCTCCTTCTCCTTCTCCTAATCCTTCTTCCCCTTCCCCTTCCCCTTCCCCTTCCCCCCCCACCTTCTCCTTCTTCTTCCTTTGACCAGAGAAATTTCTTGGGATGTTTGTTTGTTTGTTTGTTTGTACCTGTTGGTGTTCCCAGGTTGGCATCCCCTCCGGCATCCGACCCAGATACGTGAGGCAAAACCCCCCGGAACTCACCACCCTGTCATTTCTGAGGTCCCAAGGTCCCTAGCCAGTCTGTCTTCTCACCTGTACCTTTTACAGTCTTCTTATGTTTGTCTTCTGTGTAACGTTCTCAGTGTTTAGCTGTACTTAGTGGGAAGTACGGGGAGAAGTGTAATCTATTCATTTTCAGTTCATCGCTTGATTTTTTGCTGAGTAATGTTCCATTGTATAGAAATACCCACGATCTGTTTATCTAATAACCTGTTGATGCAACTCAGATTGTTTCTAGTTCTTGGTTTTATGGATAATGCTGCTTTGAACGTGATTTACTGCTTCTGTTAACATACATCGCCAGGTCTTTGTGTGGACATATGTTTTCATTTCTCGGGATAAACACCTCAGGGCAGAATTGCTGAGTCATACGGTAATTGTATGTTTAACTTTACAAGAAACCGTCCAACTGTTTTCCAAAGCGGTTGTGCCATTTTACTTTCCCACCCGCCAGCCTCTAGTTGGTATTGACAGTCTTTTAAATTTTAGGCATTCTGGTTTTAATTTGCATTCCCCTGGTGACTGACGGTGATGAAAATCTTCTCGTGTGCTCATTTGCCGTTCGCAGATCTTCTTTGGGAATATGTCTGTTAAAATCTTCGGCCCATTTTGTTTTATTGAGTTGTTTGTCTCCTTATTATGGAGTTGTAAAAGTTCTTTATGTTCTGGATGCAATTCTTTTATTAGATATATGCCTTACAAATATTTGCTCCCAGCCTGTGGCTTGGCTTTTCATGGTCTTAACAGGGTCTTTTGAAGAGGGCAAGTTTCTAATTTTGATGAAGTCTGGTTTAGCAATTTTTTTTTTTCCTTTGGTAGCTGATACTCTTTTGTCCTATGAAAACTTCACCCAAACCAAAGTTTAAAAAAATGTCTTGTGTTTTTGTATAAAAGTATTATAGTTTCAGGGGCGCCTGGGTGGCTCAGTCAGTTAAGTGTCTGACCAGCTTCGGCTCAGGTCGTGATCTCGTGGTCCATGGGTTCGAGCCCCGGGTCGGGCTCTGTGCTGCCAGCTCAGGGCCTGGAGCCCGCTTCGGATTCTGTGTCTCCCTCTCTCTCTGCCCCTTCCCCCGCTCATGCTCACTCTCTCTCTCTCAAAAATAAACATAAAAAAAAAAAAAAGAGCAGTCTCAGGACAGTTAAAAATAAAGAGCGTGGACTGTTGGGCCAGACCAGCATTTGCCCCAGCGTTACTAGACGTGGGACTTTAGGAAACGTATATCATCTCCTTTGTGCTTTACTTTCTTCCCTTGTAAAATTGTAAAAATAACAGCGCCTCCACTATGATTGGGGGTGGGGATTAAAAGTCAGTATATGTGAAATGAGTGAATAGTGGTCGTAGGTGGTGGAGAAGTGCCTGATGCTCCTATCGTTGTTACGGCCCGTCGTCTACCAGGAGCAGCTGTGTGGTGACCACGAAAATAAAATGCGGAAGAATTCTGACTGAGGTCTAGAGGCACAGAGACAGAGGGGTCAGGGAAGTCTCCAGAGGGGAGTTTATATTTGGGTTGACTCTTGAAGAATGAACATAGCTCGCCGGCTGTGTAAGGAGAAAGGAGCATCCTTGGCAGGGGGAAGTCCGAGTACAAAGGCAGAGAACTGATGACCCGATGTGCTTGTGGTACACAGAAAATGGTCTGTGGGGCCGGAGTGTAGAATCCATGGGGGAAGACGGTCGGAGGGTGCCACGGGGGTGCCGTTGGAAGGGAAGGCAGGGGCCACATTACCATGAACTCCTCCGTGTAGTGAAAGCCATACAAGAAAAGGCACGACCCGTGTTGAACCTGCTCATTGAACTTTGGGAGGGGATGATACCGACGGAGACGGTGAGGGTTTTCTTTTTTCTTCTATCTGAACGTGACTTTAGACTTGGGTTGACCCACAAGCAGTGGGAGAGCGTATATATCAGAGGAGCCAAGAGTAGAAGTGTCAGGAAAGGTGTGCGTGGTGGCACCGTGGGGGACAGGCAGTGGCAAGAGTGACCGTGTCTGCTGGGCCGTTTCTCCGTTCCCCTAATGTTGACTGAGCGTCCGCTCTGTGGTATGGTAAAACTCACTTTTTGGTGTGCAATTCTATTTTTTTAGATCATTTTTTAAACTATTTATTTATTTATTTAGAGTGCGAGCAGGGGAAGGGCAGAGAGTAAGGGAGAGAGAGGATCCCAAGCAGGCTCGAACCCATGACCCTGGGATCATGACCTGAGCCGAAATCCAAGAGTCAGACGCTCAACCGACTGAGCCACCCAGGCGCCCCTACGATTCTATGTTAACCTTCGTGTAGATTCGTGTAACTCGTACCTCAATCGGGACACAGAGCAATTTATTCACCCCACCCCCACCCCACCAAAAACTCTGCAGCACTGTCCCTCTTAAGTCACACCTTCTGTGCCAGTGTATTTGTTGGAAAATTGAGTCACTTGCTCTGTAGACTATGTCACCTGCTGGGTTTGACCGACAGCGTTCTCGCAATGTGGCTTAGCACGTTTCTGTCTTTCCCCTGCTTTCTGTAAGCTGGTAGGAGATCTAGAGGTTTGATTAGATTTGGGTCCAGTTTTGTTTTCTTCTCTTTTGATAAGAATACTTACAGACAGGGCTGTGGGTTTCCTATCGCATCACATCAGAAGGAACGTAGTATTTGGTTGAATCACTTCTGGCGGTGCTGAAATTCATCACTGGGTTCATGTCTCAGCTGGATCCCTTCGTCGGAGCGCGCCCCGTCGGCCCCTCACCTGGTGACTTTCCGAGCTGTTCGTGGCCACCAGCTCGAGCTATAACTTCATTAGGGATTACAAAGTGGTGATTTTCTAGTTCTGTCGTTTGTTTTGCACGTATCGATTTTATTCTATTCTGATATACATTTAACAGAAGGGAAGGATCAACCAGGAAGAGACTGTGCAGTCATTTCTTTAAGGAGGTGGTGGCCCTGTGTCACCTGGGTGGCTCAGTGGGTTGAACGTCCGACTTTGGCTCAGGTCATGATCTCGCGGTCTGTGAGTTCGAGCCCCGCGTCGGGCTCTGTGCTGATGGCTCGGAGCCTGGAGCCTGCTTCCGATTCTGTGTCTCCTTCTCTCTCTGCCCCTCCCCTGCTCATGCTCTGTCTCTCTCACTCTCAAAAATGAATAAATGTTAAAAAAAAATTTTAACAAAAAAGGAGGTGGTGGCCCCGTGTAGCTAAGCGTTGGTGGTATTGAATCATCTGTAGAGACCTGGGGTGCGTCTCCAGACGGAGGCTCCAGCCTCTCCTTCCCTTCCCAGCTGCACTCTGCTTGAGAAGCAGAAATGAGCCTGTGCCATGCTGTTCACGGGGTGCGGAGGAAGCACGGTGGAAGCTTCTTGGGCCACTTCGAGCGATGCTGTCTGGGGATTGGGGGCACGCAGAGGGGTGCCTGCCCGAGCCTTGCTCTTTTCTCTGTCATCCTCTGGCTCATGTGCTTCTGGGAGAGGGACGGGGGGAGACATGGAAGAAACTGTATAAAGACACAGACCACTCCCTGCATTTTCCCCTTTGCCATGTTTCTGAGTCTAAGTCAGGCCTCAGTTGGGGGCGGGGGGGAAGGGAAAGAGCTTTGAATTGGATGAAGAAAAAATGGGCATTTGATCACAGATTACACTTGACCTTTAAAAAAATTTTTTTTTACGTTCACTTATTTTTGAGAGAGAGACAGAGAGACAGAGAACAAGCAGGGGAGGGGCAGAGAGAGAGAGGGAGACACAGACTCCGAAGCAGGCTCCAGGCTCTGAGCCGTCAGCACAGAGCCTGACGTGGGGCTCAAACTCACGAACCATGAGATCGTGACCTGAGCTGAAGTCAGATGATAAACCGACCAAGTCACCCAGGCGCCCTTAGACTGGACCTTTTAATATCTAAAATTATCATTGTTCTGACAGCCAAAGTGACACAGGAAGCTATAAGATCTTAGAGGCTAATTCTGCAGATCTGTTCAGTTTGTGCAAATTCACTGAGCGTATACACATATATGCGCTTTTCTGTATGCATCTTCAATTTCAGTAAAAATTTATAAGAAAGCTGCAGATTGTAATATAATTCAGACATACAGAAGGGAGATCTTGCACAGGTTTGAGGACAGTGGAGAATTAAAAATAGAGATTTTAAGGGGCTCCTGGGTGGCTCAGTCGGTTAAGCATTGACTTCAGCTCAAGTCATGATCTCACAGTTCGTGGGTTCGAGCCCCACGTCGGGCTCTGTGCTGAAAGCTCGGAGCCTAGAGCCTGCTTCGGATTCTGTGTCTCCCTCTCTCTCTGCTCCTCCCCTGCTCTCTCTCTCTCTCAAAAATAAAGATCCAAAAATTTTTTTAAAAAATAGAGATTTTAGGATCGTGTGCTACTGAGTCCTGCCCATTTATGCCAGCGACAGGCTATTTATTATCTGACCCTCTGTTGTGTCCACAGTCCGATGTAGCCAGGGGAACACAGTATGTGTGCCTTGCTGGGAATTCCATCATGAAATCAATGAAAGGTTTCAACCTGGGGAGTGCCATTTCGGAACATTCCCTACGGTGGCCGGGCCAGCGGATTGGAGGAGGCCACTGGAGTTTGGCCGGAGTTTCGCACGGTCAAGAGGCTGCGACACAAGTTCCGGTCGGGGAAGAGCAGTGCACAGGCTGGGGGTGGGGGGAGGGTAGGTCACACGTACACCTGCAGCCCAGCCTCTCCCCCGAGGACGCCCGCACGCAACTGCCTGCTGTCTATCAACTCCAGTATTAAGCACCTCGCCCTCACCACGTCCAACCCGGGCTCATGATATTCCAGCGTCCTACTCCGTGGATCCCGCCCATCGGACATTCGGATGTGCGAGCCAGAATCCGGGAGTTACTCTTGCCTCGTGCCTTCGCGAAGCCCTGCTAATCTTATCTGTTAAAGGTCTCCTGAGTCCTTCGTCTTCTCTGCACCCCCACAGTCCTCACCCAGTTGGAGCTGCCTAGGGGCTGGCTGCAGGCGCCCGATTGGACCCCCTTCGCCCACCGCAACCTGCATGCAGTCCATTTACCACTCTAAGTTTCTTTAATGTTCGTTTTTATTTTCGAGAGAGGAGACAGAGTGCGAGTGAGGGAGGGGCAGAGAGAGACAGGGAGGCACAGAATCCGAAGCGGGCTCCAGGCTCCGAGTTGTCCGCACAGAGCCCGACGCGGGGCTCGAACCCGCGAGCCGTGAGATCATGACCCGAGCCGAGGTCAGATGTGTAACCGGCTGAGCGACCCAGGCGCCCCTCATTTACCACTCCAAAGCCTTTCGATCTGAATCATGCAGGATGCTTGGGGCTGGATCCGTTCTCAAGAAGGGATTCCCAGGTGGCGGCTCCCAGGCCTTCATCCTGCTAGATGGGTGCCCGCTGCCCACACAGATGGTGTTGGAAGGCGTGGGGAAAGACGGGCCTCGGCAAGGACGGCTGTGCCAGGAGAAGACGACCCCAGACAGAATCCTGGGGGCGCTGGCTGCGCCCGGTTGCCAGACAGAGAGATAGGATGCTTGTCGCGCCCAGAGCGTGACCCGGCGTCATCCACCCCGGGGGGACTGTCCAAGTCAAGAAGTCTGCCCATTCCCCCACTTTTTTTACTTTTCCTTCTCTAAGTTTGATTTTTGTGGGGCTTGGGGGCGGAGTCACCCAAAGGAATCATCTGTCGCCTTGACCTCCTCGCCGGGTTTCTGGAAATCTCCCTGCCTCTTCATCCACACAGGTGGGCCAGGAGAGGAGCCAGGTTCACGCCCCATCCCGGCTGCAGTTCACTGGTCCAGAGACAAGCACCTGGCTGACGGTTGGCCAGTCATTTCCAGGAATTGGGAAGGAAGGTTGAGACGCCGGCTCAGGCTGAGGACGTGAAGGGGACTTCCTGTGTCCCAGGCCCAGCCTCTTCCGAGCCTGCCCTTGGGCTCCGTGAGAAACGCCAGGGCCCTGGCAGTGAGCTTTCCCTTAAAATGTAAGGTGCCTTCCGTGGGCTTCTGTTACCGGGACTCAGAACAGTCCCACCTCATGACTTTCCGAGAACACGGTTTCCTTCCTCATGAGCCCTGAAGACTGCTTGACATTAGTCATAAAAGTCTTTCTTCCCTCCTGGAGATTAAAATGGAGAGATGACTGACTGTACATAGAAAACCAGAAACCACCGCGTCCTGCCCTCGTTGCAGAAAAGAAACGCCACCGCGGAGGACCTTCTCTGTTGGGAGGATTCCTACTGGAACTCTCTTTGACTATAAATCCCATGTGGCTAAGCTGCTACTTTATCGCTGCTTTTTAAGAATAAGAGGGAGTTGCCCTTGAACCTGCCCCGAGGTGTCTCCAGTGAGAGAACAGTTACAGTTCACACCTGGAGTGGAGTCCGGTGGCCATCACCGCTGTCTCTCATTCCTCCTGAGCCAAAGGACAATCTTCAAGAAAGGGGAACGTACAGGATACCTGAAGGTTGAGAAACAAGAGAGTTATCTTGGTTGGGGAAGGTCAAAACTCACGCGGAGAGTGGCTGTCTCGTTTGAATATCTCTCAGCTCTGATTTGGCTCGATGATATAGGGAAGAATGTTAGAGAAAGGAGCCTTGACTGGCGACTGTCCCTTTTTGTCCCCAAGCAGGTACAACTCAGGAAGAGAGGTTTCCTTGGTTTGGGCAAAGTCCTAAAAGAAGCTGGGGGTTCGGGTTGGTTGTGGGACTACCTCTTGGGGGCCGAGAAGACAGTGTCAGAAGGATGGGGGCGGGGTGCTGGGACAGTCTGTCCCCACCCCCCCTTTGTTGTTCCCTTGGGAGACGGCTGAGTTCCCCTCCACGGCAGCCCACGGTTGCCTGGAGTTAAGCTGGGGTAAGCCTGACTGCAGTTTCACTGCTCTGTTTCTTGATGTCTCGTCCGTTGCATCAGATCTTAGGGGCTTGAAGATTGTGCCCTCGGGTGGTTTCAGAACGCGTCCGCAAATCCTTTGACGCTCCGTCCATTGAAAGGCTGGGCTCGCGTCTCCCCCTCACCTGAAGCCGGGTGGGTTTGTGACGCCGCGTGTGAGCAGTAGAGCGGGATGGAAACGATGTGCGAGTTCCGGGGCCAGGTCGGAGAAGATGCCGCGGCTTCCCCCTTTGCCGAACACTCGTTTCTGGAGCCCTGAGCTGCAGGGTAAGAGGTCTGAGCCCAGGCCGTAGGGAGAGGCCGCGCGGAGGTGCCGCGGCCAATAACTCCAGCAAAGGTCCCGGCAGACGGCTGTCGCCGAATGCCAGCCGTGGGAGCGAAGGCACCGTCGTGTGAGTCCAGCCTCTAACGGTTGGGTCTTCCAGCTGCGGAGCCTTCCCGCCTGAGGTCCCAGAGGTCACGGAGCGGAGACGGGCCTTTTGTGCCGTGTCCCCACCTGAATTCCAGACCCACAGAGTCTGTGAGCAAAATCAAATGTACGTTCGAAGGCTTTACGTTTTGAGTTAACTTGGTGTGCAGTGAACCCGAAGTAATCAGAACACGGCCCCGGACCGAGCCTCCCCGCCCCTGTCCGTCACGGCTGGAGGCTCGGAGGGCAGTGGCCGAGCACCCGTGGTCTCCGCAGGCAGACTGGCTCCCAAGGAGAAAATGAACGGAGAGGTCGCGTCGAGCATCCTCATTTTATTCTTCCCATAATCACCAGCGAGATACGGCATCCCGTCGCCCCTGAGACCCGGAACCTTACAGGAATTTAGCTCCCTTCTCATCGAGGAACGTCAGAAGAGGGACCCAAGTATTCACCTCTGTCGAGAAGCATATCTTAAAGGGCTTATTCTGCGTCCCCCGCCTCCCCCAATTATTTCAGTGCGCTCTTCTTTTTTGATGTGTTATACTGTAGTAACTTAAATTATAGTGAAGTTAAAAGGACAAGTTGCTATAAAAATTTTAGTAAATGTCTGTTATTTAATAATGTATGCGATATATAATAAAAATGTTATGATTAAAGAATAAAAATTCTTCCATTTGTTTTTGTTGTTTTGTTCTCTTTCACTTTAGTGGTTCTTTCGAATGTTTTGTGTTCCTTGGCCTTACGAAGCCGACTGGAAACTCTGAATACGTAGGCGAGGTTTCCAGCCGTGTGGGCCTCTCACAGGGAAACTGGAAGGCGAAAGGGCTCTGTCTTTGGGTGTACCTCCAAGTGTTAATTAGAACAAGGAGGCCTTTGCTCTGGAATAGTTTAATTCTGCAGATGAGAAGCGCCCTATCTCCTGCTTTGGAAGCGTGAACTACTTGCAAATAGGAGCAGATTGGGGAAGGACTGGGGTCCCCATCATTCAGCGTTAAGTGTCACTCGATCTCCCGGTTCTCAGGCTGTTGGAGGGGAAAATTTTTCCCATACCCTTCGAAGATTCTTCCGGCTGGTCTAAGAATTACATTGACATAAGACAGATGAACAGGAGAAAATCAAATTTAATTTCCTACATGTGGGAACCCCACACGTACAAGAGGTTCAAAGATGTGTAAAATGGGGTACATATGCCAAGATAAGATATCTTCTCTGCCATTGGATGGGCCATTCAGATAAAATTTATCTCTGGCGATAACTCTTATTCTGGGAAAGACCCCCAGTTGAGATTCTTCTAGGTAGTTAAGGGAGGTGCTAAAGCTTCTCTTGAGCCCACAGGGTCTCCATCGGCTTCAGCTCAAAATAGTCCACATGCCAAAGGGGCACCTTTTGGTGGGAACTTGTCCTGAACCCCTTCGAGTCCCACAAGTCACCCCACTCCCTCCACCCTACCTGGTCACCCCAAGCCCAGAGTATCTCACTTCTTCAAAAAGTAAGCCTCTCATCTTGAAGTGGGAAAGGATGCTAGCCTGTGTATATGGGATAGGAAGGCACTTGGTGGTCTGATCCCTTAGCACCACACTTACAAGCACCCCCCTCATGTCAGCCTCGTGTCTCACCACAGCTTTTGTGATCTCTTGGCTCTCCAAGGGCTGAGCCTTTCCAGATTCTGTGGAGCTTAATTGGCTCCCTTCCCAATGGGTAGCTCTCTTTCGGTTTAGGAAGATTAAATTGGCCATCTAGTCACGGAACTCAGACTCAGAATGGTCCATCTTCAAACCTCTACGTTTCTTAGTTTTTTTTACGAGGTTAGAGTAACGCCTGGTGAACCTGAGAAAACAGGATTACCAGAAGAACCAGCTTCAGAATACAGATGCGGGATTCCTAAATAAAGTGTTAACAGAATCCAGCACTGAAAAAATCTATGCATGGTAGATGACTCAGTAAAGAAATACAAAGTAAAATGAGACACACTTTTGTGTGTATGTGATGAAGTTGGCAAAGATTTTAAGGAAGATATTAGCCATTGCAAGCAGTGGTAGAGGAAATAGGCACTCTCCTACGTTTCTGACATGGGACTCAATTGGCATCACCTTTCACTTTCACTGTGTGTGGCAAAAGTCTTACTATCTCACACAAGACATTAAGAAATCTGGCTATGAAGATACTCATTTCATTCTTGTTTATAGTATTGAAACATTGATAACAGTTTATCTGCCCACTAATACGGGCTTGATAGGAGAAATTAGAATCTCAGACATATAATTATGCTGAAGAATAATAGGAAAATATGATAATGATATGTTAAATGAAATCATAGGTTTAAAACAGTATGTTCCCAATTTTTTTTTTTTTTTTTTTTTTTTTTTGTATTACAAGGGATTCTTTCTGTTGCAAAAACTCAACTCAAAGTGGCTTAAGAGAAAGAAGGGGAATGTATTGATTCATAATCCTAGAAAGTCAGGGAACATGACAATACCTTCAGGTAAGCCGGACCCATGTGCTCATGGGGCATCGCCAGGCATGTGCGTCCGTCTCCTAGTTCAGCTTTATTTTATGTTGGTTTTACTTTCAGATCCGCTTTCCACAAGTGTGGTCAAACAAGGTGTGTTAGAGTCCTCCAGGGAAATAGAGGCAGGGAGACTCGGGAGAGCGAGCCCAGGGGTGTAGTTGAAAGGCCTCAGAGCCAGAGAGCCGAGGGTGTAGGTTCCGGGCTGGGTCTGAAGGGCTGAGACCCAGGAGTGCTGAGGTCAGAAGATGAATGTGCCAGGCTGAGTAGTCGGGTAGAGTGAATTCAACCTTTCTCCACTTGTTTTGTCCTACTCAGGCCCTGGGCAGATTGGGCGAGGTCCATCCGCACTGGGGAGGACCATCTGCTTTGCTCAATCCGCCCATTCAAATGCTGATCTCTTCTGGAAACACCCTCGCAGACACACCCAGAAATTATGTTTAACCAGCACATCTTGTGGCCCAGTCAAGTTGACATGTAAAATTAACCATCACAGAGGGCCTACCAGCAGCTCCGGGATCATGTTTGACTAACCGAATAACCTAGGGGGGAAAGAAAGGAGAGTCTTTCCTTCCAAGTCATTCCAGCCCAAATCCCAGTGCTGGGTCTCTTTGGCCAGGCCTGGGCCACGTAGCCTTCTCTTCAGCTGAGAGATGGTGTGGGGCGCACCTGAACTATGTAATAATGATGGCAGCTAAAATTTATCGAGTACTAATTACATGTCGCCTGAGGAGTCGGAGTTCGAGTTCTATGGTAGATGTGTCACCCTGGGCAGTTTTGTCCCCCCACATCTGAAAAAGACTCACAGCCCGTGTCCTTGATTTGATTTCAGTCACTCCTCTTGACAACCCTACTGAAATGGAGTCTATTCTCATTTTACAGATGAAGAAACTAAGGTTCAGGCAGGGTAACTGTATTATACAAAACGAAAGAATTCGCAAGTGGTGAACCCACTCATGTGGATTGAGACTGTGGGATTAGGCGGTTCCCCCCAAGAAGCATCAGATGCTCCTTCTGACATTGGAGACAAAGCCCAAAGCAAAAACAAACGAAAACAAAACAAAAGAACCCCACAGAATACAGGCCTATGAAAACTCTATAAAACCATCACTAATACACTCATAAAGGCAAAAGAATATGTTGCGCTGTTGTTATAAGAAGAGGGATGATGTAATCATACCTTCAAGAGGATTAAAAAAGAGCCCTTAAAGGTTAAAGCAGGAGCACAGACCGAAAAAGGTACTGTAAGGGTTGGAAGATCAGTTTGAGGAAACGCCTGAAGAAGACAAAGGGATGGAAAATAGGAGAGAAAAGATAAGCCTGGGAGGTTCAATATCTGAATAATCGAGTTCTAGAAAGAGAGAACAGAGAACATTTAGGGGAGGCAGCCATCAGTAAAACAATAAAGAAGCATTTACCGGAACTGAAGGACTTGAGGTTCCGGATTGAAAGGGTCTTTCAAATGCCCATAAAAAAGGACGAGAAGAGACCCACCAAGACACATCGTCATGAAATTTTGAAACACTGGACAAAGAGATCTTAAAATCAGAGAGAGAGGAGGGAGAGAAACATAAAAATCATATATAAAGGATGAGCAATCAGATTTGGCTTTAAGAGAAGCCAAGAAAGAGGAAGGCATGGGACTGCTCACATAGGAATCTGACCCAGGGGAGAGGTGGAGGGGATCCTCAGGGTGAGGGTGATGGGAGAGTCCAGGGGGCAGCCATGCACTAGATGCAGAAGGAAACGGTTCCGATTGAAGCACCGTGACTGCAAAGACCTAGCCAGGGCTGCCGCCATTATTACCCTGTTACCTTCACGCTAACCTTAAACCAAGGGTGAAATGCCCAGAGAGTCCAGCCCGAGGTTTTCTCCGTGCTCACCTGATTTTGACCACATGTTGGTGACGTTCCTACTCATTCCCGCATGCCCCGCTGCCTGACGCGCTGCATGTATCATCTAGAAATGCTGGAGGGGAAGTGATGGCGACCAGAAAAGACAGAACGGCCTCTCCCTCTGGCCAAATACCTAAAACCTGGTCCATGCCATGGTGCTGCCACACGTCTCAGCTGTGCTGAGCCTGATGCCCAAGGTTACTCATCCCTTACTCGGTGATTTTCCCATCAAAGGCTTTTGTAAATGCTCAGGGAAGCTGAAGTCAGGCAACGGCCTGGAGACTGTTCAGTTTAGCTTCTCCCCCCCAGCCTTCCTCCAGCAGTGGTGGTTTTAGCCTCTCCTTATAGTCCCAGATTGCAGCTCGCTGCTCCGATCTTCAAAACTTAGCAATATTTAGGGATGCGTGTGTAGGTGGAAAGCTAAAGAGGGCAAATGGGAATGGTCAACACGAAAGCCATCACAGTGGTTACTGCTGGGGGTAGAGAAGAGACTACTATTTGAGGAGGAGTAAACAGAGCTCTGGAAGGACTGGCCATTCTTTGTATCTCCAACTGGCCCGAGGACTGTCTACCCTATTATTATATTTAAATGGCACAAGTGATTTTACTTCCTCTTTATTTGCATGGCGCATGTCACAACAAACCATTTAAAAATCAGGTGCGGTTACTCAATAAAAGGGGAAAGGAACGTGGAAAGCAGAAATAAGAGATGTTCATCCAGAATCATTGGAAAATGAAAGGACGGGGAAAAACATTTGCATCTGGCCTCTTTGTTGCAAGGAACAGACTTGTTCATTTCAACTCAAGAAAGGAAAGGGGTTGTTTTGAGCCAACATGTGGAGTGGACTGGAACGATAAAACTCAGGCAGGTTTTGACTCTCCCTAGAGGCATCCCTGGGTCTCTGTCTGCTGCGTTTCCTATTGGCCATATAGTAAACCTCCCCCAAATTCATTGGTTTAAAACGACAATCACCATTTATTTATTGGCTCATGATGCTGTAATTGGGGAAGGGATTGGCAGGAATGGCTCATCTCTGCTCCATGAAGTGTTGATGGGCCAGCGTGACTGGGGCTGGAGGAGTGTGGATAGCTTCACTCACGTGTCTGGCTCCTCAGCTAAGGTGCCCAGAAGAGCTAGGGGTTGGCCAGGTCAATCTTTGCAGCCAGGCTCCTTTACATGGTGGCTCAGGGCTCCAAGAGAGGCAGATCAGGAGCTGTCAGGCCCCTTAAGCACTAGGTCTAGAACTGGCACCATGTCACCGCCACTGCATTTTGTTCTAAGCAAGTCCATTTGGTGAGGAGGAGAAACGGATTTCACCTCTTGATGGGAGAAGCGGCATGTTCTCCCATAGATGGGAAGAGTACTTGGCAGCTGTTTTTGCAAACAATTTGCCGTATCTTTTCCCCTACCCCAGAATTTTGGATCGCGTATAATTTTCATTTGCTACTGCCTTAACTTCACTCATGATTTCCTGTCACCTCCAACTTTCCTGCTAACTAGCAAATACTTTTTGTGTTTTGGGGCTCAAATGCCTAAGAACTGCTTGGTTCGGTTCATCTTTTTGTTCCGTGTGAGTGGTCAAACGTCAGAGGCCAACCTATTTTTGTCCTCAAGTTTTAGTTGGAAAAACATTAAGTCTTCAGAATAGTGGCAAGAATACTACACTGAATGGCTATACGCCCTGCACCTGGATTCACCGATCTTAACATTTGCCACATTTGCTTGGTCATACTTTCTCTTTCTATGAGTATGTGTGTGGAGTTGGTTGGAGACATCATGACATTTTACCCTGGAGTATTTTAGCATATATCTCCTAAGAACAAGGCGTTCTCTTACATAACCACAGTCAAATGATCACACTCATGAGATTTAACAGTTACATACGATTGTAACCTAACGTGCTACCCACATTCATATTTCCGTGGTTGCCCCAGTAATGTCTTTTATGTATGATTTTTTAATCCCTTATTGAAACTATGATGACACGTAGAAATTATGTCTCCACACGTGTCTCCTCGATGCACTTTAATTTAGACAAGTTTCCTGGCTGTCTTTCATCTTTTATGACGTTGACTTTTTTGGAAAGCCTAGGCCAGTTGTTTGCACAGCGTCTTTCGACTTTGGATTTGCATAATTATTTCCTCATGGCTAGATCCAGCTTAACTCTCTGTGGTAGGAACAGGTGATGTGTGGCCAGCCAGTTGACTGGCTACTTTTGACAGTTGCTGGATCATCGTCTATCTGTGCTCACTCCCACTGTCCCTTTCCCCACTCCCCTCCCCCGTCCTATCCCAGGTTCCTTAGTCCTGAGACCTGTGGGTGAGTTTGGCCAAGAGGAGGCAAGGGCGGATGACTGGAGAGTAGGAGAAAGGGAAAGACTGGACTCTTTCTCCTATTTCTGTGTTCCTGTGAGGTCTTTGTGTCTACTCCTGTGAGTCTCCTGCTCCCTCCAAACAGACCCTCCCGCGCGCTTCAGGCTCCCCGGACATCCTCCTCCTTGGTTCTGTCTCCTGGCTGGCCCCAACTTCTGTGCTCCGATAAAACCCCCCTCTCATGCTGCCCCTTCAGCCCTGGGGAGGCAGTGTCTTCCGGCTGCTTCTAACCTCACCATCCTGTGGTTGGCCGCTCAGCTTTTCCACTTCCTGCATAACCAATTTTCTTTATTTGGAGCGAAGGGCCCAGGGTGGTGTCTGTTTTCCTGACTAAACCCTGACTAATGCCGATAGGGTGCTCATCCTTGGTCTGATCTGAGTGACGTGTGGCATTAGCAGTAGGGGCCCCAAGAGGGGAGATTCCTTTAGAAGGAGGAGTGAGCACAGTAGCCCCCTTCCTGTGTAGGCAAAGGTAACATCTCTGGGTGGTAGAATTTTGGATGAATTTTATAGTATTTCTTCTTCTTTTTGTGTTTACCCCAAATAACCTACATTTTCTACGATGGAAATGGATTGTTTGGGCATGGAGAAAAAAATTGCCAGCATGCCACATTTGGGAAACAAGTGAATGAGAACGGTCAACACGTTGTGCGTAACAAGATCCGTCAGAAAATACGGAAGCTGCTAACCCCCAAGAAATCACTTGGTCCCTGAATCTTTTTCTCCAGTTTTACTGAGGTATAATTAACAAATAAAATTATGATATATTTAAATTTCTTAAAATTTTATTTGAGAGAGAGAGGGAGAGAGAGAGAGAGAGAGAGAGAGAGAGAACAGTGCGAGTGGGGGAGGGGCAGAGAGAGAGAGGGAGAGAGGATCCCAAGCAGGCTCCATGCCGCCAGCACAGAGCCTGATGTGGGGCTTGAGCTCATGAAACCATGAGATCGTGACCTGAGGCAAAACCCAGAGTCGGACCCTTAACTGGGCGAGCCCCCCAGGAGCCGCATAATTGTGATATATTTAAAGCACCCGTGATGATTTTATATACACACACTGTGAAAGATTTTCTGCAATTGGGTTGATGAACACATCCATCACCTCACATACTTACCTTTATTTATTTATTCGCTCTTAGTACAAACACTTAAGTTCTACTCTCTTAGCAGATTTCAGTGACACAATTCAATATCGTCAACTCTAGTCACCACGTTCTCTGTCAGGCCTTCAGCCCTTACTCATGTCATAACCAGAACCTTGTACCCTTTACCGACCTGTCCCCTCTTGTCCCAACCCCCAGCCGCTGGCATCCACCGTTCTCTTCTGTTTCTGTGAATTTGACTTTAAAAAAAAATATTTTTTTAAATTTCACATACAAGTGATAGCAAGCAGTATTTGTCTTTCTCTGCCTGACTCCCCAAGTCTTTTAAATAAAAAATGATAGGGGTGCCTGGGTGGCTCAGTCGGCTGAGCGGCCGACTTCGGCTCAGGTCATGATCTCGCAGTCTGTGGGTTCGAGCCCCGCGTCGGGCTCTGTGCTGACAGCTCAGAGCCTGGAGCCTGTTTCGGATTCTGTGTCTCCCTCTCTCTGACCCTCCCCCATTCATGCTCTGTCTCTCTCTGTCTCAAAAATAAATAAACATTTAAAAAAAAATTAAAAAAAAAATAAATAAAAATAAATAAAAAATGATAATTCGGGGTGGCTGGGTGGCTCAGTTGGTTGGGCGTCGAACTTGGCTCAGGTCAAGATCTCGTGGTCCGTGAGTTTGAGCCTCGAGCCTGGCTCTGCACTGACAGCAAGGAGCCTGCTTCGGATTCTCTCTCTCCCTCTCTCCCTCTGCCTCTTCCCTGCTCGCAGGTGTTCTCTCTCTCTCTCTCTCTCTCTCTCTCTCTCTCTCTCTCAAAAATAAATAAACATTTAAAAAAATTTAGGGGCCCCTGGGTGGCTCAGTCGGTTAAGCGTCTGGCTTCGGCTCAGGTCATGATCTCGCGGTCCGTGAGTTCGAGCCCCACGTCGGGCTCTGTGCTGACAGCTCAGAGCCCGGAGCCTGCTTCCGATTCTGTGTCTCCCTCTCTCTCTCTGCTCCTCCCCCGCTCACATTCTCTCTCTCTCTCAAAAATAAACATTAAAAAAATTTTTTTAATAAAAAAACAAAATAAAACTGCATGAACGAAGACAGGAGCCATTGGAAATAAAATGAACTGTTGGAAATGAGAAGAGCAAAAAATAAGTAAATAAAATTACGGGGTTCGTCAGGTAGGGCCGGGCTGGACCGGTCAACAAGCGGTTCTCACAGGAGAGCCTGGCAGAGAAAATTCGCTTGGCAAGTAAGAAGCCAAGACGAGCCTGCTTCTGCCTTTCATCTAATCCAGTGCAGTCTGGTGCAAAGGGTCTGGAAGAATCAAGACGCTTTCCTAGATGCTCGACTGTTGCAATGGCCGTCCACGGGTCATTGCAACAGGCTTTTGACTTCAACCCGCTGCTACCCGCCGAGGCCTGTGTTTAGCCGTGGTCTATTCACTGCTCTCTCCAGAGTGTATTCACTGGACGCCCAAGGTGCTGTGTGTAGGAAGGATGAGATCGGTAATAATGTTGCCTGAAGGGAAGCATACGGGTCAGCGAGTGAAACAAGTTGACGTTTTGCCACGAATCACTTAGGATGACCTGTCGGTAGCGCGCATCTAACGTTGTTACACGTTTATGAATGTAGAGGAAAGTATCCCGGCAGAGTTACACCTGATTGTCTTTCCCGCCCACACCGAGCAAAGAATGTGTGTCGAAGAAGATCCTGGCCCCTGGGGGTTTCCTTCTCCGCGGACAGACGGGGACAACGTGCTCCGGGCTGCGCAGTCCGTAGGCTGGAAGGTTCGGAAGGTGCTGGTGTGGTTCCTGGCCGAGATCTCTTGGTTCATTCATTGTTCTATTGCCTTTACCGTCTCCCAACTTTGATCCCGAGTGAATGTCTCACTAGGGCCACCTCTACTTTTTGAAAGAGGTTTCATGGAAGTTGCCCCACTGTCATGACATCCTCCTGACGCATCAGGAAAATTTGAGCAAACTGGTCCAGAAGGAGAGGCAGAGTCCAGGACCGGAGTGCTGGGCCTGTCCTACGAGCGTCCCCAGCTAGTGCCAAAGCCCGCGAATTACATTCCGGCTCACTCTTGGTATAGCACGTTCTACGGGTGTGAGCAGATGACCTGTGTCCACCGTCATGGTGGCATACAGAGTATTTTCACTGCCCTGGGAGTCGTCTGTGTGCTACTTGTTCATCCCTGCTCCCCCCAGCCCCGGGCACCCACTGATGTTTTCATTTCTCCAGAGCGTCGCCTTCCCCAGAATGTCGTATGGGTGGCGTCCTTCGGTGTGTAGCCTGCAGACTGGCTTCTTTCTCTTAGTGACACGCGGGTGAGGTTCTTCATGTCTTTTTGTGCCTTCACAGCTCATGCAGGTTTAGCACTGAACAACATCCCCTTGTCTGGTTGTGCCACTTTGTTTATCCACGCTGCCGGTATGGCCTTGATGTCTTGGGGTCAGGAATGTCCCCTCCATCTTCTATCCTGTCTCTCCCACATCCTGCGTCTCTAGAGCTGGAGAAAGCTTCACAAGGAGAAGTGAGACATAGACTTCAGGACAGCGCTTGCTGGGGAGGGAACCAGTGAGCTGGCACGTTCGGGGAGACCTGATCTGCCGTCAGGGACTTTGAAAGAAGGGTAAAGAGGGATCCCGGCCTAAGGCACGGTGTTCCTCTCCACACGCAGGTGCACGGAGATCCAGGAATCTACCCCCCGCCCCCCTCCCCCCCCCCCCAATGAGCTGATGATCTGATGGGCCTTGGTCTCACTGCTGCCTCCTCATGGTCTCATTTTGGGATTCCCGGGGCTCAAGGCGACCAGCCTGGGACTCACTTATGCAGGTGCACAGGCCTTGGGAAGTGGGAGGGTGGGAAAGGGATCCACCCGGACGGGCATCCAGCCCTTAGCGGACCTACACGGCCCTGGGCCATTGTATTCGCACCTGCTGTGCTGCTTCGCAAGCCTTTGAACACAGCAGCCATAGAAGTTTGCAAGGAAAACCAAATCAAGTTAAAGCCTTCGTTTCTGCTGGCAAGCAGGCAGGGGCCAAGCCGTGTTGTCCAGCTCTTAGGAAGGAGGGCGTGACCTGTCCTAGAGCAAAGTCAAAGTGGCTGGGGTGAAGAATACCCAGAGGCAGAGAGAATTCAGCACAAAGGGAAGGAGCCATACCAACAGGGGTGGTGACAAAGCTTCAATCATGGCGGAGGGGGGTGTGTGGGGGGGTGGCTGGCAGGACGGGAAAGGGCAGACACTCCTAGGAGTGTTTGGGTGGCTGTGTCAGCAAAGTTGGAAGTGTGGGGCCGAGAGCAGGTGGGACGGGCAGGAGGGAGCCAACTTGCACTTTCCCTTGTCTTTCCATTTCTCTTCCCTTTTCCCCCGGGGCAGATACGTCTCCGTCATCCCTTTCCATTTAATATTGCATCGTAAGCTTTTTCCGCGTCGCCAGGAGTTTTCTTGATAAACTTTGCAGTGCGGAATCTATTTTGATTGCAGAGAATTTGCAGAGGCAGTCGAGAGAGTTTGCGCACGTCCCCCACCCGATGTGTTCCCAACATTGTATCTTCTTACATCGCTGTGTCCGCGTGTCAGAACTGAGAAATGGCCATTGGTACGATTAGCCAAGCTCCAGAATTTGTGCGGATTTTTACCACGTTTTATATATCCTTTGTAAATTCACGATCCAGCCCGGGACAACCACATCGAATGTTCTTGTTATGACTCCTTAGTCCCTGTGACAGCTTCTTAGCGGTTCCTTATTTGTCGTGACCTTGAGGGTTTGAGGGAGCCCTGGTTTGAAGTATTTGTAGGATGTCTCTTAAAGTGGGTTTGTCTGATATGTCCTCGTGATTAGAATGGGGTTGGAAAGACCACCGCAGAGGTGACGTACCCTTCTCATCCCATCATATCAGAGGATACGTGATGTCCGTTGATATTACTGGTGATGTGCCCTTGGTCACTCGGGTAAGGCAGCCCTAGCCAGGTTTCTCCACTGGAAGGTTACTGTTTCCCCTTTCCTGACTCTGTTCTGCGGACATGAGTCACTAGGTGCAGCCCATACTCAAAAAGAGGTGAAGGAAATATGCTCCTTTTCGTGGAGAGGGTAGTGTCTTCATAAATGATTTGGCGTCCTGTAAGCAACGTTTGTTTCTTCTCCTCAGCTATGTCTTTACGGAATCACTTATTTATATCAGGAAGTATTCTTATCTTACACTTCGGGTTACAATCTAACCCTTCATCGTTTACTTTGTTGCCGAAATTGTCGTGGCTCTGGCCATTGGTGGCCTCTTCAAGGTTGGCTCCCGTGTTCCCCGGGACACGCCCCAGCCTTGTACTTACTTTTAGTTTTTAAGCACTTCTTTTCTTCTCCCACTGTGAGATGCTCCGGGCCCATCTTGCATTTCCTGTGCCCCAGCCCCAGAGTCTTGGATGGGGGGATGTTATCGGGAAGCGTGTTTCCATACCTGTTGTTCTCATTTGTCTGTTCCATTCAGGAGAGGATAACGATTGGTCCAACCATTACGAATTTTACATTTAGGAGGAATTCTTTTTCGTGGTTAAAAAAAAAAAATCATTTTGCAAATAAAGTAAATTTTTTTCTGGGAAGTAACTTTCCAGGAGAAGAATTGGGGGGGGGGGGGGGGAAGGTCGTGTATATTTGTTATGTTTCTAGGTACTGACAGACACACTGCTCCCATATTATGGTACCGATGCATGCCATCTCCAAGGATTTAGAAAGGTACTAGTTCCCCTTCAATGTTTAGAATGAGTAGCAGGGTGTGGAATGAAAACTCTTCTTCCCGTCACTGTTGTTTTAATCCCCCCCCCACACACACACACCCCTTCCTGGAGACCATGATATTCGTTTCTTGTATATTCTTTTTTTTCTCAACGTTTTTTTTTTTTTTAATTTTTATTTTTGGGACAGAGAGAGACAGAGCATGAACGGGGGAGGGGCAGAGAGAGAGGGAGATACAGAATTGGAAACAGGCTCCAGGCTCCGAGCCATCAGCCCAGAGCCTGATGCGGGGCTCGAACTCGCGGACCGCGAGATCGTGACCTGGCTGAAGTCGGACGCTTAACCGACTGCGCCACCCAGGCGCCCTCTTGTATATTCTTTTAGAATTTCTTTATGCACAAACAAGCGAAATGCATGCCTGTGAGACAGACCAAACTAAGCATACTGTTCTTAAAAGAAATTTTCTTTAATGTGTATTTTTGAGAGAGGCAGAGTATGGGCGGGGCAGGGGCAGATAGAGAGGGAGACGCAGACTCTGAAGCAGGCTCCAGTCTCTGAGGATACAGACATGTTGCCCCGTAGAGGGGACTAGTCTAGTGGGGGACACAAAAACCAAAAAGTACACGCGGCGGTGTGTATATGAAGAAACAGCTCTGCTTACGGCACCGAGGGGCATAGAGCAGGGGGGACAGAAAGGCTCCTGGGTCCGGATATCGGAGCAGGCTCCTGGTAGGTTGGCGGGGACGGAGGAGAGCCAGGGAGAGGGCGGGCGTCGCGGGCAAAGAGGCAGCAAGGGTTGCCGTGAGCTGGTGAAACTTCACGGGAATTCGTGAGCCTGGGCCGGGAGGGGACGAGGGGTGTGGTTGCAAAGAAAACGGGAGGCCCCCGAGGAGACCCCGGAGTGCTGGCGAGCTCGAGAAGGAAGGGCAGCAGAGATACGGGCGGGGGAGTGTGACAGAGATGCTAAGGAAGTGGAACCAGCACGACTTTCTGACTCAGCTGGTGGTCCTAGGGGGAGAGAGGAGAGCACGACGAGGGGGAGGCAGAGGAGAAGGAGAGAGAGGGGGGCGGACTGCTCCAGTACGACCCCCCGGCTCTCAGCTGGGACACCTGGGTATATGACGGCATCAGCTCCTGAATGTGGACGCTTAGGAGAGAGGAAAGGTCGGGAAACGTGATACGCTTGGTCCTCGACCATCCCCGCTTCGTGAAGCGCCTCCGGGAACTGGAGAAGGGCCCCCCGCGGCCCCCTGCTTTGCACTGTCCCCTGTGCACAGTTAATTACTGTCTGTTGAGTGACTTTCTGAATGCACGAATGAATGTTTGGTAACGGGAACACAGCGGTGAGCATCCCCCGAACCCCTCCCCGGGAGCTTGTTGTCCGAGGGGGCGAACCATGCAGAGACAGCCAGTGAAACCGCATATTACATGATGTTGGAAGTGAGGGCAGTTAGGACCCGGGGGAAGGAGACAGTCCTCTGGTGAGTTTTAAGGGACATATACAAGATGGAGAAAGGAAAAGACATTTCAGTAAGAAAGGAGGCTTTTTTGAGAGAGAGAGAGAGTGCATGAAATGCCAGGAGCACCAAAAGATATACATAGGTTGTCCAGTGTAATTAATTTATTCACTTAAAGGGTTTGATTAACTGTTGATTGGAAGGAAACAATCATAATAACCATTTTTTCCATATTTTAACAGACTTGGGACTTAAAACTTCCGACTTAGCAAAAAGTTGTTTTCTGATTCGCTGAGAGAATTTATATCTATTTTGAATGCTTTTAGTTTTATAGGAAAATTTACAGTTCGATTTTCGATGAAAAATGTCAGTGTAGGGGCGCCCGGGTGGCTCAGGCGGTTAAGCGTCCAACTCTTGCTTTCAGCTCAGGTCGTGATCTCAGGGCCATGAGATAGAGCCCTGTGTAGGGCTCTGCTGTCACAGCACGCAGCCTGCTTGGGATTCTCTCTCTGTCTCTCTCTCTCTCTCTCTCTCTCTCTGCTCTTCCCCTGCTGGCACACATGTTTCCGCATGCACGCACATGATCTCTCTCAAAATAAATAAATAAAACTTTTTAAAGAGTCAATGTAAATACACGAACAAAGAGAAATGCAACTGATGGTTTCTAATTCAGGAAAAAAGGGCGGGGAGGGTACTCTAAAAACATGGCAAATTAAGCAGAAAACAATAAGAAGCAAATAAAAGGTGGCAAAGCGTTACTCATTAGAAGATGGAGAAATGAGTCTAAATGTATCAATTTTTCCAATACATCCAAAATTACCTGCAAAAAGTTAGAGATGTCCTATTGGATTATAAAAATACAATCTATGTATATGCTATTTAGAAGAGACTTCTGGAACGACACTACACCGCAGTGCTGGAAAAAAAAAAAAAAAGGATGGCGAAAGGTATGTCCTGTAAAAACTAACCAAAAAGCGTGTGGTATAACGATTTTAACATTTTATTTTTATTTTTTTATTTTTTGAGAGACAGCGCGAGCAGGGGAGGGGCAGAGAGAGAGAGGGAGACACAGAATCCGAAGCAGGCTCCGGGCTCTGAGCTGTCAGCACAGAGCCCGATACGGAGCTCCAACTCGTGAACCACAAAATCACGACCTGAGCCGAAGTCGGATGCTCAACCGACTGAGCCATCCAGGTGCCCCCGTTATAACAATTTTAATATCATGCAAAGTAGAAGGCAAGATAGCACTAATAAGGATTAAAAAAAAAGACACCGTGTCATGCCCGGAAGAACCATCACCAAAATAATATAACAATTATAAACTTGTATAGGCTCAACAGTCAAAATATACAAGGCAAAAACTAACAAAACTGGAAGGACCAATGGGTAAATCCTTAATCTCTGTGGGAGAATTTAGGCATGCCTCTTTGAGAATCCGGTAGGTGAAAGCAGACTTAAAAATCAAAAAAGCAACCTTATCTTAACCATAGCTAGCCTCCCAAGGTCCTGGAGACCTTGCTTTTTAAATATGCACAATTCTTCGGACTTACGCTATCCCTGACCCGGACTAACTAACAACTATATAATCGGCTACTCATCACAGTCCTGGGGCAGCTCTTTCTGCTTCCAGGTCCTGTCCCTGAGCTTTAATAAAAACACCTTTTTGCTCACACGCACACACACACGCACGCACACACACACACACATACATGCATACATAATGCATAAATACATACATAAAATAAAAAATAAAAATAAAAATCAGTCACATAGGAGTTGATACTTCTTTAACATGGAAAAATATATATATACAAAGCCAACATCTTTCTTACCGGGGGAAAAATAGAGGCATTCCCACTAGTTAGAGAGAAGGCAAAATGGTTCATTATCTTCATTATAATTTAACAGTGTGTTGGAGATATTAGCCAGCATGGCAGGTAGAGAGGGATGACAGAAATTTAAAGACAGGAAGAAGTAAATTTATCTTTATTTGCAGATTATATCATACATATCTGGGGGAAAAAACTAAATGGAAAACAAAACATGAAACGGAAATTTAGCAAAGTAGCCAAATATGATATTAAACACAGAAATCAGAAGCCTTCATATAGAAAACAACACCTAGTAGGAAAAAACAAAACAAAACAATGAGAGACCACACTTACAATACCAATAAAGAAAGAAAAATTACTAGGGATAAACTGAACGAGAAATTTACAAAACCAACGTGAGAAAATTACAAAAGACTTTTCAAAGACAAAAGTCAGGCTTGACCAAGTGGAAAGACAGGTCACGTTTATGAACAGAAAGATTCCACGCCATGTTAATTCTCCTTAAGTTAATTTTAAAAGGTAATGCAGTCGTAATATATGTACAGCTAATTTTGTTCTACACCTAAAAGACTGGTCATAACCTTGTTTTTGGAAGAACTAAGTAGCAAAAATACCCAGAAAATCTCTGAGAAAGGAGTGCAGTGGACCATAGTCATAGCCCAAATACTAAATACGTTGTAAAGTCTCCATCGTCAAGATTGTGTTGGCGCACGAGTAAATAAATCAATGAGACATTGTACAAATATAGAAATAGATATAAAAGCATAAGACAGAGTATATATATATACAGATTATATATATATACAGATTATATATATATACAGATTTTATATATATCTACAGATTATATATATATATATATATATATATATATATACACACATGTATATATATACGTGTATATATATATGTATATATATATATATATATATATACATATATATATATATATCATCTACCCTTGTTGTGGAAAAGGACTTTTAAATAAGTGATGTTTGAGACATTTGGATAACCATATGGAAAAAAGGCAAAATTGGAACCATTCTTCAAACCATAAAGTAGGGAAATTTCGAAATGAGTCAAGTAACTACATGTGAAAAAAAAAAAAGAACAACCCAGTAACCAACACCCTCCGCCCCCATAAGTGGTAATAGAAAGTGTGGGTGAATTCTTTCACAACCTGGCAGTGGGAACACTTTTGTAACCACGAATAAAACTCAGCAGCTGTAAAAAAAGAAGATGAACTTGACTTTGTAAATACAAAACAAAATAAGCAAACGAAGCTGTTATACAGCAAAACCCCACAAATGAAGTAAAAAGACAAGTGGTAAACTGGGAAATAATTAACAACTTTTGCCACAACAGGCTATTATCTTTAATATATACTGAGCTTTTAAATTTGAGAAGAAAAATACCAGTAACCCCGTAGGAAAAAAAAATGAGTGAAAGATATACACAGAGAGTTTATAGAAAAAGAAATTTAAATGGCCTTTGGATATAGGAAAAGGTTTTCAGTCTTGCTCATAATAAGGGAAATGCAGCTTTGTGCAGTGGCAGTATCGTAGCCAATGAGGTTTATCCGAGGCGCGATTATTGCTAATTGAAAACTTTTCCCAATAAGAGAAATGCAAATCAGAATTACACCAAGGTATCATTTCTCTCCTCTCAGATTTGCAAAGATCCAAAAGCTTGGCAACACTCTGTTGGCCCTCATGCATGTTGGTGTGTAGGCAAAATGGGAATGTGGCAATATGTAGCAAAATCATCCTTGAATTTGCCTTTTGAAACCAAATCCCACTTGTAGGTATCCCCAAAGTACTGGACAAAAATGAGAAATGACGTAAGCATAAAACTATCAATTGTAGCACTCCGTGTAATCACAGAGGACTCAGAGGAAACCCAAATATCTTCAGCAGGGGACTGGTTATAGATATGAAAATGTCAAAAGTAAAAATACAGAAAAATACAATATTAATAGCAGTAAAAAGGCTGACCTAATCTGAAGATCCACCAGGAAGATGTAGTAATTCTAGGGGCACCTGGGTGGCTCAGTCGGTTAAGCTATTATCTTTAATACAACTTGGGCTCAGGTCACAATCTCAGTTTGTGGGTTTGAGCCCCGCATCAGGCTCTGTGCTGATGGCTCAGAGCCTGGAGTCTGCCTCGTATTCTGTGTCTCCCTCTCTTTCTCTGTCCCTCCCCCCGTTCCCACTCTGTCTCTTGCTCTCTCTCAAAAGTAAATAAATATTTAAAAGTGTTTTAAAAAGAAGATATAGTCATTCTAAATTTGTTTTGTACAAACTAACAACATAGTCTGAGAATAGGTAATGCAAAAATTGGCATAAGTATAATGAAAAAGAGACACGTCCTCTGTTTTACAAAGAAATTACATCACACCGATCTCAGTAACTGATTTTCATGACAGAAAATCCATGAGGTTATAGAAAATCTGAATGATGTAATTAACCAATTTGACCTAAAACACATTATGTCCAAGTGCACATAGAACATTTCCCATAATTGATCAAATAAGGGCATAAAGTAAACCGCAGTAAACTTCAAGGATTTTAAACGACGCTGAGTAACTTTTCTGACCACAATTGTCTTGTTTGAAATAAAATAATATAATTAGAAAATCTCCAATACATGGAAATGAAGCATTATACCAAAAAAAAAATCATCAAAAAACCATGGGTCTATAAAGAAATGAAGTGAAAATTAGAAAAGCATTTTAACTAAATGTAAATGAAAATATGTATCAAAACCTGCAATTAGAGCCACGTTTAAAGGAAGACTTAGAACATTAAATGAAAATAGAAAAAAAAAGCCCAGGCTCATAGCGGTCTTTTGAGCATCACCTCGTGAAGTTAGAAAAATAATAGCAAGTAAACTCAGTGAAAGTAGAAATGAGCAAATAGTAATGAGAAGAAATTAATAAAATAGAAACAAACTCAAAACAGGGAATATTTAAAAAGCAAGAGTTTGTTATTTTAAAATACTGGTAAAATGTATAACACCCAGGCAAAACTTATGCAGTAATGAAAATAAATATATTATTGCTAAATGCAACATAGGTGAATCTCACCAATATTGAGCCAAGACAAAAGCAAAAAAACCAAAACAAAACAAAAAAACAGCCAGACCAAAAGAACACATACTGTGTGCTTCTAATAATACAAGACTATATATAGTATTAAAAGCAAAACTAACAGTTACCTTTGGAGACGCGATTGGAGAAGATGCCAAGAGGGGACTTTTGGGATGCTGGAAGTTTCTATTTCTTGAAAAAAGACTAGTCCCGTGGGTGTGTTTACCCTGTGATAAGTCACTGACCTGTGTACTTATGATCTGTGTGCTTTTCTGCACGTTACACAGCAGTAAGATTTTGCCGATAAGAGACACGAGTTATCAGAAGAGAGTTGCTTGACAAAATCAATGCCCCCCAAAGGAAATGAGAACAAACCTCTTTCTCCCATACTCTTTCTAGCTGCCTGGGATGTGGACAAGATGCCTGGAGATTCAGAAACCATTTGTGATCATAAAGACAAAAGCCACAGAGGACATCAGCCTCGGACAGCCGAACACCTACACCTTCTATGAGAAAAATAAGCCACTTGTCTACTGGAGCCATTCTTACCTGAAGCTGACTGCCACTTCAGCTATGGTTTAAGGACTCAAAACACTTTTTTAAGTAGGCTCCACGCATAGAGCTTGGCTGCGGGCTTTGAACTCACGACCCTGAGATCAAGATCTGAGCTGAGATCAAGAGTCCAATGCTCAACCCACTGAGCCACCCAGGCACCCTTCAAATTTTTTTTTTTTTTTTTTTTTTTAGAGTCGAAAAAGAAGTACACAATTTCAACATAGAGAGAGCAGGTGGGAGCAAATACCAAAAATTAATCCCGTCGGAAACACAGAAACAAGAATACATAGAAAACATTTTAAAATAAAACCAGTGAGACCAGCAAATCTCAAAGCTTTGCTTATTTATTTTAGACAAAAACGAGAGAGCAAAACTAAACCGTATTGAGGAACAAAAGAAGCACTACTCATACAGCATAGGTTTAAAAAAATAAATTGTAAGAATTGTGCGGCAAGGACAGAAAAGAGGGAGCGTCCTCGGAGTCCCTAACTTACAGCACCCACTGTTTGAACCTCATCCGTACCTGACAGTACTCGACTTAAGGAATTGGGATTATTGCTTTTATGCCAGCAAACCCCAAGAGTGGAAAAGGAGGCCCACCCGATCTGCAGGTGACGCAGGGGGACCACACATTTCAATTGTGGGTTTGTTGCCCATGGTTTAAACGGAGAGCCACCTGGGGGCCAGCGACGGAACAACAGGGGCTGCTGCCGGCCGTCGTGGGGGGATCTGGGGAGACCCAGTGGTGTGGCCTCCAGCCTAGAGCTTTAGCCAAAAGAGAACCCTCGGTCCTCCCTCCTCCTGTTCCGTGGCCACCGCGTCTCCCAGCTGCAGTGGAAGGGGTACCCGGGGAACGCCCACCCTGGAGTGGTGAAGGGCACCCACGGAGTAAGAGGGAAGAACTAAGAGTCAGCGCAAAGAAATCCGCCCAGGATTCCTGCAGGTGTTTTGAGCCTGGTTTCAAGGGGGAGAGAGATTGTTGATGGGAAGTTAGGGGGGGTGTGGTCCACGTGGGGTCACCATTAACAGGTATGCAAGGCAACGGCCAGTTCCCCTGGGCAGATCGAGTAACCTCAAAGTGTGCTGTCAGGGAGGTTAGGGTGCTTGCGGGGAAGGGGAGAGTAGAGAGAGAGCGTTGAAGGAAAGGGGAGGCACAGGGAAACCCCCCCGTGTCCCTTGTCCCGTAAGCTTATCCTCTCCTTCCCAAGCCCCTCTCCTCTGTCTGGAGTCTCTCACTGCAGGTGTGCCCTAGGAGTGCCGGGCCCACCCACTCTCAGCCTCCAGAGCCCTTTTTGGACCTCAGTGACCCCTTTTTCAAACGTCTGCTTAATTTCTTCCTGTCCGCGTCCCACTGTTACCCCACCTTCAACATGCCCACACTCACAACCACAGACTCACCTTTCAATCTCCCACATTCCCTCCTCCTCTCCTGAAACGTCACCGGCCTTCAAGTTCTTCCAGTCTTTGCCTCACAAAGCCTCTCCAGAAGAACTTCTCAGTGACCAGTGCACACATTCTCAGGGCCTGTCTCTTATTACCCATCCAAGAGGGCGAGTTCTGAGCTCAAACTCCACCTCCTGCTTGGTGAGACAGTGACTGGGAGCTAAAAGGTTGGCGGAACATGTTGGTTTCGATCGGTCATACGTGCCTGTTTCTGCCTTATTAACTGTACTATGTCAACCTTATTTAAAAGCTGCAGACATTTGTGGAGAGCTGTGGGGCATCGATAAATGAAATGTTTAAGATGTTTTAGGGATTCAGACTTTATCTTTCCTGTTCTTTGCCATCCCACAGCCCTTTCCCCAGGCCAGGCTTTCATTTCCTCACATTGAGATGACAGCAGTAATTTCCAGATAGGTCCTTTGATCTCTACACTTTAAGATTTATCTTTTTTATACACTGTTTTGCTCATGTCCTTATTAGAGCTTTCATTTTTCTTTTCAATTGCCCCTTGATCTTATATTTGGTTATATGTTATGCTTTTCTTAAATTTTTTTTTTAACGTTTATTTATTTTTGATACAGAGAGAGACACAGCATGAACAGGGGAGGGGCAGAGAGAGAGGGAGACACAGAATCGGAAGCAAGCTCCAGGCTCTGAGCCATCAGCCCAGAGCCCGACGCGGGGCTCGAACTCGCGGACTGCAAGATCGTGACCTGGGCTGAAGTCGGACGCTCAACCGACTGAGCCACCCAGGCGCCCCTGTTATGCTTTTCTTAAACTTTTAAACCATACAGGCCTGGTGGAGACAGAGCAGAGTCTACAATATCCTGTTTTGGTCATATGATTGGAGGTGGGTGGGGGCTTTCGCACGGTGCAGTTTCCAGAAGCCTAGCTGCAATCAGAGAACCACTCAGGGATCCAGCCTGCTGACCCATGCATTCTGTCCTCCTATTCTGTGTTCTGAGAAACTCCCCTTCCCCCCGCACACACACATACTCCCCCGCGCACACACACATCTTCTGGCCCAGGTGGGCAGAAGCACACTGAACCAACACATATGAAGATCCACGTGGAGGAAAAATGGCTGAGCTGAGATACTCTAAGGAGACGGGGACACTGGGTAAAATCAGAAGACTCGGAGGCTGAGAGACCAGAGCTCAGACAGCAAAAGGGGTGCAAAGGCCAGAACTGTGGGTGTACAGAGAAGGAATAGTGTCCAGGGGGTCCTGGACCCAATAGTGGCTAATTTGAAAGTTTGTTGACATGGAATAGAACTTGGAACTATGAAGAACTAGGGAGCTAGGGAACATATTAGAACTGTGTAGGAAAGGGTGAGGGAGATAATCCACCATATGTAAAAGCCCTGTAAAGGGTTCAAGAGAGGGGCGCCTGGGTGGCTCAGTTGGTTAAGCATCCGACTTCGGCTCAGGTTCTGATCTCACGGTTTGTGAGTTCGAGCCCTGCATTGGGCTCTGTGCTGATGGCTCAGAGCCTGGAGCCTGCTTTGGATTCTGTGTCTCCTTCTCTCTCTGCCCCTCCCCCAACTTGTGTGCTCTGTCTGTCTCTCAAAAATAAATGTAAAAAAAATTTTTTTAATAAAATAAAGGGTTCAAGAGACATGTAGTACAGGTAAAATGAAAAGAAAATCATATCTGTCTGCATACATAATAAACCACTCAGAACCAAAGAAAAGAGGAAATGTTAAAAAATGCCAGAGAAAGACACATTGATTTCAGAGGCACGAGACTGAGAGCAAACTTCTTGCTAGAAACGATGGAAAGCAAAAGACAAGGTCTACAACAGAATAATTTCTTACTTAGAATTCTGTACTCGGTGAGAATACTCCACAAAATGAAGGAAGAATGAAGGCAAAAGTAAGAGAATTTATAAAGGGAAGTCCTTAGCAGGAACCAAATGTCTCATGAAGGAAACAAAATTATAAAAGGAAAATGATCTTAGAAGAAAACACAGAAATACAGGAAGGAAAATGTAAACACTAGCTATGTGGGCAAATATAAATGAATACAGACAATATCAAGAAATGATATTGATAATTATAGGATTTAAAATATATTTAGAATTACAATGCTTGAAAATAATGCAAGAGGAGGGAGCAATTAAGGTGTTCTAAGATATTAGTATTATTAAGTAAAGGGTCTAAGTACTAATTTGTCTTAGACTACAGTAAATCAGAGACGAATGTTGTAATCCATAATGTAACTATCAAAAATTGCAACACAGAGAGAGAAGGACAGTGAGAGAGAGGAAGAGAAAGAGATAGAGAGGCTAAAAGGAAAGTGAAATAAAAATACTTGATTCAAGGGGCACCTGGGTGGCTCAGTCAGTTGGGTGGCCGACTTCAGCTCAGGTCATGATCTCGCAGTCCGTGGGTTCAAGCCCTGCATCGGGCTCTGTGCTGACAGCTTGGAGCCTGGAGCCCGTTTCGGATTCTGTGTACCCGCCTCTCTCTGCCCCTACCCCATTCGTGCTCTGTCTCTCAAAAATAAATACATGTTTTAAAAAAAAAAACTTGATTCAAAATGAAGGCAGAAGAGAATTACCACATCTTGATAAAGAGCATCTACAAAAAAGCCCGGTTGACATCATAGTTAGTGGATAAAGATTGAATGCTCTTCCCTTTAGATTAGGTCCAATGTATCAACTATACTAGCTCTTATCCAACATAGAACTGAAAGTTCTAACCATTGCAGTAAGGCAAGAAAAATAAATAAAAGACGTACATAATGGAAATGAAGAAATAAACTATCTCACAGATGACATGATTATTTCTGTAGAAAATCCTAAGGAATCTACAAAAAAAAAAAAAGAAAAACTCCTGAAATTAATAAGTGTGTTCACCATAGCCATGACACAATATCAACACACAAAAATTAACCAATATTGATATAACAATAAATATGTGGAAACCAAAATTAAAAACAATACCACTTATAATCACTCAAAATAAAATGTTTAAGGATACAATAAGCAAAATATGTACAGATTATGGATGCTGAAAATTACAAAATTCCAATGAAGTCAAAGAAAATGCAAATTGTAGAGACATATGTGGATGATGTTCATGGATTGGAAGACTCAATATCGTAAAAACGTTTCAGTTTCCCCCAGTAGGCTTAATAAAATTTTTATCAAAATCCTAGTAAGGCATTTTGTAAATGTAGACAAGCTTATTGTAAAATTTATAGGGAAAAGCACAGGCCCAAGTATATCTAAACTAATCTTGACATGGAAGAATACTAGGAGGAATAATTCTATATCAAGCCTTACTCTATAGCTACAGTAATCAAAACAGTGTGGTATTGGTGGAGGGATAGATAATACTACCATTAAAAATAGTGAGATGTCGTCACCATCTTCATGGCAGTAAATTTAATAAATTATATGAAATATACAACTTCTTTGAAAGACAGAACTTCCCAAAATTGACACAAGAAGAAATAGAAAATTGAAAAGCCCTATATATATTTTATTTTTAAAAATTATGGTAAATTATACATAAAACTCCTAGAAGATAACATAAGAAACAATCTAGATGACTTGGGTTTGGCGGTGACTTTTTAGATGCAGCACCAAAGGCACGATCCATGAAAGAAATAATTGATAGTCCAGACTTCATTACAATAAAAACCTTCTGTTATGCAAAAGACACTGTCAACAGAATTAGAAGACAAGCCACAGACTCAGAGAAAATATTTGCAAAGCCATATCTAATAAACGACTGTTATCCAAAATATACAAAACCCCTTAAAACTCAACAATAAGACCAACAGCCTAATTAAAAACCTGGCAAAAGATTTGAACACGTACCTCACCAAAGAAGATATGCAGGTGGCAGATAGTATATGAAAAGGTGTTCAAAATATCATGTCATTAGGAAATTGCAAACTAAAACAATATACCACTGCAAACCTGTTAGAATGGCCAAAATCCAAAATACCGACACCACCAAATGCTGGCAGGGCTGCGAAGCAACAGTAACTCCCATTTATTGCTGGTAGGAATGCAAAATGGTGTGGCCACTTTGGAATGTAGTTTGGCATATTGTTACAAAATTAAACATATCCTTACCATATGATGTAGCAATTACAATTCTTTGTGTGTGTGTGTGTGTGTGTGTGTGTGTGTGTGTGTGTTTAACTCAAATGAATTATAAATTTATGTCAGCACGA
The DNA here is from genome assembly GCF_046562875.1 of Panthera onca. Taxonomy (NCBI): domain Eukaryota; kingdom Metazoa; phylum Chordata; class Mammalia; order Carnivora; family Felidae; genus Panthera; species Panthera onca. Next base: position 18,333,560 of record NC_138352.1, on the reverse strand, counting down.
AAACCTGCACGTGGATGTTTACAGCAGCTTTATTCATATTTGCTGAAACTTGGAAACAACCAAATGTCCTTTAGTGGATGAATGGATAAATAAAAAGCAGTTTACATGCAGGCAGTGGAATCTTCTTTGGGGATCTTCTTTGGGGAAATATCTGTTCCAGTCCTTTGCCAGTTTTTTAGTTGAGTTGTATTGTTGTTTTGGGGTTGTATGAATTCTTTATATATTCTGAATATTAATTTCTTACCATATATATGATTTTCAAATATTTACTCCAATTACATGGGGTGTCGTTTCACTCTTGATAGTGGCCTTTGATGCCCCAAAGTTTTTTATTTTGATGTAATTTATTTTACCTAATTTTTCTTTTGTTCCCTACACATTTAATATCATATTTTTAATGTTTACTTATTTATTTTGAGAAAGAGAGTGAGAGAACAGGGGAGGGGCAGAGAGGGGGGAGAGAAAGAGAGAGAGAGAGACAGACAGAGAGAGAGAGAGAGAGATTGAGAATCCCAAGCAGGCTACACACTCAGCACAGATCCTGAGGCCTGATCTCACGGTAGTAAGCCAAAATCAAGATTGAGCCACCCAGGCGCCCCTAATGTCATATTTTAAAAAAGAAGCCGAATCTAAGGTCATGAAGATTTTCCTTTAGGTTTTATTCTAAGGATTTTTATAGTTTTAGATATTAAATTTAAGTCTCTGAGCCATTTAATTTTTGTATATGTGTAATGTAAGGTTCCAACTTCATTCTTTTGCATGTGGATATCCAGTTTTCCTGGACAGCACCATTTGTTGAAAAGACTTTCCTCTCCCCCCACTTAATGGCCTTGGCACCCTTACTGAAAATCAGTTGACTCTATGTGAACATTTATTTCGGGGCTCTCTATTGCATTACATTTGTCTGTGTGTCTGTCTTCATGCCAATAACACAGTGCTTTGATTACTGTAGGTTTATAGTAAGTTTTTAAGGAAGTATTCGAATTTGTTGTTTTTCAAGACTCTTTTCCTATTCTGGATCCCTTGAAATTCCCATATGAATTTTAGGATGGGTTTTTCCATTTCTTGAAGAAAATGTCATTGGGATTTTGATAGGGGTTGCATTGAACCTGTAGACTGGTTTAGGCAGTTTTTTCTTCTTAAAAATATTAAGCTTTCTTATATTTAGCATCATGTCATCTGAAAATAGTGAAACTTGTCCTTCCTTGCTGATTTGGATGTCTTTTATTTCTTTTTCTTGTCTGATGGCTGTGGCTAGGACTTCTAGTACTGTGTTAAATAGCAGTGGTGAGAGTGGACATCCTTGTTTTGTTCCTGATCTTAGGGAGAAAGCTCTCAGTTTTTATATTAGCTGTGGGTTTTCCACAAATGGCCTTTATTATGTTCAGGTATGTTCACTCTAAAACTACTTTGTTGAGGGTTTTTATCATGAATGGATGCTGTACTTTGCCAAATGCTTTTTCTGCATCTGTTGAGATAATCTTATGGTTCTTATCCTTTATTTTATTAATGTGGTGTATCACATTACACCAATTGATTTGTGAATATTGAATCACCCTGGCAACCCGGGGATAAATCCCACTTGATCATGGTGAATGATTTTTTTTTTTTTTAATGCGTTGTTGGATTCAGTCTGTTAGTATTTATTTTATTGAGAATTTTTGCATCCATGTTCATCTGGGACATTGGCCTGTAATTCTCTTTTTCGGTAGCTCTATCCCAGCCAAACCCACCAACCTTTAAAACTCCAGTCTCCAAGCCCTGCTGGTTATAAGAACTCACAAAATTCAACCCCTCTCACCTTCCAAGCTGATGGCTTTGGGAAAACATTCTCCTTGTGTCTTCCCCTGTGTGCTCCTCTCTCTCTCACCCTTCTCTGCAACCATGGCTTCCACCCCCACACAGCACTCACAATCCCTTTCTGCCCCCAAATACATCTCCAACCTTCTGACTTCTTCAATGTGGCCTCTTCTCTCCTTTTAGTTGTAGAGTTTGTTCTGTCAGTCTTCAGGATGATTTCTGGGGTGTTTTCAGGGCTCTAAATACTCTTTAAATATATATTCAATCGGTCCTTCTGGTTTTCTCTCTGCCTTCACATTCAATTACTACCAGTATTCAGAAATACTACCAATTTATAAATGTTTGGGGCTCTTATCCAGGATAAGTAGGCTGCTTCTCAGTTTTTCTTATCATGTGTTGAGGAAACTCCATTCTCTGATCTAGGATTAGGGTTTGGGTTAGGTTCAGGGAACATTCCTGGTATTTTGCAGCTCGGAGAACTCTCCAGAGGATTAGGGTTACTGACAGGGTTTCATTTGAGATTAGGGTTAAGGATTAGGGGTCATCATTAATGTCAGAGTTAGAGTCAAGTTATGTGCCTGGTATTTGGCAGTTCAGAGACCCCTCCAGGGAATCAAACCCCAGACTTCTGCCGGTGTGGGAATAGACACGGCAGCCACCTACCCAGCCGAGTCAAGGAGGGGATTTGGGGCTTTCATGACTATGCCAACACATCCTTTTTCTCTCTTTCTTTTTTCATTCGTCCGTTTAGTTTTAAAGCCAGTATAGTTAGCATGCAGTGTTGTATTAGCTTCAAGCGTACAATACGGGGACCCAACAGGTGCATACATCACACAGTGCTCATCACGAGATGAGTACTTTTAATCCCCTTCACCTATTTCAACCTCCCCCACCCGCCTCCCCTCTGTTAGCCGTAGGTTTGTTCTCTGTAGTTAAGAGTCTGGTGGGGCACCTGGGGGCTCGGTCGGTTGAGCGTCCAACTTCAGCTCAGGTCATGATCTCGTGGTTCGTGACTTGAAGCCCCACGTCGGGCTCTCTGCTGTCAGCACGGAGCCTGCTTCGGATTCTCTGTCCCCTTCTCTTTGCCTCTTGCCTGCTTGTGCTCTTTCAAAAACAAATAACGTGTTTTTTTTTTAAAGAGTGAGGGTTTTTTTTTTTTTTTTTTTTTTTGGATTGTCTTTTTTTCCCTTTGTTTTGTTTCTTCGATTCCACATATGAGTGAAATCTTATGGGGCTTGCCTTTCTCTGACTGGCTTATTTCACTTAGAATTATACTCTCTAGATCCATCCATGTTGTTGCAAATGGCAAGATTTCATTCTTTTTATGGCTAAATAATATTCTCGTGTGTGTGTGTGTGTGTGTACATACCACGTCTTCTTTATTCATTTATTGACAGATGCTTGGGCTGCTTCCCTAATTTGGCTATTGCAAATAATGCTGCAATAAACATAGGAGTGTATCTGTCTTTGTGAATTAGTGTTTTTGTATTTTTTGGGTAAATACCTGGAGGTGGAATTGCTGGGTCGTAGGGTAGTTCTATTTTTAATTGTCTGAGGAACCTCCATACCTGCTTCCCACAGTCGCTGCACTTGCTTGCATTCCCACCAACTGAGCACATCCTCGCCAATGCTTGTTTCTTGTGTTTTTTTTAACTTTTTAATGTTTATGTATTTTTGAAAGAGAGACAGAGCACGAGTGGGGGAGGGGCAGAGAGAGGAGACACACAAGCCGAAACGGGCTCCAGGCTCTGAGCTGTCAGCACAGAGCCCGATGTGGGGCTCAAACTCACGAACTGTGAGATCGTGACCTGGGCTGAAGTCAGATGCTTAACCAACTGAGCCACCCAGGCACCCTTGTATTTTTGATTTTAGCCATTCTGACAAGGGTGAGATATCATTATGGTTTTGATTTGTATTTTCCTGATGATGAGTGATGTTGAGCGTCTTTTCATGTGTCTGTTGACCATCTGTGTGTCTTTGGAGAAATGTCTGTTCATGTCTTCTGCCCTTTTTTTATTATTTAAAAAATTGTTTCCTCATGGTAAGGAACCATAAGAGGAAACAATCTTTTTATGTCTATCTTCAAACCCAGTTTCAGAAACACTACCAATTCTTAAATGTTTGGGGTCTTCTCCTGGATAATTAGGCTGCTTCTCATCTGCTCTTATCATGCGTTCAGGAAGTCACCTTCTTCAGATCTATGGTTAGGGTTACGGTTAAGGTTAGTGTATGTGCCTGGTGTTTTGCAGTGTAGAGACCTCCTCATAGGATCAGTGTTGGGTTTAGTGTTAGGGATAGGCTTAGGGTTAAACTTAGGTATTAGGGGTTAGGATTTAGGGTCAGGCTTAGTGTTGGAGTTAGGTTCAGGATAAGTGTCAGGGTATGTACCTAGTATTTTGCAGTTTAAAGTCCTCTCCAGATAATAAAACCCCTGACTTCTCTTGGGGTTAGGGTTAGGGTTAGGATTATGGTTAGAGGTCAGCGATTTGTGGTTAGGGTTAGGATTAGTGTGGTTAGGGTGAGGGAATGTGTCTGGTATATTGCAGTTCAGAGACCTCTCCGATGAATAAAACCCAAGACTTCAGCTAAGGTTAGGGGTTGGAGTTAGGGTGAGGTCTAGGGTTATGGTTAGGGTAAGGATTATCTATGAAGCTAAATTCACAAGAAGTGAGATTGCTGAAGGTTACATGCCATCCGCATGAATGTTTCCCAATGGAAATATTTTGCACCACCTCTGATGTCATTTTCAAATTAACGAAAATTGTTAGAAATTCTCATATAATCTTTAGATGTAACTGCTAATCGATAGGAAGTCTACAGGACAAAGAAATAGGTTCAGCACCACCACAGGGTGATAACCAGCGTCCATCCTGGGAGACGACCTGCTTTCATCAACAAATAAATTGCAAAAACTAAAGAAGTAAAGGAAGAGGAGACATACAGACCCAAAGAGGCTTAACCACTTTCAAGATATGGGTGATGAATATTTAGATATTGAGGTTGGAGTTTGGCGGGACTGTTGCTTTTCACTGTAAATATTTTGTATTGAATTTGAGAACATAGAATCTGTGATAAGAGACAAAACATACACAGAAAAGTCCCTGCAACTAGACAGAAAGAAGGAAAGAAAGAAAGAAAGAAAGAAAGAGGAAGGAAGGAAGGAAAGAAAAAAGAAAAGAAAGAAAAAGAAGGAAAGAAAAGAAAAAAGAATAGAAAGGGAAGAAAGGAAGGAAGAAAGGATGGATGCCAGACAAGATAAAGGGACGGCACAGTGGGGGTGAGATGTGGGAACACTGGGAGAACATGTGGGAGAACATTCTGGGAGGACAGGGAGACTAGTCCTCTCTGACAGGAGGCAGGAGGCAGCGAAGGAGGAAAATAGAAGATGTCGTGCAGGGTTATTGAGGTTCACCTGTCACGGTTCCTCCGTTCACCCCGCCCCTCTTCCTGGCCCCTGATGCTAGATGCGCTCTGCCCTCGGGGACCCGGCCATCATGCCCCAGAGCCGAGCCAGAAGGGCAGCATCGCGCTTTCTCACATGTCCCTCCTTCCTGGACAAGGACGGTGAAAGGACAGATGAGAACGGAGCCCAGTTGAGGCCGAGCAGGGGCACAGGCTGCCCGGTGCGGGTCTCTGCCTGTAGCTCCGAGCTCTAGCTGCATTCTTTTCATCAGACCTCGTTCTAGGATCTTCCACCGAGTTCTCAACCTTATTCATTATTTGTCTGCTGGTTCTGGTCCCCGCTCTGTCCCAATGACCCAAACTTCGAAGTCACCCCTCCCAGAATAGTGTCACTCAGTCACACAACAGAGATCCCCCATCAGTTGGCGTGATGGAGGGGAGATTGTCATCCCTCAACACAACCAAGATTGTCACACCTGCTGCAGGACATTCATATTGTTAAACGTTTTGTGACTTCCTGACACCAGGAATTTCACTCTGTTGCCTTTATTCCCATTAACCGCCATCCTCACACACACACACACACACACACACACACACACACACACAGGAGCCATGTTGCTTCAGCCTCTCTCTCTCTCTTCTCTGTCCCCTCTCACGATGCTCCCTCGTTCTCCATTCACTTCGGTTGTTACCAGAAACTAAGCATTCTTCCTATTTTATGCGGGATACTGTTCTTCTGACCATTTGTGTTTGAACGGCACAAAGCAAGGGCAGAGACCTTGAGTGACCGTTGACGGGTCAGTTCTTTGCCATAATCTCTTTGCCAGCGGTTGGCGGTGGGTAGAGATTGCGTCTCTGGTGACAGGATTCAAGCCTCACCAATGCTCTCGAGAAGAAGTGTCTGTGCTCCGTTTTCCGGTGGCAGTAAAACAGCATCAGCCTCTCTTTGTCCTTGTGGGTGTTGGTTTCTGTCCTCAGGACTCCAGGAAATGTCCCCTACAGCTTCTCTATGACCTGTTGATCCTTAAATCCCAAGGGATTTTCCGAGCGATCGATCGTGGTTGTCAAACCCTGTGATGCTTTGACCTTTTCTGTTTTGCCTGGGCTGCCTGGAGAGGCCCCTGTTGAAGGTCGTTGACCTCAGGCCATTCTCCATTGTCCGTTTGGAGCCCCCGGGGTTCAGGGAGCAGAGGAGGTAGGTACTTGTCTGCACACCTCCGTCTGCTTCTCCAAGCCCCTCCAAAATCTGGCCTGTTTTGAGTTCCCATCCTATGATCAACCAATTCCTAGAAGAGTAATCTGAGAATATCCAACGCATATCCCTGCACCACCCAACTTGGAGTCATAAAATAAGCTGGTCGGAGGCCGGCATGTGCCACAAGGTCTTGGGTTTCAATGGGTTTCCCCATTACTTATGTTTTTCAAGTAAATACCCCCAAAAAATCATCCTTTAAAGTTAGTCAACATAAGCTCGATTCACAGTTCTAAATTCTGAGTGTTCTATAAAGGAAAATGTACTCGTGATCTGTTGTAATTATACTGAATCATGCTTCATAGAATTTTATTTCTGAGCTATTGTGGATATAATAGGTTTAAATGGCTATATAATAGCTAATAAGTAATTTCCTTTTTTAAAGTTTTTTTTAATGTTTATGTTTGAGAGAGAGAGAGAGAGATAGAGCATGAGTAGGGGAGGGGCAGAGAGAGAGAGGGAGACACAGAATTGGAAGCAGGCTCCAGGCTCTGAGCTGTCAGCAGAGCCCCATGCGGGGCTTGAACTCGTCAACTGCGAGATCATGACCCGAGCCAAAGTCAGACGCTCAACCAATTGAGCCACCCAGGCGCCCCGAAAATTTATTTTTGAAAGAGAGCACCAGCGGGGGGAGAGGCAGAGAGGAGGAGACACAGAATCCAAACCAGGCTCCAGGCTCTGAGCCATCAGCATAGGGCCCGACATGGGGCTCGAACTCACAGACCGTGAGATCATGACCTGAGCAGAAGTCAGACGCTTAGCCGACTGAGCCACCCAGGCGCCCCAATAATTTTCTTTTTTATTGTTTTTCCCCACTTCATCATTTTAATGTGTTGTATTCTTGTGTCTAACTTATTACTGTTTAAGTTTCTTTTACAAAGTAATGAATGTTTTGTTTTGTTTCTTTTTTTTTTTTTTTTTAATTTTTTTTTTTCAACGTTTTTTATTTATTTTTGGGACAGAGAGAGACAGAGCATGAACGGGGGAGGGGCAGAGAGAGAGGGAGACACAGAATCGGAAACAGGCTCCAGGCTCCGAGCCATCAGCCCAGAGCCTGACGCGGGGCTCGAACTCACGGACCGCGAGATCGTGACCTGGCTGAAGTCGGACGCTCAACCGACTGCGCCACCCAGGCGCCCCTGTTTTGTTTTGTTTCTAATTGTGGTAAAATGTGACATAAAAGTTACCACTTAGCCCTGTTTTAGTGTATGATTTGGTGGTATTAAGTATTTTCGTTCTGGCGCCCCCGTCTGTGCACGTTTTTCATCTTCTACAACTGAAACTTTGCACCCGTTAAACGAAACTCTCCCCCCACCCCCCGGACCCTGGCGACCACCACTCTTTCCGCCTCCAGGATTTTGACCACTCTTGGTACCTCATATAAACGGAAACATACAGCATTTGTTCTTTGTGACGGGCTCACTTCACTTAGCATGCCTTGTCCTCAAGGCTCATCTACGTTGTGTCATTTGTCAGCATTCCCTTCCTTTTTAAGGCTGACTGGTACTCCGTTGTGTGTACAGATCTCATTCGGCGTATCTGTTCATCTCCCAGCGGACGCTCGGATTGCCCTCACCTTTGGCTGTTGGAAAGGAGTCTGCTCTGAATATGAGTGTGCACGTAACCGTGTGAGTCCCTTTCAAGTCTTTGGGGTCATATGCCCGGAAGAGGGATCGCCGGATCCGGTGGGAATTCAGCCTACTTTGAATTTTTTTGAGGAACCGCCGTACTGTCTTCCATAGCGGCTACACCCTTTGACATTCCCACCAGCGGAGTACAAGGCTTTCAGGGTCTCCACATCCTTGCCAGCACTTTCATTTTCTCGTATTAACAGTAGCCATCTCAACGGGTGTGAGATGGTATCTCACCTGATTTTGATTCGCTTCTCCCTAATGATCTGTGATGTTGACTGTTGCCATCTGTACGTCTTTCTGGAAGAAACGAATGTCTGCTGAGGCCCTTCATTCATTTTAAAGTCAGGCTGTTTGCTTTGGTTGTTGGGGAGTTTTAGGAGCTCTTCGTATAATCCAGATATTAACCCCTTATTAGAGGTACAGTTTGTGAATATTCTGTCCCGTTCTGTGGACCGCCTTTCCACTCTCTTCATGGTGCCGTTTGATGCAGACGTTTTACATCTTGATGTAGGTCTGATTTGCCCATTGTTTTCTTTTGTATCTTGTGCTTTTGGTCTCACATCCAAGAAATCATTGCCAAGTCAAGCGACATGCATTTACCCCCTATATTTTCTTGTAAAAGTTGGATAGTTTTAGCTCTTACATTTTGGTATTGACCCGTTCTGAGTTAATTTTTATACATGGTGTAAAGCGGGGTGCCCGGGAGGCTTGGTCGGTTGGGCGACCAACTTCAGCTCAGGTCACGATCTCATGGTCTGTGGGTTCGAGCCCCGCGTCGGGCTCTGTGCTGTCAGCTCGGAGCCTGGAGCCTGCTTCGGATTCTGTGTCTCCCTCTCTCTCTGCCCCTCCCCTGCTGGTGCTCTTTCTCTCTAAGTAGACATTAAAAAAAAAAAAAGAAAGCATGGGACTCTTGATCTCAGCTCAGGTCTTGATCTCAGGGTCATGAGTTCAAGTCCCGCCTTGGGCTCCACACTGGGCCCAGTTCCTCCTGGAACTGCTCCAGCACCGCCTGGGGCTCCAGGCCTGAGAAATACTTCTCCTCACGATGCCCTAAGGCCACCTGAGAGGAGGGGAGAGAGGTGAATCGGCCCGGGGCCCCTCGGCCAACAAGGGCACCGCCCCTCCAAGTCGGTCCTCCCCGGGACCCAGGCATCTGCCTCCAACCGTGACGGGCTGGCATCCGCCGCGGAACTCTGTGAAGGTGCTCTGCTTACGGGCCCACTGGGAGTGGAGCAAGGAGACCACTGTGTCCTTCTCTGTCCCGTCCTTGGAGACGGGCGGGGGCCTCCGCGTGGTGCGTGGGCCATTAGGGACCCAGCTATACCCGTCCGGCTGCGAGCACGGGAGCCACTCGGGAACCCAGGCTGGCGAGCCACGCGTTCGCTTCCCCGTCTTCTACGGCCCAGGAGCCCCTGGGGTCTGACCACAGCGGGTTACCTGGCCCAGGTGGGCAGAAGCATGCTGACCGGTGCACGTGAAGATACACACGGTGACAAAGTGGCAGAGCTGAGCCCCGGAGTCTAAGGAGACGGGGAACACGGTGACACGAAAGACAAGTGAGGCTTCGAGCGCGGGACACGAGAGACCTCGGTGAAAGGTACCTGGAGACACAGAGAAGAGCCGTCTGTGCTCATGGCCCCTGGAGTCCACGGCTCCCGCATGGCGTGTACTCAGATGTTTACGCCCCCGAGAGGAACGTGTCTGGTTCCAGAAGCAGCCCCGAGTGCGTGAGGGCAGGGAAGGCTGTACGGGAGGGCGAGGCAGAAGGGGCGGGAGCGTCGGGAGGGATCGCTGGGATTTCTGGAAGCTCCTGAGGGGCTCCCTGGGATCCTCAGGGAAGCCGGGGGTGGGGAGGGTGGGCTATGACGTTGTGAGAGGGCGCGGCTTCCTGACACGCAGGTCGGCAGGGAGGGTCTGTGCTCACCCCCCATCCGGGGCTCCCTGTAGCCCGGTCTCCGTGATCTCTCCGCACCAGGCCCGCACCTTTGGGTCCCCCTCACCGGCTGATGAGTCCCCACAGCCCGAGGGCGTCTGGCCACAGAGAGAAGAGGCCGCCATCAGCCAGGCCAGGCCGTCAGGAGGGCCGAGGGAGCGGAGCGGTGGGTCAGGCAAGCCGTGGGCCTCAGGAGAATGTCGTCCACGTGGCCCCACTCCCGGTGCTCACCGCCCGAGGACCCCCCCGGACACACCAGGGTGAGCTGCGTCAGAGGGCAGGGAGGTCGGGGTCAGATTCCGGGTCGGTGGGCCTGCTCAGGCCCCTCGAAGGAGAAGACCGACTCAGGTGCGTGGCCGACCAGGGAGAGGCCTTCGTGGAGGACAGGGTCAGCCAGCGACCCTTGGGACTTCCCTCTTTGCCCGTGGCTCTCCATCCCAGACCAGAAATCCCCCATGTGGAGACAAGACTCTCCCGGGCCAGGAAGTTGATGTCCGTGGTGTGGCGCGAGGGGATCAGGAGCTGATTGGGGAAGAAAGAAGCGGGGCCGTTAGCCGGGACCCCAGGACCCTCCGCGGGGAGAGGAAATTCAAGGGCCGGGGATAGAGAAGAAGGGACAGGACGGGCCTCCCTGAAAATCACAGACTCCCCTGGGATTGGGTCCAGTCGGGCTAAGATCGGGGAAAAGCGAGGTGCGGGGCCGTCTTCCCGAGGCCTCCCGAGGTCAGGGGTTTTAGAAGTTCACCCGTGTGCACGGTCTCATGTAATTTTTAAGAATTCCGGGAACGCTCGTCTCACGCCACGAAAGTTCACGTTTCCCACGCACAGAACTATACCTCTTGCCTCTGTCTCTGCTCCAGGAAAGTATCTCTGCTCCCGCCAGAAGCCAATCTCACCTTCTCTACGGCCTTCCCTGGGATGTCACTCCTGCAGTCTGTCCCTCTCCCTCTCTCTTCTTCACCCTCCCCTGCCCTTCTCCTCCCTCCTCCTCCCCTTCCCTCTCTCTGTCTCCCTTTCCTTCCCCAGTCCTTCCCCCTCCCTTCCCCCCCCCGTTCCCCTTCCCCGCTTTCCCCCCTCCTTCCCTTCCCTCCCCTTCCTTCTTCTCTCCTTCCCCTCCCTCCTTCCCCCTCCCTCCCCTTCTTTCCCCTCCCCCATCTCCCTCTCTCCCCAATCCCTCCCCTCCCCTCTCCTCCCTCTCCGTCTCTCCCTCCCTCCTTCCCTTTCTCCATCCTCTGTCTACCTCCTCTCCCTTCTGCCTCTCTCTCTCTCTCACACACACACACACACACACACACTTAATCCTGGACACCCTGAGAGAAAGCCCTGACCTCCCCCTCTCCCCCCCCCCCCCTTTCCAGCAGCTTCCGATTCTCACTTCCCTCCCACAGCGAGTGGTCTTACAAGACTCAGCCTGTACCGCCTGCCCTTCCCCTGGGATGCGGTGCATCGGCCGTGGCCTCCGTGCTGACCGCCCGCAGGCGGCGCCTCCGTCCTTTCGTTGGCTTCGCAGCAGCATCGAACACGGGTGACCACGCCTCCCTCTTGAAACGCTCTCTCCTCTTGGCTGCCGTGACATCGTGCCTTCGCTCTCCCTCCCGCCCCAGTGGGCGTCCCTTCCTTGCTCCTTTTCTTACCTCACTCCTTCCTCTCGATTTACAAGGGCCGAAGCTTGATTCTTCCGTGCACCGAGCAGCACGGCTTCCCGTCATCTGTTCTCACCTCCCTTTCCTCCCACCTGACACTGCGGTCACCCACACCCTACCCCTCGGTCGCCCCTAATGTCAGCCGCGGGTGACGCATCCCACCGCCCCCCGCAGACGTCTCTCACTGGAACGCCCAGCCCTCGTCCTCCCCTGGCAACCTCCTGGCTCCAAATTTCCCCAACGCCTTTGTAAAACGCTTTCCCCAGCCCCGGGCGTGGTGGTTCTGTAACACGCTGTGCGCATGCACGTAAGCTAAGATCGCTACTGACCTCACCTACCACGAGCTCAGACTCCACAGAGATGCTTCCTGAGTGCCGTACTCAGGAGAGATGCCGAAATGGCTTGCAGGTACGGTGCGGGCCGGGCAGGGTCCTCACTGTGGCCACAGAGGTCACCTCGGCCATCACGGGTCCCCGCAGCAGGTGTGACTGTAGCTGGGACAGCTGGAAATGGGAGCCGCGGACCCAGGTCTTGGCCAGCAGCCAGGCCACGCGGGGACCGGAGGGCAGGAACAGTGGGGGCGGGGGCATCCGTGGCGCGGTGGCTGAAGCCAGAACAGGAGAGAGAGTGGGGGGCTCGGGGCCTGTGCGTCGGAGCCCCTCAAGGAGATCCGTGTCTGTGAAAGACTCGCTGGGCGACGGTGGGCAAGAGTCTCGGTGGGGCTGGAGCGTCAGCATGACCAGAGGGGCCGCCACACCCTGCTGTCTTAAGACGACGTTCGGCTTGACCCCATCCGGCAGGGAGAAGTCGGCTTCAGACAGAGATCCAGCCTGCGGGGTGGGGAGCAGGGACAGGTCAAGGGCTTGGGGTCGGTTCCGGACCGCCTTTATTTCATTGGCAACGTGCTTCCTTCCTCTCCCCTCCCACACCCCTCCCTTTCCCCACAGCCAAAGCCCCCCGGACGCAAGGTTTCCACGCCCAGTGTCCCCCCCCCCCCCATCAGAGTTGGAGCCCCCTGAAGTGAACGTCCTGGTTTTCCGCCACACCGTCTGCCCCCACAACCAAAGTCCTCCCTATCACCAACCCCCTCCAGGTTTTAGCCAAACTTACCACAAAATAGTTCCTTTATGGGGCGCCGGGGGGCTCAGTCGGTTAAGCGTCTGACTTCGGCTCAGGTCATGATCTCAAGGTTCGTGGGTTCGAGCCCCACGTCAGGCTCTGTGCTGACGGCTCAGAGCCTGGAGTCTGCTTCGGATTCTGTGTCTCCGTCTCTCTCTGCTTACCCCCCACCCACACTCTGTCTCTGTCTCAAAAATAAACATTAAAAGAATTCTTAAAAAATAGTTCCTTTTTCCTCCCCTCCAAAAAGCTCCACAGCTCCAGCTCTCTCCAGGGCTTTGTTCGGTCTCCCTTTCCCTCCGGCTTTTCCTGAAGCCGGAGACGCATCTAACGAAGGAAGAAGACGGGAAAGAAAAGAAAGGGATGCCAGGGGCGGACGTTAGCTCCCCGCTTCTTGACCAGCGGGACTTTCGTCCCCCGCCCGCCCCAGAGGATGTTCGGCAGCGTCTGGAGTCATTTGGGGTCGTCGAGCCGGGGCTGCAGTGAGTGCCCGGACCCTGCAACGAACAGGACACCCCCGCGGCCTCGGAGAAACCCTGAGTGCAGATGGAGGAGGGCATACGGAGGCTGGTGGGCGAACCGAGGGACGGGCGGCGGCTCGGGTCTGTGGGTGAGCACAGGGAGGGCACCGGGACTCGGCCTCCGGCTGGGGGTTCGGCTCTTCCCACCCCGGAGGCCCCAGCAGCCGCGACGGGAGGCTGGTGCCGCCTCAGGAGCGTGGGGTTTGCGCCCTTGAGGAGCCGGTACCCAAAGAAGGCGTCCTCCTTCCCTGAACTTCGAACCGGCTCTAAAGACACCCCTCCGGAAGCCTGCGGGGAGCCCCGAGCTCCTGATCCGCTAGCGTACCCCCTCCCTCCGGCCTCCCCGTCTTCTTTCAGAGCCCTGGGTTGGAAAGGTGCGCACAGGTCTGGGGACTTTGCGGCAACTGACCAGCCAGAGGAGTCCCTGCGCGCAGGGATACTCTTTTGAAGGCTTCCGCTATTTTAACTGGCTGTGTGAGGTCCAGGGAACCCTTGAGGCCAAGCCCTCCGGCCTGCGGAAAGAATGGCGGTGCCGGGAGACCAGGAAGGGCCCCTGCTTTGCGTCCCGGGGAGCAGGTGCCCACCCTCCCCCAGGCGCTGGCGCTTTCGCCGGGGAGACCCTGAAGTCGAAATCCTTATCCTCCAGGAATCTCTCGTTCCTGGGGAGGTCACACTGCGTCCTCCCAGCCACCGGCAGGATTGAGCCGTCTTTCCGGGAGCCCCACCTGGAGGAAGGACACGGAATCGGGGATCAGGGGGGGCTGGGGGTTCCTGGGGCTCGGGCTCACCGGTACACCTTCTTTCTCTCCTGGAGTTCCTGCTCCCGCTGCGCCTTAAGGAAGTCCTGGTGGTCGTCGCTCAGGGTCCGGGCTGGGGGACTGCACGAGCACAGGCCTCCCTGGACCCGGTCCGCGCCGGCCCCGCCCTTCCGCCTGTCCCCTCTCGGCGTCACGGCGACCCCACCCCCACCCCCGCTTCCTCCAGCCCCGCGCGCCGCCCCCCACACCCTCACCGGTGCCCTCGGGCAGGCAGACGGCCTGGTCGCCCCGCACCCGGCGGCAGCAGGGGAAGCGGCTCGCCCTGGGTTCCCGGGCCGCGCGGAGATCCGTTCGCAGAACCAGGCGTCATCCAGCAGGATTTTGCGCAGCTTCGCCAGCAGGAGGCGCCCCAGGTGCACCGGGACGCTGACCTCGAACTCCCGTCTGCGGCAGGACGGGGAGCGGGCTCGCACCCGGGGTTGCGGGTCTTGCCGCCGGGGAGACGGCCCACCTTCCCTCCGAGCCGACCCGGACAGACCGCGTAGGGCTGCAGGGCACCGGGCTCCGGACACCCGCCCGGCCCCCCCGCCGTGTCCCCCCCAACACAGCCCGGCCCCCTCCCCGGGACCCCCCCCACTGCCCGGCCTCCTCCCCCGGACCCCCAGTGCCCCGCGGGCTGCGCACCGACCTCACTGCGCACGGGCCCCAGCTTCTTGCCCAGGTCGGCCTCCCCGTGTTCGCCCACGAGCCACAGCTGCACCAGGTTTCTGGAACCCGCCAGGAGCGAGTCCCTGGTGACCACGCGGATAGCGTACTTGCCCGTCGCGCCCGGACCTGGAGGGCACCTGGGGGGAGGGAGACCCGCGATTAAATAGATCCGAGGTCCAGCCGCTCCCCGCCCCCAGAAAGCCACACCCAGACCTGTGTCCCCGCGAGGTGGCGGGGCGGGGGGTGGTCCGGTTCCCAGGGTCTCCACCTCCCACCCACCGGCTCCTCTCCGCCGACACAGGTGCCCCCCTACCGTCCCCGGAGAAGGTGCGCCCTGGTCCACCTGCAAACGTTCCGATGCCAGTTCCACGCCCTGCCGGGGGCTGAAGGCGCTGAGCACGGGCCACCCGGATATAGCGAATAAGTAAGACGACAACAGACAGTGGGGCGAGGGAGGCTCGACGTGCGGGGCTGTTTTCAGGGGAACGTGAGTAAACCATCTTGACAAGGATCCCGAGTGACAGTGCAGGACGAGTACACGGTGCCGGGCAGGCGGAGGCCGTGGCTCGGTTGTCCAGGCTCCCGGGCAAGAGGAGGAGTCGGGAACTCCCCTTCAAGTCCCGTCCTGAAGCCTCCGTGGGGCTTTCCCCGCACGGGCTCTTCGGGGCCAGCACCGTATTGCGGGTGCCATCAGCCCGCTCCCATCCCAGCAGCGTCGGCTGCCCCTCCGCCTCCCCACGTGTGGGTCTCGGGGGCCTCCTCAGAGAAGCCGCGGTCGCAGGTCCACATCCCTCCCAGCTCCCTTCTTGGGAGGCTCACTTCCGTCCCACCCCTCCAGCGCCCGGCTCACCACAGGCTTCCCTCCCCCTTTCCCGGACCTTCCGCTCTGCCGTGACCCAGAGGCCTCGAGTCCACGGGCTTCTGCTTAAACGCCGCCTCTGTTTCTGCATGTTGAATTCGTCGGGTCGGCCAACATCGGAAGGGGATCAAGAGGGAATCAAGAAGTATTGACACAAACCTGAAACACGTCGATCTAAAGCGAAACCGTAAATGAACAGCCACCCACGAGTGTTTTCGTGTATCGGGCGGGAGTTTTCGGAGCGTGGGTCCTGAAGAAGACCTTCCCCGGGTCTTTCTTGCGTAAACCACAGCCAGATGAGTCGACATCTGTTTAAAAGGGAGCTCGAAATGAAAGGTGTTTGTAGGGAAAAGACGAAATGCGGTGACCCTCCAGATCTTTACGGGGTTCCTCACACCGGCAGCTGTCTTGCCTCCTTCTAATCACTCAATTCACAGTGATTTTGATTTTTATTTAATTTTTTTGAGAGGGAGAGAGAGAGAGCACACGCGGGGCAGAAGGGCAGAGAGAGAGGGAGAGAGACTCAAGCAGGCAAGTCGCCCTCCCTTGACCCCCCTCCCACGACCTGAGCCGGGATAAGAGACACTTCACCGACTGAGCCACCCAGGCACCGCTTGACGGTGATTTTTAAATGATCCTTGTTCACAGAGGCGTAAGTCAGTCGAGCTGGGTTTTCATAAAAGCAATACGTTTTGTTTACTCATTTCACAAGTCTGTGAATCGCAAGTGACGGTAACAAGCAGGTGACAGAAACGCTCACACGATTCTTGACAAACAAAAGGCTCCCCGGCGGGTGCCACCGAGCCAGGCGTGCGGGAACGAGGCTTCTGGCACAGTGTGGCCCCGTCGGTCCCGCCCCCGACGCTCAGCGTCGGTCACCTGATGAGCCGGTTCGGCGTAGACGATTTGGAAGCTTCCTTGCAAAATCCACTCGTTTTCTGAGGCTACCTCGTCCGCTGCAGCCACCCCTCCCGACACTCAAGAATCGGGGACCGCGAGCCATCCCGACACTCGCCACCGCACAGCACGCCCCCGGGGGCCTCTCTTCTGCAGCTCACGGCCAGTAAGCCCTCTTTTCTTCACCTCCCCCCCCCCCCCCAAACCGGAAGCACTCTCCTCTCCTCCTCATCGACTCCAACCCGACAAACCCCACCTCCGCTCCGTAACCTACGGTCACCTCCAGAGCCTCAACCTCCATTTCGGGAAGAAGCTTCTTGCTCTCTGGCAACGTGTTCCCTCCGCCAACTCGGCTTCCAGATCCCTACGGGGCACGTCTCAGTTGCCCCCCCGCCCCCACCCGAGCACAATTTACACGCCATGTATAATCACTCAAAACTCGCCTGCGGTGTCACTCTTCCTGCCTTTGGACTGTGGGTTCTCATCCATCCTCCGACGGGGGCCGGGACGGAATGAGGAAATTCCGGTGAAGTCGCTCGTCAGAGGCTCCTGTGCCACCCGCTACCTGTTGCTCGTGCAGGTAGGATGGTCTGCAGGCCCAGCGCTTGGCTCTTGGGGCAGTGCTCAGCTGCCGGCTGGTGCTGTCGAAAGAACTCCTAGGACAGCAGCCAGGTTTCCTCAGTGCAATATCCCGACGCCGTTTTCAGCTAGACGTGCCATCGTTTGGCCTGGAAGAGAAACCCGGAGTCCCCGGGCTTCTGCCCTTCATGTGGGGCCACGGGACTCTGATGCCCTCCGCCGTACCCTTTCAGGACGGATGAGTTGGCAACGGCCCCATCTTCCCCCAGGTTCAAATATATTAAGATTCTTTCAGGCCTTCGGGGAACTCTTTACTAGATCCGAAAGGCTCCAGTAAGATTCCTCCAATCCCAAGGCCTCCAGACCAAAAGCAAACACGGGTTTCTCTCTTAAAATATGCCTCCAGGGGCGCCTGGGTGGCTCAGTCGGTTGAGCATCTGACCTCGGTTCAGGTCACGATCTCATGGAGTGTGGATTCAAGCCCCGCGTCGGGTTCTGTGCTGACAGCTCGGAGCCTGGAGCTGCTTCAGATTCTGTTGTCTCCCTCTCTCTCTCTCTCTCTCTGCCCCTCCCCTGCTCGTGCGCTCTCTCTCTCTCTCTCTCTCTCTCAAAAATAAACATTAAAAAAATTTTTTTTAAATATGCCTCCAAATTCAGAAGACAAATCGCTCCCTGTTCTTCCCCAAAATGGAGAAGGGCAACTTAAAATGGCAACGCCCTGGGCCCCCGGGCAGTCAGAAACTTACGCGGACTTTTATCTCGCTCTCCTCCACGCCAGTGATGGCACCAGGAGATTCTCATTCTGCTGGTCTCCCTCGCGTCAGCCAAGCACCCAACAGAAGACAGAGGACACGTTTAAATTCGGGTGAGTGGAGGACAGCTTATTAACAAAGGGACAGCTGGCGAAGGAAGGGTAGGGTGTGACACAACCACAGAGGAACAGTACAGGATCCTGAGCCCATCGGCCCTGTAAGCTGTCACCACCCATAAGCCCGGGGAAAAGGGGACTAAAGCCCAGAAAGAGAAAGCTTTCCAGGGAAGGCTTCCTTGAAAGGAGCGGTATCCTTTTTTCAGGTCACACAGCCTAAAAGGCACTTTTAGGGGAGGGACCCAGGGGAATAAACATACCCACCTCACTCTCATCCATCCCCGTGACCTCCCGCCGGGGCGCTGCCTCGGACAAACCCCCTAGAGACCAGGGGGCATGCGAGCCCATTGATATAACCCACAAGACCATCCTCCCAGGGAAGACAGAACACAAAATGAGGGGCGCCCGGGGGCTCAGTCGGTTGAGTCTAAGACTCTTGATTTCGGCTCAGATCACAGTCCCAGGGTCGTGAGATTGAGCCCCAAGTGGGGCCCTGCGCCGACAGCATGGAGCCTGCTTGGGATTCTCTCTCTCCCTCTCTGCCCCTTTCCTTTTTTTTTCGTGCATGCTCCCTCTCTCAAAAACAAAAACAAAAACCAAATCGAACAAACAAAACCACTACAAAGTGGGTCTAAAGGCACAAGAGGAATTTATCCAGAACATTCCCTTTATAGCAGACACCTTTACAAGAGCTTCTCTCGCACCCGACTCTCACCCTGGCCTTAGAGACAACACCACCCTGCCTCTCTCTCATGTTGGTGAGAAGAAAGGAAATAGTTCCCTCCAAAACGCCAAACTCCACGGAATACTAGTGACTTGTTCTATCAGTCGTCTTTTTATATTGACCAGAATGGGGTGGTTGATAATAGAGCCATTTGAAATTTTTTTTTAATTTCATTTGAGAGAGAGAGCACAAGTGGGGGGGGGAGGGGCGGGGGGGGGGGGGGAGAGAGAGAGAGTGAGTGAGAGATTCTTAAGCAGGCTCAACGCTCAGTGTGGAGCCCAACGTGGGGCTCGATCTCACAACCCTGGGATCATGACCTGAGCTGAAATCAAGAGTCCGACACTCAACTGACTGAGCCAGCCACCCACCCCATAATGGAACCATTTTCGAACTGACGTCTTTAGTAAGCTCTGCGTGCGGTGGGAAAATCGAGGTGGAGTGGGGGGCTAGCGAGGGTCCGGCAACAAAGCGCTTGGTTAAGCACTCACTGGTTGTCTTGCGGGGCTCGGACCACCTGACCACGAAGGCCGCGGCTCTGGGAGACGAAACAGCCGCCTTAGAGAAGAGCAGTCTGGTCCGAGCTCCCCTCCCCCAACGGAAAAGCACCGTACTTACGTGACCCACGACGGTGCGCTTCTCGACGACAGTCAGTGAGGTGGGACCGCTGGCGCCAAAGCGAGAAACTGACCGTGAGTCTGAACGAACGGTGGCATCCAAATCACCTCAGCACCCGGTTTCTGACAGCAAGGTCCGTACCCGACTGTGAAAGCAGAGAGCCCGGCAACCAAGGAGGATATCTGGGTGGAGGAAGAGAGCTTAGGGCGCCGTCTCCCCAGACATTACCGCCCCACCAACCCCGTCTCCGTTTGCGTCCCTAGTGGTGACCAAAGGCAACAGGGTATTTCCCTGCCACGTCATTTCCACGCCGCACGATTTCCACCACCGGACGGGAATCCGGCACGTGAGCCTATGACGGTGACGTTTCAGGACCGGACCCCCGTGCTGTTTTGTACCTCCCATCGATGGCCCAAGGTCAAGGCGATAAAGCCAAGAGGTCAGCAGAGACGCGTGGAGGTGCCGGGCTCGATGCTAAGACACTTCAACTCCACTTGGCCAGTAAGTCTCTGATGATGGCCCGTGTGCCAAATAGCACACTAAATTTCTGTGTGGATTTCTCTGTGAGTTTCTTTCTCAGGGAGAGGAATCGTGGGGAAGATCGTTAAACACATATATAAAGATATACGGATAGATAGAGATCTACTCTACAGATACAGATCTATAGATACGTACATCTATCTATCTGTGGAAAGAATACAGAATTTTTTTCTCTACGGCACAGGAGCACGGGTATGCCTGCCAAGAGACCACCATGGTACTACGCCTTCAGCAAATATCCCCTTTGGGGGAAAACCTACAGCTACCCGTTACCTCCAGTTAGAAAACATGAACCAAAAACCTAACATTAAACTTGTCAGGGGGACTTTGGGAATCTCCATCCTCACCGCCGCAGCATCTTTGGGCAATGGGAAAGTCCTCCACGTTAAACAGGGTTATAAATCGTGTCCTGACGAGGCCATCTGCTTCGAGTGACATCTAAAGATTTGAGACCATCTCAAGGGAAGAACCTCAGGGTGCGAGATGAGGGGGGAAGCCGGAGTGGTGGTTAAGGGCACAAGCTTCTGAGCCAGACACGCTCGAGTCCAATTCCGGCCCCGCCTCTAACTTGTGACCGTGCGACCCGTGACACGTTACCGAGCTTCTCAGAGTCTCTGCGTCCTCAGCTACGAAATAAAAACAATCACACCGACATCATAAAGCTGCTTGGACACTGAAAGGGTTGCTGTGGAAACTGCTCTTAACACAATATGTAATGTTTAAGATGCGTTCAACGAAGGGGCACCTGGGGGGCTCAGCTGGCTAAGCGTCCAACTCTTGGTTTCAGCCCTGGTCGCGATCTCACCGTTGTGAGATCGAGCCCCACGTCGGGCTCTGCACTGAGTACGGAGTCTGGTTGGGATTCTCTCTCCCTGTCTCTCTGCCCCTCCCCTGCGTGTGCTCACTCGCTCTCTCTCTCTCTCTCAAAATAAATATTTTTTTTAAAAAAGAAGCATTCGGCAAATGGTAAAGGTCATTATTACACACAAGGAAACCCCACGATCTAAAGAGGAAGCAGGGCTTGGGACTGAAGCCAAAGGAGACCAATACCGGGCACACGTGGACCCGTCTGAAGTCATCACTTGCAATGGCTGTCGTGTCGTGGCTTTGTGAAGGGGCAGGTCCGAAATGAAACTATATTGAAGGCAGGGATGTTCTGCACTATTTAGGTGAGTTTTAGGGTCCTATTGTCAGGGCTTTCCTACCTTTATCAATTAGTACAGTTTCTCAAATTTCTCAAAATTTACAAAATTCACAAAGATGTGCAGTTAAACCCAAATACGCTGGGACCTATCACAGAGCTGGAGAGATCATAGGAAAGACTTCAGATCCTATTTCCACAGCCTTCCATCTAAAAGTGACTTGTCTGACAGTGCGGAGCCTGCTCGGGATTCTCTCTCTCTCTCTCTCTCTCTCTCTCTCTCTCTCCCCCCTCCCTCCCTGTCTGCCCTTCCTCCCCCACCTCCCCCAGAAAATAAATAAATAAAACTAAAAAGGGCGGCACACCGCATAATTCCAACTATATGACACTCTGGGAGAAGCAAAGTCGCAGAGACAGAAGATGGGTGGTTGCCAAAGAGGCTGTGGGGGAGGCAGGCAGGACGAATAGGGAGAGTTTAGGTCAGCGAGACCAATCGGTAGGATACCGTCACGAGGAATACACGTCATCACACCCTTGTCAAAACCTTATAACTGTAACACCAAGAGTCAACTTTAACGTAAGCTGTGGACTTTCGTCAATTCTCATATCAGTTACGATAGTGGCTTTAGTTTAGTTACTGTATCAGGATCAGGTCAATGATTGTAACAAATGTACAATATCACTGCAAGGTACTCTATGTATTATTATTAATAACGTGTAACATTAATAGGAAAACTACACACAAGATGGGGGAGCAGAGATGTGTTGGGAACTCTCTGTACTGTCTACTCAATTATCTTCTGTAAATCTAAGACTGCTCTAAAAACTAAAGCGGATTGATTTTTTTAAAACCTAATGGGAGGGGCGCCTGAGTGGCTCGGTCGGTTGAGCGTCCAACTTCGGCTCAGGTCATGATCTCACGGTTCACGAGTTTGAGCCCCGCTTCGGGCTCTGTGCTGACAGCTCGGAGTCTGGAACCTGCTTCGGATTCTGCGTTTCCCTCGCTCTCTGCCCCTCCCCTGCTCACACTTTGTCTCTCTTTGTCTCTCAGACATTAAAAAACAAAAACAAAAACAAAAACAAAACCTTAACGGGAAGAAAGATGTGTAGGAGTCCAAGACGTGTGGGCCATAAACAAATAAAGGCCAGATTCCCTCGAGTTTCAACCCCTCATGCCACCCTGCCTTCAGTCCTCCCGAGACCCGTTACGTCACTGTTACTGACTCCTGCTCCCGCCTCATAGAGGGATTCCCAACCCCTGTCTGCCTTCCCCCGGGAGAATCAATGATGCGTCCGGACGGTACGCACCAGGGGTTTACAGCCCATCTCCCCCACCCCACGCCCGACCTTAACGCAGAGGGCTAGAGGTCAGAAAAAATCAAAGAGAATTTCTAGCATTGGGGAACACCCCGTCAGCCAACCTGAAGGAGAGGTACTTCCTGCTCCAAGGGTTTCGTTTGGTTGGTTGGTTGGCTGGTTGGTTTTTTGCTCCAAGGTTTGACCACATCAGCACCCCTGGTTCTTTCTAGCTGAACACTTCTCGTACCAGAGTGAATTTCTTTCTGACATTTGAGACACTTGCAGATCTTGTGGTCAAAGTGGTCTCCCCATGCAATACTCTTGAATAATTTCCACTTCCTTAAGTCTGGATTTGTTTTCATTTGACAACGACATTGGCAAAGGGGTCCTTTTCCTAAACTGTATTAGATACTAAGTAACTTCACTCTGAAGGTCCATGTGGCTTAACTATGGCCCATCCTCTTTTAATCTTCATGTCTGGAAGTACAAGTTACATATATAAAAGTGGATTGCTACCAGGATACAACCTGATGGCTTTCTCAGGCTGGACGCACTCATATATAATCGGCACCCAGATAAAAGGGAAAAACAATCACCGTGGAAAATGACCAGTCCCCCAGAAGTCTCTCTCGTGACCCCTCCCGGTCAGTACCCTCCCCCAAAGGGTAACCACTGTTCCGACCTGTGGCACCACGGATTCGTTTTGCCTGTTTCCGTACTTTGTATAAAGTTGCAGCATCCGTACTCTCTCCCGTCCGATTTCTTTTGTTCAACAATGTGTTTGTGAAGTTCGCTCCCGTGGTTGCTCATTAGTTGTTCTTTCATTCTCGTGACTGCGTGGCATTCTCTTGTGCACATTTGCCATCACTAATCCCATTCTTTAAAAAAAAACTTTTTTAATGTTTATTAAAACAGAGAGAGAGAGAGAGACAGAGCGTGAATGGGGGAGGGGCAGAGAGAGAGGGAGACACAGAATCCGAAGCGGCTCCGGGCTCCGAGCGGTCGGCACAGAGCCGGACGCAGGGCTGGAACTCGTGAACCGCGAGATCATGACCTGAGCCGAAGTCAGACGCTCAACCGACTGAGCCACCCAGGCGCCCCACCAGCACGCAGTGGGGAAGCAAAACGTGCGTGTGCGGGGACAAAATCAACTGGACGGAAGACTCTCAGCGTAACAGACTTCGAGCGTTTGTGAAGACTGAAGATTCACATTGCAGACGCTACAAAGTGCAGCAAGGGGGGGACAGCAATAAACACCAGGCCGAGGACCGTCCCCGGGAAGCTCTCAGAGGCCCAAGCCTGGGAGGTACCGTTTACCCCGTAACGCGTGTGCGTGGCACGCGGCTGGGCCGAAGATCTGTACACGTACAGGCATCCGGGTACAGGTGTACGTCCCTCGAGCGCACCGCCCACCTGTCGAGGCTTTCTTCTCCGGAGAAGCCGAAACCAAGGGGAAATGAACCCGGAGCAGTAGATGCAGAGACGATCTGGGGTGGGGCGTAAGGCTTACGAGGGGGTGTGATGTGAATGACCCCGGAGAACATCTCTCCAAACGTGGACATTCAGTGGGGCGCGCGGGTGGCTCAAGCGTTGAGCATCCGACTCTGGATTTCGGCTCAGGTCATGATCCCGGGGTCGTGGGATCGAGCCCTGCTTACCAGCCTCTCTCTCTCTTCCTCTGTCCCTCCCCTGCTCACGCGCACACTCTCCCTCTCTCTGAAATAAAAAAAACAAAACCAAGAAACCAAATCCTGACATTCAGAAACTCCCCGTAAACAGAGCCAGACCACTCGGAGAGAAAGCCACGGGCCCTTCCCGCGCACATAAAGCTTCCTGCTGCCTTTTTATTTTTGATGTAGCCAGATGGTTCCTTCGTCTCACAAGCAGTTTTTCTCACTTTTCCGCAAATATTGTTTTAGTGCCATTTGTTGTCTTTTCCTTGGGTGCGGAACGCAGACGACCCCCACACCCGCGTGTCCGGCGTGGCTCTTTCCCCGAGCTCCGGACGCCCGCCCGCGTCTCCGCCCAGGACCCCGTAACTCGCCAAACTGATTTTCGAGACCTTAGCGGTATCTCCCCCTCGGCCCCCTGGTCCCCCTCTCGGCAGTCACTGCCGTCATCCCTACTGACGTCTGGGACTCTGCCGTTTCCCCAGACGTTCGTTCTAGGAGTTTCCGGTTGACCGGCACGTCTCCAACTCTCCTTCTTCTCCCGCCACCCGTCACCAAGCCACTTGACTCAGCCCCCACCGTGTTTCTCACACCCGTCCCCCCTCACCTCTCCCTCAGTGGCATCTCCCATCTGGAGGGCTGACGTACCGTCATAATTGGCCTTTCCCGTTCCACTACCTTTCCCCAGTCGCCAGACTTCTGCCAAGTTAAACTTCCGAACCGATCTGATGACGCTTCCATTCCTCAGAAATCAACACTGGCTCCCTGCCATAGCGACCTTCCAAATAATGCCCAGATTAAGCTTCCCATACCTCAGGGGTTTTTCACTACAAAAAGTAACACACAGAGTTTCTGGGAAGGTGGTGGCAAGAGGTTTTGGATCTTCCTGAATAGTCACATAAAAACAGAACAGAGAAAATTCTCACACAAAAAGCAGACAGTCACCTAAAACCAGACCAACCAACAAATCGAAACTATAATAAGATTATCAGCTCACACCTGTGAGGCAGCTATTGTCAAAAAGACAAGAAAATAGTAAGTGTTGGTGAGAAAGGGGCACCTGGGTGGTTCAGTCCGTTAAGCACCCGACTTTGACTCGGGTCATGATCTCACAGTTCGTGAGCTTGAGCCCCGCGTCAGGCTCTGCGCTGACGGCATGGAGTCTGCTTGGGATTCTCTCTCCTCCTCCTCCTCCTCCTCCTCCTCCTCCTCCTCCTCTTCCTCCTCCCCCGCTTGTGCTCTCTCAAATAACTAAACTTAAGAAAAAATAAAATACAAGAATTCAGAAAATAAACGCACAACGCTGGTGTTGTCATCCTGCCCCGGACTGTAGTCACAAGGTGAGAATCCCCAGCCCAGCCATAACCCCGCCCTGAGCTCCTCTAGGGGCTGCAGGGAGGAGGTGTTCCAAAGTTCCCTGAGGCCCCAGCAGCAGCTCGCCCCTTTCTCCGAATTTCTGCGCCCAAGGCAGGTCCCCTGTCCAGTACTGCCTGGAGGCCAGCAGGTGGCGCCCAAAGCCCAGTATGGGCCGCGGGGCGCAGGGGGCCGCGCAGGTACCCGCCGGAGGCAGAGAGCAAGTACCCAGAAAGGGGTGCTTTCCGCGGCCGCGCCTTCCGTCGCCCTCTCCTGCATCGCTATGTCAGGAGGAGTCGGGGTGCGGGAGGAGGACTGTCGGGTGGGGTCGGGAGGAGTCGGGTGCGGGGGGAGGGCTGTCGGATCGGGAGGAGTCGGGTGCGGGAGGAGGGCTGTCGGGTGGGGTCGGGAGGAGTCGGGGTGCGGGAGGAGGGTCGAGTGGGGTCGGGAGGAGTCGGGTGCGGGGGGAGGGCTGACCCGTACAGCTTCCTCCGCTCCTCCAGCTCGTGTTCCCGGCGCTGCCTGAACAGGCCCTGAGGGTCGTCCAGCACCGCGCGGCCTACGCGTGGGGAGGAGGGGTGGGGAGGAGGGGTGGGGAGGAGGGGTGGGGAGGAGGGGTGGGCAGTGAGGCTCCTCCGGAGAGCCTCTCCCCTGCCCGCCAAGGACGCCTCCCCTGCCGGCCCTGCCCGCTGGCCCTGACCCTTCAGCATCTTGCCCTCCCCCAGCCTCCGGCCGGCAGGTGTATCTCCAGCAACCTGCCTCTTCCAGAACCGCCCCGAACCCCGATTTCCAGGTTCCAGCCCGCGCGCCCTGCCCCCTTCCTCCGCTCCCCCGACCGGGCCTCCTCACACCCCCGGCCCCGCGCTCACCGGTGCCCTCGGGCAGTCTCAGGATGCCAGCGCCCTCCACCCAGCGGCAGCACGGGAACCTGAACTCGTCCCCGCTGGCGCCGGGGCCCTGCACGTCCGCCTGAAGCTCCACTTCCTGCGGGCGACAGGGGCTCGGCCACCGCGGGGCTCCCCAGAAGCAGCCCCGGGACTGAGCCCTGCCCGCGCCGGACGCCCTTCCGAGGGCCTCTGGGAAAGGCGCGCGAAAGGAGCCGCACAGCCAAGGGGGCGCGCACGGAGCAGGTGGCCCCACGACCCCACGCGGGTCCGGGGGAGGCGGGGGAGGCGAGACGGGGAGGTGCACCCCTTCCTCACTTCTTCCTCCCTGTGGTCACCGCGCCACGCGCCGCGCCCCGAGGGAGCGCCCCCGGGCGCGGGGACCGCAGAGCAGAACGGCAGGGGCGCCCTCGCCAGCGCCCCCAGGATGCAGCGGGCAGTCCCCGGCCCTGGCAGGCCTTCCGCACGACGTGCCGACTAGAGAGACCCCTCCAGGGGGCGGCGCTGGGCCGGGCCGCGCGGGGGAGGGAGAGGGAGAGGCGGGGAGGCGTGCCGCGCAGGGGTACCGGGGGACGGGGCCGAGGCGAGCCGAGCCGCGTCGTGGAGCTGGGGCTCAGGGCAGGGCTGTGGGGAGAGGGGCGCGACCACACCGTGCAGCCTCGAGGGTAAGCCACGGGCGTTGGGCTGGTCCCGAGGACACACGGAAGCCACTCCCGTGTTCTGCGCGGGGGCACCTTTGAAGGTGGGAACGTTTGGAGAACCGCTCCGGTGGTGGAAGGGCGGCCGGGGCGGGGCGGTGGAGGGCGCGCAGGCGACTCGGGTTCAAGGCGGCCCCGGTGGGCGGGGGCGGGGCTCGGGGCCGAGAGGTCCGGGAGACAGAACTGACCGCGCGCACTCTCGGTTAGAGGCGGAGGAAGGGAAGCGGGGGGGGGGGGGGGGGGGGGGAGCGCCGCGGGGAGGGCTGGGAAGAGGGGCAGGCGGTGAGGCCTGGCGGGTCGGAGCCGGGGCGAGCAGCAGGTGGATGCGGCGAGAGCAGGGAAGAGCCTGGGAAACGCGGGCTTCGCATCTCGGGCTTCCTCCCCGGCGCCCGCATCCCCGCCGGGTACCCGGGGAGGGCCCGCAGGTCCCCCACCTAGCGACGCCGCAGAAGGCTTGAAACGGCAGCTTTTAAGAACGGGGGACACGGGAGGACGGACGGCCTATTCGAGGAAAGGCCGAGCTCTGCGCCACGACGGGCGGGCGCGCACTGGTCACCTCCAAGGAGGCCGCGGGGGAGCGCGCCGTGCGCCCCGTCCGTCCGGGCCCTTGTGTCACCTGTCCCCGCCGGGTCCTGTTCCCGCGCCGTCTTGAGCGCCGCCTCCCTGTGCTGGCCCACCAGCCACAGCTGCACTTGGTTGCTGGAGCCCGCGCACAGCGAGGAGCCGGCGGACACCCATCCTGCCGGAAGACAAGTCGCGGTCGCAGGGGGAAGAGCGGACTCTCTGAAGAGCAGAGCCCGGACCCCTCCCCCTCGGAAGCCCAGCGGGCCCCCGGGTGTGGGGGCACCCGGGTCTCCACCAGCCCGGAGCCCAAGAAGGCGGGCCTGGCGGGGGTGGGGTTGGGGGCCAGGGAGGCACACAGCGACCCCGGTTGGGGGAGGAGGAGGGAAGGGGGCCTCCCAGTGTGGGGCTGGGAAGGCCCCCCCCCCATCTAATTTCTTTTAATTTTTTTTTGACGCTTATTTTTTTAATTTTTTTTTTTTTAACATTTATTTATTTTTGAGACAGAGAGAGACAGAGCATGAACGGGGGAGGGTCAGAGAGAGGGAGACACAGAATCTGAAACAGGCTCCAGGCTCTGAGCTGTCAGCACAGAGCCTGACGCGGGGCTCGAACTCACGGACCGCGAGATCATGACCTGAGCCGAAGTCGGCCGCTTAACCGACTGAGCCACCCAGGCGCCCCTTGACGCTTATTTTTGAGAGAGAGCGCGAGCTGGAGACGTGCAGAGAGAGGGGGAGACGCAGAATCCGAAGCGGGCTCCAGGCTCCGAGCTGTCAGCACAGAGCCCGACACAGGGCTTGAACCCACAAACCAGGTGATCATGACCTGAGCCGAAGTCGGACCCTCAACCGACTGAGCCACCCAGGGGCCCCAAGGCCTCCCCATCCGAACACACACACACACACACACACACACACACACTGGCCTCACGAGGTGGCTCTTCTCTGGGAGGGCCATGCTTAAGGTTGCAGGGGAGGAGGGCGGTGGGGGGGGGGGGGGCTGGTCCACAGGAGCTCCTCAGTGAGGTACAGCGTGGCCTCGGAACTAACTTGGTCAACTTCCCACACTTACAGGCCTTCCTTGTGCCAAGCTCGGGGGCTCATCGCTACCCGCCTGTTGCCTGCGGGATAAAAATCCAAGCTTCTTGGCCTTCGACGCTCTTTCCACTTGGCCCGCCCCTCTCCCACCTTATTCCACGACACCCCATCCTCACCTCCCGTCTCCCCACGTGGGCCGGACCCCTGTGTTTCCCAGAACCCACTCTGCAGTTTGCTCGTGGTCCCTGTTTCTGGGACGTTCTGTTCAGCCTTCTAATCCCTGGTCAGATTCCGGTTTTTTGGAGTCCTCCCCGGTGATCCCGCCGCCCCCCGCCAGACCTCATCGGCTTCGCTCTCTACCGCTTTTGCCCTGTGCATACTTCATTACCGCACACTTAATGCCACAGTAGTTTGCGCGAACGGCCGGATCCCCAACCACGGTGAGCCAGCTTCCCTCGGCAGGGACCACATTCCCAGCAGGACGTCCTCATTTTGGTTTCTTCTGGATACAGCACGGTATCAGGCTTGCGGGTGCTGAGAGGTGTTTGCTAGAACACACTGGGCACAAAGGCCCGTTAAAAGTAAGTCCTTCCCTCGGGAGAGACACAGGCAAACGAGCAACTCCCAGGCAACATAAATAATAAAGGAATAGCCAGATCGACTCCAGTAGCCGTGACGCCGAGTCCCATAAGCCTGACAAAGCAAGTGAAGTCAACAGAAACAGGGACAGCGTCGTTTCTGGTTTGCTTTTCTCGTGGGCGGTAACTTCCCATGACGCAAAGCGGGAACGGCAGAAAGAAAGTGGCATTCGCTAGGGTCTCCCGCTCAGCCCCACGCCACCCGGTGTCTCCACCTCCTGTGGTCGCCGTACGTCTTCCCTACGCACGTTCACGAGCGGAGACACGCCGATCGCCCTCGTCCTCCTCCTGCACGTGGTAGCATATTCTACACACTGTTCCGCAGCTTGGTTTTTCCACATTGCAGATTAAATCAGGAGATCATCGTGTATCAACTTAAAGAGCTTCCTTGTGCCTTAAGGGTGTCACTGTTTGGGGGCACCCGGGGGGCTCAGTAGGTTGAGCGTCCGACTTCGGCTCAGGTCATGATCTCAGGTTCGTGACTTTGAGCCCCACATCCGGCTCTGTGCTGACAGTGTGGAGCCTGCTTGAGATTCTGTGTCTCCCGTCTCCCTGCCCCTCTCCTGCTCTCTCTCTCTCTCAAAAATAAATAAATATTTTAATTGAAATAAATATTTCTTAAAAAGGGTGCCACCGTTTTGACGTAGCAAAACATAGCCTACCAGCTTTGTCTAAGTGGACATTTAGGATGCTGGCAATCTTGTGTAAATATAAAAAAGCAGTGTTTTG
This sequence comes from Panthera onca, assembly GCF_046562875.1. NCBI lineage: Eukaryota > Metazoa > Chordata > Mammalia > Carnivora > Felidae > Panthera > Panthera onca. Next base: position 18,303,692 of record NC_138352.1, on the reverse strand, counting down.
CTACAAGAAATCGCCGGGCACATACATGGTTTCTCAAATGTAAGTATACATGTAGCACGATATCCTAAAAATGGAATTTCTGGGCCACAAGCATGTGGACATTTGGCACGTGCAAAGCTGCCCCCCACAGATGCTGTGGCAATTTCCGCTTCCATCAGTGAGGCCAGTGATGCGTGAGGATGCCCCCTTTCCCTCAGTCTCGCCAACACCGTGCTGATGAGCGCCCTCGCCGCAGCCAGTCTGACAGCCGAGAAACGGCACACTCGTGTCATTTTTATTTCCGTTTCTCTTACGCTGAGTGAAGTTGGGCATCTTTCCGTATCGTAGAAGCCACTGGTATTTCCTTTTCTGTGGACCGGCCGCTCCGTTTTTCTCTGGGATTTTCGTCTTTTTCTTACTGATTGGTAAGAACTATGGACACGTGAAGGAAACGATTTTTCCAGCTCTGTCACAACGAAAAGAGTCCCGACAGCAACAACGGTCTTTTCTACCTACACCAGCTCCTTGGAAACCGGACTGTGGTCTACGATATTATTTTCCACTAAAACGTGGGCTCCTTGGAGGGCAGCTGACTCCATACCTTCGAGCAGGCAAACCTCAGGATATGCCTGGGACATACTATTGTCGCTAAAAAAGAAAAAAAAAAGGAAGGGCGTTCTCAAGAAAGTCACAGGCAGTACTGAAAGGGCATGGTTCCAATTAGAGGGGCTCCCACTGGCTATGTCGTGACATTTCAAGGAGCAAAACCTAAATAATGGGACTGATTGAAATAAGAAGTGAATGATTTCACTTACATACAGAATGTTTTCTCTTGCCAGTAACCAAAAAAAAAAAAAAAAATCTATTCAAAATGGCTCAGACAGTAGGGAAAAACTATGATCTCAGAAGATAAGACGCCCATAAGGTAGGCTGAGTCTAGGGTTGTCCAGGTCAGCGTCACCGAGGAGCTGGGGTTGTGTTTTCCTATCCGTCCATCCTTCGTGAATGAGCTCGTCCAGTGACTTACCTCCTTGGCAAGATGGCGCTCCTCCTCCAATGAGCCCGGGCAGACCCAACACCACACAGTGGCGGAAAGAAAGACCATCTCCTCTTGGACCTTTTGAAGAGCAGGGGAGGCCGGAGTGCCCCCTGCCAGCAGCACGTTCAAGGTAACTCCGAGGTCTGTGGGGCCGGCCAGCCTGAGTCGGCTCACCTTCAAGGTCTACGCCTCCCCTGAAGAGGGCCCACCTCACCAAACCTCCGTGGAAGTTCACGGGCTTTCGCTCTACTCCGTCCCCGGGGGTCAATCTAAACGTGCGGAGGAGCTGAGGGCCCGCCCTGAAGGAAGCGTCTCACACCTCCAACGTTACCGTGAGCCACAGACCAGCTGGGGTCCGGAAATACACTCACACACGAAGCCCGACATGCAGGGTCCGGCTCGATGGGGGCCAGACAGCCGCGGGTATCTCCAAGGTGTGCCTCCCGGATCTTTCCGAGACTTGGCGTTATTGGCTTTGCCGGCATTGCGGGATTTCTTTCGGCTAAAGGTTCAAAGCTAAAGAAGCTGGGGTGTCCTCTGGGTTCGCGAGATGAACCGCCTCTCTTGATTCCCCACAGCAAGCCACTGTATCTGTCCAGATCGGTGGAGAGAAATTACATGATGGGGCTTTACGAGGATACACGGTCCTAGAAGATTTCTGGAAGGAGAACTTCCAAAAGCCGGGAAATGTGAAGCATTCACCTGGAAATAACTAGAGTGTTCCACGTTCTGCCCATTTTAATCAGTTATAGGTAAACGTGGGGGAAGTCCCTGCAGAAAACCAGTATGTCTCATTTTCTGGGACATCACCCCTTCCGTGGTCTCCTCTTTCCGTTAAGGGCTCTCCTTGCCCCTAAAATGTTGGTGTTATGGGGGTTCCGCTGCCCTCACTGCCCCACCCCTGGGAGCCGCGTCCCCCCCCACCCCCCACCAGGACGCTCTGAGCTCCGGACCCCACACACCCAGCCGCTCGCTCTCCTAGAGGCGCTGCTCACTCAGTGTTCCGATTATCGCCGGGTCGTGGACCCCTTTAGAGCAAGACTGAGCGATGTATCATTTCCCCAACGCCTGCCACCCAAGCCACTCCTCTGCTGGCTACAGCCCCGGCCACGCGGGGGATGCTCGATGGCTTCCCGCTCTCTGCTCGCCCAAAGCCCATCTCTAGAGAACAGTCAGCAGCAAGGACACGACGGGGCTAACGGCCTGGGCCAGGCGGCCAGCTGCTCCCAGGTGAGGCCCGGCCAGCCTTTGGCAAGGGTCCCGGCGAGGAAGCATTCGTGACGGCGGGTCAAAGGGCACTCGTGGACGCCGGGCCGCCTGCCTTCCCGTTCCGCCGGCGGCCGGGACGCAAAGCCACGCTCCGGCACCCCCGCCCCCGCCGACCACTGCCCGTTTCCCGTTTGCTCCCTCGGGCGCAGCTCTCCTCCGCAGGCCGACGGAAAACACAACTAGTCCTGTCTCTCCGCGGGGTTAAACTTAAAAGGGATCCCCGACGGGGCACCTGGGTGGCTCGGTCAGTTAAGCGTCCGACTTCGGCTCAGGTCATGATCTCACAGTCTGTGAGTTCGAGCCCCGCCTCGGGCTCTGTGTCAACAGCTCGGAGCCTGAAGCCTGCTTCCGATTCTGTGTCTCATTCTCTGCCCCTCCCCCACTTGTGCTCTGTCTCTGTCTCTCAAAAATAAATTAAAAAAAAAATTTAAGAAGAAAGGGATCCCCGCCACCTGCAGAACAGCGCCCAAACTCGGGAGCACAGCCTTCCGGTGTGCCCGTGGCCCCTGCACCTCGCCCTGGAGGAGAAGGGCTCTCCCACGTGCCCCAACCACCCGGTTCCCCCCTTCCGCTAAGCCGCAGCCTCTTCCCTGTCGCACAGGAGCCCGAAGGCAACCCGTGCAGACGCGCGGTAGTCTTCCAAGTCAGTGTCCCGTGAGAACGTAACACAGGTCCACATCCCGGTTGCTTACAGGGGTTTTGAGTAAGGTCCAGGGCACACCCCAAACACTCTTCTCCAGAATAACCCTGATCTCTTAACCCTTTGGGCAGGATCATTAACTGCTGGGAGACCTCAATCCGCTATCCTAGTATCTGGCCAACCTTCCCCACCTTGGCCACACGCATGCTGTGGGGCTGCTGAAGGGCTGGCTGAGACCCGTGCCCTCGCATCGCCACAAGTGTCAACCCCAGAGGGGCTAGTCTGCCGGGCCCCGTCCTCCACTGTGAACCCTTTCCGGCTCCTACTAATGACCCGTTCCAAGGTCAAACCAAAACACGCGGACAACCTACTCTTTGGACCAGATACTGGAACATAACATAAAGCCCCAATGGGGAAGTGTATACGGGCAGATGAGGGGAATAAATACAAGGTCAAGAAACAGGCCCAGATACAGTAGAAATGCAGAACAGGGCAAAGGGGGGAGGGGCTTCAAAGCAGCAAGAGACAGACTGTCTGATAAAAGACATTTGGATGACAGATGGCCAACCGACACGTGAGAAAATGCTCCACATCACTCATCATCAGGGAAATACGAATCAACACCACCATGAGATACCACCTCACACCTGTCAGAATGGCTCACGTGAACAACTCAGGCAACAACAGGTGTCGGCAAGAATGCGGAGAAAGGGGATCTCTTTTGCATTGTTGGTGGGAATGCAAACTGGTGCAGCCACTCTGGAAAACAGGATGGAGGTTCCTCAAAGAGCTAAAAATAGAACTACCCTACGGCCCAGCAACTGCACTACCAGGCATTTATCCACGGGATCCAGGTGTGCTGTTTCGAAGGGACACATGCACCCCGTGTTTATAGCAGCACTATCGACAATAGCCAAAGTATGCAAAGAGCCCAAATGTCCATCGATGGATGAATGGATAAAGAAGAGGTGGCATATATATACAACGGAGTATTAGTCACCAATCAAAAAGAAGGAAATCTTGCCATTGGCAACTACATGGATGGAACTGGAGGGTATTATGCTAAGTGAAATTAGAGAAAGACAAAAATCATATGACTTCACTCATATGAGGGCTTCAAGAGACAGAACAGATGAACATAAGGGAAGGGAAACAAAAATAACATAAAAACAGGGAGGGGGACAAAGCATAAGAGACTCACAAATATGGAGAACAAACCGAGGGTTATGGGAGGGGTTGTGGAAGGGGGGATGGGCTAAATGGGGGAGGGGCATTAAGGAATCTACTCCTGAAATCATTGTTTCACTATATGCTAATTTGGATGTAAATTTTTTAAAATAAAAAATAAAATAAAAGACTTTTGGATAAAACAGTAAAGTCAGATCTGTATCTCAAGCCTTATATTGGGATAAATTCCAAACGGATGAAAGACTTACATATAAAAACCAAAACTGTCAAAGGATCCGTAGCATGAGATCGCAGCAGCATAAAAATGCTGAAAACATAGTAAGTCTCCTAAAAATCTCAGAAAGGTGATAGCGTTTTTTTCTTAAACACTTTTTAACGTTTTATTTTTGAGAGAGAGAGAGCACACGAGCGCACGTGCAAGCAGGGAAGGGGCCGAGAGAGAGGGAGACACAGAATCCGAAGCAGGCTCCGGGCTCTGAGCTGTCAGCACGGAGCCCGACGCGGGGCTGGAACCCACAAACCAGGAGATCATGACCCAAGCTGAATTTAGCACTTAACCGACTGAGCCACCCAGCTGCCCCAAGGTGACGGCCTTTTAAAAATAGGACTCAAAGTGGCTCCTGGGTGACTCAGTCGGTTGAGCGACCCACTTCGGCTCTGCTCATGATCTCGTGGTTCATGAGTTTGAGCCCGGAAGAGGGCTTGGGATTCTCTCTCTGCCCCCCTCACTCTCTCTCTCAAAAATAAACACCATCAGGGGCACCTGGTGGCTCAGTCGGTTAAGTGTCCGCCTTCGGCTCAGGTCATGATCTCGCAGTTCGTGAGTTCGAGCCCTGCGTTGGACTCTGTGCTGACAGCTCAGAGCCTGGAACCTGCTTCAGATTCTGTGTCTCCCTCTTTCTCAGCCCCACCCCTGCTTACGCTCTCTGTGTCTCAATAATAAAAATTAAAAAAAAAAATTTTTAAATAAATAAACACAATCAAACAATCAATTAATAATAAAAATAGGACTGAAGACCCCAGAGCTAAAAGACTTACTGATAAACACACTTCCTAAAAACGTCCAGCAGGTCGGAAACTACCACGCGCAGATGAGAGCCAAAGCGTCAGGAAGGTTGGTGCAAGGCTTGGACACGAAGGGCAAACTTTCCCGCCACATAAAGATAGCCACGAAACCACAAGCAAGTAAAAGCAGCACTTTCGCAGGCACGGCACACGCCCATTCTGCAGAACAGGAAGTTCAAAGGCCCTGAACACCGAAAAGAACGCGAGGCCGGGACGTTTCCCGTCTAACACGCCGGCGCAGAGAAGAGCGCAGGTGGGCAAGGTCCGGGCCCCAAACCCGGACAGCATCCGAGAGGGCTCCGCGACTCTCTTTCCAGCACCTGGTCCTACGGGCAAATAACTGCGGGCACGACACGTGCACGTCATCTGCTTGCTCCGCGGCAGAAGCCAGGGGCCGGTCGCATACATGCTGGCAAACGCACCCCGGGCAGCGGGAAAAGAGAACGAGGAGACTCTGCACGGACAGAGAAGGAACCATCCGCACGTTGTCAACTCCTCCCTCAGACGTTACCTAGAAATCAACCACTCGCGCACCGACTCGGCCTCCTGGCCGGCGCCCCTGCTCCCAGCCGGACCCTCACCTGCATCCACTTCCCCAGAGCGGTCAAATCCTATTAGGTCGCCTGCCCGAACCCTCCAAGCGGCCTCCTCTCATCGCCGCCCGCTCCTGCCCCCACCCTCCACGCCTCACCCCGCTCTCTCGGCCCCTCCGGCGCCCCTGGGTTCCTTCAACACCCCGAGAACACTCTTACCTGCTGTGCCCTCTGCCCTCGGCCCGGAGCACCTCCCCACCCCGGACAGAGTCCTGCCGCCCGCCCGCTCCTTCGGGTCCGTAATGACCATGGCCTTCTCAGCGAGACCCTCCCGGTCTGTCCTGCTTCCCACTGCGCACGCCCGCATGCAGTCGCAGTAATGGGGGGATGCGCTCTATAAATCCCCCGTTTAACGTCTGCAAATTCCCGTCCAATGTTAACAACACACGCCGCACCCCTTCCCCTGTCCTCCGCTGCACTCGGCCCCACCTGACACACGCTCATTTACAGTCCGCCCCCCACACGCACCTGGAACGTAAACGGCCGAGAGCAGGGCAGCGATTCTTAGACGTTTTGTTCACGTCTGTGCCCCCGGCTGGCGACGGCGCCCAGCGCTGTGCCAACATCAAATCCTGGTCTCAACGCCGTACCCTAGTCACGCAGAGGCAACCACGAAGGGACACGGGGGAGGCCGCCCCGTCGCTCCCCCACGCTCCGCACTCCTTCCAGAACCTCCTGCCGTCTAGAACCACGTCCGAAGTACACGGCAACGAGAACGCAGTGCCTACCACGTGACTGGCACTCCGCGTGTGACGAGGAAGCCCACGGCTCGGCCAACCGCACTTAGGCTAAGTGAGATCGCGCCCCGCTCGGGGGCAGATTAAAGGGAAGCTTGGGCACGTGCGCTTGCGCGCGGCAGGAGTGCGTACACGACCACGGTGGGGACGCGCACGCAGCCGCGGCAGGAGCGCGCACGCAGTCACGGTGGGGGTGGGACGGCGCACCCGGGCGCGGTAGGAGCGCGCACGCGCACACGGTTGCGGCAGGAGCGTGCGCGCGGTCATGGTGGGAACGCGCGCGCAGGGCCGCGGCGGGAGGGCACGGGTCAGGCTGCCCTCTGCCTAATTGAAGGGCAGGCAGGGACGAGAAGGCTTTTGAACAAACCCGAACCCGCCGAGTTCTGAACCACATGAACGTATTTTCTACTCAGCACACAATTTAAATCATAAAACTTCTGTGCCAGCCTGTTCCTCGGAGTCAGTGACAACTTTACTTATCTACAGTTTCCAGAATTCAGGGTCTTTCTATTTGTTAAAAATCACCACTGCAGGATTCCTGCACCTTCGTCCTTCCAGTGGTCCGTAAGCCTCAAGCGGCCTTCACCTAAAAACCTCGTGAACTTGAAACAACAAATAAGAAAAAAGAAAAAGCACAACTGCAGAACACGTCTCAAGAATGAGGAAATCTGAATATCACAGTCTATATACATTGTTATTTAATTGCTGTTACTTTTCTTGGGTTTGATAGTGGTATTGTGATTACACAGAGAAATCTCAGGAGAGAGAACGTTGAAGAATTTAGAGGTGAAGGGCCAGGTCTGTGTGTATGTGTACACATATATATACACGCATGTATAGACACACAACGGGATACTACTCAGCGATGAAAAAGAATGAAATCTTGCCAACTGTAGCAATATGCATGGAACTAGAGTGTATTATGCTAAGCGAAATAAGTCAAAGACATACGATCTCACTCGTGCAATTTGAGAAAGCCCCCTCACACGTGCACCCGACAAGGCCCCATGTGTTTCAGGGGACCAGACACGGGCCGGGACACATCCACGTCTCAAGATGGGGGAGGAAACCCCTGAGGAGGGTGGACACAGCCACTGGAGACCCGCAACAAGGTTCGAACCGCCTAGAAGCCACGGACCAGACCCCTCCGTACCCTTCCCGCTTCTCCTACCACATCCCTCAGCCTTTCAGACCAAGGGGGCAGGTGTGCAGGCGAGCGCGTCTACAAATTCGCTCATGAGGACGAGGACACGTAGGACGGCCACACGCGGACAAGCAAGGCCGGGTCCTCTCACCCCTCCCGGTCTCACCCACACGGGCAGCCCGGCTCCGGGCGCAGCAGCGGCAAGAGTGCAGGGCAGATCACAGAAAACCCCGGCCCGGCCCCGTTGAGCAAGAGGACAGTCCATCGCCCTCTTGGTCAGCGGCTCCTCTTCTGGACAGCGGAGACCACAGGACGGCTGCGCAGACGCGTGGGGAGCGCTACGGGCACCCCTGCGGAGCCCAGTGGACGGCGGGGCTTCTGGACGGGGACACGGTGGTGTAAAAGGCAAGAGAAGCAGCAGTCGATAGCCGAAGACACAACTTTATTGGAAACAGGAGTGGGGGGCGCAGGGGAAGACTAGGACTCAGGCTCGGGGGCCGCTGGGGGCTTCTCGTCATCAGGGGGACAATCGATGAAGTCAGCCAGCATGGCAGCCGTGTCATCCTGCTCCTTTCGGGGCAAAGACACGCGATTAGAAGCGGTCACACAGGGAAGAGCGGGGCGGCCGAGGTCGCCAGGGCACCCGCAGCCCCCCGCCCGCCCGCCCGCCTCACCTTCTCCTGCAGGGCCGCCGTCTCTGCCTCTGCCGCCGCCTCCATTTCTTCGGCCGCAGGCGTCTCCGGTGGGGGTGGCACCTTGTCACCCCCGTTCTCAGTCCCCTCTTCCAGCAGGGGCGGGGGAGCCGAGGGCTCCTCCTCCACCAGCTCCTGGGGCGGCGGCCCGGCGGGGGGGCTCCCCGCTTCCCTCTGCCCCTCGCCCTGGGAGGGGAGCACCTCGGGGGCCAGTGTGGGGGCGGCCTCGGCCCCCGGCTCGTCCTCGGGCCCGGGCTCCTCCACCTCCAGCAGCAGCCCGGGCTCCACTCCGGGCTCGGGCGGGGCCTCAGGGGGCTGGGCAGGGGGCAGGGCAGGGGCCGGGCTGGGGGGCGGAGGGCCCCCTTCTTCGGCCGGGCCGCCTGCCGGGCCAAACTCCACCTCTTCCAGCTCCTCCAGCTCGTCCTCCTCCTCCTCGTCCTCGTCCTCCTCTTCTTCCTCCAGCTCACCTTCCTCCTCCTCAAACTCCTCTTCAAACTCCTCTTCCTCCTCTTCTTCCTCCTCAAAATACTCCTCTTCCTCCTCCTCTTCCTCCTCGAAATCCTCCTCCTCCTCCTCTTCTTCCTCCTCCTCTTCTTCCTCCTCCTCCTCCTCCTCCTCCTCCTCATCGCTGCTGTTGATGTTAATAACTGTCAAGTCTTCTTCCAGCGCGGGGGGTCCTCCGCCACCAGGCGGCCCTTCGGGGACCAGCTGGGGTGGCGGCAGCGCCACGGGGCCCGGCACGGGGGGTGGCGGTGGGGGTGGGAGAGGCCCCGGGGCCGCGGGAAGCTCTTCAGGCTCCTCCTTGGCCGGCGCGGGAGGGGAGGCTGTCGGTGGCCCGGCCGGAGCTGCAGGGGGGGGCGTGGTCCCTGTGGGGGGCGGGGGCGGCAGGGGCGGCAGCCCCTCGGGCACGATCACCACGCTGTCGTCGGAGTCGCTCTCCAAGGAGATCTCCACGTCGGAGGCCTCCTCCTTATCATAGTGAACAAAGGCTGGCCTTGGCACTCGGCCCCCGAAAGTTTCATCTGGGGGCACGGCCGGTGGAGGGGTGCCACTAGGGGCAAGGACGGGGTCGTCGTTTGAGCCTGCCCGGTGGTTCTCAGGGCCAGGCAGGAGCCGGGGGGGTACAGACACCAGGCCGGGGACAGACAGGCCTAAGTGGTTGGCTGTGGCTGGAGGCCCGGGGCGTGTGGGGGGCATGGGGCCCGCCGGGGGCATGGGGCCCACGGAGGGCATGGGGCCCACGGAGGGCATGGGACCCACGGACGGCATGGGGCCCGGGGGGTGGAAGGGTGGGGCCCTGAATGGAGACGGGGCCTCGGGAGGGGGAGCCGGGGCAGGCGCGGGACAGGCAGGGCCCATGGACTGCAGGGGGGGAACGCGGGGGTGGGTCAGAGCGGCACAGGTCACCAGTGCTTCTGAGCAGAAGGACGAGACCTGAGGAAAGACGAAGGCAGGCGTGGCATCAGGGACAGGACAAGGGTTCACGGCCCCAGAGAGGGCGGGCCCGTGGCGTCAGGAACAGGACACTCCCGACAGCTCAGGGGTGGGCTCAGGTGGGCAGTTACCTCCAGGCTGTCCTCTCTCTGGCCCAGGGAGAAGGCTTGCAGGGCACAGGCGAGGGGAGGCGGGCAGCGGGGAGACGGCGCCAGCAGCAGGGCCAGCAGCAGGCGGTACAGCTCCCGGCGGCAGCGGGAGCTGGTATATGGGGAGCTGCCCAGGACCTCGCCCTGCTGGACCCCCATGACCAGGGGGAGCACCAGGTCGTGCAGTCTCTGAAAAGGACACGGAGCGCACCTCGAGACGTCGCCAAGCCCACCCGAGCCTTGTCCGGGTCTGCACACCCCACCTCGGGGGGCAGCCCCCACGCACGGCAGCGCCCGTCTCCACTGACCCTGTGAGTCTCCTCCTTGATGAGAGGCCCGCACATGAGGACGGTCCGGCTGAGGCCTGGGGGAGGAGAGGGCGTCTCAGGCGGGCCAGTGGGGCTTCCGCAGCCCGAGCCGGGCGGTGGCCCCGGCCCTGCCTGCCTCGGTCGAGTCGCTGGGCTTCTCGACAGCACACCGGGGGTCACAGGAGTGCCTCCGGCGCCCAGGGCCGCAGACAGCACGGGCAGGTGGGGAGGCGCGCTGCGCACGCACGCGCGGACGCACTCGCAGACGCGGGGAGAGAGACCTTCCTCTCCACGCGGCGGGTGGCGGGCCGGGCGACACACAAGACCCAGAGGAAAGTCACCCTCGCGCCACACGGTACCGACTATGCTCCTGCTTCCTGATCGGTGACAACGAAAGCAGAAAGCCCCGCTGAGCAGCCTGCTGGGGGGGGGGGGGGGGGGGTGAGTGGGGGGGACGCAAGCTCCGAGGGCCAGGGACCCCCCAACCCTGTGCTGCGGCAGCACGGGGTAGGTAGCAGAGACCCTGCGGGAGCAGGAAGAGCCCGGAGCCCCATGTGACACAGGAGCCCAGGCGTCCGCAGCCCCGGGCCGGCCCTGGGCCTTACGGGCACCGCTTCAACAACGGCCCCAGGCTGCCGGGCACGGCCTCACCCACCTCTCAGCGCGGCCGCGCACACGTCGCTGTTGGCGTTGCTGTCCCCCTTCCGGTGCCCAGGCGGGGCCGTGGCCTCCCCCATATCCAGCTTCAGCTTCTTGGGGGCGCTGGGCTTCCCGGACTGCAGTCCCCCATCAGGGCTCCCCCGGGGGCTGCGCAGCTGGCGGAGGAGGGAAGCGGGAGTCACACACGTGGGCAGACACAGAGATTAGGGAGCAGGGGCGCGGGGGACGGTCCCCGGCCAGGAGCACGGGCCTCGCTCACCTTGAGAGCGTCGGCAGGCGGGGAGATGTCACTGAGCAGGTGGGAGAGCAGGGCCTCCCCCGAGGCGCCCCCCTGCAGCACTCCCGCCGAGGCCCCGCACACCTGCACCCACAGATCTAACACGGCATACACCTTGGTCCGCACGGCACTGAGGGGCGAGCGGAGAGAAGCCCGTCAGGGGGCCGCCGGCCAGGTCCCCTCGGGGCTCCCGGCCCACCCTCCCCTCTCTACCCCTCCTTCGCCGGTCACCTGTAAGGCCTCTCCTGGCCCGGAGGGAGGGCATCCCTGCCGAGGTTCCAGGCATTGAGGACCTGGGGAAGCAGGCGGCTGATCAGGGCCCCGAAGCGCAGGAGGCGGCTTCCACACCTGGGGGCGAAGACAGAACAGGGACCCCGTTCTGGCCCCGCCCCTTCACGACACCCCGCCCCTTCACGACTCGCCACCCCGTCCCACTCACGCGAGGATGAGCGCAGAGAGCAGGTCCAGGGCGTCCAGGTGGATGGAAGGCAGGAGCAGAAGACGCAGGGGACCGTCCCCGAGCAAGCTCTGCAAGACACAAGGCAGAGGGAAGGCGCGTGCGCGAGGGGAGGGGGACCGCACGCGTGTGCACACAGGGAGGAGCCCGCCCCGCGCCACAAACCCGTCCCCGGAGACAGACCCCGGAGAGAGGAGGGGAGGCACGGCTGACCCCGGGTTCGCCCTCCCCTAGAGAAGCACGTGCCAGAAGCATTCCTAGAAATGTGAGCGAACCCACTGGGATGTGCACGTGTGTCGCGAGAAGCCCGGGGAGCAGTGGCGTCTGCACAAGAGGAAGGCGCTGGCCGGCGCAGCCTCAGGGAGGCCCCGGTTTGGGGGCTTCGCCTCCCGCATGGCCCGCCCAGTCGCCCCAGTCCCGAGGAAGGGCCGCGGACAGAGCACGAGGTCCACTCACGATGTTCTTGGCACTGATGCTGAGGGTCCGGCAGATGATGTCCAGGATCTCCTGCACGGGGACGGACACGGGAGCCCCAAACTCAGAGCTGACGGGAACGAGAGCAGGGACACCCTCAGCACGGGCTCCCCGACGGGACCCCCTCCCTGGTCCTCTGCCTCCTCCCCGGGGAGGACGACCCCCCCCCCCCAACCCTCACTCACACACCTGAGCAGGAGCCCCAGGCAGCGTGTCAGGCCCGAAAACCTGTGCCGAAGCCGGAGGAGGGTGTGGGCGTCACCGTCTTCCGAGGGCGCGAGCAGCACATCCAGCCCGGGGCCCTCACACTGCACGGGGGCTGTGCGGAAACATCGGCACTTCGCACCCCGACGTCCTTCTTCCGTCCCCGTCCCTCTCTCTCACGGGAGGTGACCCACGTGCTGAGCCGCACCACCCCACACCGCCAGGCGCCCCTCCCGGGCCCCTCCTGCGGCAGCCCCTACCCGTGTCCGCTCCCTCGTACAGGGCCCCCAGCAGGCCATGCAGGGAGGCCAGCAGGCTGTGCAGTTCCTGTTCCCAGCTCTCCGTGTGCTTCAGGCCCTGGGAAAAGCCGGCCCCCAGCGAGGGCAGCCTGGCGTAGCACTCACAGGCCAACTGCGGAAGAAACGCCAGAAAGCAGTCAGACGGGAATGCGGCCCAGCGCCAGGGCCACCCCCCGACCCCCGGCCCCAATGGGCCAAGAAAGAGAGCTCGGAGGGGAACAGGAAGGGACGGTGGGGCGGAACGCAGATGGGGTGGGGAGGTGACGTCACAGTCCAATGGCAGTGACAGCAAGAAAAGCCAAGGAAGAGAGAAGAAAGCTCCAGCTCAGGCCCCCAGAGTCTCCACCCCCCTCCTTTCCCTTTACCTGCTGGAGCTGAGGGCTCAAAGCATCCACGCGAGACAAGAAGAATGAGGCCAGCTTGCCCTGGGTCAGGGGACAGAGAGGAAGAGGCTGGTGAGCCAGCGCCCGGGCCCTTCCGTCCCGCAGACCCAGGACGCGAGGCAGGCTAACGGGCTCCGTGCCTGGAGCGCACCCGCTCCGGGGTCCAAAGACATCCCGAACACAGCCCTCACCCTCAGCCTGCCTCCCGTTTGGCCCCACAGACACTGGGCTCCCTCCCATTGATTTCTGCAAAATGAGGGTCCTCTCCCTCAGGCCAAAAGGACGCGGTCCTGAAAAAGCGGCAACCACCACACTCCCACCCCTGTAGCTGAGACACGACGACAGGTGCACGCAGGGAAGTGTGGCCCCAAGCCGAGGTGCAGAGGTGCGGAGGTGCGGAGGTGCGGAGGTGCGAGGGCAGGGCAGGGTCAGGCAAGAGGAGAAGGCAGTGTGGCAGGGCCAGGTCCCCGCCCACACGAGGCCTCACTGGGGGGCCACAAACTCTCTGGGGCCAGAATCGGGGCCTGGGAACATGGCAGGGAAAGAAATATCTTTATCATTTTCAACCCGTAAGTGAAACGCAGGGTTTCTTTCCGTTATAAAAGGAGACAAGAAGCCACCGTGCCGTCGGCAGTGCCCCTGACGGTCACCGGCAGAAACCGCTTGTTTTCACAGCACATTCTATTTACAGGCGTCCTGAAACATCACTCCGCTAATCTGAAACGTCGGCAGCTATTAGGTCCTGTTATCTGATGCGTTAACGACGAACTACACGCTGCTCCATCACAACTTTTTAAAACTCCCATTCTGATCAGAATCGGTTTCCCTTGCAATTCCACGTATTTTATGGCTGTGAAAACACTGGCACAAACGAGGGCAACAACACACTGACGTGAGGGCACAGAGAGAGGGGACGGACCCCACCTGCAGGGGCAGAGTCAGGAGGACACAAGGCATCAGCAGGGGTAGGGGCGGGCTGGCCAGGCTGAGGGAGGGGATCCACCTGGGGACGCACGTCAGGAGCAGACGCGGCCTCCACCCCAGGCCGGAGGGTCCTGTGGGGGCGGGGCCCCACGCACACAAGGGTGAACTTGCGGGAGAAAAGAGCGGCTGTGGCGCCAGGCCCTCGGCAGGGCCTCGCGGATGGAAGCGGAGCACGTGGTTCGGAAACCAAGCAGACGGCTCCCTCCCACCTGCCCCGTGGCGAGCGCGGTTCTCGCTGACCGGTCCCACCGGGACGGGGACAGCGCTCTCACGGCTGGTGTGGCGTGGGAGGGTTCGGAACACTTCACGGAAGACGGGAACCGCCCGCGGGGGTCTGGACTCCCCGGCCCCCAAGGAGGACATTTCCTGGAGAGCGGCCAAAGGCCCAGGTGCGGTGGCGCCCTGCCCTTCTGGTCACCTTCCCCGAGATGCTGGTGCAAAAGAGCTGGGCCGAGGCCAACGCAAGTCTGCGTATGCGATCGCAACAGAGCACAGCTCAGGGACGCGGCTCTGAGCAGGAGGCTGCCCCAGATGACCCAGCAGGCCAACTACACGATGTCTCACTCAGGAGAGCGCACGCGCGCACCCACGCAAAGGGCGGGAGCCTCTCCGGGGCTTACTGTTCCGGCTCATCCCGAGGAACTACTCGCCCGTTCGGCGGGGGGTAGGAGAGCCTCCGGGGGGCTGACCTCACAGACTCGGGAGGCTAGAGGCACGTCATCTGGGAGGGGTCATCCCGGACTCGGACGCCGCCACTGCCCTGGGGCGAGCCAGGGGACAGACGGACACTCCAAACAGCACTTATCAGTTTCCCAAGTACAAGCCGCCCTGGAGCCTCTCACAGATTCTTGTCTGAAATGTGGCGTCCACGGGGGGACGGTCTCCAGATGACATTGTGTTCTCAGTGAGCCGGAGGCAGGGACACAGGGCCTGGAACATCTGGAAGTCCTGCTGTGACCTTTGGAAAGACACTCAAAACGCAGGCCAGAACGTGTCCCCAAGGCTGTGGATTAGCGTGGATGATTGTCCTCTCACAGAGAGATCAGAGGCACCCACGCAGGGTCCCCTGGCTTCCAGCCCCCCGACTGCGGGAGTCCAGCAGGCGGCGACACCCCAGCTCCCGCCTCGGGGCACAGGTGAGGGCGGGGGCGGGAGGACGCGGGCCCTCAGGAGCCGCACCAGAACGGACACCCGCCCTGACCGGTGGGGGCTCGGGGACAAACACACGGCCTGCGTGGTTCCAGACGCTGATCTACAGAGCGCTCCAGAAGGAAGGCAGTTTTTACTGAACTCAGCACAACTCAGGCTGAACTTTATAAAAACAACCCAACTCGACTTTAGAAAAATCTAGCAGTTGCTCCAAAGGCCTTCTTGACAAAATCTTGCCCTGACTGCCCAGAGATCCCGTCACCTGCCATCAGGGTAGCCTGTGAAAACCCAGACTGATGAGGACCTGACCCTGTGTCACTGAGAAACAGCTCGAGGAACCGGTGCTACCCTAACCCTAACCCTAACCCAGCCTCGGCGGACACGCTCCCGGCCCACGGCACGTCCACCCCCAGGGCTCCACGTGGCCCTCCCTCCCCCAGCCGAGACAGCCGACCGGAGCCAGCATCCCCGTGGATGCCTATCCCCGTGGAAGCCTATCGGCCCATCCAGGCTACATTCTTAAGAGCTTCTGGGGTCTCTCCCACGGGAAAAGCATGGGCTCGAAGGGCCGACCGATGTGGCACCCGCCCTGGCTTCAGAGCTACGAGGCTTGCAGACCTGACGGGTAGGTCGGGGAAACCGCTCCGGGCCCGCGTCCTCGTCTGTCTCACTCACCGACACCAACCCCCCCGGGACCACCGCCGTGACAGGGTGTCCCATGGCCGCACTCGGCGGATGCCGCCATCAGGTGTCTCGCTTTCCTTTACTTTCTCGACTTTCTCGCAGAACCAGGGGATCTTACTTTCAACGTAAGATCCCCTAACGGCAAACTCCCCTAACTGGTAACGATGGTGGCCGACAGGCAACCACACCACTGAGCGCACGAGGAGCCACCAATCTGCCACGCATTCCAGTTCCCTACAGCTCTGTGCGTCCCTCTGAGTGGCGGGACGCCCGACGGTCTGCCGAGCAGCACTGAGTATGACGAAGGAAGAAAAACCACAATGAACGGGCCACCCGTTTGTTCCCGGGTACGAGGCTAGCGTCCGAGGACACGAGCCGGTTACGCGGCCCTCTTTAACGTACTGCTCTGACACAACGTGTTGTTACTGTGCCTCCTGGACAGTAAAACTGCAGTTCTCTCCCTGGCCTCTCCCCTCCCCTGACCCACTGATACCCTGCCCACGTGACCTAGTAAGGCTTCGTCGAACAGCCGCCTTGCGCGGGTCATGACAGCTTGGGGGAAAGGGTGGGGAAGGGACAGAGAGCTCAGTCAGGAATACAAGTTGATACGGGGAAGCGAGAAGTCAGGAAGGCTTCCTGGAGGAGATTACGCAAGCTTCAGGAACAGAGTACGGCGGTAGGAAGGTGGGGAGGGCAGGGTAAAGGCACAGAGGAGAAGGGCAGAAGGGCCGAGTCAGGGTTAACAGCCTAGACTCCGGCCACAGACACGGGTTCCGAGCTTCCTCGACCTCAGGGAAGTTACTTCGTTCCTTCAGCCGTGAGGACGTGATGAGAGAGCATTTAAGCACTAGGAGGCGGCACGGTCACAGCTGCTCAGAACACTCCGCGACGCGACCCGACGCGACCCGACGGTCTGCGGTGAGACAGCCACCACGCTGCGCACGATCACTTACCTTGAGAGACCCACAAGCCCGAGGAAAGTAGGTCATGCAAGCCTTCATCCCCTCCATCGCGGAGAGCTCACACTGTGGGCAGAACAGAAAGTGAGGCCGGGCCGGAGAGCCCGACGCGCCCACCCACACCCCATCTGCACGCCCCCGCTCCCCCCCCGCTCCGCCCCCCAATGCCCGCTGCCCTCCCGCTACCCCCCGCTCTAGCTCCACGGAGGGGAAGCGCTGTGAGGGCTCTCACCTCTGGCCTGAGGCCCAGCAGGGAGGTGAGGAGGCCGGGCAGGTGGTTCGTGGAGATGTCCCGGAAGAGCGTGGGCAGCTGGGCCGCGTACCGGAGTAGGTCCCTCAGGACGGCCACGGCCAGCTCCATCGTCGGGGGCGGGTCCTGGGACTGAAAGCAGCGACACCCGTGCTCCCAACCTCACCTCTGCGGTCGCGGAGAGGAGGCGGCGCGACACGGGGCTTCTGGGAAACACCACGGGGAAGGTCACCACCGGCAGCAAACCCACCAGGGAAAGGCGCACTGGCGACACGGGGCACCCCAAGGCAGCGCCTTGGTCCACAGAAAGGACGCGTGTCTACATGTCAGCATCACGGGCGTCTGGGGGCCCCGAAATCTGGGAACGCGCCTTCCAGAGCCCACTGACGGAAGTCTCAGATCCTCCCGTGCTGCGCGTCCCTGCTAGGAACGGAGAGGAGCGCTTCGCACCGAAGCTTCAGCCGTAACAACACCGCCCCGTGTCGCCACGCTGGCTCCTGCCCGGCTCAGACCCACCCTGGACTCACGGAGGAAAACACCGTCTGGATCTAGAAGGGCTTCCCAGAAGAAGCAGGAAGCACCTCTCTCCCGCCAGACCAGAGGCCCCCGGCAACCGAAGCAGTAAGAACGCTTAGTGGGAAAGTGATGGCGGGGGGCCTCCTCCGGTTACCCCACCGCACCCTCCCCTCGACTGGAACCTTCTCCACCACCGCCACCGTCACAGAGGACACAGAAGCCCAGCCACGGGGATGCCCCCGGCTTCCCGCCGCCGCGACTCCCGTGCGAGGACCAGTCCCCTCTTCTCAGAACCTGACACCATCACCCGGCTCCAGGCCTGATCTCCGGCCAGTCCCCCCGAAGGACTCCCACGGACACTTAGCGGCACGCGGGTGCCCCCACCGGAAAACCCTTCTCCGAGCCCCTCCTGGCTCTGCCCAATTCCTCTCCATCTTGAAAGGATCGTCTGGCTTCCCGACTCTTTCCATCTCCCACTCGCTTCCCCACCCCCGGGTCAACCCGGCCTCAGAGTCCCCCGCTCGGCCAGAAGCACTTCCCGGGCCTCATAACCCAAGCTGCCAGATTGGAAACCAGTACTCGTCCTCGCCTCCCTCCACCTCGGAGGGGCGTAAACACCTTCCCCATTTCCACACCACCCGCAGTCCGGGTGTCCCCGCGAGCTCAGCCTCCCCCACCTGACCGCTACGTGTGGCGCGCCTCCGAATCCCGTGCGGGTCGGCACTCCAGGGCACTCGCACCCGCCCCCCCACCCCCAGCTTCAGCAGCCACCCACTGCTGAAGGGGGCTCTTCCCCTTCGTAAGACGCACCGACGAAAGCCCGCACCTGCTGAACCCCCGGGGTCACGCTCTGAGATCAGGGGTACGCTTGCCAAGAGGGCTTCTGACCAAGAGGACGGCCAAGGCCACGAGCCCGGTGCTTCCACCCGTCCCCTACGAGCCTGGCTGCCCCCGTCTCCCCCCCCCCCCCCCGCCCCGGTGCCCTGAAATCCGGGAGTCGTCCCGGACACGTCCTCCCCTGAAGGGTTCTGCCATCGGGACCTGTCCACTGTGCCTCCGACCCTCTCTTGCACTCAATCTACTTCTCATCGTGTCTGCGGCCTCTTGTCCAGTCCCAGCTACCCTGACGTCTCCCTTCTGCGTGGTCTCCCTGCCTCCGACCCGGCCCCCTCCTAGTCCCTTCTCCACACGGCAGCCCAAGCAACCCTTCCAAATGCAAATCCGATCACGTCACTGCCACCACCGCCTCCTTCTCCTCACCCCTACGCAAAACCTTCCATGAACTCCCACCGTTGCGAGAATAAACACCCAACGCCTTCACATGCCTACAAGGCCACACGTGGTTTGGGCCCGCCCGCCCGCCTGCCTGCCTCCCCAGTCAGGCCTCGCCAACCCCACCCAGCCACAGCAGCTTGCTCAGCATCCTTCGGAGGGGCCAAACTCCTCTTTTCTCCCTTTCCTAGTCCAATCCGCTCCGACAAACCCTCCCCGAACTACTGGCCCTGATCACAAAGGTGCCCACGTCACCCCAGCCCGGGCCACGCTCTCGTCACGCCTTCTCAAGAGAACCGTGCCCTTCACTTCCGAGAGCACCCGCCGTCGTGCGTCATCTCACGCGCGTCGAATAGTTCTTGATTTTTGTTTCAAGTAGGCTCCACGCCCAACGCGGGGCCTGAACTCACAACCCCGAGGTTGAGAGTCATACGCTCTACCGACTGAGCCGGCCGGGAGCCCCGACTTACAATCATTCGAGCAAAGTCTCTTGGGTCACCAGACTCTACGGTCTGTGGGTGCCCGGTGCCTGTTTTTGCAAGGCCCACAAGCTAAAAACAACTTTTGCGTTTTTAAATGGGTAGGAAACAAACAAAAAAAAAAAGGAACAAAACGTAACAACACCCATGTGTGGTCTGCACAGCCTAAAACACTTACCATCTGTATCACAGAACGTACAGAATTTTCCAACCGCCACACGGTACACCTGAAACTGCTACGACACTGTAGGTCAACCGCACTTCGATAATACAGTTTGGGGGAAAAAAAAAAAAAGGTTGCCCGGGGGAGCATCTGGGTGGCTCAATCAGAGAAGCATCCGACTCCCGGTTTCAGCTCATGTCTCGGTCTCGGGGTCGTGAGTTCACGTTCCACGCTGGGCTCCACTGCGGGCGTGAAGCTTACTTAAAAAATAAAATAAGACGGAGCACCTGGGTGGCTCAGTTGGTTAAGTGTCCCAACTCTTGATCTCCGCTCAGGTTATGATCTCACGGTTCGTGAGACTGAGTCCCACGTTGGGCTCTGTGCTGACAGAGCAGAGCCTGCTTGAGAGCCTTTCTTTCCCTCTCTCTCTGCTCCTCACCTGCTTGCACTCTCTCTCACTTGCAAGATAAATTTTAAAAATAATAAAAATAAGTTTTTATTGAAATATATATTTTAATAAAATACTATTTAAAAAGGTGGCCCAAGATAGGATAAAAAACTGCCCTTCGGTTATTTTGTTGAGGGAGAAATCAAAGGAGTTACGTTGAAATAACGCACTCAAAATAACTCTTAACGATAAACAGCACGATCTAGAGAGCTTCTGAAGAAACAGAAGTACAATTACGTTAAGGCCTTTGGTATCTACTCCGTATAAGTGTTTGAGAAAGTTCTCAGTAGTTTAAAAATTCAGAAGCTAATTAAAACTAGCTGAGATCTGGGGTGCCTGGGTGGCTCAGTCGTTCAGCGTCCGACTCTTGATTTCGGCTCAGGTGATGATCTCACAGTTCGTGGGTTCGAGCCCCCACGTCAGGCTCTATGGTTAAAGTGTAGAGCCTGCTTAGGACTCTCTCTCCCTCTGTCTCTGCCCCTCCCAGCTTGCGTGCATGAGCGCACTCTCTCTCTCTCTCTCAAAAAATAAAAAACAAAAAAAATTTTAACTCGCTGACATTTGAAAGCTTTCACGTGAATTTACGACAGGATCCGCAAACTACGGTACGTTTCAAGAGCAAGATGGATATAAGTATGCTTTGGTTTCAGGGGAAAATTAGAATGACCACAACTGAGTCTATTTAAGAAGAACATCCTTCACTCAGATACACGGATTTCTTTTTTTTTTTTTTTTTTTTTTAATTTTTTTTAACATTTATTCATTTTTGACAGAGAGAGAGACAGAGCATGAGCAGGGGAGGGGCAGAGAGACAGGGAGACACAGAATCGAAAGCAGGCTCCAGGCTCTGAGCTGCCAGCACAGAGCCCGACGCGGGGCTCGAACTCACAGACCGCGAGATCATGACCTGAGCCAAAGTCGGACGCTCCACCGACTGAGCCACCCAGGTGCCCCGAGATACACGGATTTCTATGAAGGGGTAATCTGTTTAAGGCCACCACGGAGATAAGATTCATCAATCTGCTCCAAATACATCCTCTAAAAATATGAGTACCAAGTCATTAGAATGAACTCTTAGGGGATGGTTTATATGCTGTCTTTTCCAAATAAAAGTTGCTGTTTTTCTTCATTTCCTCCATCTGTAAACATTCACTCCACAGAAAGCTCCCTGACCCCTGGATTCCAGGGACCATGAAGGCAGGGTTCAAGTCCGCCTTACCACTGTCCCCCAGAGCTCGGCACTCGGCCGCAAGTGCTCGGAACATGCTCACTGAAGAACCAGGTGGGGAGGCCATCAGAGGACGTAAGAGTAGAAAAAAAATTAAAATGTTAAGAGAGGAAGAAAGGAGCAGCAAAAAATAAGAATGCTGACAAATAAAAACAAAAATAAAATACCGGGGAAAAGGAACCTTCGAGATGTCACATGTTAGAAAGGCTAGCGAGGAAGTGCAAAGGGTCAAGGGTCGCGGGGTGCGAAAGGTCAAATGAATTAAAACAACCCCGTGGATAAAAATATCCAACGCTCTCCCGCAACGTTCCCACGTGCAGCCGTGCTCCCCGTTCGCGGGGAACCGCCAGTCCTCTCTGTCCTCACGAGCCCGAGCCCGGGCCCAGCGCCCACAGCGCACCGGGAGCACGGGGATGGAGCCGGGGCGGGGGCGGGGCGGGGGGGCAGCCTCACCTGTAGGACCTGCTGGATGCTGCGAAGCCACGACACACAGTGCTGCTGGAACAGCTCCGTGGGGCTCTCCCCCACCAGCAGGGACAGCAGACACAGCCCTTCGAACCTTGCAGGAGACGAGGGCGTCAGGACAAGCCCGGCCGCGGGGGAAGCTTGTCCTATGCTAACCGGGCAGCGCCAGGCGCTGCCGCAGACCCCCGGGCGCTCTAACTCCCACAGCGCCGGGAGGGCTGAGGGGTGCGCAGTGGGGACGTGGGGGCCCGGGTGGTCCCACGGGGGGGGGGGCTGAGGAAACTCGGGGGCTGAGGAAACTCGGGAGCTGGAAGGGGGAGGGGGGCACTCAACTCAAGGGAGCCCGTGGAAAGAAGGAAGTCCTCCCCGCGCTGGGAACGGAGAAGTCTCCGGAATCCGCGGGGTGGTGACAATAGAGGGACAGAAGGACAGACGCACGGCCCACTTCCTAAGGAAACCTCCCCCTAGAGGAAGAACGGGGCGCACACTTACCGAGTTTTCACGGAACCGAGACGGGCATTGCTGAGACCCACCAGCGCCCCGACAGCCGAAAGGTTCTGGGGGAGAGAAAGCAGGGAAGCGCGTTGGGATCAGGATTCTCCCAACCCCTCTCGGCCCCACGGACCCTTTCCTGACGTCACACCTCCTCTGAGCCGGGACCGCCGTCCCTCAAGGAGTTCAGCCTCTGCCCGCTTTCCAGCAGCCGAGTCCCGTCCCGGCTCCCCGCCCGACAACGGGAGCGCCACACGGGGGCAGCCCAACTCATCCAGGGACCGGACTGCCAAGACGCGGCTCCCTCAGCCCGGTCACCCTGAAGGGCACCCGGCACGGAGGAGACCCCACAAATGCTTGCTGATCGGACGCGGGCTTACCTGGGACCCCTTCTTCCTTCACCCCCAACCCCTTCTGCTCCCGGCTTCCGGAGAGCCACTAAGGCCAACGCAGACCGAGTCGGCCAGAGTCTCCCATCCACGTACTCTGGGGGCCCTGAGACAGGGGTGTCCCCCAGCCCTCCCACGAGTCATTTCCCGACCCCTGGAAGGCCCCCTCACAGCCCCCGGACCCACGACCGCGCTCGCCGCTCCTTCTGCCAACAACACCTGCTCCGCACGGAGGCGGACGGAGGAACAGAGCTGGACAAGTTAGGGGCCCCGCTCTCGCGAAAGAAAACATTTACTCGCTTATCCTGCAAATATTCACCCCACATCCGCTTCACGGGGGACGCTGTGTTCGGTGCTGCGGAGCCGACGTTCTAGGTGCAGACGACAGAAGAGACACGGACACCCAGACGAGAAAACCAGGCGGGATGGCGCAAAGCACCAGGGGGCCCGAAAGAGCGGACTCGGGAAGGAAAGCGGCGGCCGGGGAGGGAAGGGAGACGGCGTTCCGTGCGGAGGGGGCACCGAAGCCCTCGCTGAACCCCCATCTGGGCCCAGCGAAAGCAAGACACGGTCGCGCCCGCACGCGCTGCTGGGGAGAACGTCAACCGTCGGGCGGTTCCTCGCGAGGTCGTGCGGGCTCGCACGACCCAGCAGGTCCCCTCCTCGGCTCCTGCCCCAGCGACCTGAAAACGTGCGCGCCCACACCTGCGCGTGAGGGTTCACAGCATCCTCCCCGAGAGCCGCAAGGTGGAAACCACCCCCCGCCCGCCAAGTGCTGTACGGGAAACACAGTGTGGCGTGTCCACACGGCGGAGGGTCATAAAGGGAAGTCCTGAGACACGGGTGAACCTCTAAAAACGTGACGCTAAGTGAAAGAAGGCACATGTTGTAGAACTCGTTTACGCGAAATGGTCCAAGCAGGCAAACACAGAGACAAAACGTAGAGAGCGGCCGCCTCGGGCTGAGGGCCAGAGAGGGGCTGCGGGGAAACAGGCGGTAACTGCCAGCGGGTACGGGGCTTCCTTCTGGAGTGTTCTCAAATTGGTCAGAGCGGGGACGCCCGGGCCCGGCTCGGTCGGTGGAGCGTGCAACTCTTGATCTCAGGGTCGTGAGTTCGAGCCCCACGGTGGGTACAGAGGTTACTTAAAAATACAGCCTTTAATGATAACAATGTCAATCAATAAAATTGATCGCGGTGACAGGTGCGCCCTGTTCTTCTTGGTAAAGGACAGCAAGGAGGTGAACTGTCTCAAGGAGAGTGCGAGGCCAGAGTCATAGAAGACGCAGGTCCCTGGGGCCGGGCCAGCGCCTGGCACCATGCAGGCACCTGGTGACTCTTACTCTGAAGAAGATAAAGACTGTGGCAGGGGGGACTGGGCAGAGGAGTGATATCGTCTGACTTTTGTTTTGTTTTGTTTTGTTTTAAGTTTATTTTGAGAGGGAGAGCAAGTAGGATAAAGACAGAGAGAGAGGCTGGGGCACCTGAGTGGCTCAGTCGGTTGAGCGTCCAACTTCAGCTCAGGTCACGATCTCACAGTTTGTGGGTTCAAGCCCCACGTCGGGCTCTGTGCTGACAGCTCAGAGCTTGGAACCTGCTTCGGATTCTGTGTCTCCCTCTCTCTCTGCCCCTCCCCTGCTCACGCTCTCTCTCCTTCAAAAATAAATAAATGTTAAAAAAAAAAAAAAAAAAAAAGAGAGAGAGAGAGGGAGAGAAA
The DNA here is from genome assembly GCF_046562875.1 of Panthera onca. Classification (NCBI taxonomy): domain Eukaryota; kingdom Metazoa; phylum Chordata; class Mammalia; order Carnivora; family Felidae; genus Panthera; species Panthera onca. Next base: position 18,279,508 of record NC_138352.1, on the reverse strand, counting down.
GAGTCCCAAGCAGGCTCCACACTGTCCGGTCAGAGCCCAATGCGGGGCTCCAACCCACGAACCGTGACATCGTGACCTGAGCTGAAATCAAGAGCCGGATGCTTACCTGACTGAGCCACCAAGGCACCCCTTGTCTGACTTATTTTTGAAAACGCAGCCCCAGGGCCGAGCTGCCTCGCTGGGTGGCAGACGCAGACAGGAGGAGGCCGAGACGAGGTGCTGCTTAACCAGCTCAGTACAGAGTCGAATTCCGGATGTACTCTGAAGGCAGAGCCCAAGGGTGTGCTGGCAAACGACAGGGGCGCAAGACAGGGAGACGCAGAGACAACGGAGGTTTGCTAGCAGGGGCCCCGCGGGAGGGGCGGGCTGGGTCACATGTGTGGAACCTGGCTTCCTACTTAACAGCAGAATGGATGTGCCACACAGGCACCGGGCGGGTGGGTCGGGAGGGAGAAGGCTGGGTCGGAGCACGGATCCGGGAAGCTGTCGGCCACGAGACTGGGTCAGCTCTCCAGGGACAGCGCCCACGCAGAGGAAATCGGCCCGGGTTCTCGGACCGTCAATCATCCAGAGGTGGGAAGCGAGGAGGACCCGGTAAAGGCTGGAAAGGAGTGAGCAGAACGGGTAAAAAGAAATCAGGATGCTGTGCCGGAAGCAGAAGAAAGTCTCAAGAAGGAAGGAGGGGCCAACTGTATGAAATGCCTTGAAAAGGACCGGCGGGGGGGGGGGGGGGGGCAACAATGACCTTTGAACTTCACACCCTGAAGAGCACGGGTGGTCTTCAAGAACCGCCACGGGCCCCTGCAGAGGGGTGATTCGGTGAAGGGGTGAGGCCGAAAGCCCCAGGAGAACAAGTTCGGGAGGTGACCACCGGAGCCAGGACTCAAATGAGAAGACGCTTACACGGACACTGAATCGCGGGGCAGAAGGCTGACAAGACACAGACGTGCATGTGATCTCCGCACGGCACACGTACCAGTTACAGACAAGCCACACTTCACAGTGAGGAAACCGGGCAGGTACCGTCCTGATCCAGTGACCGAAGTCACCACCACCGGTGGAGCGGCAGAGAGACACCATGTGCCCCCGATGTGACACGCCAAAAATGACACACGGCCGCATCATTCCTGCCGAATCCCGTTACCGAGGGGCGTCCTCAAACAGAACTGCCCTGCGGCTCTCCAAAACCGTTGTGATCGTAAGACAAAGAAACTGCTTCAGTTTGTTTTTTTTTTAATTTTTTTTTAATGTTTTTATTTATTTTTGAGACAGAACATGAGCAGGGGAGGGGCAGAGAGAGAGGGAGACACAGAATCTGAAGCAGGCTCCAGGCTCTGAGTGGTCAGCACAGAGCCCGACACGGGGCTCGAACTCACAGAGTGTGAGATCATGACCCGAGCTGAAGTTGGACGCTTAACCAACTGAGCCACCCAGGCGCCCCAAGACTGCTTCAGTTTAAAGAAGACTAAAGAGGGGACACCTGGCTGGCTCAGTCAAAAGAGCGTGCGACTCCTGACCTCGGGGTTGTGAGCTCAAGCCCCACAATGGGGGTAGAGTACTTTATTTTAATGTTTTTACTTATTTTTGAGACAGAGACAGAGCATGAGCAGGGGAAGGAGAGAGAGAGACAGAGAGAGAGAGAGAGAGAGAGAGAGAGAGAGACAGAATCCGAAGCAGGCTCCAGGCTCCGAGCTGTCAGCCCAGAGCCTGACACGGGGCTCAAACTCAGACTGCGAGATCATGACCTGAGCCGAAGTCAGAAGCTTAACTCATTGAGCCACCCAGGCGCCCCTGGGGTTAGAGTACTTTAAACAATCTCAGGGCGCCTGGGTACCTCGGGAGGTTAAGCGTCCAACTCTGGATTTCAGCTCAGGTCATGATCTCATGGTTCATGAGTTCAAGCACCACATTGGGCTCCAAGCTAGCAGTGGAGAGCCTGCTTGGGATTATCTCTCCCTCTCTCTCCAGTCCTCCCTCTTGCTATCTCTCTCAATAATAAACACATTAAAAAAAAAAAAAAAAAAAAAAAGACTGATTGTTACTTTAAAAATTTTTTTTAAAAAGAGACCTAATCCTAAGGGCCTGAATGGTCATGGAAAGTTTAAAAAAAAAAAGGGGGGCGAGGGGAGTGCCTGGGTAGCTCAGTCGGTTAAGTGTCCGATTTTGGCTCAGGTCACGATCTCACGGTTTGCGAGTTTGAGCCCCGTGTCGGCCTCTGTGCTGACAGCTTGGAGCCTGGAGCCTGCTTCAGATTCTGTCTCCCTTCTCTCTCTGTCCCTCCCCCATTTGTGCTCTGTCTCTCTCTCTCTCTCAAAAATAAACAAACATTTTTTTTAAAGTTTCTTTAATAAAAAATTAAAAAAAATAAAACGTTGACATTTGGGGCATCTGGGGGAAAGATACACAAGAAGTCTATTATCCTTTCAAATTGAGCATAAACTTTAAATTATCTCAAAACGTGGGGCGCCTGGGTGGCTCAGTCGGTTAAGCGTCCAGCTTAAGCTCAGGTCATGATCTCATGGTTGGTGGGTTCGAGCCCCATGTCGGGCTCTGTGCTGACAGCTCAGAGCCTGGAGCCTGCTTCAGACTCTGTCTCCCTCTCTTTCTACCCCTCCTCTACTCAACGCTCTCTTTCTCTCTCAAAAATAAATAAACATTTAAAAAAAAAACAAATTTTTTTTAATTATCTCAAAACATTATTAAACAAAAGAAAAACGGGTGAAGAGTCGGAGGCGGGAAGTACGAACAATTCTTTTGAGGAGCGTTGCCATGAAGACGAGAGGAGAAATGGGGCACGAGGTGGGGACGGCTAAAGGCCGCCTGGAGCTGCGTGCGGAGGCAAGGCCCCGACAGAGAAGAAGATCGGACGAAGGAGGGGGCACGGGCTAGCCCTAGTGCACAAGCAGTCGCCGGGGCCAGCTCGTCCCTCGCCCCAGGAGGGAAGGCAGAGAGCCAGCTACGGTTACCCTGGCAGATGTGGTGGCGGGAGCCTACGGGACTGCCCGCCGACTGCCTACCGGCTCGGAGAAGTGGGAAGCAGGTGATCAGCTAAGACTGAGGGTGCAGAGAAGTAATCGGAGGTTGTCCAGGAGAGCGGAAACGTAGCAGGACTGCTGGGCAACACTAAGGGTCCGCTTGCCGTGATGACAGCCAGGAGTCTTAACTGAGACCAGTCAGCAAGGTTACGCGTTCCTCTCCAGCTATACCGAGCCGCGCGGGTGTAGGCACAGAACAAACAGAGTTGAACTGGACACAGACGTGGTATCGCGGGGCAAGCACGGTGTAGGGAGAGGGGCAAGAAAGTGATTATAATGGAATTTAAACCGGGTACGAAGAGAAGGGAGAACGTGACCGATAACAAACAGGTTAATTTCTTTCAAGGAGTGAGAAGTGCTAGGAAAAATGAAACGGGACAAGGTGACAGAGAACGCTCGGGACAGGAAGGACTGGCACAGGGTGGTCAGGAAAGACTCCTGCGAAACAGGGGCAGATAAGCTGAGCCCTAAGGGAGAAGTTCACCTTCCCGGGAGTTTCACATCAAGAGGTTAGCGTGGGCGGCCACAGTCCAGACACACGGAGAGCTGTACGAGATGAGGCCGAGAGGCAAGCAGAGGTCACACAGGGTGGGGCCTCACGCAAAGGTAAATGTATGGTTTGGAGCGAGCATGCTGTCACCTTGTTGATGACGTTTTTAAGCAGACGGCGCGACTGGCTGCGGAACGCAACAGGGCAAAGCCCGGTACAAGGCAGAGTAAGACCCCTGTCCTTCTAAGAACACGCGGCCATAGGGGAAATGAGATCGGAAATGAGATCTCGGATTTGCTTCAAGATGCCCGGTGCGGGGGAGGGAGAAGAGCTGGGAGGGTGGCCATTAAGCAATGTTGGTAAAACATTCTTTGTTAAATTGGGGTGATGGGGACAGCACAGGATGGGATACTTCAAAATACTATTTCCTCTACTTTTGTGTAATCTGAAGTTCCCTACATCTTTTTCAATTACGTGTAAAAAAATAAATCAAAGCCTAGCCGTGTAGATGGGAGGGAAGGAGATTGTATACACGCGAAACGAATAAATAGATCACTTCAATATGGTCTAAGAATGGACAGTGAATCATAGGGTGGTTTGGAAAGGTTTCCCCAAGGCAGTGACAAATAAACAGAGAACTGAAACAATTTTTGTGGGGAGCGGGGAAGCAGGACAGGGAGGGATCCCGAGCAGAGACCTACAAGTACGAAGGCCAAGGGCCGAGAAAGTCCAGCTACTGAAGGATTTAAAATGTTTTTTAACGTTTATTCACTCATAAGAGACGGACAGCATGAGCAGGGGAGGGGCAGACAGAGAGGGGGAGACACAGAATCGGAAGCAGGCTCCAGGCTCCAAGCTGTCAGCACAGAGCCCAATGCGGGGCTCGAACTCATGAACTGTGAGATCATGCCCTGAGCGGAAGTCGGACGCTCAACCGACTGAGCCACCCAGGCGCCCCTGAAAGATTTTAAAGACAGCAAACGGGATCAGAATTTTACTTTGGAAAGCTCACTCCGGGGGTGCCTGGATGGCTCAGAAGGTTAAGCGTCTGACTTCAGCTCAGGTCATGATCTCACAGTTCGTGGGTTCGAGTCCCCCCCCCCATCAGGCTCTGCACTGGCAGCGCAGCTTGGGATTCTCCCTCTCTTTCTCTCTCTCTCTGCCCCTCCCTGCCTCGTGTGCACACACACACACTTTCTCTCGATAAATAAATTAAAAAAAAAAAAAATTAGCTTAAAAAAAAAAGAGAGAAAGAAAAGCTCACTGCAGCTGCTGTGTGAGAAATGGATGAGATACAACAGAACGAGGCAAGGAGACGAGGCAAGGAGACAAGTCAGGGGACTGTGGCTGGAATCGGTGCCAGAAACTGTGAACCAATCCAGCTTCACTGTGGGGCTACCGGGTTACCTGCGGGAAAGCAGAGTCATTGAGTGGGTCAACACAGACGGTCCAATCAGGGGATCTATCCTTCTTTCCAATAAGCTCCGGCCCATTTACTTTCCCTCAGTTCTCATCTCGACTGGGCTAGAAAGCCTCTGAGGGAAAAGATCATGCCTGTTTATCTGCCTAGGGTAGAGAAACAATAGCTAGCCCATAACAGATACTTGATAAAGGTCTGTTGAATACAAGTGTACGAGGAAGCTAAGAAAACCCGTGTACTGAGGGTCCAATATGAGACACACAAGCAGGAAAAAAGTGAAGGCAGAATATGCCACCCCCCCCACAAAAAAAGGCAACACAAGCAATATTAAAAGGGGTCTAGTTTTCCGCATCACTTTCAGCTTTGCTCAAAATTCTACTACACTTAGACACTTCGCAGAAAATCAGAAAGACGGTAAGTTCATGGGCTTAATGGGCACTTGAGGGAGGAGTGAAAACTTGAAAAGACAATGAAAGAAAGCACGCATGTCTAGGCAGAATACATAATATTTCAGAAATACCTAAAACCACACGAATTAGACGAGGAGGACTTAGAAGAGAAAACGCATCATCGGCTCCTGCTTCCAAAAGTGGGCTGAGATAGCAGAGGCCCAGTTCTGTCACAGTCAATAGCAAGGAGTAATGTTAAAATCAATGATGAGACTGTCCCTGATAAAAGTGGAGCGAAGACTGTAGAACCATCCAGCGGGTTGTGACCACCCTCTTCCTGGAAGGAAGCACGGGGCTGGGAAGGTCCCAGTAACGAAGACCAGTCAAGGAAGACCATCTTGAAGGATGGGTACAATCTGGGGGGGCGGGTTAGGAGAGGATGGAGAGGAGATGTTAAAGGAGCGCCCGACGTTAGAAGATGTCATGTTGGACACGTTATGCATTCTTAGTCAGTGCCTTCACCTGGGCAAGAGGATGGGAGTTCAGGCGAGGATGGGGGCAAAGGGAAGGATACGGAAAGGAGTGGGCAGGTCTGGAAGCTAGTTAAATAATTAAAATCAACAGGACTGCATATGAGGCATGTGAGCAAGAGTTCAGGATGACATCTGGGTCTCTAGTTTGCAGAACTGCATGGATGTTAGATTCTTCCCTTAGTATAACCCAAAGGACCCTTCTAGGCCGGTCTAGAAAGCTCTGCATGACCTGCCCACCGCCTACTCACCTCACCAGCCTCATCGTGTGCACTCTCTTCCCCCACCACCTCTGAGGCCCAGACACAACGCCCTTCTTTTCAGTTCCTTCCTACCACATGAGCCTTCCACTGTCTGAACCGCTTCTCCCATTTTCTTTCCCTACCCAACCCTTACTCATCCGGGGGGTGGGGAGGGGTCTCAGCTTAGGGCCTCGGGAAAATCTCTGTAGTTCTCCAGGTTAGCTTAGGGGTCCCTACCATACAATTCTCACAGCGTCTGAAAGCATTTTGCTCGTCGCCACTGCCATCTGTAAAAAGGCGCACCCTGAGCTCACCCCTTCGTAAGAGCTCAGTATCTGTCGACTACATTCACTCACGCCGTCGAAACAATCCCCAAAACCAGATACGCCGGGGCCTGGACTCGAACCCGCTCTTGTTCGAACCCGCTCGAACCACCAAGAGCCTAGCGGTGGAGAAAAACGAGGCCCTTCCTGTTGCCTGAGTTTCTACCGACGGCTTTCCCAGGGCGTGAATGTGGCCCAGAGCGACACGGGCTCCGCTCTCCGCCCCAGGCCCCCTGCCCGCCACCTCCCCGGCGCGGCGCGGGACCCCGCGACCCCGGACCCCGGGAGCTGCGCCCGCTTTCCTCCAGGGCCGCGGGCCACACTCACCTGGGCCCCGCCCACCGTCCCATGCAGCCGCAGGAGGCACATGAGCCCGGGCAAGTGCGCGGCCGAGCGGACCGGGGGATGTACCGGAGCCACGGCGCTCCCCGCGCGCGGCTGCAGCAACCCGGACACGCTCTCCAGCAGCAGCAGGCGCAGACGCGGGCCCGAGCCCACCGCCGAGAGCCCCCCGGTCCCGCCGGGAACCCCGGCCGCGGAGCCCGCCGAGGGCCCGCTGAGAACGGCTGCCGCCATCTTCACCCGGGCTCCGTGGTGGCGTGGCGCGATGACGCAAACGCACCGCGACGCGCGCCGGGTGGGGAGGGGGCGTGAGGAGGGGGCCGCGGCCCCGCGCACTGGGCGGGCGGAGGTTGGGCTCGCGGCGCGGGCTGCGAGGGAGCATGCGCGGGCAGCGGAGCGCCGCGCTCGCGGGGCGGACCACGTGGTCGGGACAAAAGGCGCCAGCGTCCCGGGCCTCCGCGGGCTGTGCCCGGGGCTCGCGGCGCCTCCGCTCTCGGCGCGGCCGGCGTCCTGGGACCCGGCCTCTCGCCTGGAGTCTGGGACGGCCGTTGGCGCCCTGCAAACGCGAATGTAAGCAGCACGCGGCCTCAAGGACGAGCCGCCTCCGGTCTTCCCAGCTCCGTGCCCCAGGGGAGTGTGTGTGCTCTCCTGACCTTAGTCGGTGCACAGACACGTGAACGCAAAGTTTGTTTCACAACAGCAGGGTCTGCGCTCGACTCGTCTCACTAGGCGCGCGTCGTGGCGCCTTTACGCCGCTTTTTTAGCTGCGGGGTGCGATGAAACGGGTGCACCGTGGTCTAGTTCTGTGGCCCGATATGGTATTTCCAGCTGCTCCGGCTTTTCACTAATACAATTCCCTGAACACTCATACTTCCCTCTTTGTGCACAAGGATAATTAATAATTTGAACTGGCAAAAAAAAAAAAAAAAAATCCTAGTCTAAGGGCCTTTATTCCTCTCTGCTTGCTCCTCTGTCTAATCCTTCGTCAAGTCCAAAATACGTTAGCCCAGTACAACTACTTTTTTTTTATTTCTCCATCTCCGGTGCCACTGTGGTCCCAGTCACCATTCTCTCTCATCTGGCCTCTTACAATGGCCTCCTCATTGCTTCCCTCTTGGCCTTGTGTACTCCCTTTGCAAAGCAACCAAAGGGGTCTTTTCACATGTCAAGTCAGTTCTTGTCACTCCCGGCTTGAAGTCCTGCAGTGGCTCCCAAATCTGATGTGAATGAAACGCCATCTCTTCACCTGGGCCACTGGAATCCGTGTGATCTGACCCATACCTACCTACTTCTCTGTCCTCAAAGTATACCACCAGTATCCCCAGTTTCCCTGGTTTTTTCTGATCCTTGAGCCAAACTAGCCTTCTTTCTATCCCCCAGCTAGCCCTCTGCCACCTCAGGACCTTTGCCCATGTTGCTGTTTCTGCCTAGAGAAATTTTTCTTTCATTCCCTGTGACTGATATCATCTTCCCATCCTCAAAGAGGGCTTCTTTTTAAGTAGTTCCTTTAAAGTAGTCCCTTATTATGTATAGCCCTGGGGTTTGATGTCTTATGAAGCTCTCCAACCCCCATCATCCTTTACCATGTCACCCTGCTTATCTTTTCTTAATAACTAACTCCTAACACTATCCAACATGTATTTCTTTTCTTATTGACAATCTCTTCTAGCTAAAAGACAAATCTCAGGAGAGGAGTCTTCTCCCCATCACCTGGAGCAGTGCCTGGCACATAAAAGGTGCTCGATATCTGTTGAGTGTAAATGAGAGTTGGATAAAAGAGAAAACCTACTTTTAATTTTGACGGGAACCGGCCAAATGCCCGCTAGAAAGGTTGCATTGACTTAACACCCTACCGACCACGTAAAATAGTGCCTTGTACATAATCCTAATTAATACCAGGTTTATTCGTTTGTAGGACCTCTTTGTAGATGTGGAGACTTATTCTTGATTGTGACATGTGTTGCAAGGTTGCAAGAGGCTTCTTCCAATTTGTCATTTTATTTATTTTACCCTCTTAGGCTCTTAGAAGTAAGGTGTTAACGGTACAGACCACAGGCCCTGGGCTAGACTGCTGGGTTCAGTCACCAGCTTTGCCTCTTGCTAGTTGTGTGAGCCTGCAAGTTCCTTAACTGAGCCTCCATTTCTTCATTTCTTAATGTTTATTTTTTAGGGCAAGTGAGTGGGGGAGGGGCAGAGAGAGAGAATCCCAAGCTGGCCACACACTGTCATCGGGGAGCCCAACCCCGGGCTGGAACTCACGAACCATGAGATCATGACCTGAGCCAAAATCAGGAGTCAGACCCTTAACCAACTGAGTCACCCAGGCGCCCCCTCCCCCTGGACAATTATAAGGATAATTATAAACCCTTAATGCATTGGGCTGCATTAAATGAACTGATATTTGTAAACGGCTTGGAACAATGTTTGGCATGTGGTTAAGTATTATAAAGTGCTAGCTGTTATTATTTACAGCCCTGGGGTCTGATGTCTTATGGGGCTTTTCCCAACCTCCAAGATTATAAAAATATTTTCCTATACTTTCTCCTTATACTTTTATAGTTCTATTCCATGCATTTAGATCTTTAACCCAACTGGAATTTATTTTGTGTAAGGTGTGAGATGGAGACAGAACTTTTTTCTCCCAAATGAATAGCCAACTGTCTCAACCCAATTTAGTGAATATGCCATTCTTTCCCGAATTGACTTGAAATGCTGCCCTGTGTGTCTGTATCTGGACATTCTATTCTGTTTCATTGCTCTGCTTAGTATTACTGCACCGATAACACAATGTTAATTATTGTGACATAATAAATTACCTTAGCGGTAAGACAAATGCCTGCTCTATTCTTATTTTTTCAGAATTATCCTGGCTACACTTGCAGGTTGATTCTTCTGACTGTTTAGAATCAAGTTCCCCCCAAAAAGTCCCATTGTTATTTATTTAATTTTTTTTATTTTTAGTTAATTTTATTTAATTTTATTTATTTTTTAAATTTACATCCAAATTAGTCAGCATATAGTGCAACAATGATTTCAAGAGTAGATTCCCTAATGCCCCTCCCCCATTTAGCCCATTCCCCCTCCCACACTCTCCAGTAACCCTCTGTTTGTTCTCCATATTTATGAGTCTCTTATGTTTTGTTCCCCTCCCTGTTTTTATATTATTTTTGTATCCCTTCCCTTATGTTCATCTGTTTTGTCTCTTAAAGTCCTCACATGAGTGCAGTCATATGATTTTTGTCTTTCTCTGACTAATTTCACTTAGCATAATACTCTCCAGTTCCAGCCACGTAGTTGCAAATGGCAAGATTTCATTCTTTTTGATTGCCGAGTAATACTCCATTGTGTATATATATATATATATATATATATATATATATATATACCCCATCTTCTTTATCCATTCATTCATCGATGGACATTTGGGCTCTTTCCATACTTTGGCTATTGTCGATAGGGCTGCTATAAACATGGGGGTGCATGTGTCCCTTCAAAACAGCACACCTGTATCCCGGGGATAAATGCCTAGTAGTGTAGTTGCTGGGTCGTAGGGTAGTTCCATTTTTAGTTTTTTGAGGAATCTCCATACTGTTTTCCAGAGTGGCTGCACCAGCTTGCATTCCCATTATTTATTTATTTTTAAAGTCTAATCAGGTGCAGTAGTGAGAAAGGGTTGGGGGGAGGGAGTCAAATGAGGAGTTCGATCAGACTGGGAACAATCGCTTGAGATAAGTCACGACCTTGGGACCAGCCTCCCACTGCTATTTTCATATGGTGTTAAATCTAAGGACAACTTGTAAAGAAATGACATCTTTATACTGATGGTTTTTCCCATCATTATAAAGTAAAATGGTGGGGCGCCTGGGTGGCTCAGTCGGTTAGGCGGCCGACTTCGGCTCAGGTCATGATCTCGGGGTCCGTGAGTTCGAGCCCCGCGTCGGGCTCTGTGCTGACAGCTCAGAGCCTGGAGCCTGTTTCGGATTCTGTGTCTCCCTCTCTCTGACCCTCCCCCGTTCATGCTCTGTCTCTCTCTGTCTCAAAAATAAATAAACGTTAAAAAAAAAAAAAAAATTTAAAAAAAAAAAATAAATAAATAAAGTAAAATGGTGTATCTCTTTCATTCTTTCTAGTCTTCTTTAGTATCTTTCTGAAATTTTCTTTATATTAGTATCTTTTTTTTAATTTTTTTTAACGTTTATTTATTTTTGAGACAGAGAGAGACAGAGCATGAACGGGGGAGGGGCAGAGAGAGAGGGAGACACAGAATTGGAAGCAGGCTCCAGGCTCTGAGCCATCAGCCCAGAGCCCGACGCGGGGCTCAAACTCACGGACCGTGAGATCGTGACCTGAGCTGAAGTCGGCCGCTTAACCGACTGAGCCACCCAGGCGCCCCTATATTAGTATCTTTTAATGCAGGTGCGGGACTCAAACTCACGGAGTGTGAGATCATGACCTGAGCCGAAGGCACCCTGTGATTTGTGTGTCTAAAAGAAGTGTCTGATCTACAGCTTGAAAGGTGTGAAAAGCGAGCTTAGAAGGTGGTGATGGAACTGAGAGCCTGTGTTTGAACCTTAAAGGTGATCTCGGAAACTGTGGTGTTGTGCATATTACTTTTTGTCACATCGAAAACGGAGGGGGGAGTGTGAAGTTAGTTCACCTGGCTGGGAAGGACAGGGGGAGAATGGGAAAAGAGATGGAAGGAAGGAGAAATACACGAGCCCCTGAAGTCCAGAAATGTCAGGAATCTACCAATCCCCCCCCCGCCCCCCCCCGCCCCCCCCCCCCCCCGTCTCTAGAAATGACTCTCAGCCCAGCCCCTCCTCCCTTTCACTCCATCATTCACCATCTCTTGACTAGTTTTAGTCTAGACAACCCTGCCCCGCTCTCTCCATCCTCCACCTTGCCCGGAATTATCCTCCTAAAGGAGAAGTCTCATCATGCCAGTCTTTCGCTTGAAAAAAACCACCACTGGATCCATGTGTCCTCCCCCACCCCGCCTCCTCCGGGGAGGACCTCAGTCTCGTTCCTTCACCGGCTCTGCAGAATCCTTCACACTCTGTTCCAGTCGCTCTCCTCCTATCGACCCCCACAAACACTTCAGAACAGGACGTGCCTTGCCTTTCTCTGGGGGAGCACCCTTTCTGCCCACCCGTCAGAAAGATTGTCCTCAAATGTCTCCTCCTTCGGACAGCGTACAGTCCCCTCCGTCCCTGCCCCAGTCAAGCGCTGGCAGGCGCTGTGTCTTCTGAGTCCTACCTCTTTTCTCGTATTCTTGGGATCATGATGCCTGTTTATGGGTCTCCCGAACTGTACTAGGGAAGCGGGGGCCATGTTAACTCGTGTCTGTGTCCCCATCGCCCAGCACGGTGACTAGCACATTACAGGCACGGATGCACGCACGGATGCTCGCTGCAAAGACTGCCGATGGAAAGGCCTGGGTGGTCAGAGAAATTAGGCAAAGGAACCCCGCGAAGACCAAAGACGGACACCAGAGGGCGCTGACACACCACGACCGAGAGGCGGGAGGGCGGGCCAAGGCTGCGAGCACGCGCGAGCGGCGCGCGCTGAAGCGAGCATCACGCAACTGGAACCGCTCACCCACGTGTGCGTCCCCGAGCCCTCCTTCCCAGACTGTGCCGGCGCCCGCTCCTCCGCCCCCGCCGCCTCCCTCGCCTCCGCCGCCGCCGAGAAAGCAAACAAAGGGGAGGGGACCCCCGCCGCGTCCTGGACGCGGGGAGCCAATCAGCGGGCTCTAAGCTCCCGGCAGGCGGGCGCCGTCGTTCCAGGGGGCCCAATCGTTCCCAAGCGGGTGCGGAGGGGCGGAGAGATGGGCGGGCAGAGCGGGGAGCGGGGACCGCGCGCGCGGGAGGGACCCCCGCCCCTTCCTACCGCTCGGGACGGCGGGAGGGGCTGCGGAGGGGCGGGCGCGGGGGCGGAGCCAATCAGCGCGCGGGTCTGAGCGGAGTGGGCGGGCGGCGGCGCGGCGCGCGCGAGCCGGGCTGACGCATCTGGCCGCGGTTCCCCGGACCCGGAGGGGGGCCGGAGGGGCGGGGGGGGGGGGGGGGGGAGGAGAAAGAGCCGCGCGTGCGCAGTGGCGCGGGGAGGAGCGGGGACCTGGCAGCAGGGCTGCGAGGCTGCGAGCGAGCCGCGGACCGGGCAGGCGGCGGGCGCGCGCACCATGGGGGAGAAACCGGGCACCAGGTAAGGGAGGTGGGGCCACGCGGCGGGACGTGGGCGGCGGCTCGGAGCTGGTGCCGGGACGGTCCCCAGACAAGGACACCCGGGAGAGAATCCGGGGGCCGGACGCCTGGGTCCCTAGGGGGCAGCCATCCGGGGCCGCACGCCCAGGTCCTCGAGGATAACGAGGGGGACGCATGCCGGGCCCCTGTGCAGAAAGCGAGGGCTGAAGGGGACCAGGAAACCGGCGCCTGGGTTCTCGCAGGGATGTGGGGGCCGAGCGACTGGGCTCTCCGGTGCGGGCTGCGATGCAGGGGCGGAGGAAGGAGGAGCAGGTGGCCAGCCCCGAGGGGTCGGGTATGGGAAGGCTGGATGCCGGGAGGGGATCCCCCCTCCCCAGACTCGTCCCGAGCTGCTGGAAAGCCTCCTGTCCAATGCCCCACGGGCAGTCGGGCTGTCCCAAGGGCCAGGTGGCTCTGCTTCCAAACTTCTGCCTTACCCCAGGTTGCCAGGAGCAACAGCTTCATCTTGGGGGAGCGGAGTGCATGACGACCCTCCCCGCTTCTGGGCCCCACTCCTCTTCCCCGAGGTGAGGGAAGCCAGTATCTGCCCTGGGCACGCCATCCACTCCCCGGATGTTTTCTGTGCAATCGAGGCTCCTTCCTTCCACTGATACCCCGAGTTCTCTTTTTTGGTCTCTAGCAAAATCCACTTCCTGTTGTGGCCCAGCACCCCCAAGGGGGCAGTGGGTGAATGCCTGAGTCCCTGGGGAGCAGGAGGAAAAGAGGAGAAGATTGGGGCTGTGTGCCTCTGTCCAGAAGGGATCGGGAACAGGGCCCTGGTACCGGGCTGTCACTTGTTCCGCCAAAGATGATCATAGGAGCCCCGCCGCTCCCCAGCCACAGAGTAGGAGAACCCAGGCTTCTGAGCAGCAAGTCGAGCAGTAGTGGAGAGAGATGACCAGAGGGAGGCCTGATGTCCCGGATCAGGGCTCAAACACCCCCCGGAGAAAGGGGAAGTCACTGACTTGAGGGAGGCCCCCAATTTCCGTTATGTGGTTCAGGGAGGGGAATGGATGGACCAGAGGGGGGACTGCTGACTTGGCACAATTCCCGCCACCCCCATCCAGTTCTGGGCCACAGGAAATGGAAAGAACATCTGCTTCTGCGGGCCCCCTCCAGTCACCCCCATGATCTGCCTCCTTGGCCAGCCTCGGTGTGCACGTGCTGTGCCTCCCTAGCCTGGGCTCCAAAGGGCAGGTGCCCAGCAGCCGCTCCGGGGCAATTACCTCAAACCACAGCCCGGTGGCTTTCCTCCTAATAGGGAGAAACACCGGGACAAGGAGGAAAACTAGAAGCAAAGGGGAGGGAGAGCTGGATGCCACGGCAGTCAGCCCCCAGGTTGGGTCAAGAGGTGGTGCTTTATTCTAGCTGCCGCCGTATCAGCGCTTACTCTCCCTAATTGCATGGGGATACCCAGGGACTTCCATACCCTTTGCCTTATGGCCTTTGGATATCTTGACCTTCTGGGAAGAAGGGGGAAGTGAAGTTGTAAGAGCAAAACTAGGTGGGGAGAAGGCAGGGTTGGAGGAAGGATGGGCAGGTTGGCAGGATATCCGAGGACCCTTCCAGGGATCGCGGCTGAGCGGATTGGGATAAGTGATGTCAGGCCCGCAAGTGGCCAGAGCACAGGGGTCTCTGGACACCTACCTACCCTCTCAGCAACGGGTAGAGTCCGGGCTTCGAGCGTTTCAGCTCTGGGAAGCGAGAATCCCCCTCAACTCAAGGAACTTAAGCCCAACTGCAGAGACAGGAGAGTGTAACGGCTTACTGACAAAGAGCATGGGCTCAGAGCCAGACTGCCTCTGATTCATCTGAATCCCACCATTTACTTGCTCTGGGGCCTTAGGCAAAATCCTTCCCCTCTCCTGTGCCCCCGTTTTCCTCACCTGTGAAATAGAACTATTAGGCCCTCCCTCGTTGGGTTGCTAAGACTATTAAATGAGATAACACATGCCCCCGCTAAATGTCAGCCCGCACCATCATCTTCATGGTCCGGCGGGCATTGTGCTGGGGATGCCCGACTGGATGAGGTCTGTGACGTCCACGGTCTACCTAGTGACACACGGTCCACAGCTAACTGCCCGGACACGCTGTCACAAGTTTTACCACCAGTGAAACATCAAGTGTGACGGGAACCCCCTGAAAAAAGGGGGGTAACGGGAGTCCGGGCTGGCTCTGCCTTCTGGAGGAGGTGATATCTGGGCTCGGCCTTCAAAGACAAGTGAGCTTTGAGGCTGCTGAGATCAGGGATGGGGAACCCTTGGAGGTTAACGGAGTAGGGCCGGGCTTAAGTAGTGCCTCCAGGTAGAAACCATTTCAGGAGCGAAAGCCAGGGCCACTGCCCTCCAGGTACTCTGGCTGTCTTTGGAGCCCAGAGAAGACAGGTGGAGGGTTCGGTCTTAGACCGACACAACTACCGCCTGCCTATTCGGGTCCCTCCGGGGGATGTCCTCTGGGAAGAGCCTGGGTGGTTTCTGGGCAACCAGTGACTACTGACTGCCACAGGAGGGGACCTAGAGTGAGAGTGCACGGAGGAGGGGGGCCCGGGAACATTAAGGACCTATGGCCGCCCTTCTGGTGAGAAGTGGGAGGGGTAGGGCTGGCAAAGCCCGGAAGCCTCCGGGCTGAATCCTGGGGGCGGGCGAACCCTGCTTCTCAGGCCGGCTCGGGAGGTCCCTGCCGAGTCTGACGGAGGCAGTGGGGCTTCCCTTTCTGTTTTGTTAGGGTCTTCAAGAAGTCAAGCCCTAACTGCAAGGTGAGTCGGTTTGCCATGCTGCTTCTCCTCCCAGCCCTCTGTGGGCCCGAGCAAGGCCCGGCCCGCGCCTAGATGATCCCCAACCTCTAGCCCCCACTTCCTGTGACAGCTGAGAGCCCACTTCCTTCCCTCCTGAAGCCCCTTGCCACCGCAAAGGCTGCTCGCCCCTGCACTCAGCCATGGGCTGGGTGGGGACCGGCCTGAGGCCAGATGAAGGGGGAGGAGCCCCAAGCCCCAGCTGTGACCCTCTTAGGAGCCGAGCTCAGGGTGCCTGGGGTGGGAACAGTTAGCACCCCCCAGGCTATGACCTGTGTATCCCAGAGGAGTGACACCACAGCCTGCTTTCTAACTGGCTGCCTGGGGCAAGTCCTCCCCAAGCCCCACCACCCCACCCCACATACACACACACACACACACACACGCATGCACACGCACACACACACACACACACTTGCTTGACTTGTGGGGCAGAGGTGTGACAAAAGCCTCAAGGTTGGGTAGTCTGGGAAACCCCACTATTGTCCCCTGCTCTGAAGGAAACCCGGGGGGACACCCCAGCCTGGGGAGGCCACGGGCAGGACGGCCCCTCCAGGGTTCTGCTGCCCTGCACCCACCTGCCCTGTCTTCCCTGTGTCCCTTCTGCATCCTCAGCTCACCGTGTACTTGGGCAAGCGGGACTTTGTAGACCACCTGGACAGAGTGGACCCTGTAGGTAAGTGTGCCCACGTCCCCCAAGAGGGGAAGAAGTCCCCGGGGCCGAGGGATGGAGGAGAGGCCCTGACAGGAAATGAGCTCATGCAGCGGCGTCCCTTTCCCAGATGGCGTGGTGCTCGTGGACCCTGACTACTTGAAGGACCGCAAAGGTACCGGCCGAGGGGAGGTCGGGGCGGCAGAGGAGGACGGGGCCCCAGAAAGAGGCCGGAGAAGGCAGTGGGAGTCGGATTCGGGCAGGTTTCGCGCTGCCCAGGAAGGAGCCGCTGCGGCTAGGTGCTGGGGGGCTGGGGAAGGGGGGGGGGTCCTGACCGCCCCGCCCGGCCCTCCCTCGCCAGTGTTCGTGACCCTCACCTGCGCCTTCCGCTATGGCCGCGAGGACCTGGACGTGCTGGGCCTGTCCTTCCGCAAAGACCTGTTCGTCGCCACCTACCAGGCCTTCCCCCCCATGCCCAACCCACCCCGGCCCCCCACCCGCCTTCAGGACCGGCTGCTGAGGAAGCTGGGCCAGCACGCCCACCCCTTTTTTTTCACAGTGAGGACGCCCCTCACCCTCTGCAGGGCAAGGGGTCTGGGACTGAGGTGGGGGGAGGGGGTGGCCAGGCGCCTGTCAGGTGCAGATCTGGAAGAAGGGTGGGAGGGGGAGCAGACCCACCTCCCTCCCTCTGCCTGCCTTCAGGAAGCCCTTGTCTCTGTCTCCTCCCAGGGGCCCCTTCCTTCTTACCTTCTCACCCCCCGGCCTCCTCCAGCCTCTGAGCTGAGACTGGGAGAGAGATTTGGGGGCTCTCTGGGAGAACTGAAGCCTCCCCTTTCCTCTGCCGCAGATCCCCCAGAACCTGCCCTGCTCCGTCACGCTGCAGCCGGGCCCAGAGGACACGGGGAAGGTGCGGCAGGAAGGGCTCTGAGGGCTCCCGGGGCAGACCAGGGCCCAGTAGGAGCCCGGGGCACACCCGAGAGGGGGCTGTCAGGGAGGAGCGGGGTGGGAACCGTCCCCAGTGGAAATACGGTGTGTGGGGGAGGGTCACCGCTCACGTGTGACTCGGGAGCCGCACGCCCACGGGGAGTACGGGGGCTCACTCGGCCAGGTACTGGGCCTTTAGCAGAGGCGGGGGGACGGAGCCCCAGGCCCCACACTCCTCAGACTGTGATAAGGCAAGAGTCCCTGGTGAAGACGAGGGAAGGAAGGGCGTGGTGGCAGAGGGGACCTTGTGTAAGACGTGACCTTTTCTCCTCCTCCTGAGGCCTGTGGAGTAGACTTTGAGATTCGAGCCTTCTGTGCCAAATCGCTAGAAGAGAAAAGCCACAAAAGGTGAGGGAACCGAGCCCCTGTATGGTTTGATCGTGTCCTCCCCTCTCCCAGGAGCCCCAGGCCCGTGGGAGGGGCGGGCGGGGGGGGGGGGCGGTCTGGGTGTCTGAGGCCCGGCCCCTCCCACCCCTCCTCCCCACCCCCAGGAACTCTGTGCGGCTGGTGATCCGAAAGGTGCAATTTGCCCCAGAGAAACCCGGCCCCCAGCCCTCAGCAGAAACCACACGCCACTTCCTCATGTCTGACCGGTCCCTGCACCTCGAGGCTTCCCTGGACAAGGAGGTGGGGTGCAGGAGGGTGACGCAGATGCTACAGTGCAGAGGGATCCCCGGGGGAGGGCTGGAGCCACTTGTCCGGGCAGTACGTCCACCGGGCTTGGGCCTGGGTTTAGAGGAAGAGGGAGCCACGTGTCTGCGTGGGGGGAGGGGGGCACGCTAACAACAGGGACCCGCAAAAATCGACCGCATCCCCTCAAAAGCTGTACTACCACGGGGAGCCCCTGAACGTCAACGTCCACGTCACCAACAACTCCACCAAGACCGTCAAGAAGATCAAAGTCTCTGGTAGGAGGTGGGGGATTGAAGGGGGTCTCGGGGGAGCGATTTTCAGCCCCAGGACATACCCTGACGTGAGAGGCCCAGCCAGGGGGCGGCGGGGGGCCGGCCGGTGGTCCGAGTGCGGCGGGCGGCAGTCTGCGCCCCCTGCTCAGCCGCTGACCCCCCACACCCCACAGTGAGACAGTATGCCGACATCTGCCTCTTCAGCACCGCCCAGTACAAGTGTCCTGTGGCTCAGATCGAACAAGAGTGAGTATCAGAATGGCCTCGGGCCCCCGCCTCAGAGTAGAACAGCAGGCCCCGGAGGGTGTGAGGTGGGGATGGCATTGTGCCCAACTGTCTCCACCTACGGGGGCCTTCCCTCCGCAGGCTGGTGGCTCTGAGCCGTTCGTTTCCTTGGGCGGGTCGAGCTGTGCCCAAAGGGAGAAGGGCTGGCGTGGGGTCGAAGCCCCCGGGGGTGGGAGCGACCTCGTCACCTGGCCCGGCCCCTCCTGGAGCCTCGTCCTCTCGCCCCCGCTCCCCAGTGACCAGGTGTCGCCCAGCTCCACGTTCTGCAAGGTATACACCATCACCCCGCTGCTCAGCGACAACCGGGAGAAGCGAGGTCTTGCCCTGGACGGGAAGCTCAAACACGAGGACACCAACCTGGCTTCCAGCACCATGTGAGGGGGGCGGGGTGGGGGCAGGGGGTTGTCCTGCAGACCGGGAGCCACCGGCGCGGTCAGTGCCGGCTGCGCCTCGGGCTCTGTCCTGGGAGCCAGGGCTGTGTCCGGGCACAGGACAGACCGGAGATGCTAGGCAGGGCGGGCGGGCAGATCGGAGACCGGCGTTGAGAAAAAGCAAGGCAGAGAAGACAGACATAAGGCAGGGGTGTGGGCAGGGGGGTGTTAACTTTAAGCAGGGTGGCTGGGGAAGCCATAACCCTGATGTGAATTCGGTAAGGACCCAGAGGCATAGGAGACGTGCCTACGCAAGGAAGGGGTGTTCCGGGCAGAGGGAGCGGCAGGCCCACTCCAAGGTGGCCCCGGGCCCGGTCTGTGGGAGGAAGCGAGAGGGAGGGGCTGTGGCGCCTCTGGGCGGGGGCAGCCCCCAACGGCCACAGCTTCGCAGAGTCAGGGCTGGGTCCGTCCCGCCCCCCCCCCCCCCCCCCCCGCGCTGGCGCCCGTGTGCGAGGGCACACTGCATGAGCACACACAGCGGGCCGGAGGCCAGCGTGGTGACAGCGAACCACAGGACTGGGGTCAGGGTAACAGAACTAGACAGCGCGGACTGTCAGGTCACAAGGACTTCAGCTTTTACTGCGAACGATGAGAAGCCACCAGAGGGTTCTGTGCAGAGGGGTGCCCGGCCGTGAGGACAGCACAGCCCTGGCGGCCAGCGCCCGGACACTGATGGGAGCCCGCGGGGGAGACCTCGGGGCGCAGGGGTGCGGGGGGCCGTGGTCTAGCTCCTCCCCCTGATTGCAGCGTGAAGGAGGGCGCCAACAAGGAGGTGCTGGGAATCCTGGTGTCCTACAGGGTCAAGGTGAAGCTGGTGGTGGCTCGTGGCGGGTGAGTGCGGCGGGGCAGCGCGGGGTCGCACTGTTTCCCGGGCGTGGCCGTGCTGGCCCCTCATGCTGTGTCTCCCCCCCCCGCCCGCCACAACCCAGGGATGTCTCTGTGGAGCTGCCTTTTGTCCTCATGCACCCCAAGCCCCACGATCACATCACCCTCCCCAGGCCCCAGACAGGTGAGTATGCCACCCACCCCGAGCCCCCAAAGGGACGGCCTGAAGCCAGGCCGGTGGAGAAAAGCTGGCCCTTCCAGCACCCACCCACCCGCCCCCTCTCCTCGCCTCAGCTGCTCCTGAGACAGACGCCCCCGTGGACACCAACCTCATTGAATTTGACACCAAGTAAGAGACCCTCCCCTGCCTTCCTAGTCTGAGCCCTTTGGACAGGGACTCCGGGACTCCCAGACCTGCCCTCTCCCCACGGTCCCCTGTGGGGGCGGGCGAGGGCTGGAACATCACCTCCCCAGGGCCTAGCCTTCCGTGGGAGGCTGCCTGCCACCGTCCCTTCTTTGTCCCTTCTCGCCCACACGCCCAGTCCTGTTGCTGCTGGGGCCCCCCTGTCTCTGGGAGGGCGGCGGGGGCACCGAGAAGAGGGTCTCGAGCCCTCACCTCACCCCTGCTTCCCACCGTCAAGCTACGCCACAGACGACGACATCGTGTTCGAGGACTTCGCCCGCCTGCGGCTGAAGGGGATGAAGGACGAGGATTACGAGGACCAGTTCTGCTAGAGGGGGTGGAGGGGGCGGGGCCGGAGGGGGAGGGTCCCAGCCCGGCTGCCCTCCCTGCGCTCAGCACCGAGTCCTTGGCGGACCCCTCCGTCCTCCCTCGCCTGTGGCTCCCGGACACGCACTGGACCCTTCTCTTGTTGACCGTGGGCATTACTTGTTTGACCCCAGCTGTGCCTCCACAGCCCCCCCAGCGGGTGGCTCAAACCTGCATCTTCTGGAGGGGGTCCTGGAAAGGGGAATGACAGTAGGGAGAAGGGGAGAGAGCTCCCACATCCGACATCCTCCCCCCCCCCCCACACACACACACTCTGCCTCCTTCTCCTTCACGAGGAGACCCTGGGGTGGGGGGCAAGGCCACTTCTTTGTTTCTGAGCATAAAGAAGAAAATAAACGTTTTAATAGGCGCGAGTGTATGTGCTTTCTGTGCAGCTGGTGAGGACACACAGGTGCTCGTCTGTGACTTGTGCTCGTGGCCGAGCACCCAGCCAGCCTCTCCTGTGTCCCGGCACAGTGCCGGGCACAAGGCTTGTCAATAAACGTCCCATCGAATGGGCTGTGACTGTGTTCCAAGGGCAACACAGAAACTGACTCGGTCAGTCCAGACTCACAGGTACCGTTTGGTAAAGCCACGAAATACACTTAGTCATTTGTAGGGGAAATAGAAACTCACTTCCTGGGACGCCTGGGTGGCTCAGTCGGTCGAGCGTGACTCTTGATTTCAGCTCAGGTCATGATCACAGGGTCGTGGGGTCGAGCCCCATGTTGGGCTTGGAGCCTGCTTAAGATTCTCTCCCTCTGCCCCTCTTCCCTGCTCACTTGCTCTCTCTAAAATGAAGTAAAACTTGGGGCGCCTGGGTGGCTCAGTCAGTTTAGCGTCCGACTTCAGCTCAGGTCGGGATCTCACAGCTCATGGGTTCGAGCCCTGCATTGGGCTCTGTGCTGACAGCTCAGAGCCTGGAGCCTGCTTTGGATTCTGGGTCTCCCTCTCTGCCCTTCCCCCACTCATGCGCTCTCTCTCTGTCTCTCTCTCTCTCTCAAATAAACATTAAAAAAATTTTAGTGAAATAAAATTAAAAAAAAAAAAAAACCTCACTTCCCTGTAGACCAGCCACCCTTGGGAGTTGGGCGGACAGACGCTTCCCTATCGCCGCTGACACATGTGACCGTGCAGTGACCTGCTGTGACAGTGTGTCCATCTCCACTGCTGTGTGACTGCTCACCCACTCCATTCCTGGGGCTTGGTGGCAGCCCCCCCGCCCAGGCCTCACCGGACATCCCGCGGGGCCTGCCTGGCCACCCTCATTCTAACCCAGAAGCCAAGGTTTGGGCGGCCGGCGGGGGTCACCGCTGTGGGCAGGTCCCAGAGGCAGCCCCCTGGAGCTCATCAGGCACTCCCTGAGGCTTGGCCACTGTCCCAGGCTGGGCAGCGGGGACTGAGCGCCACCCCACTGGCGTGCCTCACCTCCGTCACCCACTCTGTCGCCCACCCGTCCTCCCCTTTTTCTCTTAAGGCCCAATCATCCGTGATTGAACGAGATCTTGGCGTTAAGTCCCTATTAGGTGCCGGGCCTAGGAGAGGGGCGTGGCAGGGACCAAAGCAAACACGAAACCACTCCCTAGTTATTTGATGACAGCATGTGTGCTACGAAGGAGCAGCACAGGAGCCACGAGAACGCGCGACAGGGAGTTCTGACCCAGGCTGGGGTCTGGGGAAGATTCCCCGGAGGAAGTGACCTTTGAGCAGGGAACCCGCGGGAGAAGAGGGGCCGGAGCATCCAGGGCACGGAGTGAGAGCGCGGGGACAGGGCACGTTCCAGGCACTAAAAGAGGCCAGAGGGACTGAGGGACAGAGATGGCCAAGGGCAGAGTAGTTCCAGATGGGGCTGGGGGGCCGGCGGGGCAGCTCACACAGGCCTCTAGCCTACGGCTCACCGCCTCACGTCAGACCACCGTTTACCCACAGGTCTGAGTCCTGTCAAAACGCCAGTGACCTCGTGCGCCCCTCTGCAGAGGCCGCCGCCCCGCCCACCCTGGCCTTTTGTCACAGAGGAGGAACGCTGGCAACCCACGGACCTCTCGACCTTCTCAGGGGGATCGGGCCCTCTGGGAGGCACAATGAAAACGTGCCCCAGGCTCTCCCTTCCCAGACTCTGGTTCGGCAGGTCCCAGGAGGAACCCACCAGTGTGGATTTGGGGAACTGACACACGATTTGAGAAACAGTGTCTTTTTTTTTTAAGCTTTTTATGTTTTTTAATGTTTTTAAAGAGGAAAAAGGGGCACATGATTTAAACAAACAAACATCGGAACCATATGCGACGCAAAACAGTGAAGAGAAGGCTCCCTCCCGTCCTGATCCCCAGCCAACCCCTTCCTCGTTCCCAGAGGAATCACTATGGCCCATTCCTTGGTTATTCTTCCGAAGATGCTGTTCAGACTCAGTCACACCTGTCTGAGTGGAATACATATTTTGCACTGTTTTGAACGGACAGCAGCATACCGTGAGCCCTTTTCTACACCTGCCTTTTTCCCTGGTGGTGAGGCGGGGAGAGCATTCCTTTCTGCAGCGATACATATAGATCTTCCTCATTCTTTTTTTTTTTTTTTAATGTTTATTTATTTTCAAGACACAGAGGGAGACAGAGCAGGAGTGGGGGAGGGGCAGAGAGAGAGGGAGACACAGAATCCGAAGCAGGCTCCAGGCTCCGAGCTGTCGGCACAGAGCCCGACGGAGGGGTTCGAACCCACAGAGTGCGAGATCATGACCCGAGCCGAAGTCAGACGCTGAACCGACTGAGCCACCCACCCAGGCGCCCCAGGACAACTTCTTAAAAGCAGACTTGCTGGGTCAAAGAAGGTGAGCGTCTTTTGGATTCTACCAACCAAGCAGGTGAGAGACATGGTATCATCTGAGTTTTAATTTGCATTTGTTTGATGATGACTGAGGATAAAACCCAATTTATTGGGACACTTCATTTTTAATGTACCCTCAGGGCTCTTCTATACTAAAAAAATAGAGCCTTGGTCATATATCTTGTAAATATTTTTCCCGATTTGTCATTATCTTTTGAATTTGTTTCTAGGGTTTGTTTGTTGTTGTTGTTGTTGTTGTTGTTGTTTTGGCGGGGGGGATTTTTTTTTTTTTTTTACTAAGGTAAAATTCATATAACATAAAATTAACCATTGTAAAGTATACAGTTCGGTGGCATTTAGTGCACTCACAATGTTGTGCGGTCATTGCCTCTAGTTTCAAAGTATTTTGTTTCTGATATTTTATTTTTATTTGAGTGAGAGAGAGAGAGAGAGAGAGAGAGAGCAAGCAGGGGAGAGGGGCAGAGGCAGAGAGAATCCACACTCAGCGCGGAGCCCGACACGGGGCTCAATCCCAGGCCCCTGGGATCGTGACCTGAGCCCAGATCAAGAGCCGGATGCTCAACCAACTGAGCCACCCAGGTACCCCTGCTTCTGACATTTTTAATAATTCACTTCTTAATGGCTTCTTGGGTTTTTTTGTCGCAAAGCTCTTGGCCCTTCTGCTCCCCTGCAACTGGAGCTTTTCTTTCCAGGTTGAACTTGGAGCCCACGATACCAACCGGATCTCATCAGCACCCTCAGCCTCTTTCAAACACCTGCTCTCAACACCCGCCGCCACCCAGCCCCCGGCTCTGTCCACCCACCACCCTGAGCGCCCCGCTCCAACACAGGGCCAGGGAGCGCTGCCAGAGAAAAATCACACAACCACACGCATTCATTCATTCACTCATTCATTCAACAAACGCTTTTTAACACATGCTACGTACCAACACTGCGGGGCACTGGGTACACATTTGGGGCCACTGCCAGTTTATGGTCTCTAACCTCGGCCGGGCCCTCAATTCCTGATGACCCTTCACCCCTCTCCGTGTTCCTGGTCACCTCCCTCTCGGGCTCGAGTCCCACTCACTACATTCCAAACCTTCCTCACGCTCATAGCGAACAACCTTCGGTTGTTCACGGAGATGAGGCTAACGGGGACGAATGATTTCAATTTCCCGCCTCCTCCCCATGAACACGGACATCGATCCCGCTTCTCTGTACAGCCGAGGTCAAGCTGCCTTCTCCCGTCCAAAGCTCACCCCTCCCCCTGTGCTCAGATCTCTCCCCTCCCAAGTCCTCTGAGACCCTGATTCATCAAACCACACCCCCCCCAACTTCAACCGCTGCCCCTCTCTACTGGTTCTTCCTCCAAGGTCCGTAAACCCTCGCAAGTCGCTTCTATTCAAGGGAGGAAGGACACCGGAGAAAAGACACTCTTCCACACGAAGCAAATCCCTAGTCATTTCCTCCTTACCATCTCACTGTTACTGCGCTGTTATGTGCCAAGTTATATGTGCACACAGCTTAGGAAGTCGGGTGCAACAAGGCCTATACCCCTTCCCTCTCCGGCTCCTTTCTCCTCACGGGCAACCGCTTGCACCCCCTTCGGATGTTTCTTTCGGTATTCACCTCCAGATCTCCAAACAATGTGCTTCCGTTGCTACTTCTTGATTTGTAAGCATCCCCTACCGGCGTCCCAGCACACGAGGTGAAGACTGAGCTCCCGTCTGCCCCTCCCCCCCGCCGGGGAACCCTCGCCATCCTGCCCGGGCATCCCATACTCGGGGGGGTGGTTGGGTCAATACTCAATATTTCCGTTGTTATGCTCACACATCCGTCATCTACAGTTGTCACGCGCGGGATATCGATGATCTCTCTCTTCTTGTTTCCCCTGAATAACTATCATTTCAAGCATCTGCTTTTTCTCTGAATTCACCACTAAGGCTGCCCTGTACTCTCCCCCCAAAAGTCCATATATCCTCTCAGGACGTGCAAAACAAAACAGACGCTTGTCTCTTCCCCCTCCATGAAGACAGCCTTCCAGAAGCCTCCTTCACCTGCTCCGGGCTGAGCGGGCCATTCTCCATGCCTGTCACCCCGGACTTCCCCTCAGCTGGTGTTCCTGTTTGCGCCTCTCCAGTGTTGAAGGCCTTCCCCACGACCTGGATCCCGTGTCTTCCTCTTCCACGTCTTCTTCTAAATACCTCCTGAGAAAGGGAACTGGGTAGACAACTTTGAGACCTTAAGGTCTTTATTCCATCTTCGTTCTGGCTGTTGTGAGGCCCACGACTCCCCTAACATGTTCGAGAACGGTAGCTGGCCACCTGGGGAAGGACTGGATTTCCTAGCATCCAGGAGCCGGGTGAGGCCGTCTGACTGTCTTCTTCAGTGGAATGTGAGTAGAAATGATCCGGGCTACTTCCTAGTCAGACCTCGGAGCCAGGTGCACCCCCCTCCCCACTTCTCCTTGCCCCTCGCTGCCGGCTACGACCCAGGGACATCAGCAGCCCAGTTGTGACAGGGCAGATGGCGATGCCCCAGAGCAGCAGGGCTCCTCGGACGTCACTGTGCACACACATCCCCTGAGCACCTTCAAACACAGATACTGATTCTGAAGTTCTGTGGTTGGGGAGGGGCGGGGGGAGGGTGCCCGGACGGCTCAGTCAGTTGAGTGTCCAACTCTTGGTTTTGACTCAAGTCATGATTTCACGGTTTGTGGGTTCGAGCCCCGCCTCGGGCTCTGTGCTGGTGATGCAGAGCCTGCTTGGGATTCTCTCTCTCTCCCTGTCTCCCTCTCAAAATAAGTAAATAAACTTACCAAAAAAAAAAAAAAAAAATGGGGGGGGGGGCGCCTGGGTGGCTCAGTCGGTTGAGCATCTCACTTTGGCTCAGGTGATGATCTCACGGTCCATGAGTTCAAGCCCCACGTCAGGCTCTGTGCTGACAGCTTGGAGCCTGGAGCCTGCTTCGGATTCTGTGCTCCCTCTCTCTCTGCCCCTCCCCTGCTCGCACTGTCTCTCAAAACAAAACAAAACAAAACAAAACAAAACAAAACTCTGTGGTTGGGCCTGAGATCTGCATTCCTAACAACACCATCAGCACTGCTGGCCTGCAGACCACACTGTGGGATACACAGTGGCAGAGTTGCAGGGCTGGCCTTGATCTTCGGATGATCCGTGGAGTGTGCTGAACTACCCATGCCTGGACCGTTCTCTGGGGAAAAAGGAAGTTCTGTTTTGTTGTGTCATTGCATTCTTAGCCTCTATCCTAGCGCAGCTGGAGGACAGAATCCCAGATCGGAACAGCTCAGTACATAAACCTTCACTTATTTTCACTTTCCTTGTTTTATTTTTTTTTTTAAGTTTTTTTTTTACACTTGTCCATTTAAGTAATCTCTACACCCAACATGGGGCTCAAACTCTCTACCCAGAGATCAAGAGTCGTGCACTCTTCCAAATGAGCCAGGCAGGCGCCCCTGATCTTGTTTTTCAATACAACTGTGCCCTGGGCACCTTCCAGAACCAAAGACCCTCTGTTTCCATCTTCAACAAAGAAACCTCCAGTAACGGGATGGGGCTGAGTAGCTGCAGAGATGTATGCAGTAAGGAAAAGACTGGGCACGAGGTGGGGGTGGGGGTCCTAACTACCTCAAATAACCCGCTTCACTTTAGTATCACCTCTACCCCAGTTGTGCATGATGATACCATTAATTTAAGAGTGAATCAAGTTGCAGGGCGCCTGGATGGCTCAGTCGGTAAAGCGTCTGACTTCTGCTCAGGTCATGATCTCGCGGTTCATGAGTTCCAGCCCCGTGTCAGGCCCTGTGCTGACAGCTCAGAGCCCACTTTGGATCCTCTGTCCCCCCCCCCCCACCTCTGCCCCTCCCCTGCTCATGCTCGCTCTCTCTCTCTCTCCCTCTCAAAAAAATAAACATTGGGGTGCCTGGATGGCTCGGTCGGTTAAGCGTCCGACTTCTGCTCAAGTCATGATCTCAAGGTTCCTGTGCGTGGGGCTCTGCGCTGACATCTCAGAGCCTGGAGCCTGCTTCAGATTCTGTGTCTCCCTCTCTCTCTCTCTCTGCCCCTCCCCAACTCGCACTCTGTCTCTCTCTCAAAAACAAACATTAAAAAATTTACTAAAAAGAGTGAATCAAGTTGCTGTAGGGTTTTCTTTACTGCCGGCTTAATTACCACTTCACTACTAAATCGGTTACCACTGATGCTCTGTTTTCCAGCTTCTATCTAAAGTTTTGCAATTAGTTCCCCTCTCTCTTTGACCCCTTAATACGATCCTCCTTGTTATTTCCTTAGGATTTTAAAAAGGGGCGGAGTTGAATGCCGGATCCCCGAGTTGATCTGAAAGTCTCCATTTGCTAACCCCGTGTGAACTAGCTTCATTCTCAACCTTCCATAGGCCGTCGAGGTGCATCTTTCCAAAAAAGGTAAACCTGGTCATAATCCACTTCTCGGAGATCCTTTAAGGGCTCTCAAGTGCTTTCAGAACAAAGTCCAAATTACTCAGCCTGCAAGCCGCCTTCTCCTGATCCGGCTCGCACTTCAGTCTGGCCGCTGCCACACTCCACTCACTGGGGCCGGGCCGAACGCCTTGCTGTACTCGGGCTGGGCCGGGCAGGCCCCTTCTCAGCACCATGCACCTGCCGCGCTGATCCCCTTTTCCATCCAACCTCCCGGTCACCGGGTTAATTAACCCCTAAGACCCGATTCTGGCAAGGCTGCGTCCCCAAATCCTCGCTCTGTGCTCCCGAAGGTGCACCCTGAGCGTGCCTCTCGGCAAACATCGACCTCACTGTCACGTGGGGCTCCATCCCCTTCACCTCCGGACCCCCAGACCCCACCGCGTAATAGGGAAGCGGAAAGGGGGAAAGGCTGAGATTGCCAAGCCTGTGCTTCGGTGGGGCTGCAGCCCAGGAGGAAGCGCTAGGACGAACAACGCAACACTCACCAAGTCAGGCTCTGCCCCGGCCTCGCCGGACGCCGACGGAGCCCACGGCCGTCCAGTCCGGAGGGACACCCCAGAGCTGCCGCCATCGCCACCCGGCACCAGCAGACGCGCGATAAATTCTCATAGAAGAAATCAAATAGATACCCCAGGGCAGTGTCGCGAAAGCGGACAGGTCTGAATG
Source organism: Panthera onca (assembly GCF_046562875.1). Classification (NCBI taxonomy): domain Eukaryota; kingdom Metazoa; phylum Chordata; class Mammalia; order Carnivora; family Felidae; genus Panthera; species Panthera onca. The sequence continues at coordinate 18,250,893 of NC_138352.1, read as the reverse complement.
ACCTCAGTCCAAGGAATGAAATGTTTCACCACCGCCTCTTACCACAGGTGGTCGCGAGGTGGCGGCGGCGGCGCAGACCGGGGCGTGCGCACGGCGCCCTGGGAGTTGTAGTTCACCGGGTGACTACCCCCCCGCCCCAGCAAGGCGAGGCTGCGCTGAGCATCCTGGGAATTGTAGTCTCAGCTAGAGAGCGACCTGCGCAGGCGCAAGCTGACAGCCACTTCCGGGCTCGAGCGTCGAGTTTCGCCGAAGAAGAAAACCCCGCGGAGGAGTCCCGGAGTGACCATGGCGACCTACAGCCTGGCGAACGAGAGGCTGCGGGCCCTGGAAGACATCGAGCGGGAAATCGGCGCCATCCTCCAGAATGCAGGTTCGGGACGCGACGGCGGTACTTGCGCCGCCCGCCGCCAGGCAGTGGGGACGGGAGGGAGCCCGAGTGCTCGCGCTGCGGGGCGGGTCCCGGGGCGGGTCCCGGGGCGGGGCAGCACCCGGCCAGCCCCGCCCTCTCTCCGCCCCGCAGGTACCGTGATCCTGGAATTGTCCAAGGAGAAAAGCAACGAGCGGCTCTTGGACCGGCAGGCGGCGGCCTTCACGGCGTCGGTGCAACACGTGGAAGCGGAGCTGTCGGCTCAGATCCGCTACCTCACCCAGGTGTGTGTGCTGGGAGGTCCTGCGCGCCCGCCTGGCCCTCCGCCTAAGCGTTAGCCTTCGGGGATCGTTGACCTTTGGAGCCAGACGGGACTTGGCCGTCCACACTGGCACCACCCACGACCCAGCCGGATGACCCTTGGCAGAACCTCCCCTCTCCAGGGCTGGCTTCTCCTTCTAAAAAGAAAGTCCTGAAGGCAGGCCCGCCTGCCTCACTGCTCTGCATCACATGAGCTACTGGGACAGGGAATTCCCAAGGACTTGTAAACAATGCCAAACCCACAGGACTTTGCACTTAGAAACTTGACCTGACCTCGTGGGTTTGAAGTGGTTACGTGGAGAAAAGGGACAGGGTCGAGAGGGTTCTGAAGTCATTACAACAGCAACAACCATTTGCTAAGATTTTGCAGCATGCCAGGCGCTGCATTATCTATTCCTACAACAGCTCTAGGAAGTAGTTGTTGTTACCCACATTTTACAGATGAGGTTAAAAGAAGTTAAGTGATTTACCTGAGGTCACCCAGCCACCGCCCATGTGCCATAATGGATTCACACTCAAGGAAGAAAATGATACAGGAGACCGGATGCTTGGGTGGGGAGATGGGGAAGGGAAGGGGTGCTTCACCGATCAATGTGAATGTCCCCTAGGTGGCCACGGGGCAGCCCCATGAGGGTTCCAGCTACTCTTCGAGGAAGGACTGTCAGATGGCCCTGAAGCGAGTGGACTACGCTCGCCTCAAGCTCAGTGATGTGGCCCGAACCTGTGAGCAGATGCTGGAAAACTAGGCCAAGCAGGTGGAGTGAGAGCTCGGAGGAGGACCCGGGACAGGGCCTGTCTGCACCCGGGACAGAACCCAGACACCTGTGCAATGGGTAGTGTGGGCCGCCACATACACGCCCTGCTGGCCAGAGGATATGGGGACAAAGGGACTGAAAGTGGGGGGTGGAGAAACTTGGCAGACCAAGCCTGCCACAACCCTGCCCTGGTTCCTGCTCCTGCCCTCCATGAAAGTGCTGGCGAGCTCAGACAGACGGAGATTCAGACACCAAACCCACTTCCTCCAACACTGTGTGACCCTGTCGCAGGCCTCTGCAGACGGGACCAATGAAGACACGTTCTTCATTGAAAGAAGCAAAAACAAGAACTAGGGGTTTTAATAATAAAAACAGTATCAAGAAAAGCAAGGAGCCCAGACTCTCACTGGAACATACGTGGGTGATACAGGGATTGGGGGAAATGAAACCAAACTGCGTGGGCCCCCCCCCCCCCCCCCCCCCCGCCGGGGAGCAGGGGTGGGAAAGCCCAGGCCCGCACTGTGGGAGAGGAAGCAGGAGGGAGGAACAGCTGGTGTGTGAAGAGAGACGGTGGCAAGTGGGGAGACCCTCAGCGGAGAAGTTGAAGCCAAGAACTGCGGTGAGGGAGCAAGGGGTTGAAGGCCATGTTTGCAGAAGGAAGAGTCAGTAATTATAAAAATAATCTTTAGTAATTAAAAACATACATGAAGACTTTATCCAAGAGATCACATTAGAAGATGGATTTTACAGGCTTGTGTAGAAAAAAATAGGAAGGGTCCACAAGAGGGCAGTGCTTGGTTACTTGCACACGAACCAGAAAACAGCTAGAGTGCCTACCAGGCGCCAGAGATCATTCTAATGTATCAATTCAATGCACAGGGGGCTGAATACGTCACAATGGCTGCCCTCGGAGATTTCCATTCTTAGCTCAAGCGTTGGAGTCTGATGCCAAAGGTGTGTAATGGAGCTGTAGATCTGGAAAAGATAAGGAGATTTCGAGATGAGCTCTGAGATCAAGAGAAGTTTAGGGGACGGGGCGCCTGGGTGGCGCAGTCGGTTAAGCGTCCGACTTCAGCCAGGTCACGATCTCACGGTCCATGAGTTCGAGCCCCGCGTCAGGCTCTGGGCTGATGGCTCAGAGCCTGGAGCCTGTTTCTGATTCTGTGTCTCCCTCTCTCTCTGCCCCTCCCCCGTTCATGCTATGTCTCTCTCTGTCCCAAAAATAAATAAAAAACGTTGAAAAAAAAAAAAAAAATTTAAAAGAGAAGTTTAGGGGAATAGCTTGACCTGGGGAGTTAGAGCCCAAAACATTAGCCATACGACCTAGTAACACAACAGGTGCTCAGTAAAGATCTGTGAATTAAATGAATGGCTCCCACGTTCTGCTGTCTTCCTGATCTTGCTCCAAACCCGGCCTGTTTTTTGTCTTAATTTTTTTTTTAATGTTTTTATTTATTTTTGAAGGAGAAAGAGACAGCACGAGTGAGAGAGGAGCAGAGAGCGAGGGAGACACAGAATCCAAAGCAAGCTGTCTGCACAGAGCCCGACGCGGGCTCGAACTCACAGACTGCGAGATCATGACCTGAGCCGAAGTCGGATGCCTGACCGGCTGAGCCACCCAGGCGCCCCAACCCTGCCTCATCTCCCTCTCTAGTCTATAGTCTCTAGCTGACTCTTCTCTCATTGCCTATGATCCACAGTGTAGACAGCCTTCAGAACTGACTGCCTGGGGCAGGTTTCCAGCCAACTAGGAGCTACCAGGGGCAGGATCCCTGCCCAGGAGGCTCTGGGTCCCCAGGAGAGGGGCCTAGAGGCCCAGCTTACCTGGAGGGTGCTGCCGGCACTGCTCCCTCCTCCTCTGGCACAGGATGTACAAGAGGACAACGGTGAGAGCGAGGGTGATGGCCAGGAGGGATACCACAGGGATCGTAGCTGATGTCCCAGATGTAGGTCCCACATTGTCTTCCAACTGCTTCTGCTTCTCCCCAGCCTCAGGCCCAGCCCCGAACCCGTGGCCCACAGTGGGTGTAGCAGTTTCGTTGACGTGGGTGAGCTTTTCATCCGAGGATGGTGCTCCTGCTGGAAGCGTGGGTGCCTGGGTGGACCACACGGCAGGTGGCAGGTGCGTCTGGGCAGGGGAGCCCAGGTCTAAAGGGGCCGTTTCTGTGGGCTCAGGAACCTGGCTGCTGGGGGGAGGTGAGTGCTGCCGGGAGGCCGCGGTCCCAGCGTCCACATGTCCACACTCTGGAGAGGCAAGAAGTAAGGGATCAGGGCTCTGAGATGAGGGACAAGGTGACGACGCAGAGGGAAGCGTGGTTGATCAAGGAGAACATCAAGGTAACAGCAGAAGGCCAGAAGAGGAAGGCAGAGGCAGAAGGGAAAATGGGGGGCAAGGAAGTAAGCCGACCTCAACAGGGAACCACTGGAACAGGCATGCGCTCTGCACTGGGAGGTAGAGCGACCCCAGGGGTGGGGGTGGGGGGACCCTGGCTCTGCTACAAAGCAGTTGTGTGACCTGTCCCTTGCCTCTCAGCCTCTCTGGGACTCCTTTCTTTCAGTCGTAAAGCAGGGATAACGTTAGTACCGACAGCCGCAGTAGCTAGGAGGCTTAAACGCAATAATGTAGGTCTCTGGAGCCTAACGTACATGCTGAAATGATGTGACGTCGTGCCTGCAGCAGACTTGGAAATGCATCGGAAAATAAGGTGGGCCGATGGTGGACAGAAGGACGGACAGACGGATGGACACACACTAAGGCAAATATGGCTTCCATGTTGGAAACCTGATATTGTAAAATATAAGCTATATTTATGCGTACAAACTACACAAAATGCATAAAATATAAATATACAAAAGCCACACACCGTAGAACCCAGGCCATGGGTATCTGGATGCTCGCCATACAGTTCTTTCAACTTTTGTGTATATCTTTAAATTTCCTTAATAAAGTCACAGTGAATGATATTGGGGGAACTGGGACGGAAGGGGCTCTGGCCGGCACCAGAAACCATAGAAAAGTGAGGTGTCACAGGAGAGGAGCCAGGTAAAGAAGACTGTAAGGGGGAGGACGCAGCCCTGGAAACAGATCTCAGGGAGGAGGGGGGAAAGCTCGTACCTCTGAGATCAAAGCAGTTCATCAGTTCTTGAACCCATTGGTCTCTGCTGCCCCCACACACACTCCGGGCAGGTAGCTGGAACCTGCCGAGGAAAGGCGGGGTCTCACAAGCTGCACCCCTTCTCCCAACCCTTTCCTCATTCCAAAGATGTGAGGTCATCGCCAACAGCAAGTGAGGCCTTTTTCCCAGAACAGGAAATTCCCACGTATATAAGACAGGGAAAAACAAAGCTGTGGACAATGTGGAACAAACACAACCCAGAGAGGGGGCTCCCAGGGGTTCCAGTTTGGCCAGAGGGGGTCCTCGCGCCCCCCGGAGGCGCTGCGCTCCCCAGCGGTCAGTGAGATTACCGGATGTAGGAGTTACAGCGATGATAGACTTTCAGGTGCTTTCGGAGATGTGCCAGTAACTGACGCTTTGGAGGGGAGCCGGAAGAAATTGCTGTCCCGCAGTAACAGCTGCCAGTGACGCTGCCCTCGTTGCCATCGCCTGAGCGGGACAGGACAGAGGTAGTCGGCACAGGTTCCGGCCGGCGGGGCTCCCCCGGCTGCCACCGAAGCTCCAACCCACTGCTCCGTTGCAGCCTCTTCGCTAGATCCCGGGATCTGACCACCGGGCACAACCCAGCCATCACACCGCCAAACGCGTCCCTGATCGTCCCCCAGCCCAGGTGTCCCCCAGCCTGTCCCCAACCTCAGGCAGCTGGCCCCCTCACTGCCCCGACGGCCTGGGGACCCGGGCTCGGCACTTACTTACCCACCACAACCCTGCGGTCCTCGGCGCCCCCCTCCCCTCCCGTCCCGTTCCCGGACTCGGGGGTCTGGGCGCCACCCCGCTCCGGACGAACCTGGCCGAGGCAGCAGCTCCAGCAGGAGGAGGAGAGCGAGGGACCGGAGTCCCCAGGGCCGCCTCATGTCGGGGACCCGGCGGCACCGGAGCGCGGCGTCCAGAGAGTTCCTCCCGGTCCCGTGGGCGCGAGTCCGGGTCGGGGGGCTGCGCGAGCTGGCGGCGCCCTCCTGCCGCGCACGCACCGTCCGAACCGACAGCGCGGTCGGTACTGCGGGGACCGCGCGGACCGCGCCTCCCGCCGCGGGGAAAACCCCGGAGGCGGGGCCCCGCGCCCCCGCGCCCCCGCGCCCGCCGGGAACGCGCGCCGAAAGCAAAGGAAAAGCCGGCTGCGCGGGGGGCGGGAGGCCCGACGGGCTGACTCCGGCTGCCGTCCGCCCGCCCAGGTCAGGCCTCGAACGCCAGGACTCCGACCCGCTTTCGCTTCCCGGCGCGCCCGGGTCACATGCCGGTGATGCCGGCCGGGGAAGTCCGGGCGGGGGCCGCACACCGGCCGGGCCCCCTCGGCGCGCGCTCCCGACGCGCGGGGCGTGGCCACCGAGGGCGGGCTCGGGCGGCCCTGACGTCACACCCGCGCCCCCCACCCCACCCCCCAGCCAGCCCCGAGGTATTTACCTTCGAAAAGTGGTGGCGGCTGCAGGTACCGGAGGAGCGGAGCGGCCGGGAGGGGCTGGGTCCCCTGGGGCTCCCCGCCCAACCGATCCAAGCCGGAGGGATGCCCCGGCTCAGACGGATCCCAGAGTCTTGCCTCCTGCCCAAACCCTTCCCCTCGGGTTAGCCCTCCAAACCTACTCACCGCTCGAACCCCGGTCCTGAGGGTTTGAACCCCCAATACCCCAATACCGCCTCTCTCGTGACTACTCATCTTAAAGCCTCCTCGCCCCCTTCCAAGTCTGTTCCCCATTCCCACCCTGAGCCCCGAAAACTAGCCTCTGCTCCTAACATCCCTCCAATCCAGAGGTTCCCCTCGTAGGTGACCCTCAGACCCACCTCCTCCCCATCTTGTGACCCGGGCCCAAACTCCCCTCACCGTACATCCGTTCCTCTGCTCAGTCTGGGCCCAGGCCCCTGTGGCCCTGAAGACATGGAGTTTGTATCTGGATACCGGGATGAATTCCTTGATTTCGCTGCCCTCCTGTTTGGCTGGTTCCGAAAGTTTGCGACCGAGCGCAGGGCTGTGGGGGCCAGCCTTGAGGGCCGCTGGCGCCAGCTGGAGACGCAGATCAGAAGGCTGCCCCAGGACCCCGCCCTTTGGGTGCTGCATGTTCTGCCCAACCGTAATGTGGGCATCAGCCTGGGGCAAGGAGCAGAGCCAGGCCCTGGATCGGGCCTGGGGGCTGCCCAGTTCCTGGGAGATGAGTCCCCACTCCACCTGCGAGACCTAAGCCCCTATGTCAGTTTTGTCAGCCTGGAGGAAGGGGAGGAAGCAGAGGAGGAGGAGGAGGAAGAGAATGGAGAGGAGGAGGGTGCAGGCTTGGAGAAGGTAGATCCAGACAAAAATGGGGCCCCTGCCCCTACCAGCAGGGACTCCCCCCAGGAAGCAAACCCTCCAGGGAGGCCAGAGGAGCCTGAGCAAGAGGCAGGAGGTGGAGGAGGTGGCCAGGATTGCTGCCGAGAAGACAAGGCAGAGGACGAAGCAGTCCCTGAGAGGAGGAAGGGACGGAGAAGTGGTAAGACCCCAGGGTGGGGGCCTGGCCCTGCCCTGACCCCTCTCTGCACGCCCCCCCCCCCCACTTTGGAAGACCTCCTATACCTCTCAGAGCCTGGCCAGGAGTCACTGACGGTGGCCTGCAGGCTGATGTCGCCCGAAAAGGTGTTTTCATTGACCCACAATGTTTTTTGGTTTTTGGTTTGTTTGTTGTTTTTTTTTAAATTTGAGTCAACATTTATACATCGAAATTAAAAGCCAAACAAACTCAAGAAACACTTAAAGTTGCAACAGCAGGCCTGCATTTCTGCCTGTGCGGCAGTTGGCCCCTGCAGATGAGTCACGTCCTCTCTCCCTGGTCCCTCCTGTTCATTTTGTTGACTTGCCCAGCCCCCCTAGGCCTGATGTTCACACCCCTGACTTTCCCCTTCTTCCCCAGAGGCTGCCCCCCTGCACCCTTCCTGCCTCTTACTGGTAACAGACGAACACGGCACCATCTTGGGCATTGACCTACTAATGGATGGAGCCCAGGGCAGTGCAGGCAAGGGCTCAGGGCCAGAGAACCTGGCCCCTCGGGCCTATGCTCTCCTCTGCCACAGCATGGCCTGCCCCATGGGCTCCGGAGACCCTCGAAAGCCCCGACAGCTGACTGTGGGAGATGCCCAGCTGCATCGGTACAGAAATCCAGTATCTGAGACCGAGGGGTGGGGGGAGCTAGGGGTCTGGACTCCTGAGCAACCCCGAGGCTGACTCCGTCTCCACCCCCACTCAGAGAGCTGGAGAGTCTGGTCCCGAGGCTGGGAGTGAAGTTAGCCAAGACGCCGATGCGGACATGGGGTCCCCGGCCAGGCTTCACGTTTGCCTCCCTTCGGGCTCGAACCTGCCACGTTTGTCACAGACATAGCTTTGAAGTGAAGCTGACACCTTGGTGAGCAGCCAGAAAGATGGGGTGACAGGGAGGAAGACCCCAACAGTCAGGCAAACAAGACAAAGCTGGCCGCTGGGGGGCCCGGGAGACAGAATGGGGGACAGGGAAGTAAAAGGAGGGAAAGAGCAGCTGTTGACAGCAGAATATACAGGAAAACAGACCAGGTGATATATGGGCAGCTGCAGGACGGACAGACAGCAGGCCGAGGGCCTCCAGAGATTAACGCCGGGTGTCCCCACCCCCCGTGCCCCCAGCCCCCAGTGTAGTGCGGTCTTGTACTGCGGAGAGTCTTGTCTCCGGGCCGACTGGCGGCGATGTCCGGATGACGTGAGCCACCGGCTTTGGTGCCCGAGGCTCGCGGCCTTCATGGAACGTGCCGGAGAACTGGCAACTCTGCCTTTTACCTACGCCACAGGTACCACGAGGAGATCAAGATGGGGTGGGAGGAACTGGGGCCGGGTGCCCGGCTACGGGGTCCTGGGGCTGACGGGTTAGTAGTGCTGGGGGCTGGATCCCAGAAACAGGGGCTGGGGACTAGACCCCTGGAGCTGAACACGGGGTCTGGGGCTGAGGCGTGTGTGCCCGGGTCCCTGAGAGAGCTCAGGGGATCCGGGCAGCCCAGCTCCACCCCTAACTGGTGACTTTACTTTTTAGACCCTCTGTTTCCCCATCTGCAATATAAGTATATTAACAAATGCTCAAGCCCGGAAAATCGTTCTAAGGATTCTGTGGTGTTCACACCTGCTATGCTGTAGACACTCAGAACCAGATTCAGACCCAGGGTCCTTAGGAGAAACGGAGCAGAGCTGTAGTCTGGGGTCCTGGCCACCAGGCCCTCAACCCCTCCCCTCCTCCTTCTGCAGAGGTGACCAGTGAAACCTTCAACAAGGAAGCCTTCCTGGCCTCACGGGGCCTCACTCGTGGCTACTGGACCCAGCTCAGCATGCTGATTCCAGGCCCTGGCACGCCCAGGCACCCCCGGGGCAGCACGCCATCCCTCAGCCTTCTTCTCAGTGGTTTGTGGGGTTCTCTTCAGGCACGGGCCCCTCAGCCTAGAGGGAAGGACGGGAGAGAAACAAGTTGTCCGGATCCCAGATGACGCCTCTGCATAAGCACCAGACTCCACCATCACCCCCAGGGCTATCGTAGACCTATCCCCAGTCCTCGGGGAAGTCACCCCTGCCCGCCCCTTCCAGGAGCCTCGCCCACAGGCCACTGTCCACGGCTCTTGCTTGCAGCTCCGGGGAATACAACTCCTTTGGAAGGAAGAGGGGGAAGGGCTCGACGGGGGTCTCTCTGACACCAGGATCATCTTCCTTCCTTCCTCTCAGGAGATCCCTACCAGCTTCTCCAGGGGGATGGGCCTGCCCTGATGCCTCCTGTGCCCCCAGATCCGCCCAGGAGCCTCTTTGGTGAGCTGGGGGGGGGGGCCTTAAGGGAGCCACAGATAGAGACAGAGACTGGAGGACGCAGTCTGGGTGGCGGAGAAAAAGGGGGCTGTTAGACTGGAGGGGCTGGGGTCCAGGCCTGGACCAGGTCCCTCAGTAACCCACTCTCCCCAGGCTCATGGCAGGATTACTACACGTGGAGGGGCCTCGGCTTGGACTCGCCCATGGCCGTGCTTCTCACCTACCCGCTGACTGTGTACTATGTCATCACCCACCTGGTGCCCCAGTCCTGTAAGGAGAGCCGAGCAGGGGGACAGAAGTGCAGGGGGCAGGGGGGCAGGGGGCTGGAGGGGGACGAGGGGAAGGGAGACCATCTTCTTAAGTGGCCAGCTTCTCCCCCAGTCCCTGAGCTCAACATCCAGAACAAGCAGTCACTGAAAATCCACGTGGTGGAGGCCGGGAAGGAGTTTGACCTGGTCATGGTGTTTTGGGTAAGTCCCTCCGGGACAGAAGGTTGGGTACGTGGAGGTGCGCGCAAGGTGAGCCCCTGATCTGTCTTCTCTGTCCTTCAGGAGCTCTTGGTCTTGCTCCCCCACGTGGCCCTAGAGCTGCAGTTTGTGGGCGACGGCCTGCCCCCCGAGAGTGACCAGCAGCATTTTACCCTGCAGAGGGTGAGGGCTGGTGGGCGGGTGGGGGTGGGGCCTGCTCTCCCCTGTCTTGCCTAAGGCAGCTTCCCAGTGCCCTAACGTCTAGCCCTTTCTCCACTCCGCTCCTGGCTCCCCAGGATGGCCCAGAAGTGTCTGTCCGTCCTGGTTCCGGGGTATCGGGGCGGCTCAGCTCCGGGACCAAGGAGAAGGGGGGCCGCAGGGACCTGCAGATCAAGGTGTCTGCACGACCCTACCACCTGCTCCAGGGGCCCAAACCTGACGTGGTTATCGGTAAGAGCCTGGGGTAGGCGTGTGGGGAGGCGGGAGAAGGCCACGGGCGACAGCATCTGCCCGCTCTCCCTCTATCTGCAGGGTTTAACTCCGGCTTCGGTCTCAAGGACACCTGGCTGAGCTCGCTGCCCCGGCTCCAGGTGGGGGATGGGGCAAAAGGGACCTGCTCTCTCCTCCTGCCCCGACCCCTCCTCCTTTTCCGAAAGCCTCTTCTTCCCACCATCCGCTCCGGACACGGGGCGCGCCCAGGGTCCTCCTGGCCCTGTCTGTCCGTCTGTCTGTCTGTGTGTCTGCCTGACTCGTGACCTGACTCTGCCGCTGGCGCCGGGGGAGGGATTGGCGTGCGGCGCCGCTGGGAGAGTCTGAGGCCCGCGCCCCGCCCCCACCCCTAGTCCCTCCGAGTGCCGGCCTTCTTCACCGAGAGCAGCGAGTACGGCTGTGTGATGGACGACCAGACCATGGCCGTGGCCACGGGAGGGGGCACCAGCCCCCCGAGGCCCAATCCCTTCCGCTCCCCTTTTCGCCTGCGAGCGGCCGACAACTGCATGCCCTGGTAACTGCCCGCGACCCCCGCGGGGTCCGCCGCCCTCCTCCCGGGACCCCCTGCTCGGCCCCCGGCCCCGCACCCGCGGGCTTCCGCCACTTGCACCTGCCGCCCCGCCCCGGGGGCGTGTTCCGTTATGGCCGCCCCGCCCCCCGCCCGGGCCGCCCCGCCCCTCCCTGACGGCGCCACGCCCCCTCAGGTACTGCAACGCCTTCATCTTCCACCTGGTCTACAAGCCCCCGCAGGGGGGCGGGGCCCGCCCGGCGCCGGGTCCCGCGCCCCAGGCCCCGCCCCCCGCCGCGCCCCCCGCCCCCGCCCGCAGACGCCGAGGGGAGAAGAAACCTGCGCGGGGGGCCCGCCGGCGCAGGTGAGGGCCCAGGTGTGGCCGCCCGGCCCCCCCCCCCCCCCCCCGCCCAACACGCCCCCGAAAGCAGATCGGAGCCGCGCACGGCCGGGGGGGAGGCGTTTGGCGGATCGCGCGGAGGTAAATAAAAGGGCTCGTTTGACACCACTGAGTCACGCGCCTTCCGGTTATACGCCCTGGACGGGGTCCTTAAACGCGCAGGAGAGGAAAGGATTTCGGGATGACTCATTTTCCTCCAGCTTCTTTCCGCCCCGCCATGGCTGTCGCCTCCCTTCCCCGTGGCTGCGACCCTCCTTGGCAAACTCCTGGTGTGGGGGGGGGGGGGGGGCGTAAGTCATTTCCAGGCCCCTGTAACCCTCGGGGACCTGCCCCAACGCAAGACCCGAGAAGGGGAAAGTGGCTTCTCACTAGCAGGCAGGGCAAAAGCATACAGGCTCCGAGGGGCGCACAGACCCCGTGGTTTAGAGGCAAAGAAGGGCCCCAGGCCACCCAACCCTGGGCCCTCCTCGTCCGGTCTCCACCTTCTCTCGTTCAGCATATCCACTGAAGGGCCAACTTCTGAGTCAGCCTGCCAAAGGCATTCAAGTTCACCTGTTCGTTCACCAGGCAGAGAATTCCCTCTACGGCATTAGTCCCCTGCTTCAATCCCCTTTCCTCCATTCTTAAAATCCCCGTGAGTGTGGGCTGGGCTTAGTGCCTCCGTGGCTAAGTACAGAAAGGGAAAAGTAACAGAAGCTTGGCACACACCACTTGCCCCCAGTGAGTAAGTCATGTTGACGTCATGTGCTCCCCGACTTGTTGCAATGAGGCCCCATCACCTTAGTGTTCTTCCTAAGAATCCCTGAGCTCTGTCTCATCCTGAGAAAACATCGGACGAATCCTGTGGGACAGTCTACAGAACGCATGACCACTCCTGCCAAAGTGTGAAAGTCACCAGAGAGGAGGAAAGACCAAGAAACTGACAGACTGGAAGAGACAGAGGAGACATGATGTCTAAAGATGACGTATCCCGGGTCAGATCCTGGGGCAAAGAAAGGACTTTGGTGGAAAAAACTGGGGAATCCAAATAAAATCTATATTTAGCTAACGGTATGGTGTCTGTGCTAATGTCTCAGTTTCCATAAACACACTGTGGTGGTTTAAGACATAACGTTAAAGGAAAATGGGTGAAGGGGTACAGGAACATTCTGTCTTTGTAGCTCACCTATAAATCTAAAAATTATTTCATTTTTTATAATGTTTTATTTATGTATTTTGAGAGAGAGAGAGACACACAAGGGAGGGGCAGCAGGGAGAGAGAGAGGGAGACAGAACTCCAAGTAGGCTCCAGGGAGCTGGTTCGCTGGCTGCATAAGGAAATGCAAATTAATAAGAAAAAGAAAGTGAAATACACAATCCCCTGGTTTGCATCTATAATAGCTAAAATGAAATTTTAAAAAGAGTTCTGAAAAAAAATTTTAACACTTATTTATTTCTTTTCAAGAGACAGAGAGTGAGCAGGGGAGGGTCAGAGAGAGAGGGGGAGACACAGAATCCGAGACAGGCTCCAGGCTCTGAGCTGTCAGAACAGAGCTCAACACGGGGCTTGAACTCACTAACCCTGAGATCATGACCTGAAACCGAAGTCCGACCCTTAACCGACTGAGCCACCCAGGCGCCCCCTATCTTTGGTTTTAAATGCTGCAGGGTAGGAGAGCATGTTTGGGGCAATGTGGGACCCACAGCTCCCTATGGAACAACCACAGGTGTCCTTACACAATCCAGACAGGCAGGAAGTCATTCCCCGGGGAATAATCTGGAAGCCAGCCATCAGCCGCCAAGAGTCACCGCATTAGCATACAATCAGGTACCGTTCAAAAGGCCGTATTATGAGTAACATAAGACCCTCCTCTCTCCCCTATTACTTGGGAAATTCCAAGATTTTAAGAAGCACTGTGCCACAAACTGGGACACAGACAAAAAATATATTATCATACCACAATATCACACCCCCAGCTTTTTCCCAGAGTGTTTGAAGGCGCAGCCCAGACATCAGTCATCTTACTCATATGCATCTATAACTAACTCATAAGGGCTTTGAAAAAACTGTAACCATGGGGCCATTATCACACCAAAAAAGTTAGCATTTATTCTTTAATATCTTGTAATACCCAATTCACGTTCAAATTTCTTCGATTATCTCAAAGATGGCTTTTACAGCTGGTTTGTTGCAAGCAAGAAACAAACAAGGTCCAGGGCGCCTGGGGGGCTCAGTGGGTTAAGCCACCGTCTTCCGCTCAGGTCATGACCTCATGGTCTGTGAGTTCAAGCCCCGGCGTCGGGCTCTGTGCTGACAGCTCCGAGCCTGGAGCCTGCTTCGGATTCTGTGTCTCCTTCTCTCTCTCCTCCCCCACCCTTAAAAATAAATACACATTAAAAAAAGAAAGAAAGAAAGAAACAAGGTCCACACGTGGCTTTGGCCGCTGTGTCCCTTTGGTCTCTTTTACTCTGTAAGGGGATTCCCTGTCTTTTTTCTTTCTTTTTTGTTTTCATGCCTCCGTGAGAAACTGAATCATTTGTCCTGTAGAAAGTTTCTCATCCTGGATCTGGCTGACCGCTGACTCGGGATTTTTTTTTTTTTTTTTTTTTTTTTTTTATTTGTCTGTCTTCCTTAGTGCCTGTAAGGGGGTAGATAGATCCAGCTGGGAAAGGCCCTTCTCGAGTGGCCTCTGCCAACCTCCAGGCAGGGTTCATGCCACCTTCCTCCCCCTCTCCACCCTCCAGCCAGCAGCCTCCAAATGAAGACATTGTGGAACTTCCCCCGTGTGCTTGCTCAACGGATTCCTTCTCAGCCTAAACATCACTTCCTTAGGAAAGTACAACTTCCTTGACTCCCAGATAAGGGTAGACCCGCCCACCCCACCCCCCCTGCTGAGCCCTCAGCACCCTAAAACTCTAAAAGGGAAGCCTAGGTCCCTGGTGAATTGAGGGGGAATGGAGCTTTTTACCACTCCCTTGGCCAGAAAATAACCTTTCCCTAAATTCCTGCTGTCTACCGCATAAAAGTATGAAAGGATATGGTTATCTCCGACTGGTAGGATTACTAAGGATTTGCAGGCTCATTTGACTTAGCCGTGTGGCTCATTTTTCTTCCATAAGCATACGGTACCTGTAGCACAAAAATGTTTAATTTACAAGTTGCTGTCTTTAATGATTCACTTCCTCAGTACTGATTGAATGCACACGAGGCTTCGTGCTGTACTTTAGAGAGGCGACGGGGAGAACAGACACGCTTTCTGGCTCCGTGAAGCTTTCAGTCCACGGCAGGGGCCAGCAGGCTGTGGCCTCCGGCCAAATCTGGCCCTTTCGTACGACCCGCAGGCTACGAAGCCAAAAGAAGAACGTTTTGTGATGTGAAAATTGTATGAACTTCAAATTGCAGTGTCCCTAAATCTATGATGAAATAGACCCACAACTATTTATGTGTTGTCTGTGGCTACTTGAATGATACAAACAGACTTGTGCTTGTGACAAACCATGTGGCCCCACAAAGCCTCAAATATTTGCTAACAGGCTCTTCATAGGAAAAGCACACCGACCCCTGGTTAGGGCAGGATTTCCAAAAAGCAGGGGCGCCTGGCTGGCTCAGTCAGAAGAGCATCCAACTTTGATCTCCGGGTTGTGAGTTCGAGCTCCCCATGTTTGATGTAGAGATTACTTAAATACACTTAAAAAGGAAGATATTCAAAATGCAGATTTATGAGAGTTTATCAAGTCAATTCAGTGGGCCTCAAACAGTGTCCTATTTTTAAAAATTGTTTAATGTTTGTCTTTGAGAGAGAGAGAGAGAGGGCAAGTAGGGGACAGGCAGAGAGAGAAGGAGACACAGAATCCAAAGCAGGCTCCAGGCTCTGAGCTGTCAGCACAGTACCGGTGTAGGGCTCGAACCCACGAACCACGAGACCATGAGCTGAGCCGAAGCCAGATGCTTAACCGACTGAGCCCCCCAGGCACCCCACACCATATATCTTTATATGTGTGTTGCATCGTGATATGAAATGTACTCCTCACTGTAGACCGTGGTCAAAACATCTGAAAGTCACTGGCTTAGAAGGAGGCCTGGAAGACACAGAGAAGTTACCAGAAAGTTATGGTACAGTGTGATTGCTGTGAGGGTGAAAAAGCTACAGACTTAGAGACAGAAGAGGCACTTAAGACAGCCTTGGGGTATCAGCGAGGGCTTCTTGGAAGAAATGACATCTAAGCAGTGACCTGGAGGACAACTAGGAGTTAGCCAGGTAAAGAAGAGAAAAGATGGTCACGGCATGTGCAAAGGTCCTGGGGCAAAAGTAAGTAAGGCCTTTGGGAGAAAGTATAAGGGGTTCGGAGTTTAGAATGAGGTGAGGCTTCTTTAAACTACTTCTTTCCTTACTCCCCATCACATTACTCTTCCATTTTCATGGAGCAATTATCAGTTACTTGATTATCTCATTTATTTATTTACGTTTATTACACCTCCTCCAACGCATTTGAAAAAGTAAATTCCATGTCAGGGGACACCTGCCTTGTTTATAACTACAGCTTTTGCTTATAACAGCCACTCAGCACTTACTACAGGAGTTTCAGGAACATATCCCTGCTAGATTGGAGGGACGAACGGACCCTGGGAGGGTTAAGACTTGAGGAGACCCACCCACTGGGAGGCTTTGGTAAAAACGCGGGCAAGAGATTATGGTGCCTTCGATGTTGGGGACAAGCAGATGGACGTTAGGGCTAATGAGGAGCCGGGTAGGATCAGCAAACAGATACTGGGGCCAAGAAATGAAGGGTGCTGGTGGCTCCCAGCTGGGGCAGCGAGACAGACACAAGAGCCACCTGCTCGTGGCAGCACGGCCGTGGACGTGAGGAGTGGAGTTAAGTAGGTAGAAGGGGGTCGGAGAGAAAGGCGAGGAGTTCAGGAGGCTCTGTGAAACGTGAGCCCTCTGTGGGCCTCCTCGTGACTCCGGAGGCAGCTGACAGGGTGACGGGGCGGGGGTCACACAGCCAGGGGTGGGGGACAGCGTCCGGAGAGAGCGAGGTGCCTTCTCAGCAGAATCCTGGTGCAGGACAGGACAAGGAGGAAGAGGGGCCGGCAGGGGCATGACAAGTCCTGAGGGCGGCAGAAAAGCCGGGAGAGACCGTAAACAGAGAGAGGGTGGTCAGCTGCGTCAGATGCTGACACAGGGTGCGTCAGGAAAGATAAGGTGATTAAGTGTCCCCTGGACGCCGGACCGGGACACAGGAGCATTCGATAGAGTGGCGGGTGCAGACTGGAAGGGGCAGGGAAGGGGGGGTGCAAATTAGAGGCAACCCTAAGAAGAAAATTCAAAGGACCCTTAATCCCAGCACCCGGGGACAGCCACTGTCACCGTGTCGGTGTGTTCACAGCCTCTGCACATCCTTTTTTTTTTTTTTTTTTTTTAAGTTTATTTATTTATTTTGAGAGAGAGAGAGAATCCCAAGCAGGCTCCACACTGTCAGCGCAGAGCCCGATGCGGGTCTTGAGCTCACGAACCGCGAGACCGTGACCTGGGCCAACGTTGAGGCAGCTGTTTAACCGACCGCGCCACCCAGGCGACCCCCTCCGCGCATCTTTTTACAAAACTTTAATAACCCAGGTGGACACAGTGCCAACCAGCCTGCTTTTTTTCATATAACATGTGACCCAACGGATGTCCGCGTCCTCATGCATTCTCTCTCCATCGATGGCTCACGCTGATCTACTTTATGAACGCGACATACCCAGGCCCACATTGGGGACAGTTGGGACATTCCTGATTTTTCTCTGTGACAAATGAAATAGGAAGTAGAGAGTGTCCCGGGACACAAAATAGCCTGAGCCTGCCTGGTGGGTGGGGGATGGCTTTGCGCGGAGTCTCTGGCCGACGACCGAGGAAGGGAAGTCCGTATCAGGGGGGAAGGAAGGCAACAGGGATCTGTGTGGGGCGCGAGTCCCAACCCAGCCTGCTGGACTCCGGAAACAAGAGCTACCAGCACAAACAGGACAGCGCCTGATCTCAGGACACAAAGTCACCCACAGAGGGAGCTCCTCCCCCTTCTCAGGGGACACGGTGTGGCTCTGAGGGGGGAGGACATTGAAAACCCCAAAGAACCCAGAAGAATGGCGCTGGCGGCCGGACGACCGGAGGGTTTGGGAGCTGTCACTTTGCACTGGGAGCATCGCCCAGGAGGGACAGGAGGCACCACGATGCGGGTACCCACCTGCTCGGGAGGTCATGGCTTTAGTCTCCCAAGTGTTTGGAGAGTCTCCTGCTGTCTTTCTCTCATTGATTTCCAGTTTGCGTACCTTGTGGTCAGAGAGCACACCCTGTGTGATTCCAGAGCCTGGTCTCGGGGCCCGGGAGAGGGTCCGTCTTGTATATGTCCCGTGGGCGCTTGACAAAAACGTGAAGCTTGCTGTTGTTGGGTGAAAGGTGTCAGCTGTCAGCCGACGGTGTGGTTGGCTTCTCTAGCCTTGCTGACTTTCTTCTGCTTGGTCGCTCAGTCAGTGGCTGGAGGTAGGTCATGGGTCCCGGGCTTAGACAAACCCGGTCTGAACCCAGGCAGATTCAGACCCGGAACCCTGGAGAATCTCGTCTGAGAGTCACGCTCTGTTGGCCTGGCACGGAAAACACAAAGAGGCAATACGCACGCAGGGCTTAGTCGAGTCGGACTGTGTTCTAAGCGCTTTATTTACATATGTGAGTAAATAAGTTTCATCCTCGTAACAAACCTGGAGGTCAGGTGTTCTTAGTATCCCCCATTTTATTTATTTAAAAAAATTTTTTTTTAACGTTTTATTCATTTTTGAGACAGGGAGAGACAGAGCATGAACAGGGGAGGGGCAGAGAGAGGGAGACACAGAATCGGAAACAGGCTCCAGGCTCTGAGCTGTCAGCACAGAGCCCGACGCGGGGCTCGAACTCACGGACAGCGAGATCATGACCTGAGCCGAAGTCGGCCACCCAACCAACTGAACCACCCAGGCGCCCCTACCCCATTTTACAGATGAGAAGACTGAGGCACGGGGAGGTTAAGTCAGGTCACCAAGGTCAGTAGGGAAGCCTGGAAACAATATGTGCTTGTAACCTCTTGGGAAACTGCTTCTTGGAAAACAACACAACTTCCCGGAACAGATAACGGAGGGCTTACTTTTGAAAGGCTTTTATTTCCCTTTCGTGATTGGCCATGAACAGAATCACAAACACGTCTGCCGAGTTTTCTGTGAAATTCACGGAGAGATTTAAGCCGGCGGGGGGGGGGGGGGGGGGAGCTCCTGGAAATGGATCAGCGAGCTTCTAGAAAGATCACTAAACTCCACCTGATGCCGCCGGCCTCACCACTGTTTGTTTGTTTGTTTAATGTTTATTTATTTTTGAAAGACAGAGTGTGAGCAGGGGAGGGACAGAGAGAGAGGGGGACACAGAATTCGAAGCAGGCTCCAGGCTCTGAGCTGTCAGCACAGAGCCTGACACGGGGCTTGAACTCATGAACTGTGAGATCATGACCTGGGCGGAAGTCGGACCCTTAACCGACTGAGCCACCCAGGCGTCCCGGGCAAGTCCTGACTTCATGTGCCTCAGGTGTAAAATGCAAACTCGTCTTTGAAGACTTCTTACTATGGAGAAAAGAAGTAAATATCTCGTTAATAACATTTTATATTGATTACATGGTTAAATAACAACAGTTTAGATATATTAGGTTAGTTAAAATATCGCCTTATTGGCGCCTGGGTGGCTCAGTCGGTTAAGCGTCTGACTTCAGCTCAGGTCATGATCTCACAGCCCGTTAAGTTCGAGCCCCGCGTCGGGCTCTGTGCTGACAGCTCAGAGCCTGGAGCCTGCTTCGGATTCTGTGTCTCCCTCTCTCTCTGACCCTCCCCCAATCGCGCTCTGTCTCTCAAAAATAATAAATAAATGTTAAAATAAAAAAGGGGGGCGTCTGAGTGGCTCAGTTGGTTGAGAGTCCAACTTCGGCTCAGGTCGTGATCGTGCAGTTCGTGAGTTCGAGCGCCATGTTAGGCCCTGTGCCGACAGCTCAGAGCCCGGAGCCTGCTTCGGATTCTGTGTGTGTCTCTCTCTGTGTCTCTCCCCCACTCATGCTCTGTCTCTCTGTCTCTCTCTCTCTCAAAAATGAATAAACATTAAAAAATAATAAAAACATAAAATAAAAATTAAAAACCTTCTGGGGTGCCAGGTTGGCTCAGTCAGTTGAACGTCTGACTCGGTTTTGGCTCAGGCCGTTATCTCACGGTTTGTGAGTTCGACCCCCGAGTCAGGCTCTGTGCTGACAGCACAGAGCCTGCTTGAGATTCTCTCTCTCTCTCTCTCTCTCTCTCTCTCTCTCTCTCTTTCTCTGCCCCTCCCTGCTTGCGTTTGCTCCCTCTCTCTCAAAATAAATAAATAAACATGAATGAAAATAAAATACCTTCTTAAAAAAAAAAAAAAAAGACAAGCCTCAGGGGTCAGAGGCCTGAGTTAGCATCCAGGCTCCCCACTTACTGGCTTCACGATCTTGGACAAGTTACCCTCTCTGCATCTGTTTCCCCACCTGCAGAAAGGGGACAGCAATAGGACTGTCATGAGCACGAGGCAGATCACTAAACCTAGATGCTTACGAGGTCTTTGGCACAGAGGCTTCCACAGATGCTGCACATTGTCATTACTAGCCCAGCAAAGTGGCAGAGAGGACAAGCCCAGGACGGAATCCACAACTGAGACGAACCCTCCACTTTCCCAGAGACGCCGTCTAACCCTGTTGGCCACCCGCCACCGCCCGAAGTCCGCGTTTGCCAGGGCTTATCCCCGAGTGACGCCCTCCTACCTCCCCCCATCGTGCCTCAAACCATCAGACTGTTTCTCAGCTGCCCTCTTGCTCTCATGGCAACTTGGCTCTGCTCCGAACTGAGTCCTCGAAGGGACGGTGGTCTCTCCCACATGGCTCGCATCCTGAGGTGAGGCACGTGTCTTTCGGCCTCCCTGCTGCTGCTTCCACTCTGAGGTCTCTCGCCACCCCCCCTCCCCCCGCCGCCACCTTACTTGCAAAACCCCAAGCGCGACTGGACCAAGCCCCACCGACGGGGACACTGTGCCCGAGCTCCCCAGCACGGCTGGGGGCAGCGGGTCTC
The DNA here is from genome assembly GCF_046562875.1 of Panthera onca. Classification (NCBI taxonomy): domain Eukaryota; kingdom Metazoa; phylum Chordata; class Mammalia; order Carnivora; family Felidae; genus Panthera; species Panthera onca. Next base: position 18,230,533 of record NC_138352.1, on the reverse strand, counting down.
GCCGTGAGTCCCCAGCGGTGAAGCACCCAGAGGCTCTCAGCCCTGCCCTCCTGGGTTCTCTGGACGGACGAGTGCGCGCCGCCTCGCTCCCCAGAGGGCAGCACTTTGTCGCCACCCTCGGCCAGCCATCCCGGTTCTTCCCTTTCCAGAGAGGCCACTGCTCATCTTTCCCCTGGGACTTCTCACCATGACCGCTCCCTGCAAATTCCTCTCTGTTTGTTTCTTGGTCTTTCGTGTTGAATTTGCCCCTTGGGTGCCTTGGTCACCTCTGTCCCCTCCCCCCCCCCCCGCCCCCGTTCCTGTCCCCACCACTCCGACGGAGGCGCCCTGGTAGAAATGCAGGGGGGCGCATTTCACGAAGCTGCCCGCCCTCCTCAGAACTCGGCCTTGGCCTCCAGGACTCACACTGCCCTGGTCTTCCCCAGGCCTCGCCAGGTGACCCTCTCCTGGCCCCTCCACCTCTGGCCCGCCTCCTATTCTCTCGCCTCTTTTCTCGGCCACCCTCCCTCTCCCAGCCCTGCCCCACTCCTGCCTCCCCCCCCCGCCCCCCCCCCCACCGCCTCCTCACGTTGATAATGGCAGCCCCATCCCATCACCAGCTCCAGATCTCGGGGTCAGCTCCCTCTTCACCTCGTCTGCTCTCCCCTGGCTCGCCAAGCTCGGGCCGCTCCGCCCCTCTGCCGCGCCTGCCACGGCCCACGCTCGTCCCCAGGGCCTTTGCACATGCTGTTGGCTGCACCCCACACTCTCCCTGCCAAACCTCCCTTCTTTCCTGGTCGCCCCTGCCTCAGAAAGCCCTTCCTGGGCCCCCGGAAGGAGAGCAGTCCTCAACAGCTGTGACTTCAGCGCCTAAACTCCTATTTTTCTGCACGATTCATTGCTACCGAAGGCTGTGCATTCGTTGGCTTACGTGCTTACTGTTTGCCCCTCCCAACTGAACCCCCAGCATGTTCAGCAGTGCCTGGTATCAGGGCGCCCGCGTGGCTCAGTCGGTTAAGCGTCCGACTTCCCTCAAGTCATGATCTCACAGTTTGTGAGTTCGAGCCCCGCATCGGGCTCTGTGCCGACAGCTCAGAGCCTGGAACCTGCTTTGGATTCTGTGTCTCCCTCGCTCTCTGCCCCTCCCCTGCTTGCATTCTGTTTCTCTCTGTCTCAAAAATAAACAAACATTAAAAACATTTTTGTTTTTTTTTTTTTTTTTTTTTTTTTTTTTTTTCAACGTTTTGTATTTATTTTTGGGACAGAGAGAGACAGAGCATGAACGGGGGAGGGGCAGAGAGAGAGGGAGACACAGAATCGGAAACAGGCTCCAGGCTCCGAGCCATCAGCCCAGAGCCTGACGCGGGGCTCGAACTCACGGACCGCGAGATCGTGACCTGGCTGAAGTCGGACGCTTAACCGACTGCGCCACCCAGGCGCCCCAAAACATTTTTGTTTTTTACATCTCGGCACTTCCCCTCTGTCTACGTCATCAGGCCTGTGGATGACGCACCAGACCAATCACAAGCACAGGAGTTAGAGTCTGACAGGCCCGAGTTCAAGTCCCGGCTTGAGCGGTCCCAGCTGTGTGGTCTTAGGCACGTTACTCAGCTTCTCTGAGCCACGTAGACTCATTCTGCAAACATGTGCCGAGTGCCTACTTTACATCGGGATCACCTTGCTACGCCTGTCCTAAGGATTATATAAGATAACGTAGGCCATGTCTCTAGAACCAAGCCCGGCTAATTATGATTAAGTACTCAATCATCTGGTGCTGTTTATCCTTCACGTTTCGTCATGATACGGTCTCAGAGTCTATTTATAATCATGCGTGTTTACAATCTGGATTTTCTCATTGGTCAAAAACTATTTAGGGCCAGGGCACCCGGCTGACTCAGTCTCTGGAGTGTTGAGACTCTTGATCTCGGGGTTGTGGGTTCTAGCACCACGTTGGGTGTAGAGATTGCTAAAAAAAAATAAAATAAAATAAATAAATAAATACAGTTTAAAAAATTTTATTTAGGACTGCCTCGGGGTCCTAAAGGGGTTGGGTTTTGTTACAAACGCTTGGAAGTTTCCAGTTTATTGCACTGGGGGTCAGAGAATGTGGCCAGGTCAGTTTCAGGTTTGAGGAACCTAGAATTTCTTTCAGGGTCTAATGTTGATTTGTCAATGTTTCATTGGCAGTGAAAAGGTGTGTTCTCCATTTATAAGATACAAAGGTCAACAAGTATTTGAACACAAGCCCCAGGATGGATAATTTATGACTGACCACTGCTGTATTCCTGGCATCCAGCAACAGGCCTGATGTACATCATCCAGGTTCAATAAATATTTGTTGAATGAGTGGCTAATTAATCAAGCAACCTTATTATCACTTAGATTCTCAATACCTTTGTACCTTTGCATATTTTTTTCCTACTCCATCTGGCAAAGCCTGGTGAGTTATGTCACATCTTCCCATCCCAACCCATTACATATTTTTAAAAAGATTGTATTTTATTTATTTTCTAATAATTTTTTTTTTAGAGACAGAGCGAGTGCATGTGAGCGGGGGAAAGGCACAGAGAGAGAGAGAGAGAGAGAGAATCCCAAGTAGGCTCTGCATCATCAGTCCAGAGTCAGAAGCAGAGCTCGAACTCAGGAACAGTGAGAACATGACCTGAGCTGAAATCAATAGATGCTTCACCGACTGAGCCACCCAGGCGCCCCTAAAAAAGCATTTTTAACTTGCATTTCTTGGTGCAAAGTCGAGAGCAAAATAACATGGCAATTAATCAAGAAATTAAACTGGGGCGCCTGGGTGGCTCGGTCGGTTAAGCGTCCGACTTCGGCTCAGGTCATGATCTCACGGTCCGTGCGTTCGAGCCCCGCGTCGGGCTCTGTGCTGACAGCTCAGAGCCTGGAGCCTGTTTCCGATTCTGTGTCTCCCTCTCTCTCTCTGACCCTCCCCCGTTCATGCTCTGTCTCTCTCTGTCTCAAAAATAAATAAACGTTAAAAAAAAAAAAAAAAAAAAAGAAATTAAACACATCGCCTTCCTGCCCTCCCCAGATAATAGCGACAGAATTACAGACACAATCTGGCCCCGTGGTTCCAGTCTGTTCCAATCTGTCCCCAAGGTTGGAAGGGAGGTTTCTGCACCTGTTAGTGCCCCACTGTGGCTCCTGTAAAGTCCTATGTTGAAGTCCTAGGCTCCAGGACTTCAACATGTGGCTGTATCCAGAAGTAGGGTCTTTAAATAAGTTAAAGTGAGGTCACCACAGTGGGGCCTTACCCAAAATGACCGATGTCCTTATAAAAAGAGGAAATTGGGGCGCAGACACGTACAGAGGGAAGATCACGCGAAGTCACAGGGAGAAGGAAGCCAGAGAAAGCGCACTCAGAAGCAGCCAGGCCAGGGGCGCCTGGGTGGCTTGGTTGGGCGTCCGACTTCAGCTCAGGTCGTGATCTCAAGGTTCATGAGTTTCAGCCCCGCTTTGGGCTCTGTGCTGACAGCTCGGAGCCTACAGCCTGCTTTGGATTCTGTGTCGCCCTCTCTCTCTGCCCCTCCCCTGCTTACGCTCTTTCTGTCTTTCAAAAATTAATAAATTTGTAAAAAAGAAAAAAGAAAAAGAAGCAGCCACCAGCCCTGCCAACCTCCTGATGCTGGCCTTCGGGCTTCCAGAACTGTGAGAGTAGATTTCTGCTGTTTAAGCCCCCAAGTCCGTGGTCCTTTGTTCCTCAGCCCCAGCAGATGAATACATCACCCAGAAAGGCCAGCCAGAGGGGAATCTATGGAGGGGACAGAGCATCATGTGGTCCCAGCCAGGCTGCCCCCTGCTGGGGGCTCTTCCTTGCTGCTCAGCGGTCCCTAATTAGGATGTGACCCACACCTCTCAGTAGCACTGAGCAGAGAGTGACCCTGAAATAAATGTACGGTTGACTCTTGAACAACGTGGGTTCGAACTGCGTGGGTCCGCATATACACGGGTTTTTGCAATAAATACAGTACGGTGCCGTAAATGTATTTTCTCTTCCTTATGACTTTCTTACTAACGCTCTTTTTTAGAGAGAGAAAGAGAGCACGCGTGCGCTTGCGCGAGTGGAGGAGGGGCAGAGAGACAGAGACCACCCACCCCCGCCCCCCGCAAGCCGGCTCCGCATCATCAGCACAGCCCCACGCGGGGCTCCAACCCACGACCAGGAGATCACGACCTGAGCCGAAATCGGGAGTCGGGCGCTCGACCCACTGAGCCACCCGGGCGCCCCTTCTGTTGTTTTATTGCAAGAATACAGTTTATAATATACAAAAGATGTATTCGTCGACTGCTCGTGTTCTCGGAAAGGCTTCTGGTCTATGGTAGTACATCATTCTCAAGTGGGCGGGGTGGGGGGTGGGGGAGATCAGAAGTTACACGTGGGTTTCGACTCCCCACCCCCACACCCTTGAAGGGCCAACGGCTCGCGACTTTATAAGGGGTTAAGCAGCCTTTACTGCAACGCTTAGGCGCGTCCTCTCCTGGGGGGTAACGGGGAAGAGGTTAAGGAGTCTTCCTTCCCACCTTCCGCCTCCACGGCCTTGACTCCCCCACCGCAGGAAACAAAACGACTGTCCATTCGGTTACTAGGACCCCAAACCGAGGAACCACCTGCGATCTTTTTTTTTTTTTTAATTTTTATTTATTTTTCAGAGAGAGAGTGAGAGAGATTGCGAGCACCAGCAGGGAAGGGGCAGAGAGGGAGGGAGACACAGAACCCGAAGCAGGCTCCAGGCTCCGAGCTGTCAGCACACAGCCCGACACGGGGCTCGATCCCACGGACCGCGAGATCATGACCTGAGCCGAAGTCCAACACTCAACCGCCTGAGCCGCCAGGCGCCCCTGTGGTATATCTTTTCATACGCTATTTGCCACTTGTACATCCTCTTTGCTGAGGTGTCTATTTGGGTCTTTTGTCCAATTTTTTAAACCCCTTGTTCTTTTTATTTATTTTTTATTATTGTTGTTGAGTTTTAAGGGATCTTTGTATATTTTGGGGAACAGTCCTTTATCAGATGTGTCTTTTCCAAGTATTTTCTCCGAGTCTGTGGCTTACCTTCCTTCTCCCTCCCTTGACAGTGTCTCTTCCAGAGCAGAAGTCGTTAATATTGATGAAGTCCAGCTTATCAATGATCCCTTTATGAATCATGCTTGAAAGTTAGTTCTACCTTTGAACGTTTGTATCACCTGAACCAACAAATTCCCCTTTTGTTCCAGCAGAGGTGGGTTTTCTGTTATTTCATGTACATTTCTTTAAAACGGACTCTGGGCACAGCAGGCGATAAGCAGTTGACATCCTGACTACTGTTTAATGTAATTTTTGGAATTTATATATATTTTTTCGCTTTAAAAGGATTTCCTTTCTGAAACTTACATTCAGTTTCATAACTACATTGACGAAAATTATTTACAGTCACGTCAAGACTTCCCCATTTTGGAGTTTTTCTTTGACTACATCTCTTGGTGACTTAAAATGCTTTCTTTAAAAAAAAAAAAAAAAAAAAAAGGAGAAGAAAGAGACACAGTGGAATTTCAAACCCAAGCCTTCTCAGAAATGCAATTCTACTGCCCTTCACACACAGAAAGTACCTTGGATATTTATACAATTAAGTCATAGTTTTGTGTGTTTTTTGTTTGTTTTTTTTTTGTTGTTTGTTTGGTTTTTTTTGTTTTCGCTCTCAGAACTGTAGATGTTGTTCCTCTGTCTTCCAGTATTTAGTACCGCAGAGAAATCTCTAGCCAGACCACTTTTGTTTCTTTCTAGGTGACCTTTAATTCTGCCTACACGTACCCTTCAATGACATGGCTCTTCAGGATGAATCTAGTTTTTTTTTTTTTTAAATGTAATGTTTATTTTATTTTTAAGAGAGAGAGAGATGGGGGCGCCTGAGTGGCTCGGTTGGTTAAGTGTCCGACGTCAGCTCAGGTCACGATCTCATGATCTCATGGTTCGTGGGTTCGAGTCCCACGTCAGGCTCTGTGCTGACAGCTCGGAGCCTGGAACCTGCTTCAGATTCTGTGTCTCCTTCTCTCTCTGCCCCTCCCCCGCTCATTCTCTGTCTCTCTCTCGAAAATAAAATAAAAATATTAAAAAAATTTTAAAAGAGAGAGAGCGCGCGCCATTGGGGGAGAGGCAGAGAGACAGAATCCCAAGTGCTGTCAGCACTGAACCTGACGTGAGGCTCAAACCCACGAACCGTGAGATCATGACCTGAGTCGGGCGCTTAAGGGACTGAGCCACCCAGGCGCCCCTTCAGTTTGCTTTTCACATTTTCCCCAGGACGCCATGTGCCTTTCCAGAAGGTGACCCAAGTGGATCTGCGTCCAAGGCAGCCTCCTCCCGGCACAGGCTGTGAACGGTGGGTCACGGCCACCAGCTCCACAGGGTCTCCGGGAACACTTTGCTCACCCGGCGTCTCCGTCCCATCAGCGTCCCTTCTGCTGCTTTAACTGCTGCTCTCTCTCCGAGTAGAGTGTTTTCTGGAGCGTGTCCCCCGCACGCCTCATCCACATGGGCCCAGTTACCGTCCAGCTCTCCAGCGGGTCTGGGCTTGGATTCTCTGGGCGCATTTGGCGGTTCTGGGCCATTCTCCCTTTTCTCCCCCAAATACATGGGGGCGCCCTCTCATCGCGGCCCTTTCTTTCTCGGTACTGTGCTCCCGCTTCCCAGAGAGTCCTGGCGAAAACCTTCCTGAAAATCCCATCCAAACCCTAAAGTAAATATTTCTCCAGCGTTCTCCTTTTAGTCTCCAGGATGATGACCCCTTCGCTTGGTTTGCAGAACTTTTTTCAGAATCCTTTTGGCTTTTTTTTTATAAATTTTTTTTTCAACGTTTTTTATTTATTTTTGGGACAGAGAGAGACAGGGCATGAACGGGGGAGGGGCAGAGAGAGAGGGAGACACAGAATGGGAAACAGGCTCCAGGCTCCAAGCCATCAGCCCAGAGCCTGACTCGGGGCTCGAACTCACGGACCGTGAGATCGTGACCTGAGCTGAAGTCGGACGCTTAACCGACTGAGCCAGCCAGGCGGCCCATCCCTATGATATTTTTGCCACTATTTTAGACACAGAGAATTGTATAAACGTAACATCAGGAATACCTGTAGACCACCCCTCACGGGCTTCTTTCTCTCTTTACTCACCTAAAAAGCAGACACACCTGTCAGACTCAGTGCTGATGAACCCGTAGACAGATACGTAGATTGCTCTGGATCCCACTCTGCCTGTGGGGGCAGGGCTGAGTCCCTCTCAGGGCGGGCAGTGGGAAGGCCCTCGACTGGGGGACACGATATTGCTCTGACAGTGAACGTCACTTCTGGCCATAAGCTATAAAGCCCAGCACAGAAACCAGCTGTACCGAACCCGTCAAAGGAGGCTGCAGGGATGCAGGGATGGGTGGTTCGGTGGGTTAAGCGTCCAACTTCTGCTCAGGTCACGATCTCCTGTTTCATCAGTTCAAGCCCCACATCCGGCTCTCTGCTGTCAGCTCAGAGCCCGCTTTGGATCCTCTGTCCTCCTCTCTCTGCCCCTACACTGCTCATGCCCCCCCTCTCTCTCTCTCTCTCTCAAAAATAATACACTTTTTTTTTTTTTTAAGAATACTTTTGGGGCACCTGGGTGGCTCAGTCGGTTAAGCGTCCAACTTCACCTCAGGTCATGATCTCACAGTTCATGGGTTCAAGCCCTGCGTGGGGCTCAGTGCTGACAGCTCAAAGCCTGGAGCCTGCTTCAGATTCTGTCTCTCTCTCTCTCTGTCTCTCTCTGCCCCTCCCCCGCTCATGCTGTCTCTCTCTCTCTCTCAAAAATAAACATTAAAAAAATTTTTAAATACAAAAATCATAAAAGAATACTTCTGCAATGCTTACAAGCAACTATTACCAGGATTTCAAATATGCCTTCTGGAACACAGGAGAATGCAAAAAAAAAAAAAAAAAAAAATTAATGAAAAGAGACAGAAAAATTAATGAAGAGACACATTAGAAATAACGTGGAAATGTTTTTAAAGCATTCAGCAAAACCAAATACGAGTTGTCACGTGTCCGTGAGTCCGAGGCGGGGCTTTGGGGGAAGTTCAAAGTATTTTCTTGTTCTAGGTACCCTCTGATTCAAGAGGCAAATTCTTCATAGGTTTTTCTCCATCCGGTTGTCTTATAAATAGGAGGAGTCCCTCCCAGAGTCTGGCATCCATCTGAGCAGTGAGATTTCTGCACTGTCCACGCCTCTCTAGTGGCTTCAGTGGGCTGCTTGGAACAGCCACACGAGAGGCCACTGGCTGGACACGGCCGTGTGGCCGTGTGCGTGATGTTCTCAGGTGTCCCTCTGATGTCCTGTCGCCCCGCCTCCACACTCCACATCCTACCTGGGCCTACGCTTTCCTTTCTGCTCCCCACGATGCCCACAGCTGGGTCTCACGCCCCAGGCATGAGCCCCCAGGGTCTCCAGCCCGGGGCCCTGCCCACAGCAGGGACCTCATGAATGCATCTCCGTATGGAAAAAGATTCTCCACGGTGCAGTTGACAGAAACGCCTCTCAAACTGGCTCCCTCTCAAACTGGCTCGCCAACACCTTGAAGGACCGATCAGGCTTCAGGCATGGCTTGATCTGCAAGTTCAGACAATGCCATCAGGACTGTTTGTCTCCAGCTCTCGCAACTTCCCCTCGACCGACTCCGCTCCCCAGCAGGCAGGCCTTCCCTTGTGTCGGCCACCACCAGCAACTTCAGCATCCCTGACAGAAACAGGACTTCGAGGACCCCAGGCCGACGACCCAAAGCAGAAACGAACTCTCACGGGACCAGCTTGGATCCTGTGGCCATCACTGAATCAAACACTGAGGCTGGAGGCATAGAATGTTCTAATCAATCGGTCCCACCCTGAGAGAGAGGCGGTGGCCTCACCAGGAGGAGGAGGGCTTGATAACCACACAGTGGCAGGAGATGCGGAGGGGACACCGAGGGTCCCCCGCCATCTTCTTAGTTTCTTTCCAGGAGGGCCCCTCCCCGGGGACCACGGGAAAGGACAAGGCCACCGCACATCTGCTTAGCGCATCCCTGCTTACAAAACACTTCTCACGCTGTCCCGTTGAATCCCCACGACCGACCACGAGTGACGGGGGGCATCACTACACCCCTTATGCCTGGGAGACATCCCAGAATCAGGGCATCGGGGCCTGGGCTGTCACACGCGGCAGCAGGCGGGGAGCCGACGGGGGAGGGGGGGATGCAGAGAGGTGTGCACCCAAAGGAGGAAGCACACGCTGACCTCAGGCCACTTCCTGTGTCAGGCTCCCCAACCTCCCACCGCCTCCCCCCTACCCCACGGCAGCAGCCCCTCGGCCTCTGCCCGCTCTCTGCCGGCTCCCCTGCCCGCTCTCTGCCGGCTCCCCTGCCGCTCTCCCTTATCTCTCTCCCTGCCAGTGCCTGCCACACCCCTGCCCCAACCTTTGAACCTTGCTCCTGAATTATTTTCCTCTGCCGGGAGTCCCTGCGGCTCACTTTCACTCACCTGCTCTCCTCGAAAGCGCCCCACCATGTGCACTGGGAAGTGTGCCCGCTGCGTGGGCCTCACCCTCATCCCCCTGTCCCTGCTCTGCATCCTGGCCAACGCCCTCCTGCTGGTGCCGGGCGGCAAGACCACCTGGACGGACGGCCACCTCAGCCTGCAAGTGTGGCTCATGGCCGGCTTCATCGGCGGGGGCCTGATGGTGAGAGGCCGGCCCGGGGGCCACTCTGCGGGCTCGGATCGTTGAGGGGGGGTGGGGACAGCTGCCCGGGGAGGGGTGGCCGTGGCGTGGTGGGGCCCTGGAGCCTCCCCTCTGCCCCCTGAAACGGAGCACCCGCGAGTCCTGGAGGAGCCCCGGGGTCCTGAGCTGAAGGTCCAAGGGAAAAGAGGAGGAAGGAGGGAGGGAGGGAGGACGTGCTCCTTGCGCCCCCCCCGACCCCCCTCCCCCGTCCCTGCTGGTGCAGCAGATGCTGAGGACGCCTCCCTACAAGGGCCCGGTGCCGGGTCAAAGTGGGTTATCTGGGCAGGATGACGAGGGACACGGAGGGTGGGTGCGGGGACACTGGGGCCGGGAGCACAGTGGCAGGGGGGTCATCCCACCTGTGGCCCAGTCCGTGCTCCCGGATGCCCACCCTGCACCCCACAAACTCAGAACCCAGGCCAGTGTGGCGAAGAAGGCACCCCGTGTCTGTCAGAAGTGAGGGGCGGGGGGGGGGCTCCAGACCCCATCCTCCGAGCCCTCCCTGTTCTGGAAGGTCAGGGTAGTTTAACATCCTCACGGGCCCAAACACCAGAGGTCTCCCCAGCACAGCCCCCCACGTCTCTGATGGACGAAACTCCTGGGGACGGGGCTCACCTTTGCCTGTTTCTCTGGCCACAGTGACACTCCTCCCTCGCCCGGTGTCACACCCACGCTCCCCTCCCCACAATCCAACCAGCCTGCTTTGGGGGAGCCCCCTCCCCCCACCGAGGATGCCCCCCTACCCACGCTCACTCCCAGCTGCGTTCTTCCCACCTCCAGGCCCTGGGCCATTCCTAAGCGACACTACACTACGGGGACACAGGCCAAGTCCCTGCTCTCCCTGAAGCTGGGCCCGTGGTGGGGGACACACACTATCGAGGAAGGGAGAAGGAAGCCCGGTGAGAGCAAGGACGGCCTGTTTTGCTGGCTGCCGTGTGGCACCTGTTGTGTGCCGAGTGCCTAGTCCGGGGCCTTGGACTCGACAGGGGCTTGATTAATAGTCTGTGAACAAAGCAAACAAATGAGCAGGAGGATTTCAGATTGGAGGTCTCACCGAGGAAAGAAAGCAGGACGCTGTCCTGAAGGGCTCCTTCCGAGGGCAGGCAGAATGCCACTGTTCACAGCGTCTTTTTTCATTTTAATCATCACCTACTATCTCCTTTAAATTTCATCTGTAGGCAAGAGCACACTTTTATCTTCTTTTACTGTTTATGTATTTTCGAGAGAAAAAGAGAGAGCAGGGGACGGTCAGAGAGAGGGGGAGAGAGAGAATCCCAAGCAGGTTCCACCCCGTTAGCACAGAACCCGATGTGGGGCTCGAACTCACAACCCCGAGATCAAGAGTCGCAAGCTCTACCGAATGAGTCAGCCGGGCGCCTGTTTATAGCATTTTCGAGGAAGGCCTCGATGAGACGCCATCTGAGCTGCGACCCACAAGACAAAAGTGAGGAGTCTGCCCTGCAGACAGGGGACTGGGAAGTACGCAGCCTCAAGCTTGCACCTCTGACTGCGTGAGAGGCCAGTGCACCCGAGGTTTAATGAGATGCGATCCGGCGTGGGCACCGGCCAGAGCACGTCCACCCTTGTGAGGAACGTGAATTTTTATTATGAAGTCAACAGGAAACCAGTAAAGGACGTTTTACCTTGTTTTGAGCCTTCGAAAAATTTTTTGAATTTTTTTTTAAGTCCTACAGCTAAATGGCCAGATCCTTAGTAGGCAGCTCAATGCGTTTTTACAAAGCGAACCCGCCCATGTACCCAGCACTCCGACCAAGACACAGGTCATTACCAGAATCCCAGACGTGCCTCCCTCACCAGGCGCTACCCCCCACCGACAAGAGTCCCCACTACGCTGACTTCTGACCCGCAGGCTGGTTTGGCCCATTCAGCACTTTACACAAACGGAATCATACGGTGTAGTAATTTTGTGTCTGGCTTCTGCAGCTCAATATATGTCTGTGAGGCTCCTCCTATCATTATAGAGAGTTCTAGTCTGTTATTTCTCGTGCATTCCAGTGTGTGAATATACCACAATTCATTTAAACATCCTACCGTTGATGGATGTTTGGACAGGCTCCCAATTTGGGTTTATTACAAATAACGCTGCTATAAATGTTCCCGTAAATGTCGTTAGGTGAACTTATGTTTGCACTGCTGCTGGATGGATATTTAAGGGTGGAATTGCTGATCTTTTTCTTTCTAAACGTTTATTTACTTTTAAGAGAAGAGAGTGCACAAGTGGGGGAAGGGGCAGGGGTGGGGACAGAGGATCTCAAGCGGGCTCTGTGTTGACAGCAGAGGCCGATGTGGGGCTTGACTCACAAACCGTGAGATCATGACCTGAGCTGAAGTCAGACGCTTCACTGACGGAGCACCCCGAAACTGCTGATTCTTGAGTTTTGCAAGTATTCAGTGCAAATAGATCTTGCCAAAGCGTTTTTGGAAATTCGTATACCAATTTTATTCCCATCAGCAAAATATGAGAGTATTAGTAGCTCCATACCCTGCTGGATTTGAGAAGATCCCACTGGCAGGGCGCCTGGGTGGCTCGGTCGGTTAACTGTCCAGCATCGGCTCAGGTCATGACCTCGCAGTTCATGAGTTCGAGCCCTGTGTCGTGCTTTGTGCTGACAGCTCAGAGCCTGGAGCCTGCTTCCGATTCTGTGTCTCCCTCTTTCTCTGCCCTTCTGCCACTCGCGCTCAGTCTCTCGCTCCAAAAAAAAAAAAAAAAAAAAAAGATACCACTGGCTCCCGTGTGGAATAAGGAGTCAGTAGGTGAAGCAGAACCAGACTGAGGTCACTGAAGTTGTCCAGGAGAGTGGATAGTGGCTGAGAACGGGCCGGTGGCCAAGTAAGCAGATTCGAGCTATAATCCCGGCGTTTCCTTCTATGCTTACAAAGACGCTTCTCTTGGCAGAGTAGACGTAGGCACAGAGTTAAGACAGAGGAGCTTAGACGAGAAAAAGAAACAAACACTGACTAAAAAAGTAAAAATCTCCAGCAGGTAGATCATTCGAAATTGGTAAACCCCAGAGGCAATTCTAGGTGTCTTCGGATCTACGAGCTTCCCAGCAAGTGTCCTACCCAGAGAGGCTAAGCCAAGAGGCCAGCGCTGGCCCTAGACTTGCCAAGAGCCTAGGAAGGGGAGAGAGGAAGCATCTGGCAGGAAGCCCATCCAATTCCGCGGGTGTTTCTATGAGGTCCCTACGGATGAGACAACAGAACTTGAACTCTCAGCCCCTCCCCGAGAGAGGAACACAACGCTGGTTCACGCAAGGCACAGATCCAGACAGCTGTGAAATTCCAGAGATGGGCACCGGGCAAAGAACTCGGCCTGGTGCAACAAGATAAGGCTAGAGCCAAAGTGAGAAGCCTCGAATGCCTTCTAGAGCTCAGCCTTGATGGGCTGCTCTCTGAGGAGACCCTGAGGGATCTGAGCCAAGACCCGTGGAGAGGCGTTTACGCTGGGGGTAGCAACATTACGGCGGAGTGCGCGGCAACGCGGAGGCACAATAGGTAAGGAAACCTGGCAGAGGGGCTGAGAACATCATCCTCGAGGGAGGGGGCTGGGGACTGACCCTGCAGACCAAGGAACAGACAGATTCAAGAACCATTAAAGGACAAGGCGAGAAGACTCGAGGTCTGGCTGGGTGTGGAGGATTCAAGTTGATCAGCCTGGGTGACCTACAGAATATTTCCACTGATGGAAATGAACAAAAAGTCACAGGGAGGCGAACTGGGGGAACCTGGGGGGGAAATCGTGAGGTCAGTAGGAGGCTGGCTGGGGTGAGCTGAAACCTAGACACTGACATGAACATATCCTTGAGCAGTTACATTTGAAGCTGGAGGTGGGTACTGTTCCAGGCTACAGGTGACACCCTGAGAGGGGACGGGCTCTGTGACGAAGGCCACAGGGAGACAGGAAGACAGAAAAGGCCAGGGCGGTATGTTGGGGAGCCCTACACTTCCTATCAGAGCATTCGCTAACGCTCTCCTCCACCTTCCCCATAATCCCAGCTCGCCAGACCCTCCAACACCACGATTCCTTCCTGCTGCTCAGGGGACTTCTGGTCATTGTGACCGTTTACTCTGAGCCAGTCTTGACATCAGGCGGACCTGTTATTTCATTAATAAGTCCTGACGGGGCGCCTGGGTGGCTCAGCCAGTTAAGCTGCAGACTTTGGCTCAGGTCATGATCTCGCCGTCCGTGAGTTCGAGCCCCACATCGGGCTCTGCGCTGACAGCTCAGAGCTTGGAGCCTGCTTCCGATTCCGTCTCTCTCTCTCTGCCCCCTCCCTGCTCGCGCTCTCTCTTTCAAAAACAAACATTAAAGACATTTTTTAATATTTTTTTATTATGAAATTTATTGTCACATTGGTTTCCATACAACACCCAGTGTGCTCATCCCAACAGGTGCCCTCCTCAATACCCATCACCCACCCACCCCTCCCTCCCACCCAAAAACTTTTTTTTTTTTTTTTTAATAAAGCCTGATAGGGGCGCCTGGGTGGCGCAGTAGGTTAAGCGTCCGACTTCAGCCAGGTCACGATCTCGCGGTCCGTGAGTTCGAGCCCCGCGTCAGGCTCTGGGCTGATGGCTCGGAGCCTGGAGCCTGTTTCTGATTCTGTGTCTCCCTCTCTCTCTGCCCCTCCCCCGTTCATGCTCTGTCTCCCTCTGTCCCAAAAATAAATTAAAAACGTTGAAAAAAAAAATTAAAAAAATAAAATAAAGCCTGACAACAGCCCTGTGAGGTGGGTCTGGAAGACCGAGAGATGAATCAATTCACGGAGGGTGTTGGCATGAACCCCAAGCCCCCTGACTCCGGTTCAGGAGGGCCCCTGCTGTGTGTCAAGATTTGCAGAGGACATCATGATATGGGGCCTTACCTCGTGGAGGCCATGTGAACACAGATAAGTAGACACATAAATAATGATAAATTGAGGCAGAGCCCCAATGCACTGCCGGGGCAGTAGAGAGAAGGTCTTCCTACAGTCCGAAGGGCTGAGGGCATCCTAAGCCCCCCCCAGGAGGAGGTGAGCGCCGAGGCAGGAAGGTGCTGAGAACGGGCGGGGGCCGGCTGCCACACTGTCCTTCCTCCACAGGTGCTGTGTCCCGGCATCGCCGCCGTCCGCGCAGGGGGCAAGGGCTGCTGCGGCGCGGGCTGCTGTGGAAATCGTTGCAGGGTAAGATCCCAATCAGGGCGGGATTCGGGGTTGGGTCTCTGCACAGGTCTTGGTGACCTGAGGCCACGGTCCCCCCGGCCACAGGAGCTCCCCTGCGGAGTCCCGGGCGCCACCGCGCCCCTCCGTCGCGCCGCCAGCTTCGGCCTCGGTGGGCCTGCGGTGGGGACCGCGAGCCCCGGGGACGTCGGCGGCCGCCGGCGGCCGCGGGCCCGCGGGGTCAGCTAAGGCCCGGCCCCGGGCCTCGCCGGGAGACGGATTCTCCACGAGCCTCGAGCCGGGCGAGGGAAGGTGCGCGCACCGGCGGGGCGGACGCGGCCCCGCTCACCGAGCCGCGCACCCCGCATCCAGATGCTGCGCTCCGTCTTCTCCTCGGCCTTCGGGATGCTGGGCGCCATCTACTGCCTCTCGGTGTCGGGAGTCGGGCTCCGAACTGGGCCCAAATGCTTAATAAACGGCCAGTGGGACTATCACTTCAAAGACGTCCCGTAAGGCTTCGCGCGCCCCCGCCGCCCCTCGCCGCCTGCCTTTGCCACCCGCATCGGGAACCCCGGCGGGGACCGAGGAGCCTGCCGCCCCCCACCCCCGCTGGGCGCCTGCGCGGGGCCGGGGCTGGGGGAGGGCCCTCCACGCGCCCTCGCTCTCTCACGTGACCCCGCCCCGCCCGCAGAGGCTCCTACTTGCGCAACCGCACGCTGTGGGACGCGTGCGAGGAACCGCCCCGCGTGGTGTACTGGAACGTGACGCTCTTCTCGCTGCTGGTGTTCGTGTCGTGCCTGGAGCTGGTGCTGTGCGGGGTGCAGCTGGTGAACGCCAGCCTCGGCGTCTTCTGCGGCGACTGCAGGAAGAAGGAGGTGGGACGGCGCGGGGGGGAGCCGGGGCGACGACCTCCTGGCTCCCTGGCCGCGTCCTCACCCCGTCTTTCCCGCAGGGCGCCGCTTGCTGAGGCCCCACCCGCCGCCCTGCTCGCTCTCGGACGCCGCCGGCCCTCCCCGCCCTGGAATAAACCTCTGAGCTCTCGTGCGCATGCGCGTCTCAGGTTGCTCCCAATGCGCTGGGGGGTGGCGGGGGGGGGGGGGGGACGTCCCAAGGCCTCCAGACACGCCTGGCCTCGGGGCGCTCCTCTGTGGGCCCCCGCAAGTTTTCTTAACACGTAGTTACTGAGCCGTTGGCGTGCCCCCGAATACGGTGGTAAGCAAGACAGGCACGTTCTAGGCGCTCAAAGAATTTCACGTTCCAGGGGAGTGAGATGGGCACGTTTTTTCAAAGGCAATAGATGACTTTCCTCTTTAAAAAAACACGCCGGTAATGGGCTAGGTAGTGGCTGAGGGAGGGACGTTTTGAAATAAGATGAAGTCCGAGAAAGTGAAATTTTGAAGCGGAAATTTGGTGAACGGCCTAACCGTCCGGATAGCCAGGGGGTTCCGGCAAGAGAGAAGCAAGCGTGACGGTCCTAACTTGGAAATCCCTACATCAAAAGCCACTCTTTGACTTTTGTAGGGAAAAGGAGAATGTGGAAAAGACAAGCTAGAGTAAGCCCTAGAAAATGAAAACTCAAGGTGTCCTAGCGTTTGGTAGAACCCAATTTGGCGGAAGTTTCTCAATCTGAGGTCACTGGTGCTTCCGAAAGGAAACAGTCCGGGCTCTTAACCAGGGCGATGTGTCTGCAGACGCCCTCAGAAAGACGGACTTCCTTAATTGCACGCAAAATTGTGTTTAAGGGCATTTTCCTGGGTTGTGTGGGTCCGTGACTTTCAGCGGCCTGCCTGGACTCCCCAGACCGAACCCGAATTTGGGCCTGGCCCAGTGGTGGGCTGGGAGGAAGACTAGGACGCCGTTTCCTCCACCCCCGAAACAAAGGAGACCAAAGCCAAGACGGAGAAGCTTTAATAGCGAGAGGTGGGACTGGCTTCGGGGCGGGCGACCCGGTCAACTCCGGCAGCAGAAAAAGCGCACGTCGTTCAGGGCGGTGTCGTCTCGGAGGCCCCGCGGCCGCTCGACCTTGGTCTGCAAACCGCACACGCCTTTGGGGCAGGCCTTACTCCACTCTCCAAAGTCGCCCCAGGCCAGGCCGGGCCCCTCCAGCTCCGTGCCGTCGGAGCAGCGGAAGCGCAAGTTGTTGGCCGCCGTGTTGTCCCCGGGGGCCATGGGTGCCTCCACGCGAAGCGAGAAAGCCACGAGGAAGCCACCGCCGGGACACCACTGTGGCTCGCTCCACGCGCCCCACCTACGAGGGCGGGGGAGAAGCGATGCTTCCGCGGTTGCCCCGCCCCGCCCCCTTCCCAGCCCCGGGGACGGGGGACCTGTCGCCAGTTGCTACGCGCCCCGGGGTGCGTTGGGTGTGGTCACCTGACCAGGGAGGTCTTCCACCCAGTCCCCAGGTCGACACTGCCCCACAGCCCCAGGGGGACATTCTAGCCCGGAGGGTGTGTGTGTGTGTAACGCAGGGGAAGGGCGTATGCAAATTCTCGGGGGCCCTTGGCCCGCGTCCCGCACCTGCCGGACTGGGACTCCACCACCTGCGTGTTGCGCTCCGCGTTCCCGCGTGAGCAGTGCAGTCGGATCCCGTTCAAAGCAGTGTCGTCGCCAGGAATGCCTTGGGGGGGCTCCACCTGGGTGGGGAGGAGAAGAAGGGTAAGGACCTGTGAAAACACTGCCATCCTCTGTTCCCCAGCAGCGGGTGGGGAGGTGAGGGGATGTGCATCTTCCCCCTCCTCAGAGATCTCAGCCTGAATCCCCACCTTGAGCGAGAACCCGCTGGCGAAGAATCCATCGGGACACATCTCAGGCCAGGCCCAGTCGCCCCAGGGTCCCCCGTTGGCCACCTCGATGACCGACGTGTAGCCGCTCAGGTGGTCGGCTGTTGCATGTCCGTAGCAGGTGGCCCACAGCAGCAGCAGCAGCTTGGCTGAGGCACCCTTGTCCATCCTGCAGCCTTTGAGAGCCGGGCTGGGCCCCTTCTTGCAGATTTATACTACCTCTGCCCCTGTGAAGTCTCCGGTTACGGAAGGGCCTCCCGGATTAAGTGACACCCGAAACTAATCTGCTCCCAGAACCCTGCAGACTCCATTCTCTGCTCTGGGAGACGGAGGCTCCCCTCTCCGGAGGAGGAGGAGGAGGAGGAGGAGGAGGAGGAGGAGGAGGAGGAGGAGGAGGAGGAGAGAGAGCGGACCAGCTGAGTTAACCACCACCTACAGAGCTTCTACTATAGATCACGAATTGTGGTCAGCGTTTTGCAGGCGTGTGTTAATCCTTACAACCCTTTTAAGGAGGTGGGAATGACCCTTCCTATTCACAGATGAGCAAAATGGGGTTTGGAAATGACAAGCAACTTGCCTAAGGTCACAGTCAGCAAGCTGGGGAACATTCCAACACTGGGAAGAGGGGAGCCCATGTCTAGGGATGGAAGCAATGACTCTGAAATGCTGGGTGGGGGTTCTCCTGACCTCCAGGATTTGGGGGAGCATTCGAGGGAGAGAGAGGGCAAGAATCCATGAACTGTGGTAGCTAGAAAGGATCTTGTTAGTGATTGGGGCCCAGACTCCCAGAGAATCTGGGGTCCCCCTTCCCCCGAGAAGAAGATACACAGACAGGAACAGTTCCAAGAACTTTTACGGACAGGGGATTGAGAGCCCCTAAGAACAGGGGGGCTGTTTCTTCCCTTGCTTCCTGTGTCCTTTCCCTGAATGTTGTCTCCGCCATGACCACTAGGCGGACTCCTAACTTGGGGGGAAAAATGGCTCTGATTTGTCATGAGGTCACCACCCAATGTGCCTGTCCTTCACGCTTTCCTGTGTTTATTCAATATATATTTATATACCAATAATGTGGTTTTGGCCCAGGCAATATTCTCAGTGCTGTAAATAGATCAGCAGCCAAGAAAATCAAGGAAACAGATGATAAATTTTCCAATGGATCTTGAGCTCTGTGAAGGCACTTTTGTCTTTTTGAGGCCTACTACAGGGCCTGGATGTGGAAACAGTTCACAAGGTTTGTTTTGAAGAATAAGGGGCAGGGGGTGGGTGTGGTGTGATGTGGTGCGTGCTTGGCTGGCTCAGTCTGTAGAGTGCGACTCTTGATCTTGGGGTCATGAGTTCAAGTCCCATGTTGGGCATAGAGATTACTTTTTAAAAACTCTCACACACACACACACACACACACACACACACACACACACACACACGAATAACCAGCGAAACCAGAACCAACCTGGAGTTAAAAGAAAATAATAAGCCACAAAAATGCAACCGGATAAAGCCTAAAGTATAAAGCACCCAGAAGACAGGTCCCCTGGAGACAGGATAGAGAATTTAGAAGTGGGTGCTTCCGGGATCCCAGGTGCCCTACGTTTGAACTTCATAGGTTATGATTTATGAAGCAATTGTGGTAAGTTTTTCCACTTACAGTGTTTGCACGTACATTATCATTTAATCCTCGGATTCGAATGTGCAGTGGTGGGGATTCGGGCCAGAGCTGATGTAGGGCCCACATCATTGCTCAGTGGGGGGGTCGTTCCCAGCCCAGCCTCTCTTACTACAACCTGGCCTACACGGAAGGCAAACGCAGAGACTTGTTGCTAGGGAATCCCCCAAATCCTAGTCATCGGCTTTGCACCGCAGAGATGCTGTCCTCTGGAGCAAAGGGCACAGGGGAAGGGGACTTAGTAGGTTAATTATTAACCCTTAGCACCTCAGGGCACCTCGGACTTCTCTGGCCTCCAGGAGGCAGAGGGACAGGTACTGGTTTGGGGCTAGCGAGGGGGCGGTGGTCCCCGCCCCAGCCATGGGGGTCGCGCTGCTAACACAGGTGTCTAGGCGCTGCTTTCGCCACGCGATTCCTCTTGCTGTCCTCTCGCTGCTGCTGCTTTATCTCTGTGCTCGGAGCTTTCGTGAGTGGTCCCTTCCCTCATCTGCCCTGGGAGGCACCAGGTACCCAAGCGCTGGGGACCTAAGGCCCCCTCCTCGAGCCTTCACCGCTCGGCCTCGCCCCTCTCCAGGCGTCGTCTCAGGGTGCAGGTCCTGGGCACGGTCCTGCAATCCCGAAGGACCGCCGCCTGTCCAGGTATGCTCGGGACAGGGCTGAGACCGAGAACTCCGGGCGGGACCCTGATGGCGGGAAGCGGGACCAGGCTGGGGGTCTGGGGAAGGACGGGTCCTGCTCCTCGTCTCCCCTCTCGCGTCAGCAGCCGAGCGCGGCTGGAGAGATCCCAGCCAGACCTTAGGAGTAACTTCTGCAGGGCCCGACTGGGCTGCTTGGCCAAGGAGGCCCAGCTGGCTAGGGGTTCTGCTCCCGCCCCCTTCCGCCCGTGTCTATCCCCAGGTCCGGCGGCAATCGGGCCCCCTGGAGGCCCCCAAGTGGAAAGAGCCTCCGTGTGAGGGCCCCCAGGGGGTGCTGGGCCGCGTGATGGAGCCGTTTCGCGCCAGTCTGAACCCCGAAGGCGACGTGGCATTGTCGCAGTACCTGGCCGGATGGAGGGCGCTGGTCAGGTAAGCGGCCTCCCTCCCCGCCCCCCGGGGCCCGCCCCCCAGCGGCTCCACCGCCCCTTCTCCAGCCCGCGCTCTCCCCCCGCCACAGGTTCCTAACTCCCCTCGGTTCCATCTTCGCCTTCGCCACGGACGAGGCCTCCGCCAAGGTGACAGCCCTAGAGGCTCGGGTGCACGGCCCGGAGGCGGCGCACTACTCGTCGCTGGCGGCCATGGCGGCGTGGGAGCGGCGGGCGGGACTGCTGGAGCGGCCCGGGGTCGCCCCCCGAGACCCGGCCAGGTCCTCGGGCTCACGGACCCTGCTCTTGCTGCACCGAGCGCTGCGCTGGTCCCAGCTCTGCCTCCACCGGGTGGCGGCCGCGACGCCCGGAGGCCCGGACGCCGGCGTGCAGTGCGGCGACGCGTACCGCACGGCCCTGGCCCCGCACCACCCCTGGCTCGTGCGCCAGGCCGCCCGCCTCGCCTTCCTCGCCTTCCCGGGTCGCGGCCGCTGGCTCGGGCTGGCGTGCCCGGGGGCCGGGGAGGCGGAGGCGCGGGCCGCGCTGGCGCGGGCGGCGGCCACCCTGGAGGCCGTCTACAACCGCACCCAGGGCCTGCTGGCCGAGCGCGGGCTGCTCGGGCTGGCCTGACGCCCGCCGCGGTCGGGACCCGCCACGTGGGGAGGGCGCCCCGCGTTCGGCCCGCCGCCCACCCGGGCCCGGCCAGGGGCGGGGCCGCCGCGGCCACGCCCACGTATGACGCCACGACTGGAAGGCCCGCCCCCGGCGGGGTGGGTGGGTGCCGAGCCCCTCCGTCTCTCCGCGGTCGCGGGACGCGGCGGGGAGGAGCTGTAGGGAATAAAAGCATTCTTTGGTAGCCGTGGATGTAGGGCGTCTTGTGTGGTGACGGCAGGCGCTTAAGGGAAATCGAAAACAATGGATGTGGGAAGATGTGTCATCCCTGTTCCCGGCAGCCGGAGACTCACGCTCCCCCGGGGCCCCGTCTCAACCGCTCCCAAGGCCGCAGTCGCCAACGGCGTGCCAAGCCTCCGGCCCAGACCTGTGCGCCGAGCTCCGGCCCCCGCGCAGCCAGCTCCTTCCTGGACGCGCCCGCAGACCCCGCAGATGCAACACGTCCAACACGGATCCGGGCGCCTCCTCCCGGACGGCGCCTCTCCCCGCGTTCCCCGTCGCTGGGAATTAAACGGCACCCTCCCCTGTCACCACCGAGAGCCTAAAACCTGTGCGTCAGGCCTCACAGC
This sequence comes from Panthera onca, assembly GCF_046562875.1. Lineage (NCBI taxonomy): Eukaryota > Metazoa > Chordata > Mammalia > Carnivora > Felidae > Panthera > Panthera onca. The sequence continues at coordinate 18,208,891 of NC_138352.1, read as the reverse complement.
CGAGCGGGCGCTCAGCTGAATAACGTAGGGTTTAAAAGACTCCTCGGTCACTCCCGCAACAATAGTGAGCGTGGCGGATTTCATACACTGGGAAGTCTCCAGTCGTGAGCCCGGCCCACTTTCCCCGCCGCACCCCAGAATCGTCTGTACACACCGACTTATTAGCCATTTTTGGCCGCATCTCTAGAGAAATAACAAATCTAACGTGTCCAAAACGGAGCTTCTACTCCCCTTCCCTCCCCCAAATAGTCCCTTCACCGTCTTTCCTTGCTCAGTGAATGACCATTCCATTCTTCCAGGTCCTGAAACCAAAAACTTGCAGTCGCCCTGACTCTCCTGTTTCCCTTTCATCATACCCGCATCTAATCTGTCAGATTCTGACCATTCCACACTCACCCTTGTCAAGTCCAACTTTCTGTCTAGGACCCGGGTTATCCTAAGAGCCTCCTAGTTGTCTCTCTGTCCCACATTCGGCGTCCCTATTGCGTGTTTCCTCTTTTTTTCCTTTTTTTAATTTTTAATGTTTATTTTTGAGAGAGAGAGGGGGACAGAGGATCCAAAGCAAGCTCTGGGCTGATAGCAGGTTGCCCCATGTGGGGCTCGAACTCACAAACCATAAGATCTGACCTGAGCCAAAGTTGGACGCTTAACGGACTGAGCCTTCCAGCCCCCCCCACTTCATTGTGTGTTTTCAATAGAGCAACCAAAGTGATCCCTTAAATATAGATCCCATTCTCATGTCACTTCCCCACTCAAAACCTTCCAATGGGTTCCTATTCCACTCAGATGAAAAAATAAATTTTAATTTGAGCAGGATATTTTCTGAATCCTATTTTCAGGTGAGAATGATGAAGAGCTTTGTAAAGGCCCTACGTGATCTGACTGTGTGCTAGCTAAATTGACCTCTTCCATTTTCACTGAGTATTTCGGGCATGATCCTGCCCCGAGATCTTTGTACTTATTCTCTCTGTCCAGAATGCTTTCGCCCCAAATAGAGAAGTGACTTCCCTCCTTACTTTCTTCTGGACTTTACTCAAATGTCTCTTCAACACACACACACACACACACACACACACACACACACACACACACACACTTCCTGTTTCCCTTCCCTGCTTTTTTTTTTCTTAATATGATTCACTATCTAATATGCTGTGTATTGTACTCATTAGTTTTGTTTTGTCTCTATCGAGAAAAGTAAGTTGCATGGGGCAAGGAATTTCTGTCCGTTTCATTCCCTGGTGTACCTCCAGTGCCTTAAACAGTGCCTATCACCTAGTAGACACTGAATAGCTTTTTGTTAAATGAACGTATCAGCACTAGAAACGGTTCAGATGGCTAGAGCCCAGAGTCAAAAATAAAAGAGAGGTTGCCCACTAGTGTAAATGTATTTAATACTACTGAGTCAGACGAGAATGGTTCAAATGTTAACTTTTATGTCATGTTACTTATATTTTACTACAATAAAAATTAAGGGGCACCCAGGTGGCTCAATCGGTTGAGCATGCACCTTTGGCTCAGGCCATGATCTCGCGGTCCGTGAGTTCAAGCCCCGTATTGGGGCTCTGTGCTGACAGCTTGGAGCCTGCTTCAGATCCTGGGTCTCCCCCTCTCTCTGCCCCTCCTCCGCTCATGCTATGTCTCTGTCTCTCTGTCAAAAATAAATAAACATTAAAAAAAATTAAAAAGTAAAGAGGAGATGGGATTTTGGAAAGGTGTTCAGGAGCAAGTTCAAGAAGGTCCTTACAAGCTATCTTCTAGAGATAGGACTTTATCTCCAGAGTTCGTTTTAAGCAGGGGATTATTTAGATCAGTCTTTCAATTCAGAAACCAGCCCCGGCTGTGGTATGTAGAAGAGTATGAGAGATTCACGGGAAGACCCCTCCACACAATAACAGCAGAATACACATTCTTCTCAAGTGCACGTATCATATCCTCCAAGAGAGACCACACGTGAGGTCACAAAAAAGTCTCAGTAAATTTAAAAAGATTGAAGTCATGGAATATCCTCTAACTAAAATGAAATGAAGCTAGACATCAATACCAACAAGGAATTTGAGAAATTCACAAATAATGTGGAAATGAAACAACACACTTCTAAACGACCAACGGATCAAAGGAGAAATCACAGGGCAGACATTTTGAGATGAGTGAAAATGAAAAGAAAACATACCAGAACTTAAGGATGCAGCATAAGCAGTTCTCAATGGGAAATGTGCTGTAAATGTCTGTGTTAAAAATGAGGAAAGATCACAAATCGTTAGTTGAATCTTCCTCCTTAAGACACTATAAAAAGAGCAAGCTAAAACTTAAAAAAAAAGGCCGAAGGAAAGAAATAATAAAGATCAGATTGGAACTAGAAGGCAAACAATACAGAGAAACAATTAAACCAGAAGTCGGTTCTTTCAAAAGATCAACAGGATTGGCAACCGATAGCTGGACCAAGACAGAAAGAAGACTCCCATTACGAAAATCAAGAATGATAGAGGGGTCATTTCTACCAAACTTATGGAAATAAAAAAGAGTATAAGGGAATACTATCAACAATTGTAGGCCAACGTAGATGACATAGATGAAATGGAAGATTCCTAGGAAGACACAAACTACCAAAACTGACTCAAGAATAAACAGAAAATATGAGTACACCTATAATAAACAAAGAGATCAGATTAGTAATTTAAAAAGTTCCCACAAAGCCCAGGCCCAGATGTTTTCACTGATGCATTCTACCAAACATTTAAAGAAAAATTATGGGATGCCTGGGTGGCTCAGTTAAGTGGCCAACTTTAGCTCAGGTCATGATCTCGCGGTCTGTGAATTTGAACCCCACATCGGGCTCTGTGCTGACGGCTGGGAGCCTGGAGCCTGCTTGGGATTCTGTGTCTCCCTCTCTCTCTGCCCCTCCCCCATTCACACTCTGTCTCTGTCTCTCAAAAAATGAATAAACATTAAAAAAATGAAGAAAAATTAATGTCCATCCTTCAGAAACTCTTAAAAATAGAAAAGGAGGGAACACTTCCCTAGATGAGGCTAGGATTACCCTGATACCAAAGATACTACAAGAAAAAACAAGAAACTACAGAACAATACATTATATGAATACATGTAAAAAAGATCTGTAACAAAATACTAGCAAAACACATACAAAACAGATTGTATACCATGGTCATTTGATTTTTTTTATTTTTTTTTTAACTTTTTATTTATTTATTTTTGAGACAGAGAGAGACAGAGCATGAATGGGGGAGGGGCAGAGAGAGGGAGACACAGAATCGGAAGCAGGCTCCAGGCTCTGAATTGTCAGCACAGAATATCGTGTGGGGCTTGAACTCGTCAGCTGCGATACCATGACCTGAGCCTGAGTCGGAATCTCAACCGATTGAGCCACCCAGGCACCCCTATGGTCATTTGATTTTTGATAAAGCTGCCAAGACCACTCAAAGGGAAAAGAATAGTCTTTTCAACAAACAGTGCTTGAACAACTGGATATCCACTTGCAAAAGAATGAATTTGGGGGGCGCCTGGGTGGCTCAGTCGGTTAAGCTTCTGACTTCGGCTCAGGTCATGGTCTCATGGTTCATGAGTTCGAGCCCCACGTCAGGCTCTGTGCTGATGGCTCAGAGCCTGGAGCCTGCTTCCGATTCTGTGTCTCCCTCTCTCTCTGCCCCTCCCCCTGCTCACACTCTGTCCAAACATTAAAAAAAAATTTTTTTAAAGAATGAATTTGGGCCCCTACTTCCCTCACATTATATACAAAGATGAACTCAAAATGGATCATAGACCTGCAGATGTAAGAACTGAAACTACAAAACTCTTAGTAGAAAACATAGATGGAAATCCCTGTTGCCTCAGATTAGGCAAAGGTCTCATGGATATAACGACAAAAGCACAGGTAACCAAAGGAAAAATAGAGAAACTAGACTTGATCAAAATTTGAAATGTTTGTGTTTCAAAGAACACCAACGAAGGAAGTGAAAAGACAACCTGTAGTATAGGAGAAAATACTTGCAAACCATATATAAAGGCATATCATATACTATGATAAAGGCATAGTATCTAGAATATAAAAAAAGAACCCCTACAATTTAACAATAAAAAGATAACCCAGGGATGCCTGGGTAGCTCAGTCTGTTGAGCGTCCAACTCTTGATATTGTCTCAGGTCATGATCCCCAGGTCGTGGGATTGAGCCCTGCGTTGGGCTCAGCTCTGAGCCTGGAGTCCGCTTAAGATTCTCTCTCTCTCTCTCTCTCTCTCTCTCTCTCTCTCTCTCTCTCTCTCTCATAATCATAATCATAAAAGGTAACACAATTTGGGGATACCTGGCTGGCTCAGGCGCTGGAGCATGCATGCAGCGCTTGATCTCTGGGTTCTGCGAGCCCCAGTTGGGTGTATAGATTACTTAAAAAAATAAAAATATAACGGGCTAAGGATTTGGATAGACATTTCTCCAAAGAATATATACAAATAAATGGTCAGTTAGCACATGAAAATATGCTCAACATCGCCAATCATTAAGGAAATGGGTGGGGGGGGGGGAAGCACAGAAGGTGCCACTTCACGCCCACTCGGAAGACTAAAATTAAAAGTGCACGGAGGCAGTGAGGATGTGGGGAAGTTGGAATGTCACGATGCACACAGGGCTGCCGGGCATGTCAAACGGGGCAGCTGCTGTGCAAACTGTCAGTTCTTCGAAATGCTAAGTATCGTCTCTGCATCAGCCAGCAATGCCACTCCTGGTATATACTCCGACGTCCATACCTAACAGAAATGAAAACAGCGCTGTCACTCTAACTGAGACACGCTCGCGTCTGTCTCCAAGACTCTGAACTGCGACGCCCATCGCAGTAAGTCGGTCCCGCGCAGAAGCGGAGGCCTCGCACGCCGGCCGGGGCGCTTTCCGCCCGGTCGGCTTGCCACGCTGCCATCAAGCGCTCACTGTCGCAAAAGATCCGTCCCTGCGCGACTCTTTCCCCTTCCGCCGTCAACCGTGACTTCGCTGCGCCCGCAGACGGCTTTACAGCACGACTGGAGAGAGAGTGACAGAGCGCTTTACGACAGTCGCTTTGTGGCAGTGGCTGAGGAGGAAGATGGCGGCCGCCTTAGTATCCGCTGGAGGAGCGGGGTCTGTCCCAGCCTGGGGTCCCGAGGCTATTGCCCCCGACTGGGAAAGCCGGGAAGTCTCCACCGGGGTGAGGAGGCCCCCGGGGTTCGGGAGATGCGCACGAGGCTTGATGCGCTGGAACGATGAGGGCTGAGGGGGCTCGGCGAACTGGCGGCGGGGGCGGGAGGTGGTGCGCTCTGTTCCAGCAGGAAAGAGGTATCCTGAAGATGCTGGAGAGCGGTGGGAGGTGGAGGGGAGGCTGAAGAGTGGGACGCTGGCATTTTGCGGGACGGGGGGGGGGGGGGGGGGTTGGTTAAGGCCGGGATGGGCCTCTGAGGATTTGAGGATTGGGATTCTGGTACTCTGCGGCGTGTTGGGGCCCCCACGAGAGTTTTGATAACGGGTCGGTGGCGCACGACTTTCGGACTCCAGGGACCGCACTGAGGGATCATTGAAAGTTTATGTGTGCTGGATAATGGGAAGCGGCCCAGATTCACCCCTTTTCTCGTTTCTCGCAGACCACTATCATGGCCGTGCAATTTGAAGGGGGCGTGGTTCTCGGAGCCGACTCCAGAACTACCACTGGGTGAGCTCAGGACACCTGCGTGGCAGGTCATCCCCTCTCTCCCTTCTTTCCTTGCCTGGCAGTCCGTCCTTACCCTCCACAGTCCACCGTGGGAAGGGAGGTTTCTTCCCTTCTTGGAGGAGATGAGGATCTGTTCCAGCTCCCACTCCTTCCCAGTTTCCCTCCTCCCCCTTGGCTGAAATGTTTGCAAAAGTCTGGTCTCCAGCTAGCTTCCGTTTGGGTGAGAACTGATAGGAAATGCCGGAATGCCTGTTCTGAGCCCTTGGAGTGGGTAGTAATGGGATGGAGGTGGGAGGCCAGCGGGATCGCCCCCTCACTGCTCTGCCGTCCTGCAGGTCCTACATTGCCAATCGAGTGACTGACAAGCTGACCCCTATTCACGACCGTATCTTCTGCTGCCGCTCAGGCTCAGCAGCAGATACCCAGGCAGTAGCTGATGCTGTCACGTATCAGCTCGGTTTCCACAGGTACCTGTGGGCAGGGGAGGAGCAAGTATCTGAAGGGAGTCGGGACCTGGGATGCTAAATGGTCTAACTCCCAGATCCCAACACTGCCTCTCCTGTCACTCTCCTCCCCCTCTAGCATTGAGCTAAACGAGCCTCCGCTGGTGCACACAGCCGCCAGCCTCTTTAAGGAGATGTGTTACCGATACCGGGAAGACTTGATGGCAGGAATCATCATTGCGGGCTGGGACCCCCAAGAAGGAGGGCAGGTGAGACACCCCCACCCCCTCATCAGAGCCCTGGAGCCATGCCTTTGGTCCTGTCCCCACCGCAGCCATTTTCTGTTTGTCTTCCCAGTCTCTACCTCCCTTACTGTCAACTCATCTCAGACCACCCGCGTGGGCAGGTGTATGTACGTGTGTGGCATAGGGTACAACTGGTGACTTTTCTCCTCCTTCCGTCTGGCAGGTGTACTCGGTGCCCATGGGGGGCATGATGGTAAGACAGTCCTTTGCCATTGGGGGCTCTGGGAGCTCCTATATCTATGGCTATGTCGACGCTACCTACCGGGAAGGCATGACCAAGGAAGAGTGTCTACAATTCACGGCCAATGGTGAGAACTTGGGTTTCTGGGCCTGTGAACGTCAACCCTCTTATCCAAGCCAGGCCAACATTCCCCATTCCTTGTGGTGATCCCAGCACCTGACCCTGACCCCAGCTTTCTTCGTTTGTTCACAGCCCTCGCTTTGGCCATGGAACGGGACGGCTCCAGCGGAGGTGTGATCCGCCTGGCAGCCATCGAGGAGTCAGGGGTGGAGCGGCGGGTACTTTTGGGGGACCAGATTCCCAAATTCACCATCGCCACGTTACCGCCTCCCTGATTCCTAGAATTCTAGGATACAATAAGAGACACCCCATAGTGACGTAAAATTCAATAAACACTTTGTCAAAAAGAATCTGCTTTGAGGTTCCTTTCCTGACCTCAGGCCTGAACTTGTTCGGCCTACGCCCACCTGTACGGACCACTGCTCTGAGCTGGGGGGGGAGTTGGAGACAAACCTTGGCGAGAGTGGTTTTCAAACCTCTTTCTCCAGACCATCCCCCCACACTTCCTTTCCCCCACCACACCCAGGTCCTTGGGGGGCACCAAGGTGTGGTTGAAACGGAGGCTCCCACCTGATGACCAGCCCCTTCCCTGTTTAGGCACAGGGTGGGATTCAGAATCCTGACTGTCCCTGGGGTTACCTCCCCTCTGCCTGCCTCCGGCTCAGGCTCACGGTCCCCTCTTTCCACACCCGTCTCTGTCACCTCATCTTGCCAGGAGCAGCACTGTGGCTTTGGTGGCTTTGGGGAGAAAGGTGGGCCTTGTTTGCAGATGGAGTTTAAGACGGATGTCGGGCGGGTGGGAGAGGACGGCCCCTGGGAGTCCTGTGGGCCCTCTGTGAACCCCACGGAGGTGTGATGGTAAATCAGTCTTTAGCCGCCTGGATGGGAGGCTGAGAGTAGACTCTGGCCCCCCGAGTCTGTGCCCACTCGGGCCAGGGGCCAAAAGGAGTTCAAGGGTGCTTGTTAGCAGTGCCCGGCTTTCTCAGCCTTGCCTCAACTTTCCTCCACTCTGTGGATAAGGGAACTGAATACCACATTCGAAAACTTTGTTCTAGAATATGATCCTGCCCTGGAGACTCTGGGAGGTTACACGGGAGGCTTCCTGAGGAGGTGGGTAGGTCCGGGATTAAGTGGAAAAGAGCAGAGAAGGCCCTCTGATCCCAAATATATATACCTCAAACTTAAAATAACCCATAGACGACTTTTGATTTTTTTTGCAAAACCTGTTTACCCGGTCCTCTTTCCTCAAGGCGTCTTGGATTCCTCTCATCCCCTTATAGTCTGCTTTGAGCCTGAGCACTCCCCACCCACTTCCTGTCACTGGCACGTTGCTCTTCCGTAAGCAATGTTACCTGAGTTTCAGGGGCACAACATAGCGATTCGACAACTCTGTGTGTTTGCTACGCTCACTCCACACCCCTGTCTTGATCCAAGCCACCATTGTGCCTTGTCTGCCAGATGGCAACAGCCCCCTCCGTGGCCCTGCTGCTTCCACACTCCCCTTCTATAATCTCCCATAGAGCAACCGGAGTGATTTTTCTTTTAATGTTTTATTTTATTATTATTTTTTAAGTTTATTTGTTTTCAGAGAGAGAGGCAGTGTGCGAGGAAGGAAGGGGCAGAGCGAGAGGGAGAGAGAGAATCCCAAGCAGACTCCGCAGTCGGCACAGAGGCTGATGCAGGGCTCAAACCCACGAACTGTGAGATCGTGACCTGAGCCAAAATCAAGAGTCGGACGTTCAACCAACTGAGCCACGAGGGGCCCCAACTGGAGTGATCTTTAAATGTAAGTGAGAACATGTTCCCCTGCTTGACCTGGGATGGTAAGGAGGGTCTAGGATAACGTTTTACCTCCTTACCATGGTCTCGATGACCCAACACTTCCCCCAATGTTGATGCTCTAGTCACTTGTTTTTTTCTCTTCCCTTGGACCTCAGGGCATTTGCACTTATACTGGCTGTTTATCTGGCACAGATCTCCTCTTCCTTGATTTAAAAAAAAGAAATTCTTTTTTTTTCTTTAAGTAATCTATGCCCAACGTGGGGCTCAAATTCATGACCCTGAGATCAAGAGTTGTGTGCCCCTCCAAATGAGCCAGTCAGGCGCCCCCTAAACACAAACTTTCTAATTATTAATTTATTTTTAAGTTTTTTTAATTTATTTTTGAGAGTGAGTGAGTGAGCAGAGGAGGGGCAGAGAGAAAGAAAGAAAGAATCCCAAGCAGGCTCTGCACTGTCAGCCCAGAGCCTGACGCGGGGCTCCATCTCCTGAACTGTGAGATCATGACCTGAGCCGAAATCAAGAGTCAGAGGCTTCACCCACTGAGCTACCTAGGTGCCCCCTAAAATACGCTTTTTGTAGAGCAGTTTTAGGTTCATGACAAAACTGAGCGGAGATTTCCCGTCTGCCCTTGCCTGCCCTCACAGGTGCACAGCATCCCTCACTACCAACATCCTGCGCCAGAAACATTTGTTACAATGACTCTACACTGACCCGTGGTTTCCCGGTTTCCACTTGGCTACTTACATTCAGGTCTCAGATGCCACCTTATCAGAAAGCCCCTAACTGACTACCTGGAATTTCCAAGCTCCCCCCACCCCTCCTGCCCAACGTTCAAGGTACCTGGTAACTCCCTCCACAGCGTTCACCGCCCTCTCTCTTAGCTCCTGTGTCTACGTGCCCTAGGAGGAGTTGAGCCCCGGGGCGGGGGTGGGGTGGGGTGGAGGATGGGGAAGAAGAGACAGAGACGGGTCTCTGCTTGGTTCACTGATGCATCCTCAGTGCCTGGAAGGGAGGGGACGCCACGTGTTTACTGAAGGAACACGCTTCCTCGCCTCATCTGCGGTCCTGTCTGGCCTCCAGCCTCTCCTCACCCTCAACTCTGAAGCTAGATTTCGGGGCACACTCCCTTCTGCTACCCCCACCTGGGCCCCGAGTTAGACCAGCTGTGTCACTCACCACTCCCGCGTCCCCTACCAGAAGTGCTATGCTCCCCCCGCTGAGCGCCGCACCCCAGCCCCGGGGAGGGGGGGGGGGCCCTCAACCGCTCCCCACCCCGCCCCCCCTGCAGACACGCGTGCGCACACAGCACCTGGCAGCTCTGAGTATATTTAATGACAAGGTCATGGGGGCTGTGGGGCCAAACAGGGATCACCCAGAAGTCTGGGGAGGGAAGGTTGCAAAGTTCAGCCCCCGTCGTCCCCATCAAATGGTGGAGTCATTGGCCGACGCCGGGTCGTGCAGCTGGTGGCGGAAGGAGAGTCGGGCCTTCCTGCTGAAGTAGGCGCCAGACCCTAGGGAGGGTATCCCTCCCTCAGCCACAGTGGGGGCTTCAGCCGGGCTGGGGTTTGGGTCTGGAGGGGCAGCCGGATCCAGGCCTGGAAGGGAGATGGGAGGAGGGAGAGGGCTGTTGCGGCCGCATTCTTCCTTCCTTCCCCACAGTGAGTACCCAAGAGGCCAGGGAGGCCACCTGGGGTCCTGGGGCCCCGAGAGGGGGTGTGGAGAGAGCAGGGCTGCTTTCACCGGTCTGCGACCTGGGCGGTCACTTGGGACCTGCCACGCAGAAGGGCCCCGGCTTGCTGTGATGCTGCTGTCACCGTCACGAAGGTGCTAATAATTTTTTTTTTTTTTTATGGGGGCTTCACTTGCTCATTTGGCAGCGGCCCTGTGAGGTATTTAGGCGGCCCTGTGGGGAAGCCCACCTCCCACCCGCGAAACAGACCATTGTTTTCCCTCCACTGGCTTGACCATGTACCTTTGTCCCCGGTGCGGTCTCTCTGCCTCCCTGCCAGCCCCCCTTTGTCCTCAGCCACCCCCCCCCCCCCATACCTGCTCCTCTTCCAGTCCTCCGCTGCCTCCGGCACCCACACCATGGGAAACACCATGCCCCCTTGAGACCCATCTCACCAGTGGAGGAGACCAGGGTGCTGGGACTGGTCAGGAGGGCCCCAGGAGGAGGGGTGTGGCTGGCAAGCCCCCCCACTGTGGGCCAAACTACCACTTAGCCTCAGACCGCCTGGTGATTATAGGCGCCAGGGGATGGAAGGAGGAGGAGAGGGAGGAGGGAAGAGGTGGACGGATACCCCATTCAGACACCTATCCTGTCGCGCCCCCTTAATTTGGGAGCCCTCTCTGATCTGCAGGGAGAAGCAGGAGGCCACTGGGAGGGGGGAGGTGGCAGAGACAGACACAGAGGGGCTGGGACCACCGACAGGAGCCGTGAAAATCCGCTGCCAGCTTGCTGCCAGCCTGGATGCTGCTGGGGACTCACTGGTATTCTGGAATGAGAATTTAGAATGCCCACGACGTAAAATCATAAAGAAAAAAAAAGTAGTCTATTCTCACGGAAGGTGAAATCGTGCTAGCCGAGGAAACGTTAGGTTCTCACTAAACGGTCCGGGAGCTCTTGTCGCCTTTAATAGGACACTGACAATGGATTAGTTATGCTGTGCCAGGTAGATTCAAGGGACTTTTTACTTGTTATCTTGCTTAATCATGTCAGTGATGCTTGGAGGTACATGTTGTCACTGTCCTGATTTTACAAGCAAGGTCACGGAGGCAGTCGGAGCGGGGATTCCCTCCACCCCCACCCCCTGACCCCAGCCCACTCTGTGCTCCGCAGTGAGCTTCCCCGCATCAGGTGCTGATGCCCTCAGCCGGGCGGGGGCAGGGGTGGGGGGAGCAGAGCACCCTCGTCAAGGACTCTAAACGCCCCCCAGCACAGCCGTGCAAATGTGCTCTTAACTTGGGAAGCTGCCGGCTCTATTGGATTAGCAGACTCAGAAATCCTTTTCTTGTTTCTTTCTTTTCTTTTCTTTTTTTTTTTTTTTTTTACATTTAAAGTTTAATTGTTTTGATTTTGAGAGACAGAGCAGCAGGGTAGGGGCAGAGAAAGGGGGACAGGGGATCTGAAGCAGACCCTGTGCTGACAGCAGAGAGCCCAATGTGGGGCTCGAACTCACAAACTGTGAGATCGTGACTTGAGCCCAAGTCGGACGCTTCACCGACGGAGCCGCCCAGGCGCCCCTGTTTCGCACTTCTAAATTACCGGTCTCAAGGGGCGCCTGGGCGGCTCCGTCGGTGAAGCGTCTGACTTTGGCTCAAGTCGTGATCCAGCCCCGAGTTGGGCTCTGTGCCAACATCTGGGAGTCTGGAGCCTGCTTCCGATTCTGTGTCTCCCTTTCTCTCTGCTCCTCCCCTGCTTGTGCTCTGTCTCTCTCTCTCTCTCTCTCTCTCTCAAAAGTAAACAAATAAATAAACATAAATAAGTCACCTTTATTGAAGTGAAAATTTACATGCAATTGAATACACACATCTGTGTCCAGGTCTGTAGATAGTAACAAGGGTACACACTCGTGAAATAATCGCCCCAGTCGAGATACAAGACGTTCCCATCACCAACTTCCCTTCCTTCTCTACGCCTCCCACCCCAGGCAGCTACTGATCTCATTCCTGTCCAAACAGATTGGATTTGCCTGTTTCTGGGCTTTATTTGCCTGTTTCCGGGAGTCCTAGAGTATTACTTCCGTCTGTCTGACTTCTTTCAGCATAACGGTTTTTAACTTCGCCCAAGTTGTATGTGTTTGCAGCTTACTTGAGGTGTTTTTTTTTTTTTGGTAACAATAGTTTTATTGAGATAGAATTGACATACGATAAAATTCATCCTTTTATTTATATATATATTTTTAAATGCATTTGTTTTTGAGAGAGAGCACAAGCAGGGGAGGGGCAGAGAGAGAGGGAGACACAGAATCTGAAGCAGGTTCCAGGCTCTGAGCTGTCAGCACAGAGCCTGACGCGGGACTTGAACTCACAAACCGGGAGATCATGACCAGAACCGAAGTCAGACGCTCAACCAGCTGAGCCACACAGGCGCCCCTAAAATTCACCCTTTTGTAGGATCCAATTCAGTGGCTTTTACTATATTCATCAGCTGAGAAACATCAACTAATTTTATAACATTTTCATCACCCTTGAAAAAGAACCTGTACCCCCATCAGTCACTCCCCTGTCCTTCTTCTCTCCAGCTAGTGGCTAACCTACCTTCTGTCTCTACAGGTTTTGGACATTTCCTCTAAATGGACTCACATAACATATGGTCTTTTGTGTCTGACTTTTTTTCATTTAGCATATTCTTTTCTTCTTCTTCTTCTTCTTCTTCTTCTTCTTCTTCTTCTTCTTCTTCTTTAGAGAGAGTGGGGCGCCTGGGTGGCTCAGTCAGTTAAGCGGCCGACTTCGGCTCAGGTCATGATCTCGTGGTCCATGGGTTCGAGCCCCGCGTCGGGCTCTTTGCTGACAGCTCCGAGCCTGGAGCCTGCTTCCGATTCTGTGTCTCCCCCTCTCTCCGTTCCCTCTGCCACTCATGCTTTCTGTCTCTCAAAAATAAATAAATGTAAAAAAAAATTTTAAATAAAGAAATATTAAAAAAAATAATAAGAGTTGGATGCTTAACCGACTGAGCCACCCAGGTGCTCCTTCCTTAGCGTAATATTTTCAAGACTCGCCCCTGTGGCAACGCGTGCTAGAGGTCCACTCCTTTTTGTGGCCGAGTGGTGTGCCTTGGAGGAACCACCGTGTTTTGTCTGCCCATTCATCGGCTGAGGGACGTTGGGTTCCCACGATTTGGCTAGTTGGGTACTACCGCGTGCAGGTCTCTGTGCGCCCATGTGCTTTCAATTCTTTTGGGTCTTCACCTAGGAGCGGAATTGTTGGGTTGCCATAGGGTAGCTCTACCATTGACTTTTTCTCTTTCAGTTAAAGGGCGTTGGACACACAATGTGACCTCAGTGTTAGGCGAGTACGACACAACGTAGCGATTGGACAGCTCTATATATTATGCTACACGCTCCGCAAGCGTAGCTCCAACCCGTCACCACACGCGGCGCTGTTACAGTATCACTGATTATAATCCCTGTGCTGAACCTTTCATCCCCACGACTCATTCGTTCCCTAACTGGAAGCCTGGACCGCCCTGTCCCCTCTCCTTCCCCTCTGGTAACCACCGGTTTGTTCTCTGTATTTCTGGATCTGTTTGTGCTTTGTTTGGTCATTTTTTTACATTTCACATGTAATGAGATCATATGGTATTTGTCTTTCGCGAACTTATCTCACTTAGCATTATACTCTCTAAATCCATTGATGTTGCAAATGGCAAGATAGGATTCTTTTTTTACGGTTGAGCAATATTTCTGTGTGTGTGTGTGTGTGTGTGTGTGTGTGTGTGTGTGTACCACTCTTCTTTCTCCGTTCAATCAATCAGTTGACATTTAGGTTGTTTCTTTATCTTGGCTATTGTAAATTCTGCTATAAACATGGTGATGCATATATCTTTTTGAATCAGTGCTTTCATTTCTTTTTTTTTAATTTTTTTTTTTTTACATTTATTCATTTTTGAGAGACAGAGACAGAGCATGAGTGGGGAAGGGGCAGAGAGAGGGGGAGACACAGAATCCAAAGCAGGCTCCAGGCTTGGAGCTGTCAGCACAGAGCCCGATGCGGGGCTCGAACCCATGGACCATAAGATCACGACCTGAGCCAAAGTCGGACACTCCACGGGCTGAGCCACCCAGGCTCCCCAAGAGCACTATGATTTTAAACACATAAGCCACATTCTGTGACAAAGTGTTTGTGATACATATATCTGCTAGTGGGTTTGTATTCAAAATATACAAAGAACTAATTCAGTGATACGACATTGTTTTTAAAAAATTACCAAAAGCTAGAAGAGACACTTTGCAAAAGAAGATTATGCAAATGGCCAGTAAGCACGTGAAACTCGATCAGCATCATTACTCCTCAGAGAAAGGCAAAGGAAGCTACGACGATTTACTTACTTTACCCTCAGAACAGCTAATGCTAAAAAGATGGACCACGTCAGATGCTGGCCACGCCGTGGAACCACCAGAAGTAACACAGACTGGTTTGGGAAATGCAAAACGGAACGACCACTTAGGGAGCCAGTCTGGCAGTTTCTCATAAAGGTAAAATGCACTTTTTACAGGCCCTGGCAACGCCTCTACGAGCTATTTACCCAAGAGAAAAGGAAAACGCTTATCCACACAAAGACTCCTACAGGAATGTTTATAGGAGCTTTATCGCAATAGATTAGAAACAACCCAGATGTCCATCAGGAGAGATAAGGAAATCCGCATTTGAAAAAAAAAGAGGGCATAGGGGAGCCCCAGTGGCTCAGTCGGTTGAGTCTGCGGCTTTGGCTCAGGTCCTGATCTCTCGGTTCACCGGTTGGAGCCCCGCATCGGGCTCTGTGCTGACAGCTCCGAGCCTGGAGCCTGCTTGGGATTCTGTGTCTCCCTCTCTCTCTGCCCCTCCCCTGCTCGTGCTCTGTCTCTTTTTCTCCGAAAATTAAATAGTTTTAAAAATTAAAAAATAAATAAATAAATAAAGGGGGCATATTTTGTCTTTTAGAACCTGAGAGTTTCCCGCCTGCTCCCGGACTGTGGGTCCCCGGAGAGCGGGCTCGGCGGCGGCCGGCTCGCTCACTGTTGTGCGCCGGGAGCCCGGCCCGGGGCAAGTGGCGAGACGTGGTGCAGGAGCGGTGTAGGAGCGCACGTTCCCCAGCCCCCGGCCGCCGGCCCCCGGGCCCTTGCACCGGCCCTGCCTCTGCCGCCGCCTCCCCCCCGCCGGCCCCCGGGCCCTTGCACCGGCCCTGCCTCTACCGCCGCCCGCCGCAGCCCCCGGGACCAGCGCTCGCTCGACGGCCTGGCGGCGGGGCGGGCGCGGAGGTGAGGCCGGGAGACCCGCCCCCGGGGGCCGGCCTTTCCCGCCCTTCCCGCCCCTTCCCGCCCCGCCGCCCGGGTGTGGGCCCGGCTCCCTGTGCCGCTCCCTCGGCTGGCGGACCGGCGCGGGCGCCGCCTGGGGCTGCGGGGTGAGGGGCCCGGGGGGCGCGCGCGGCGGCGGCGGCGGGGCCCGGGCCCCGGGGGAGGGGGGCGGGGGGCGGGAAGGGGCGCGGGCTCAGCCGCGCGCCGAGATTTCAGGGCGTCCCTCGCGGGCGGGGCGCGCGGGACTTCCTCATTCCCGCTGGACGCCCCCCCGCTCCCGGCCCGGCCCGGCCGGAGCCCCGGGGTCCCCGGCGACCCCCCCCCCCCCCCCCCGCCCTGCCCCGGCTTCCGCTCCGCCCCGGCTCGGGGCCCCGCGGGCCCGGCGGGAGCTCCAGGGCGCGCCGGGGACGGGACGGGAGGCGGGGCTGAGGGATCCTGGATGCGGGACCCGGGGACCGGGTGGAGGTCAAGGCGGGTCGGCGGGGCGCTGCAGACCGAAGGGGAAGGAGGGCGCGCGTGGGAGGTGGGGAGGGTGGGGGGCCCGGGTTCTGCAGGGCACGGCACCTCCCTGAGGCCTCCCCCTGCGCCCAGGATGGCGGCGACCCCCCAGAGCCTCTTCCCCGCGGGGGGCGAGCTGGACTCCAGCCAGTTGCACATGGAGCCCGACGAGCTGGACACTCTGAGGGAGGGGGAGGACCCAGGTAGGCAGGGGGGACGGCCCTGGGGGAGGACGGGGTGGGGGGCGGCCGAGACCTCCGGGGTTCACATTCTCGCACCTTCCCTCCTCCCAGCTGACCGGATGCACCCTTTCCTGGCCATCTACGACCTGCAGCCTCTGAAAATGCGCCCCTTGGTGTTCGCCCCTGGGGTGCCCGTCACCGCCCAAGTGGTGGGAACCGAAAGATACACCAGCGGATCCAAGGTGGCTGGCCGGGCACTGGGGAGGTGGGGAAAGGCAGGGCCGGCCCGGAGGTCCGGGAGGAGGGGGCGCTGCGACCCGGCCAGGGGACAACAGCAGAGTTCCTCCCGCCCCCAGGTGGGAACCTGCACTCTGTATTCCGTCCGCTTGACTCACGGCGCCTTTACCTGGACGACCAAGAAGAAGTTCCGTCATTTCCAGGAGCTGCACCGGGACCTCCTGAGGCACAAAGTCTTGATGAGTCTGCTCCCTCTGGCCCGGTAAGGGGGCCGGTCTGCTTCCTGTCGGGAAGGCGGTGCCCCATCCTGTCCCTGGCCCAGCCGCCACCACCGCTTTCTGCCTGTCGCACCCTTTCCCTGCCCCAGCTCCTTTCCTGCCCCAGCTCTGGCCCCTGGTGGTGGTGGTGGGGGGGGGGCCCCCCTTCCCTGACCCCGGTTACCAGGAAACCTTCCCAGCTCGGCTCTCCCTGTCCGTGGTCCTGTGCCAATATCTCAGCCGGGCGGGGCGCCCAAAATGCCCTTGGCAGCTTCCCTCGTCTCCGTTCTCAGGATAGGGGGCCTTTGCCAGCCTCCGGGCCTCCCCCAAGCCTCCCGGTCTCGTGCTTCAGGGATCCAGGCACTCGGCTTCCTGGCTCCCGCTTGACCCTCTTCCCGCCTCGCCTCCGCAGCTTTGCCACCACCCATCCCCCCGCCGGAGAAGCCGCCAACCGCGAGATGCCCTCTCTGCCTCGCGCAGGACCCGAGGGCTCCTCCAGACACGCGGCCAGCAAACAGGTGCGACCCGACGCCGGACCGCCCGGGAAGGCGTTTCGTGCGCCAGTGGCTCCGGTCCCATCTGTCTGTCTCTTGTCCCTGCTTCAGAAATACCTGGAGAATTACCTCAACCGCCTCCTGACCATGTCTT
The DNA here is from genome assembly GCF_046562875.1 of Panthera onca. Classification (NCBI taxonomy): domain Eukaryota; kingdom Metazoa; phylum Chordata; class Mammalia; order Carnivora; family Felidae; genus Panthera; species Panthera onca. The sequence continues at coordinate 18,191,554 of NC_138352.1, read as the reverse complement.
TCTACCGCAACTACCACGCCATGGTAAGGCCCAGGGGCTGGTTTTAGGGGGGGGGGCAGTTTCATCAGACCCCCGGGGGCAGAGGACCCCGGCCCGTGGGGTCTGAGGGGCTGGAAGCCAGAGTCTCTCCCCTGAGCCTTCGTCTTCCTCGGCAGACGGAGTTCCTGGAAGTCAGCCAGCTCTCCTTCATCCCAGACCTTGGCTCCAAAGGACTGTGAGTGTGCGACATCCCGCGCGGGCCACGGGCGAACCCGCGGATCCCTCCCTGCCTGAGGACGGGGCAAGCAGTGCCCGGTGCGCGGGCAGGGGCGGGGGCGCGGCGGGCATCCGGATCCCTCTTCGGGCGTCTCCCCACCCCACGCCCGCTCCCCGACTCTGCCCACAGGGAAGGAGTGATCCGGAAGCGCTCGGGCGGCCACCGCGTTCCTGGCCTCACCTGCTGTGGCCGGGACCAAGTGTGTTACCGCTGGTCCAAGAGGTGAGCCCCGGAGCGGTCAGCGGGGCAGCGGCGGGGGCGAGGAAGGAGATGCCGTGGGCAGGGAGGAACGGACGGAGCCCTCCCGCTCCAGGTGGCTGGTGGTGAAGGACTCTTTCCTGCTGTACATGTGCCTCGAGACGGGCGCCATCTCCTTTGTTCAGCTCTTTGACCCTGGCTTCGAGGTGCAGGTGGGGAAGCGGAGCACGGAGACGCGGTACGGGGTCAGGATCGACACCTCCCACAGGTAAGGCCTCCAGCCGGTGTAGACGGACACCTGGTGAGCCGAGAGCGCTGGGGCGGGGGGTGGGGGCAGTGAGTGGAAGGAAAGGAAGCATTTCCACCCCATCCCCCACCCCCATCCAACCCCCCCCTGGAGCCGGCCTTGGTTTGGAACCAGAGAACTGGTCTGGCCACATGCCTGGGACTGCTCTTAGAACCTAGGCCCAGAGAGAGGGGGTCAAGTACAAGCTTGGGGGAGGGACTCCCGATATAAAAGAAAGGGCGCTTCGTTCATTCGTTCGTTCCTTCGAGCAAACCCCCGAGTGCCGGGTGCAAAACTCCATGCTGTGCCGGTGACCTAACTGTGTGCGAGGCAGACACCTGCCTTGTCCGGGTGGGGTGGTGAATCAGGGACTAAGGGAGGAAGCGGGAAAGAAGGGGCAGCCAAAGAGGGAGGTACCGGGCGAGGCCGGGGCACGAAGGGTGAAGCCTGTGGTCCATCTCGTTGTTCCTGCTCAGGTCCCTGATCCTCAAGTGTGGCAGCTACCGGCAGGCACGGTGGTGGGGCCAGGAGATCACGGAGCTGGCCCAGGGCCCGGGAAGAGACTTCATACAGCTGCACCGTCATGACAGCTATGCCCCACCCCGGCCCAGGACCTTGGCCCGGTGGTGAGACACTGCCGTCCCTTCGGAGCTTGTCTGTGGGCCTCGAGACCCTCTCTGTGTCTTCTGAGTCCTTTCCTTGGTCCTCTTTGATCTCCTCTGACCCGTTCTGGCTTCGACACCCTCCCCCTTTGACTTCTCCAGTCTTCCTGACCATCTGACCTCTAACCACACTGATTATCTGCCTTCCCTCTGATCTCTCTGACCCCCATACCCAGTCATCTCCAGTCATCTCCTCCGACCCTGGCCTCTCTGACCTGCTGTGACCTTTTTAACTGCCTTTTATCACACTGGCTCTCTCTGTGCCTTATGAGCTCTTAAAATCTCTCTGATTCACTCGTTCGTCTAATACACGTTTTACTAAGCACCTACTACGAGCCAGGCCCAGTGGCAGGAATAACACAACCTAGTAGGTGATTCAGTCACAGAACAATGGTAACTTCCAGCCGTTCTGGTGGTAGATACAGGGTAGCGGGCACAGCGGGGGAACATCTGCCCCCCAGTGGGGATGTCAGGACTGCCTTGCAGAAGGCAGTGACCCTGAGGTTGGCCTTAGGAAGAAAGCAGAGACTAGCCTGGGCACGGAGGCTAGAAGAAGTAGGCTGGCATGTTTGGTGACCCTGGCAGCGTGGGGGGGGGGGGGAGGAGGAGTGGCCAGAGAACAGTCTGGGGGTTGACAGCGCCTGGGTGTGCCCCGCGTGCTAAGCTGAAGCGGTTGGACTTCATCATAGGCAGGAGGGAGTGGTGGAAGGATTTTTTTCTTGGAGGCGGTGTTGACATTCATTTGTTTCATAAGAACTAATAGCTGATACTTACGTAGTTCTCACTGCGTGCTGGGAGCTGCGCTAAGTATGATTAAACCCTCTCGCGAACCCGACGAGGCAGGCACAGGCGCTGTGTCCATTTTACAGATGAGAATGTTGAGGCGAGGAGAAGCTGAGGAACTTGCCCAAGGTCCGACACCTTGTAGACAGCGGAAGCAGGATTCAAACCCAGGCAGTCTGGGTCAAGACCCTGCTCTTCACCATCATGCTATTTGTTATTCAAAAGCCAAAACGATACGACGCAGAAGCACAATAAGTGAAAAACTTAAGTTCCCCTTCGTTGCCCAGCCCTTTACTCCCTGGCCTCACGTCTGCCCTAGACCCAACAGCCCAGCTCTCTCCCCAGAAGTAACCCTCGCAACAGAGTCCCGTGTATCTTCTCCTTTCTTGGCCTGTACACTTTCATAGGCTTATGCGCATACGTTACTTTTGGGTTTAATGTAAATGAGATCATGAACTTACTTTTGTGGCTTATTTTTTTCTTTTTCACGTAATGTGTGTGTTAGAGATTAGGCGTTCAGGTTCTTTCTTCCTTCCTTTTTCTTTCTTTCTTCCTTTCTTTTTTTTCTTTTCTTTTCTTTTCTTTTCTTTTCTTTTCTTTTTCTTTCCTTCAGTAGGCTTCTCACCCAGTGCAGAGTGCAACATGGGGCTTGAACTCACAACCCTGAGATCAAGACCTGAGCTGAGATTAAGAGTTGGACGCTGAACCGACTGAGTCACCCAGGCGCCCCAAATTCTCATTTTACAAATCTTTTTCTTTTTTTTTTTAGGTTTATTTATTTTGAGAGAGGGAGAGAGGACATCAGCAGGGGAGCCAAATTCTCATTTTAAGCGATGTTGCACCGAACACAGTCTTTGCCTAAGCAAAGCATTTAATAGGATGCATCCCTAGAAATAGAATTACTATGTGCATTTAATGGTATTAAACAGTACGTGTGTCTGATATTCGGATACTGCCAAACTGTCTTCTAAATAAGCTATAACCAGGGCGCCTGGGTGGCTCAGTCAGTTAGGCGTCCGACTTTGGGTCAGGTCATGATCTCACGGTTCGTGGGTTCGAGCCCCGCGTCGGGCTCTGTGCTGACAGCTCGGAGCCCGGAGCCTGCTTTGGATTCTGTGTCTCCCTCTCTCTCTGCCCCCCCCCCCCCCACTCACACTCTGTCTCTCAAACATACAAGAATGTTAAAAAAATAAAAATAAAAAGGCTATAACCGAAGTATATTCCCAGTCTATGAGGATTCTCATTCTCCTCCATGCTAATATTGAACATTGCCAGTGATCTTTATTTTTGCCAATTTAGTGGATTAAAGACATGTTATTCCATTTTGATATCAATTTCCGTCTTTACTACTGAGATTAAACATCTTTTCCTATGGTTGACCATTTTAATCTCCTCTGTGAACTGTCAGTTCTTAATCTTTGTTCATTTAGCCGTTGGCCTGTGTGTCTTTTTCTTATTGATTCGCTGGAACTCTTTATGTATGATGTGCTAATGTTCCCCACCTTTAGTCATCTTCGTTGTAATTTTTAATTTTACTTAGCTTAAACTGGCAAATTTTTCCCCCTTTCATACGTCTGACATCGTCTGATTTCTCTGATCACTCCTGGTCTTTGACCCTGCCGTCACCTCTGATCCATGACTGTCCTCCGGTCTTCACTCTCCAGAGCTTTCTGGCTTCTGATTCTGACCTCCTTGGCTTGACCTTCCCCTCCCTCCAGGTTTGTGAACGGGGCGGGTTACTTTGCCGCTGTGGCAGACGCCATCGAAGGAGCTCAAGAGGAGATTTTCATCACAGACTGGTGGTGAGTAGGGGAAAAGCTCAGGCAGGAAGGGGCAGGATAGGGCCTGCCCCGGATCAGCTTACAGGCCAGAGGAGGGAGGGGCAGGGCAGAAGTGGCTGGCTGCTCGCCCTTCACCCCCTGCCCTGAATCCCAGGTTGAGTCCTGAGATTTACCTGAAGCGTCCGGCCCATTCAGATGACTGGAGACTGGACATTATGCTCAAGAAGAAGGCGGTGAGGACAGTGGCAGGCGGGAGGGGAGGTGCGTGGAGGTGGGTCAGAAGGGAGAAGGAAAGGAAGCTGAAGCTTCAGGGGAGGAAACACGTCTATCGTGGGCTGCTATCTGGCAAGCATCACCTCCTTTTCTTCCTTAAGAGGAACTTACACCTCCCCCTTCATGCTCCTCCTCTACCTGGTGCAGACTTCTCTCCAAGTACCCATTACACCTGGTGGCGTTACCTGGGGGTGTACGTGTCTGCCTTTCTCACGGGAGTGACATCGCTAGCCTCAGTATGAGGCCCGGTGTCCGCCATGTTGGGGACATCCATAGACGTTAATGGATAGACAGATGATCGAGAGGAGGGGCCAGTGGGTGGATGGATGATGGAAAGGGGGGATAGATGGAAGGATAGGAGGGTGGAAACGTGGATCAGTAGCGGGGGGGGGGGTGAGGGATAGATGGATGACAGGTGGCACATGTGGGGGTGAGTAAATGGCTGGGAAGATGGATGGATGGATGGATGGATGGATGGGCAGGTGAACAGTGTGCTCACCCACTGCTAAGTTTGCTGAGAGCATCAGAGCAGGGTGTGAGCACTGAGGATCCCCAGGCTGAGTGCACGGATATACAGAACCCCAAGAATGGGGAAGGATTCGGGAGGTTGCGGGGGGGGCCGTTCTGACCCCCCCTCCCCCGCTCACCACCAGGAGGAGGGTGTCCGTGTGTCCGTACTGCTGTTTAAGGAGGTGGAGCTGGCCTTGGGCATTAACAGCGGCTACAGCAAGAGGGCTCTGATGCTGCTGCACCCCAACATAAAGGTGACCGTCAGGCGTCAGAGACGCCCCCAAAAACCACGACCCTCCTCGCCACACTTCCCCACCCCCTCGACCCTCCCTTTCTAATTTTTTTTTAAACCCTCATTTATTATTGAGAGACAGAGAGAGACAGAGGGTGAGCAGGGGAAGGGCAGAGAGAGGGAGGGAGACACAGAAGCCGAAGCAGGCTCCAGGCTCTGAGCCATCAGCACAGAGCCCAATGCGGGGCTCGAACTCACGGACTGTGAGATCATGACCTGAGCCGAAGTCGGACGCCCAACCGACTGAGCCACCTAGGCGCCCCGCGACCCTCCCTCTCCTTGAACATCTCATCCCCCCATATTCCTGTTCCCCCCCATCCTCCCTCCCAATGTCTCCATCTTCTCTCCGCTAAGCCCGCCCGCATGACCTCCCCCCACACCTGCTGCAGGTGATGCGCCACCCGGACCAGGTGACGCTGTGGGCCCATCATGAGAAGCTCCTGGTCGTGGACCAAGTAGTGGCCTTCTTGGGGGGGCTGGACCTCGCCTACGGCCGCTGGGACGACCTGCAGTACCGGCTGACTGACCTCGGGGACCCCTCTGAACCAGCCGCCCCGCAGGTGGTCCCCCCAGGCCTCCCTGAGCGTCCCTAGGCGCACCCCTCCCCAGCGCCAGCCCGCCCCCGCTGGTCACTCGCGCACTGCCCGCCCCGGGGATTCCTCTTTCTGGGACCCCAGGAAGGTGCCTTGAAGGAGGCCCAGTCCTCTCCCCACACCCACGACCGCGTCCCACTCCCCTGGGGTAGCGAGTGCGGCCGAAGGGGAGGGCCAGGGTGGGACTCTCTCTGTCTCATTCTTACTCTCTGTGTCTGTGTCTCACACTTTCAGTGCTCCTCTCTTCTCTGTGGCCCTGGCTCTGTGCGGCCTCCATGACCTCTCCTTGCCCCTGGCTTGGGTGTGTTCCCTACAGCCTCCCACCCCCGGCTCAGATGCTCCGGCCACCCCAGACCTGTCCCAAAACCAACTCTTCTGGCTGGGCAAGGACTACAGCAATCTTATCACTAAGGACTGGGTGCAGCTGGACCGGCCTTTTGAGGGTGAGGGTCCCCTCCTCCCAAGCCCCCAAAAGCTGAGAGTAGGGGCAGACATCGAGGCGGAACCGAGAACGGGATGAGCTGGGTCAAGGGTAATGTAGCTCTCCCTCTGGTCCCCTCGTCCTCCTCCCTGCCCCCGATCCTCCCGGGGCCCCCCAGATTTCATCGACAGGGAGACCACGCCCCGGATGCCATGGCGGGACGTAGGGGTGGCCGTCCACGGTCTGCCCGCCCGGGACCTGGCCCGCCACTTCATCCAGCGCTGGAATTTCACCAAGGTGCCCACTCCCTCCTGCGGGGGCTGGGGGGGGGTGGGTCGGGAAGGGGCCGCCTCCCGCCGACTGCCATCACTCCACCTCAGACGACCAAGGCCAAGTACAAGACCCCCGTGTACCCCTACCTGCTGCCCAAATCCACCAGCACCGCGGACCAGCTCTCCTTCACGATCCCCGGGGGGCAGTGCGCCACTGTGCAGGTGAGGCCCCCTCTTCAGCCCGTCCTCACGCCTCCCTCCCTCCAGCCCAGGGCCCCTGGCCCGAGAGCCCCCCTCCCCCCGCCCCGCCCCCTCCTCTCCTGGGGTCGGGAGCCACAGCATATTCGCTGTTCCGCCAGGTCTTGCGGTCGGTGGACCGTTGGTCAGCAGGGACGGTGGAAAACTCCATCCTCAATGCCTACCTGCACACCATCAGGGAGAGCCAGCACTTCCTGTACATCGAGGTGTGACGGGGGTGAGGGCGGGGCAGAGAATGGAGCGGACCCCGGGGGGATGAGAGGGACCCGACAGCGGCAGGATCGGTCCTTGAGGGCCAGCGTAGCCAGGCCTGGAGAAATGCGCAGCCCGGGGCCAGGGCCTGGAGCCTAGGCCTGGGGTTGGCAGGGGGCAGGGGCCTGGCTGCTGATGTCTCTCTTTGATCCCTGCCTCAGAATCAGTTCTTTATTAGCTGCTCGGACGGGCGGACCGTTCTGAACAAGGTGGGCGATGAGATTGTGGACAGAATCCTGAAGGCCCACAAGTAAGGGGGAGGGGGGACTGGCCTCGGGATGGGGTTGTGGGCGTGGTTTAGCCCCAGCGGAGGGGCGGGGCTTGGGGGGGGGGGACAGGTGAGACCTCTGACTCCGCCCCCTTCCCAGACAGGGGCAGCGTTTCCGAGTCTACGTGCTTCTGCCCCTGCTGCCGGGGTTTGAAGGTGACATCACGACAGGTGGTGGTAACTCCATCCAGGCCATTCTGCACTTCACTTACAGGTGACCCCCAGCCAGACTCTGCCTCTCCGTGGCCATCCACCCGTGCCCCTGCCCTGACTCTGTCCCCATCCCTTCCTGCTGGACTTCAGAGGTCCGCCTCTCTCCTGACATCCCCCACCAGCTCCCCCAGCCTCCACCTCCCTCACCGGCTCTTTTCCCTCAGGACCCTGTGCCGTGGGGAATATTCGATCCTACATCGCCTCAAAGCAGCCAGTGAGTGCTGGGGGCTGGGGGGTTGCAGCCCGGGGCCTTCTTGCGTGTCTCTGGGGCTACTGCTCGGAGACGGCAGGCAGTCTTTACTGCAGGGAGACGCGTATAGACGAAGTGGGGAGGCAGCTGGGACAGGGCTCCATCTGTACAGGAGGGCACCCCTCCCTACACCCCCACCCCCTTTCTCACAGTGGGGACAGCGTGGCGGGACTACATATCCATCTGCGGGCTTCGCACACACGGAGAGCTGGGCGGGCACCCGGTCTCCGAACTCATCTACATCCACAGCAAGATGCTCATCGCAGATGACCGGACGGTCATCATCGGTCAGTCCTGGATGCTGGGTCCCCGGCAGCGCTGGGGGGGTGGGGGTGGAGCAGGGCCCAGCGGAAGGTGACGGAAGCTGGCTGGTCCTCGGGCAGAGTTGAAGTTGATGGGGCAGGGCCCCCCCACCCCCTGCCACCCCTCACCCCCCACCCCCTGCCACCCCCCACCCCCCACTCCCCACCCCCTACCCCCGGGCTCAGGCAGACACGTCGCGTCCTGCGCCCATCCCAGGCTCCGCCAACATCAACGACCGGAGCTTGCTGGGGAAGCGAGACAGTGAGCTGGCCGTGCTGATCGAGGACACAGAGATGGAACCATCCCTCATGGACGGTGGGGAGTATCAGGCGGGCCGGTTTGCTTTGAGTCTGCGGAAGCACTGCTTCAGGTAAGGCCGGGTGGGGAACAAGTTGGGAGGGGGTTACTCTGCCTCTGGAGCGGGTGCGAGGGTTTCCCAATCTAGCATAGGGTACCGGGAAAGTAGGGATATCAAGACCATGAGAAACAGATATTACAAAAATCCAAAGCAGGTTCCAGGCTCTGAGCTGTCAGCACGGAGCCTGACGCGGGACTCCGACTCACCAACCGTGAGATCATGACCTGACCCAGGTCAGACGCTTAACAGACTGAGCCACCCAGGCGCCCTGAGAAACAAATACTTTAAAAATAACTTGGTAGTTTTGTTTTTTTTTTTTTTAAAGCATCAAAATAGTGGCCAAAGAAGATACAAAGTAAATTCTGTTGGATTCATTTGTGCTTATTGTACTGTTTAACATCGGGTTTATTTTGAATTACCTGCGTAGGAATAATCTGACTTTTCTGATATTCACCTTCTCCAAGGATCTTTTTTTTATTTTTCATTTTTTTTTTAATGTTTATTTATTATTGAGAGACAGAGACAGAGAGTGAGCAGGGGAAGGGCAGACAGAGAGGGAGACATAGAATACGAAGCAGGCTCCAGACTATGAGCCATCAGCACAGAGCCCAACGCAGGGCTTGAACTCACGAACCGTGAGATCATGACCTGAGCCAAAGCCAGTCGCTTAACTGACTGAGCCACCCAGGCGCCCCTCCAAGGATCTTAATCTGACCTTGCAGAGACCCTTTTGTCCCATAGTGTGATTCTCGGGGCACACGCCCGGCCAGACCTGGATCTCCGAGACCCTGTCTGTGATGACTTCTTTCAGCTGTGGCAGGACACAGCCGAGAGCAATGCCAATATCTATGAGCAGGTGGGCACCGAGCGGGGCTGACTGTGTGGAAATCCACGGGTTATCCCGTTCGGGGTAGGATCGAGGCCCCACCGCCAAGCCGTTCCCAAAAGGGGGATGAGGGTGTGGGGGGCACATCGTGGGATTCAGTGGCTCAGGGTCAGCGTGGGGGGATATGGTGTGGGGAGCGGGGGCACCTTGGACTCTTGGCCGAGGGTCTCCAAGCCCCACTGGCTTCTGTGCCCCCCACCCACAGATCTTCCGCTGCCTGCCATCCAATGCCACACGCTCTCTCAGGGCGCTCCGGGAGTACGTGGTCGTGGAGCCCCTGGCCACAGTCAGCCCACCTCTGGCCCGGTCTGAGCTCACCCAGGTCCAGGGCCACCTGGTCCACTTTCCCCTCAAGTTCCTGGAGGATGAGTCTTTGCTGCCCCCCCTGGGGAGCAAGGAAGGCGTGATGCCCCTCGAAGTGTGGACATAGCTGCGGCTTCAGCCCGGGACAGCTTACCTGCCGCTGGGCTCCACCGAGGCTGGCTCCCTGCCCCCAACCCTCACGCTGGAGGGCAGTGCCCTCTGAGACCAGGGGGAGGGCAGGCATGCCGGAAGAGGACTAGAGAAGAGAAGCCAAGGGGACCCTTCCTTGAGAAGCAGCTGAAGAGGTCACTCCGCCTCTGGGCTGGCGGGGCGGGGGTTGGGGGGGGGGGCAGGAGGGCATCCTGAGTTCATCCCCCCTGCCGCCCGGTTCAAACCACTGTTCCAGGGCAGAGGCAAACCCTTGCCCCCACGCCCGGGATGCCTCCCTGGGGGAGGTCCCGTCCTGGGCCTTCCTCCTCCTGCCCCCGAACCCCCTCCCTGCCATTACTGCCAAGGTGGAGGGAAGAGTGAAGCCCCCCCGCCCCCGGCTTCGCCTCCGCGGTGGGCAGGGCGGGGGCTGGGGTGCACACTTACCCCCTCCCCTGCCTGTGGACAGACACTAGCTTTGTATCCGTTCAGTGAGCATTTCATAAATAAACGCCTAGTCTAGACAAGGTCCCCGGCTCTTCCTGGGCCGAACCTCGGCCCGAGCGCACGCCTCCCCCTCCCCGCCCGCATGTGGCACTGGGGCCCCGCGCCTTCGCCCCACCCGCCTCCCGGCTCCTTCCTGCGGCCTCATCCCCACTGCACCTGCCTGTAGTTTCCGGAGCTCCGTCCCCCAGCTGCTGGGAAGGGGAGGTGTTGGAAAAGGAAGGGCAGGGCCACGCCGGGACGCCTGGAGGGCCTGGGAGCCGCTGCTTCAGCTGCACAGGAGAGAAGGGCTGGGCTCAGAGGGGCCGTCCCTCGTTCCGCGGGTGACAGCACAGGAAGAGGTGTAGGGGAGCCCCTGTGGGAACGGTTAAGGGTACAGGCTCCAGGGCAGGAAGAACTGGGCCCGCATCCTGGGCTTGTCATCACCTAGGCGACCTTCTCAAGTCTTATCACTTCTCCGGGCCTCAGTGGTCCCAGCTGGGAAATGGGAATGACTCTTCCATAAATGGCCGGCTGCAGAGATGTAGTCGGTGATTTATAGATTTGGGGTGCATCCGCCGTTTGCCACACTAGCAAGTGCTCGGTGGCCACTCGTGCCAGGGGTCAGCACATCAAGCAGTTACAGGCCGTTTGTATCACCGCAGAAAGTTCCACAGGCCAGCGCCACTGCAGAGGGAAGAGAGACAACACAGGCATACTCCGCGGTAGAAAGGTCCCGTTCCAGACCGTGGCCATAAAGCCAACATTGCAGTAAAGTGACTCACATGAATGTCTGGGCTTCCCGGGGCACGTAGCAGTTAGGTCCACATTCTTGGGCTCTTTTACTTTGACGCACCAAGAAGCTGTTTCCGGTTAAACATTGTTGCGGCCGCTGGGTCTCATTGCTCTGTATTAACACAGGCATACGTGCCATTAAAGCCTAACATCATAAAAAAAGGTTATGTTTGCACTACACTGGAATCTATTAAGTGTGTGACAGTATTGTGTCTACGGACAAAAAAAAAAAATCAATGTACATACCTTAATTAAAAAAATATTGCCAGGGCGTTTGGCTGGCTCGGTCGGAGAAACATGTGACTCTCGACCTCAGAGTTGTGAGTTCGAGCCCCACGCTGGGTATAGAGATTACTTAAATGAACTTAAAAAAAGTGTTTTTTTTAATTGTTTTTAAATAAAAAATATTGCTAAAAATCGCTGCACGTTATTCGAGCCTTTGGTGAGTCAGAATCGATCACTGATCACCACTGCAAATATAAGGATGAAGAATTTGAAATATCGCAAGAATTACCAAAATGTGACCCAAAGCAAACAACAAACGTTGTTGGGAAAATGGCACCAACAGACTTGCTTGACACAGGGTTGCCGCAAACCTCCCATTTTTAAAAAAAAATATGCTTGGGGCGCCTGGGTGGCTCAGTTGGTTGGGCATCCGACTTCGGCTCAGGTCATGATCTCGCGGTTCGTGAGTTCAAGCCCCATATCGGGCTCTGTGCTGACCGCTCAGAGCCTGGAGCCTGCTTCGGATTCTGGGTCTCCCTCTCTCTCCACCCCTCCCCCACTCACGCTCTGTCTCTACCAAAAAATGAATAAATGTTAAAAAAAATTTTAGGGGCGCCTGGGTGGCTCAGTCGGTTAAGCGTCCGACTTCGGCTCAGGTCACGATCTCGCGGTCCGTGAGTTCGAGCCCCGCGTCGGGCTCTGGGCTGATGGCTCAGAGCCTGGAGCCTGCTTCTGATTCTGTGTCTCCCTCTCTCTGACCCTCCCCCATTCATGCTCTGTCTCTGTCTCAAAAATAAAATAAACAAAAAAAAAAAAAAATTAAAAAAAAAATTTTTTTTAAATATATGCTAAGACTAGGCCTGCCTGTAAATGGTATGAGTGTGGCACACATTGGGTTGAAGAAGGTCACGTCCCAGGGCAGGTGGGGAGGAGGTGATAATGGGTATACAGAGTTCTCCACGTGAATTGGTAGCATTTCTCTCTTTTTTTTAATTTTTTTTTTTTTAACGTTTATTTATTTTTGAGACAGAGAGAGACAGAGCATGAATGCGGGAAGGTCAGAGAGAGAGGGAGACACAGAATCTGAAACACAGAATCTGAGACACAGAGAGACAGGGAGACACAGAATCTGAGCTGTCAGCACAGAGCCCGACGCGGGGCTTGAACTCACGGACCATGAGATCATGACCTGAGCCGAAGTCGGACGCTCAACTGACAGCCACCCAGGCGCCCCTCTCTCTCTTTTTTTAATGTTTGCTTATTTTGAGAGAGAGGGAGAGAGAATCCCAAGCAGGCCCCGTGCTGCCAGTGCGGAGCTCAACTCGGGAGATGGTGACCTGAGCTGAAATGGAGAGTCTTGATGCTTAACCGATTAAACCACTCAGGCGCCCCGTGTAATTTCTTTCTTAAGCTGAGTGGTCGGTCGATGAAGTTGTAATATACATATTCCTATCTCTTTCTGTATCCGAACTGCTTTGCAATTAGGAAAAAAGTTGAGCACAGATCTTGGGTTTCCGCCCGTGATGTCCCTCAGCCTCGGTCTTGGAACTGACCACAGGAGCGGGGAGAAACGAGCTGGGGGTGGGGCAGGGCAAGCAGTTTAGGAAGGCTTTCTGGAAGAGGGGGCATGCTGGTGGATGACAGCGTGGAGGGAGGGGAGGCTCGCCGCCTGGCTCCCAGCCTTTGAATCCAGCCCTCCTTTCCTCTGAAGAAGCCCCCATCACACGAGAAATCCTCCCCCCTCCCACATCCAACGGTCCCCTGGTACTAATTGGCATTCTGCTAATTAGCCTCATTGTCAGCCTAAGTGCCTCCTTCCCTGGGGGACTTTTACCTCATTAACTGTGGAGGAGGGCGGTGGGGGCGGCAGCTGTCCCAAGGTGGACTGGGGCTGGTGGGTTTCTGCACCACACTGCTGGTCCCTCAGCACCACCCCCGAACCCCACATTAGTCCTGGAGTTTCTCGAATGGAGGCCACCATAGTGCGGGGGGCAAGCAGCGGGCTTGGAACCTGAAGAGGTGGCCCTAGACCCGGCAAGAGAAGGAATCCAGCCTCCCAAGGTGAGCGGGAGGTCCTGACGGCCCCTGGGCCTGTATGAGATGTTCATCCATCCCCGAGAGGTCCTATAAGTTGTTTTATTTTTTTATTTTTTTATTTTTTAAATTTTTTTTTCAACGTTTTTTATTTATTTTTGGGACAGAGAGAGACAGAGCATGAACGGGGGAGGGGCAGAGAGAGAGGGAGACACAGAATCGGAAACAGGCTCCAGGCTCCGAGCCGTCAGCCCAGAGCCTGACGTGGGGCTCGAACTCACAGACCGCGAGATCGTGACCTGGCTGAAGTCGGACGCTTAACCGACTGCGCCACCCAGGCGCCCCTGTTTTATTTTTAATATTTTAACTTTCCTTGAAGCCCGATCCAGGCTTTCTCTACCACATCATCTCTAAGTTTTTATTACGGACAGTCTCTTATACACATACAAAAGATAATACGAACCCTCATGTATCCATATGTCCCTTTTTTCTTTTTTTTAATGTTTGGGGCCAAGCAGTTCTTTATTGATTTCGTTTGTCCTCGGAGGAGGGGGTGTCTTTTTTTTTTAATATCTCAAGAAACCACTAAACTCTAGGTCGACAGAATGCTTCCACAGGAGCCATGCAAACAGTGAGCATGACTCTGGGGACGGGGACAATTCTGCAGTGTATTCAGGTTCTAGCAGTTACTGTTAAAGCAACCGGAGGAAGACAAGTTCAGCAGGTCAGCCTCTCTGGAAGCCATCAGATGTGAAGATCTGCACAGAATGTGTCTGATTCACAACCGGAAAAAACCAACCTAGGGATCCTTTATAATTCGTGTGTGTGTGTGTGTGTGTGTGTGTGTGTGTATGGGGCTACGGTCACTATTACTATTCTGTGGAGGGGGAGATTAGGGTCACTGTACATTGAATTTCTCCAGCTTCAATAATTAGGAGCACAGGGGGTCAGTCCTGTTTCTCTGCACTTCTCACCTTCCAGATTGCACTGACTTTTGAGGTTTGAGGGCTATCCTATCCTTGTGGTCTTCATTTGCTCATTCATTGATTCAGTAGCTCCCCCCCCCTTTTTTATTTATTTATTTTTTTTTTTTAAAAATTTTTTTTTCTTTTTTTTTTTTTTTTTTTTTAATTTTTTTTTTTTCAACATTTTTTATTTATTTTTGGGACAGAGAGAGACAGAGCATGAACGGGGGAGGGGCAGAGAGAGAGGGAGACACAGAATCGAAAACAGGCTCCAGGCTCCGAGCCATCAGCCCAGAGCCTGACGCGGGGCTCGAACTCACGGACCGCGAGATCGTGACCTGGCTGAAGTCGGACGCTTAACCGACTGCGCCACCCAGGCGCCCGAATTCAGTATCCCTTATTAAACACTGCCTATGAGTCGGGCATAAGTAAACTTATCAAAGACCTAGTATATGCCAAGTGCTTTACATATCTAATTTTACTTTATTAATCTCCCTATTATCTCTAAGTCTCTGAGAGATTAATGACCTGCCCAAAGCACTAACTTCAAATTGTTTTTTCCCTCCTCTCCCATGGTCTTGATCTTGCATGAGTGCCTGCCCAGATAACAGAGGGCTTCATTCACTTACGTGATACTGAACCTCTAATGGGTGCCAAGACCTGTAGTGAACAAGGCTGACATGACTGCTGCCTTTAAGGAGATTCAACAGACACTTAAAAGTGTCAAACGTGAGCATACATTGAAGCCAGGCAGCTAAAACAGAAGAGCTAAACTCAGCCCTAGTGGGTCAGGGAAGGCTTCCTGGAGGAGGTGACTTAGACACACGTAGGACAAAGCAAAAGGCAGTGAGAGTGGGCATGGCCCGAATATTCCAGGGAGAAGAAACAGCAGGTGCACAAGCTGCAGGAGGGTCTGTTGAGTTCTGGCCACTGTGAGTAGATTTCAACATGGCTAGGATATATGAGGCTGAATGGTGGAGTGGTGAAAAACAAGGCAGGAGAAGCAGGCAGAATCTTGAAGGTCTTTGGTGCCCTACTGTATTCAAAAGACAGAGGGGAGGGGTGCAGCGAAGGGTCTCAAACATGAGTGACATCAGATGTGAGTTTTAGAAAGATCACTGTGGGTATGGAAAATTGACTTAAGAGGGTCCAGGCAGGGAGACCAAGCAGGTGGCTTTAAAGAGTAATGGGGGTAAGTGGGGACTGTGGCTTGGACAAGGACTACGACAAGGTAAATAGGAGGGGAGGGGAGCAAAACTGGATGTGCATACGAATGGGCCAAAGAGAAGTGTCCGGAAAGGAGGATGTTAACCCCTATCCAAGGACTTTTCATTCTAACTCTCCTAAACGATGTTTGCATGAAGACCGCTGGCGCTGGCGGAGTCTTTCACAGACAATACTGTTGCTGGAAGTGATCTCGGGGATCAAACTGCCTTCCTCCTCAACTTCACAGTTAAAGAAAAGCCCAGAGAAGCAAAGCAACTTACTCAAGGTCACACAGCACGACAGTGGCGGAACACGACTCCTCCTTCTTTTCACAGCATCACCCCGCCTCCCGTGAGGCTAATGGCTGGGGGTGCTGTGCCAACACCAGACCCAAGGTGACCCGCGCGCGATTTGAAGAGGTTGGACGTGGGTTCCTCCTCCTCTCCCTACTACCCCTTCCCCCACCCGCGGCTCCAGCGATCAATGAATAATTGTTGAAACAGCTCCTTTGCGCAGAACGAGGGGTGCAGAGACAAAGGGGTGCGGTAGGATTCCCCGTCCCCTCTGAGGTCCCCCAGCCGGGGAAGGGGGTAAAGGGCACTCCGGAGGCAGCCGGCACCCCCGCCCAACTCCCACGTGGTTTCTCCAGCCAGATTCCCACCCAGAGGCCCCTCCCTCGGCGGCTCCACTGTTGCCATGGCAATCAGGTGGGTGGACAGCCCATCCTATCTAGAGGCCATCCAGCCCTCGCGTGGGGAGTTACCATAACAACCCCCCTAGTAATAGGGGGGCTAGGTCCCGCCCCCCTTCCCCCGCAAATTGAGGTGGGTGGCTTGATTGGCAGCTGGCACGCGAAAGAGGAGGAAAAGGGAAGGAAGAGCGTCAAAGGAGAGCGAAGGAGGAAATGCGGGAGAGAGAGGGCAAAACACAGGGGAAGGGAAGGAAACGCGTGTGCGCACGCGCACCGGCCGGTGGGCGCGCTCCGCGGCCGCCCGGCCACCGCCCACTTCTTCTCGCCCGGCTCGCGCGGCCGGTCGGTCCTCGCGCGCGCCTTGCGCTCCCTCTCGCTGCTGCGCCTGCGCGCAGGTGTCGGCGCCTAGGGGGAGGGGAACCCGGCGCGCTCGCGTCACGTTCCCTCGTCCACCCTCCCGGAGCGCGGCCGCTCCGCGCCTGCGCAGGAGAGTCGGGAGGCTCGGGTTGCGGACCGGGCGCCAGCTCCTGTCAGTCGGTGGGTCGGTCCTCCCGCCGGCCCTCCCCCTCCGCGTCCTCCGGGGGAGGCGCGGCGGAGTCCGCCCCCGGGATCCCCCCCGATGGGGGAGAAGCGGCGACGGCGGCAGCGGAATAACCGAGCCGGCGCGTGAGCGGCCCCGGGGCCCGGCTGCCCGCGGAGGCCATGGGCGACCCAGCCCCCGCCCGCAGCCTGGACGACATCGACCTGTCCGCCCTGCGGGTGAGCGCGCCGCCCCCAGTCTCGCCCCGGTTCCTGCCCCCGCCGCCGGGGAGCGGCGCGGCCGCGCGCCTCACGTGCCCCCCGGGGCGCCCCCCGCCGCGGGGCCCCCGCCCTTGGCTTCCCCCCTGTCCGTGCACGCGCTGCGGATTCCGGGAGCCAGGTCGGTCCCCGCCCTGTGCTGCCCCGCCCCCACGCTCCCCCGCCGCCTCGGCCCGCACTCGGGCCCCGGACCCCTTCCCCCACCCCGCTTCCCCCAGACCTCGCCCCGCCACCTGCACGGTCGTGCCGGCGGTGCCCCTCCCCGGCCCCGTCCCCGCTCTCGGCCTCTTTCCAGCCTTGCCGCTGCTCGCGTCTCCTTCCTCCTCCTCCCCTTTCTCGGCGCCTCGGATCTTGACTTTGCAACTGCCTCGACAGCCTCCCCCTCCTCGCCCTTCCTCCTCCTCGCCCGCCCCTGAATGGCACGTCCTCCCTGGCCGGAATTTCAGCCTTTCCGTCTGCACCCCGCGCCCCCCGCGGCCGCCGCGGTCCCCGTGCGCGGCTCTCCCTACGCCTGGTCTCGCGTTTCGAGTGCAGCAGCCCAGAACCAGGCATTTCCGGCCTCAGGGTCCCCGCATATTACGTTACCAACTCTGCAGCGGTGTGGGGCTGGAGCCGAGACAAGTGCAGGGGGGAGGGGGGACGCGCTGGTTCCCTAAAGAAACCCAGGCTCGGGCTGGGGAGAGGATGTTTCCGTGCGTGTACACACACAAGCGTGTGGTCGGTGGGGAGGTCGGGATGGCGGCGGGCAGGTCTGCGTGTGCTGGAGGGAAGGGGGAGGTGATGGGGTCTCCAGGGAGGGGCTGACCAGAAAAGGGCACGTGCACGCCCTCATTTGGGAGCTCGTCGGCCGTTTGTTCTGCTCGCAGCGCCGGCTTAAGGAGCAACTTAGTGATCTCAAGGTGAACACTCCAGACCGCCACCCAGGTGCGCTTTCTGTCCGGTGTCCTTCCGGCTTCCTCAACAGGCCCAGGTGTGCGGAGCGCAGGATTTCCCCTCTCGGGGGTTGGGCTTCTCAGGAGGCCCGGGTTTGGTGTCTGGCTTTGGAGTTCGCCGGGGAACGTGGCCAGTAGTGGGAAAAGGCGGTCAACCACACGGGTGCCCCGGATACGCCCGGAGGGGAGAGGGGAATTGAGGAGAGCAGAGTCATGTCATTAATTGGGTCTCTCTAGGTGACACAGTTTCTGTCGACATTCAGGTCATAATTTGTTTGGTGCAATGTTGGGCCAGTTTGGTGTTCTCTCCTGCCTCGCTGGAGAGAAGGTGATGAACAGTTGCTCAGGAGGGAGACTAAGCATTGGATTTCATTCTGTGTGTGTGTGTGTGTGTGTGTGTGTGTGTGTGTGTGTTGGCGGGCAGAGGGTCTGAAGGCTTTAGGAGGGAACTTCTGAGGGTCAGTTTGAACTGGGATACTCAGCTGATACCCAGGTGGAGTAGGACAAGGTGCAGTTGCAAGCCCCCCGTAATGGGCTGTGCCCTAGGATGAACCCCCATCTTCCCTCCCCACCTTGGTTGTTGATTAACTCTGACCACAGGCTCCCGTGGCTGCGGGGACTGACATGCAAGAAACACCGGGAGGGTCCAAACCGTGACCTTTGGTTTCTTCCCTGTGGGACTCTGCTTGGGCTTCCCTTTTCCTTTGGCCTCTTGGTAGTTTGGCCCGGACCCCTAGCCTGGGATTTCCAGCCACTCTGCAGATCTGACCTTGGACGTGGCATTTCCCTTCTGGATTTCTCTGCTAGAAGCCACGCTAGCCTCCTGCCTGATTCTCCTCTCCTTCCTCTCAGGAGAGGCCTCACACCTGCTCGAGGTGCTTTCTTGCCTCCTGCTTGAGGAAGTGCTCCCCTCCCCCTCCCACCCCACTACTCCAGGGCAGGAGGGGGAGGGGGCTTTCTTTGAAATGAAGCTAGAGAGGGCCTGCCTTCTCCTCGCTGCTGACCTTTTCTCAGTGCCTGCCCCCTCTGCCCCACCTCCTGGAGAGTGAGCACCCCACCTCCTGGAGAGCGAGCGGCTGTGGGTGGTTCATCTCTCGTTTTGTCCCTGTTTTCCAGTGACAAACGGCGACCCGGAGAATTAGCGGCGACACCTGGTCTCCCTGGCCTGCACCATCTTGTGTTGGGGGCCCGGGGAGGGGCCGGGAGAGGACCACGTCCAGCCCTTTTGAGCGGGCCTGGAGGGCCCGGGTTGTCTCTCTCTGGTTTCAAGCTAAGGCGTGGTTCGCAGCTGGTGCTGAGAGTAACAGTCTGGCGTCGGGGAAGGTGGGCCTGCCCGCACTCCCAGCACCGCGGGGAGAGGCCAGTGGACCCGCCCCGGGGTGACCTCGGGCTCCACGGGCTCGCTGGACCTCTCTGACACCCCGTTTCCCTACCAGCCTAGGGGCTTCCTCACTCACTGAGTCACCTTGGCCCCCGACTGGCAGCAAAGAGCCTTTCCTCCCAGCTCTACGTGGGGACAGTAATGGTGCCAAAGTCGAGAGTTGCTGCCAGAGTTCTGCGCGTTAAGTCCCGGGTCCAGCTCCCGGCACAGGGGGCCCGTGTGGCGGGCGGCCCTTTCCGTCGTTGCTGTCATCAGACGGCGGTCAGAGCAGCCTCCCAGCACAGCTGTATCTGGACTAACGCTCCTTGGCCTGCTTTATTTTTACGCAGGTTTTATATAGCGTTCCCTTAGTCGGCTTTTACCGTCCTTCATCACGTTCATCGTCATCAGCTGACACGCATATTTGTTTTTATCGGCAGGTTCGGCGAGAGCTAGGATTTTTGAAACTGTTTTGCTCATCTTTGCCTTTCCGGGGCCTGTTTTGCACATAAGGGGGTTCAGTGTTTGTTGAATAAACGCGTATTCCAACAAGTGACGGTCCCCTAGCACAATGCTCGCTCAGAGAAAGCATTCAATAAATGTCACGCTTGTTAGGGTTCCTCTTGCCCCTCTCTTGGAGACACACAATTAAGAACATCTTTTCTGAGTTGTTTTTGGAATCAGGCTTTGTCTGGTGGTGCACAGAGTTCTGGAAGCTTCCATCCGAGCGATGCCCTTGGAGTAAAATTAGGATCTGCCAAGAGAAAATATGGGCGTCTTGCCTCAGACCCTCTCCGTGTCCAGGCTTGGTTATGTTCCAGGAGAATCTTCTGACTTGTGGCTCTTGGCTTCTCGCAAAGGGTAGAAATCAGTAAAGTGGACGGGATGAGGGGGGGGAGCAGTCCCCAGGCTGACCTCTTTCCTTTCTGCGTTGCTCCTTGTGGGTGACCCACCTCCCAAATCAAACAGCTTCTCTTTCCCGTGCGGCCAGCTGGAAGTTTCAGACGGCAGGGTCCTTGGAACTCTGGAGCCGCCCCCCGTGTCGCCGGGTTGAAATAACGTCACGGAGCCCAGTGAAGAGGGACTGGTTGATGGGCAGTCATGCTGCCAGAGGTGTTCTTTCTCGGATGATTTTGTGTCGTTGTGTCTCTCCTTCCCCTTCCTTCTCTCCACGCGAGGCTGTGGGGCCGGCGCCCTGGGAGAGTGGCGGCTCCGGGCACGTGTTCCCGGGGGGACCCACCCGTGTTCCGATGTGCTAGCTGCCCAGACGCTGGCGGTGGGTGCCCCAGGCACACCGACCCCCTGCAGCCCCAAGTAACTTAAGTAGTGACTCTTTCCCTGGAAAACTGCAGGGGGAGGCGGGGCCGTTGGGGAGCCCGCAGTGCCGCTTGAGCCCACGGAGGGGAGGCCACAGAGAGCTTGGCTGGAGCCAGGTGTTCGGCCACTGCCCCCTTCCCGCCGCGGACAGGACGGGACAGGTTGTGGGCAGCGGGAGGGGCGGCAGCACCCCCCTCACACTCGCCCCAGGAGCTCAGTCAACGCTGTGCCGTGCAGAATCGGATTTCGCACCCGGCCTCCGTTCCTTTCACCTTTGGACAGCTTGATACGCACAGTGTCCTCCTGTCATTTGGGGGACGAGACGGCAGGAAGTATGTGGGACGCCCTTTATAGGCTTGTCCCCGGGCATCGGTCTGTGAATGAGGAATGTGGTAATCTCTCAACCCAGAAACATCAAACAGCTCTGGGGCCAGAGAACATCTCCAGAAGCCGTCCAAGAGTCGGCCTGACTAACGGTGCCGTCTCCAAAGTTGTACGGGACCTTCCTGCCGCAGTCACCGAGCGTTGGCGGGCACCAGGTTCCAGGTGCTCCGGGAAGGGTGTGACGTCGGCCTCGGGGCTGCACTCAGCTGTTGACTCAGAGCTCTGGGGGCATTCAGCCTAGACATGCTTCCACAGGCTCAGGCTCCCCCTTTCTTTTTGTTTCCTTTAAAGTGTATTTATTTATTTTGAGAGAGAGGGAGGCTGAGGATCCCAAGCAGATTCCACGCTGGCAGCAGAGAGCCTGACGCGGGCGTGAGCTCACGAGCCGTGAGATCATGACCAGAGTCGGAGTCGGACGTGCAACCCACTGAGCCACCCAGGCGCCCCAAAGCTCCCCCTTTCTTAACTGTTACTGCTTTCCTCAGTGTCTTGGAATCCTCAAGGTCTGGAAGTTTTTGTCAATTCTGATTCCCGGGGATTCTACTCATTTTCTTTTGTCCCGTGTTTTCGGTCATCTTGAAATCTCAAGTCCTTTCTCTTCCCCAAGCATCCCCTTTACATCCCCGACTCCCTCAGTCTCTTCCTACGTTTAAGGAATAGAATGAAAAGTAATCAGGTTAATAAGTCGACTTTCAGACCGTTTCCTGAATGCGCACAGAATACAGGAACATTAGAAACTTTACTTGGTGGGGGGCGCCTGGGTGGCTTGGTCGGTTAAGCATCTGACTTCAGCTCAGGTCACGATCTCGCGGTCCGTGAGTTTGAGCCCCGCGTCGGGCTCTGGGCTGACGGCTCAGAGCCTGGAGCCTGTTTCAGACTCTGTGTCTCCCTCTCTCTCTGCCCCTCCCCTGTTCATGCTCTGTCTCTCTCTGTCTCAAAAATAAATAAAACGTTAAAAAAAAGAAACTTTACTTGGTGAAAGCAGTGAGCCCTGGCCACACCCACGTTCCCTTCTCTTCCATCCTGTCCTTCCTGCTGGTCTCCTCACCAGCCGGTCCTTGACTTGAGTCTGGGGTTCTGCCATCTACAGGAAGCACCTCCAGAGGCTAACTGAGGGGGTTCTTGAGGCTTTTTGTTCTTTAGAAGGGTAGGGAATGTGGAGGGAGGAGAAAAGGAAGGTCTGGAATTCTACTGGCCCTGGGAGCCCCTGGAGACTTAGTCTGGTGGCCAGGCGGCCTGAGGATATACTTGCTAACTGTGGGGGAAGTTTCTTGTTTTGTTTGAGGAAAGATCTAGAACTAGGCACAGAGGTCACATTGAGGCACAAGGTAGACGTGGCTTTGCTACAGTCTAGGAGTGGGGAGAGGCATTGATAAAATGGCCATGTACGTAGTGATGCGCGTGCGTCATCACAAACCACCATAAAGGCCGTGGCAGAGAACTTTAGCGGGCCGCGAGAGCGTATGACGAGAATCTTTCTCACTTCTCGTGAGACGAAAGTGTTTGGTGGTTGATTGAGGGACCGACAGGTCCCAGGTCAGAAGAGCGAGCTGGCGGCACCGAGAAGGAATAGGGGGCACCAGCGGGAGGAGTTTGGCCATGGCCGGAGTTGGGAGACCCTGGAGCCGGGCAGTTCTTCGGGCGGAGCGTTCGGTTGACAGCCGAGGGCCCGGGGCCTCCAGGCTTCGTTTCCACAAGGATTCCTTCTGAGCCTTCACTTGGGGGTGGGGGGGGGGGGAAAGAAGTTTGTTCTGAAGGGTTAGGGCATGTATGTGGGACGGGCCCGTGACTCCTAGGACCGTCGTGTTTGTTTATTGAGGGAGAATCTCTGCGTGCTGTGTGTGTGTGTGTGTGAACTACGAGTGAGCGTGCCTGTTGTCTACAGCAGGCGTGTGAGGGTTGTCCCTAGATGGGTGATTTTAGGTTGGTGACAGTGATACACACTCGAGGCGAACAACGTGATGTCGCGACGTATGCGCTCTCGGTGAAATGATCGCCACCGTCCGGTAATTAGCGTTTCCGTCTTCTCGCGCAGTCACCTGTAGGGGAGGGGAGGGTGTCCCCAGTTGCAGTGAGCTGAGCGGTGTCTGGGGCTGGAAGGTGGGGGCGTCCCCCAGGAATGGGCATGGACAGGCCCAGCCCCGGGCCTCGCTCCGGCCGGCCGTGGGAAGTGGGGTTCTCCCCGTGAGTAGACCCCGTGTATAAACAGACGAGGTTCTCAGCTGACCCTGTGTGCCAGTGAAGGGTGAGTGGGGTGCGCGGGGGGGGGGGGGGGGTGTTCCCGACTCCGCGTGTCGCCAGCGGAAAGGGCTGGGGCAGCCACAGTGCGGGGCGGGCGGCGGGCCGGGCTGCGGAAGGGGCTGCGGCCTCTGGAGAGAGGTGGAAAGGTGGAGATGGTGGGCAGGGGAGGGGGCCGGAGGGCCTCGGACTCCCCGGGAAGTGTCCCCACGGCAGGAGGACCTGCCTTCCAGGGGTGTTTGGGCGTCACTGTCACTGTATCCGGGAACCTCTAACAGCATCAGCGTGTGGGGCCGGCATCCGCAGCACGGGGGACACTGGTGCCTCCGCCCAGGTCGCCCGTAGTGCCTCTTGTGAACCTGGCGTGGGCTCGGGAAGGCACAGCTTTCTGCCGCGAAGTCCTTCCTTCGCTGCCTTCTGGGTGGAGAGTGGGACGTAGGCAGTAAATGACTTCTGCATGGCACACGCCTCCCCTGACAGCTTTTATTTGTCTGCCAGCACACCTCCGAAGGTAAAATGGGCAGGCTCCAAGCCAGACCGGGAGGAAGAAGATTCTCATGTTCTCTCTTTACCACCCACCCGCTCTTTCTCTCAAGGCGCATTTGTGAGAAGGTGGCTGAAGCATGTGTCGTACTCGGTCCTTAATTCTGAGCGGCTCAGGAAAGAGTGTTCGAGAAAAGAGGCAGGGGTGCTCCGGAGCCCAGGCGTCAGCGGCAGGAGCAGGTGCCCACGGTGTCTGGGAGAGGAGGCTAGCGCACTTCTCTTTCCTCTCCCGTCTTTCTCTTTTCCAGTGTTTTAAATTGTTTTACTTACAGAGGGCATGTGTGTGTGTCAGAGCACGGGAGGGGCAGAGAGAGAGGATCTCAAGCAGGCTCCGTGCTCAGCGTGGAGCCCCACACGGGGCTCGATCCCACACCCTGAGATCACAACCGGAGCCAAAATCGAGAGTCGGTCCCTCAACCGACTGGGACGCCCAGGCGCCCTCCTCTCTGGTCTTTCTGTTCTCCGGTTGTTGCCTCGAAGACAGAGGTGCGTGCGAACGTCCTCTCAGATTGCAGAGGGAGGAAGGCAGCCTTCCTAGGGTGTGCTCTGGGGGAGAACGGCCCCCTGGGGGTGGGTGAGTGACGGGGGACAGAGCAGTGATGGGGACAGGTGGGGGAAGCCGAGGGGCAGGGCTGCTGTCCACTTCCCGCTGCCCCTGGACCTTAGGACAGCACAGCTTGATGGGCTGGGCTGGTCTCACCACGGCTTGGAGACCCTCTGGCCTCGACAGGCTTCTTCACACCGGAACCCCCCTGGGCCCACGTGTCCCACAGCCCTGGGTTGGGGGAAGGGACAGCATGTGGCTCCGAGGCTTGTCGGTTCCCTTGTCCCTAGACCCCCACACGCTCCTTTCTCTTACTTCGGTTCGGAGCTCAGACTGCTCCAGTGCGACGCCTTTATACGTGGGTGTGGGGTCGCTGCAGAAGGGGTGTGGGTGAGACCGGTAAGCAGTCCTCGCAGCGCAGTTGGTTCTCTCCTCGTGTAATGTCGCCGTCCCTCCCAGAGCCCTCGGGAGTGGGCGACTCTCTCCTCGTCCCCCGCCCCGGGGGAACACGCCAGGGCTCATAGAAGGGAGTCCACGGACCTGTCTGGGGCTGGACGGCCAGTAAACGGCGGATCCCGGAGTGGGACTCAGGTCTGACTCACTGCAGAGCCCGAGCGTGTTGGCTCCTGTGCCATTGGCTGCCTGCTCCGGGAGGCAGGGCCTGGCGGTGCGTGGGGGACAGAGGGCCCTGTGTGGCCCACGTCCTAGGCCGTGTGCTTGGAGAGTGGTGTTTCCTCCTGACTTTCATCGTGAACGCGTGGGTGCAGCGAGCAGGCCTCGCGACCTCTCGTGGGAACACACCGCTGTCCCTGTGTCTGTGCTCACGCTGTTCGGAGGCTCGGGGAGTGCGGCCCGCGTCGTGGACGGAGGCAGCCTGCGCGAGGACTGCCTGCAGCCGTTGAGGGGCACGCGGTCCGGATCTGTGTCTCGATAGAGGACGGGCTCTGTTCCTAAACGTGGGGCGTGTTTCGAGAAGCGGGAGTGGGGCGCCAGCCCGAGTCTCTGGGGGCTGCGGGGGGCTGGCATTGGCGGGCACGTGCCAGCAGTGCTGGCTTCCCGGGGCCCGTGCCCGGGACTGGCGGAGATTCGTGGGTGCCGGGCTGCCGGGCGGAGCAGTGACGACAGGAGGGAAGAACGCTCACGGGAATCCAGAAGATTGGGTTCGGAGGAGAGTAGACGGACTCAGAGAGGCCTGTCCTTCAGCAGGAAGAGAGGAGGACTCTCGCTCCTGCCTGAAAAATGTTTTTTTATCACAGCTAAACAGGCACAAAATGGAGCATTTTAGCCGTGTTAAGCGCGCCGTGCAGCCGCCCCCAGTGCCCATGTCCACGCCTGTCTGTCCCCACGAAACGTGAACCCCGGCCCGGGACCCACCATTCCCGCCTCCACCCTTTGCGCGCGTGCGGAGTGGAGCTGGCCTGACGCAGCAGGTGCCTCACTGGTTGAGTCGGGAGAGCTGACCCCTCGCCCGCCCGCCCGCCCGCCCGCCTCCCAGGAGGCGCCAGGCCTGACACGGATACGCGCCAAGTGGTGCGGGAATCAGGGGCGGACGAGGCAGCGGGAAGAGAAGCCGAGGGTCTCCCCTCCCTCGTCAGTGCTTCTGGCCACCTCCCGCTTTCCGGCTCGGCCCGGACCCACCGTGGCGCCCGTACCAGCCCCGGCTCCTCGTCCTGGGGGCCCAGGGCAGGGGCTGGAGGAAGGTGGGAAGGCCGTTCGGGGGACGACGGTAACAAAACGCGGCAGCGTCTCTGCGCGTGTTAAAGGGGAGGAAGAGACCCGCCCTGTGATGGCCGCGCGGGGGGTGCCCCTCTGCCCGGGGGCTCTGTTCACACACCTGTGTTCACACAGCGCCAGCGGCCTTTCCGGGTGCCCAGGGCTCGGACGTGGACGGAGGGACGATTCGAGTGTCGGGCGGTGTATTCCGAGGTCTCTTCGCGGAGGGGCTGGGCCGTAGGAAGCCCTGAGCGGCCCTTGAGGCCCCTTTGATGACAGCCTCCTGGGCCTCCTGGAGCCCGGGCAGGCCGTGTCCCTGGCGTGGTGTCCACGCACCAGACTCGGAGCGTGACGCAGAGTCGAGCTGGGTTTCTCAGAGTAGAGGTGGCCGGCGCGGGGGGCTGCCCCGCTCCCTGGCCTTCCCTTTTCCACTCCACGTGCGGCGGCGTCATTGGCCTTCAGGGGGAGACGGGGGCGGGCTTGGCAGTCAGGTCACCCGGGAGGACGGGAGGGCGGAGAGCCCCTCGGCACACGGAGGCCTGCCTCGCGGGTCAGCGTCCAGGTCGCAGAGGCCTCTGGCGGCCGTGGGCATGGTGACTTAGGTCCACCTCTCAGGGCTTTGTCCCCAGATCACCAGCCTTTGTGCCGGATCCCAAAGACAGATGGACGTTTTCTGTCTTCTGTGCACGACCTAGACGAGGCCACACATACTCCGTCCCCTTTCAGGGTCTGCCCAAAGTGCCCTCGCGCTCCCGTCTAAAGCCCCCTCTTTTCTTACGTCGAGCCGGGTGTGAGTGGGGGTTGGTGCTCTTCCTTGAACCCAGCCTGTCGTGCCCAGCCCTGGTGCTCAGAGTTTGAGTGAAGGAATGCCCCCGTGGCTCACTCCTGGGGACACCGCTCGCCTTGGGTCTTACCCCGCTGTCCGGCATGGCGCTCTCCCTGGATGTGCTCGTCCGCACCGTTCGCTGCTAAGAGTGAGAAGTCACCTAAGTGCTCGCGTGTAAAGCAGAGCCCCCGCGGGTCGTCTTACATCGTTCCAGGTGCCTGTGGGAGGCCAGGGGCTCAGAGCTCGCCAGCTCGGACCTCCGGCGCTGCTCGCCGACCGCGGCACTGCGTTGCCCGGCCCCGTCTAAGTCGGGGGCTCGCGCGTGCTTGGCGGGCCCAGGGTCGCAGCCTGCTCACGTTGGGCAGACTTGACGTCTCCCTGGCTGCTGACCCCGGGGGGCCGTGGAGCTCCGGCAACACGATGCACGGGGCGGTGAGCGTGGCGTTCAGAGCCCGGAGACCCGGTTCCGGTTCCGGTTCCGTCTCTCGTTTCCAGGATGCGTGTCGTGTTGCTGGGACTTGGTTTCCTCGCTTGCAGGATGAAGGGGTGGGACCAGTGGCTCGCAGTCAGGCTCAGTCAGAGTCACCTGGGTCACCTCTCCAGCCTTCAGGTGCCGAGCGCTGCTCCCAGAGGCGATCCAGTGGGTCCAGGGTGGAACGGTGACACGTTATTCCCCAGGTGATCTGATGCAGATCGGCCCCCAGAACTACGGGACCGGATGACCCCTAGGGTCCCTCCAGATCCAGGAGTCCCCTGCTCCCTCCCTTCCTCCCTCCCTCCCTCCCTCCCTCCCTCCCTCCCTTCCTGGAAGTCCACGAGTACCTACTGTGTGGGGTGCTGTTTGTTCTCAGTGCTGCCTTAAACGTGTGAGCAGGGAAGGGGTGCGATCTGCGACGTCGCTTGCAAGGAAAGGCGCGCTTCGCGCTTCGGGGGCGGTGACTGTGTGTGAAGCTGGGCGTGACGGAGTTGAGAGAAACAGGCCAGGGCGAGACGGCCAGGGACGAGGTCTGAGCTCGTCTGGGGAACACCTGCCCCTACTGTAGCGACCTCAGGGGGCCAAGTCGGGGTGTGGGTGGGGGGCTGGGCATCTGGGAAGGACGCAGGATAGGGGAAGGTTCAGAAGGCCTCCAGGCCTGTGAAGCAGGGACATCACTGTCCGAGCGCGGCGGGGACTGAGCCCTGAGCCCACCGGTGCCGCGGAGGGGAGCGGCCAAACCGGGGGAGGGCTGACCTGGGGAGATCGGGCCTTTAACTGGGCTTTTGAAGACAGGGAGGGGCCTGCAGTAGTGGGGCCTTCCCGTCACCACTCATCCCTAAGGGCACAGGCCTTGGACACAGAGTTCAACCGACGCCCCAGTTCTGTCACCTCCTGGGTGACCTTTGGCGAGGGCCCGTTTTTGTCATCTGTCACATGAGGGTGGCAAGGCCAAGGCCTGCCTCCCAGAGCCATTGTGGGGATGGGACACGAGCGTAGGTAAGGTGTCTGGTTGGATAGGTGGGGGCTGCCTGATTTCTCATGAAAGAAAGTCCCAGAAAGGGCATCTCCTGGGGTCTGGACATTCATGTTGTCCCTAGTGTTTTGTTTGGGAAAGAGAAGACCGTCTGGGCCGTGGGTGGGTGAGTCACTGAGCCCCCAGGTGTGAGCCCTCGGGGTCCCCTCTCCCTGCCCTAGAGCCCCTATAATCCCCAGAAAGTCTTCTAGCCTCGCTGGGGCCGGGACAGAGACCAGGTTCAGAACCCATTGTCTCAACTTGAGAGTCCTGTTTGTCCTGCTGCCTGGGTGCAGGCGCTCTGGGCCCACCCAGTGGAAGCACCCGTGCGGGGGAGGGTGGGGGGAGCGGGGCCTCACCTGGGACGCTCTGATGGGGACGCGCGCCTTTGTTGGGACATGAGACCCGGGACCTGGACACAGATGTGTGCAAAGTGCCTCACTGACTCCGGCCTGGGGCGGGGGCTGCCGGGCCCCTGGCCCAGGGAGTTAGCCTTTCCTGCCTCAGACTTCCGCTTGCTGGGTGATTCTTCCGTGCCCTCTGGTGTCAGCTTGCATGTCACTTCCCCAGCAGGCCCTTGGCCCCCTTAAGGTGACCTCACCTTAGTCCTTCCAGAAGCGCTGCTTCCTGTGGGCTCCGCGAGGGAGGCGGCGTTCATGGCCGTGGTTTGGTCTCTGGCAAGCGCTCCGTGTTTGTTGAATGAACGTGTGAACTGGCTCCCCAGGCGCAGCGCCGGTTTCTGAGGACAAACGGGAGAGGTGGGCCTGCTGAGAAGTTGGGGGAGCCTGTTGGCTTCATCCTGCCCCCCCCCCCCCCCATCCCTGGGGCTGTCATTTATTCTGAGCTGGCCTTTGGTGGGGCCAAGGAGTATCTGGTCTCCACCCTTTGGAGAACAGCCCTGCTCTTCCTTTCTTAGTCTGTGATTCAGACACGCGTCCTTCCCCTCCCTGCTGGCCTCACCCTCCACCTGCTGTGCTGCCTGACTCAGCTCTGCGCCCTCTGCCCTCCTGCCCTTCCTGCTGGCTCTTTCCACGCCCCCTCGTCCCTTGTCTTTCCTGTGGCTCCCCCTGCCACCCCACGACACCTGGTTGGCCTCCCATCTAGAATTACTTTTATATTTTTTTAAAGTAATCTCTACACCCAACGTGGGGCTTGAACTCACAACCCAAAGATTTAAGAGCCGCAAGCTCTTCCGTTTGAGCCAGCCAGTTGCCCCCCCGCACCCCAGTTTAGAAGGAATGAGGGAAGAGACCGTTCACAGGCTTCCTTGGTCATGAGGCTTCCCTGGTCCCTTCCCTTGGATCTGTGGACACCTGACTCCCACAGGAGGAGGTTGGCAATGAGGTGTAATGATCTGTTTGTGCTGCAGCAGAAAACCAGCAGTGAGAAGGCTTATTATTATCCAGCCCCTGATTACTGTTGTCCTCCGTGAGCTCGGGCTCAGTGTGTGCCAGTCTGCACGGGCTCAGCCCATCCCCTGCCACTGCCTCCTCCCTCTCCCTCCTCCCCTTCTCCCACCCTCCTCCCTCTCCTCCTTTTCCACCTCTTCCCTTCTCCTCCCCCTCCTTCCTCCTCATCTCCTCCCTCCACCGTCTCCCTCCTCCTCCTCCTCCCCTTCCTTCCTTCTCCCCCTCCTCCCTCTCCCCCTCCTCCCTCTCCCCCTCCTCCCTCTCCCCCTCCTCCCTCTTCCTCCTCCTCCTCCTCCTCCCCCTCCTCCTCCTCCTCCCCCTCCCCCTCCTCCTCCTCCCCTTCCTTCCTTCTCCCCCTCCTCCCTCCTCCTCCTCCTCCCCCTCCTCCTCCTCCTCCCCCTCCCCCTCCTCCTCCTCCCCTTCCTTCCTTCTCCCCCTCCTCCCTCCTCCTCCTCCTTCTCCCCCTCCTCCCTCTCCCCCTCCTCCCTCTCCCCCTCCTCCCTCTCCCCCTCCTCCCTCTCCCCCTCCTCCCCCTCCCCCTCCTCCTCCTCCCCCTCCTCCTCCTCCCCCCCTTCCTTCCTTCTCCCCCTCCTCCCTCTCCCCCTCCTCCCTCTCCCCCTCCTCCCTCTCCCCCTCCTCCCTCTCCCCCTCCTCCTCCTCCCCCTCCTCCTCCTCCTCCCCTTCCTTCCTTCTCCCCCTCCTCCCTCCTCCTCCTCCTTCTCCCCCTCCTCCCTCTCCCCCTCCTCCCTCTCCCCCTCCTCCCTCTCCCCCTCCTCCTCCTCCCCCTCCTCCTCCTCCTCCCCTTCCTTCCTTCTCCCCCTCCTCCCTCCTCCTCCTCCTTCTCCCCCTCCTCCCTCTCCCCCTCCTCCCTCTTCCTCCTCCTCCTCCCTCCTCCTCCTCCTCCTCCTCCTCCTCCTCCTCCTCCCCCCTTTTCCCTCCTCTTCCCATACTCTGTCCTTTCTTCCTCTCACCAGTGTCGCCTCCCGGAGACAGCCCTCCCCAGCCCAGTCTCCGGGGCCTCGGATCTGTGCCCTCCACCCCCACCCCCTCCGGCCCTCACCCGTCCCCCACTCGGTTCTACTTTCTGGCTGCTTTCTGTGTTCATGCGCCACCACTCTTCCCCCTACGTCCCCGTGAGCCCAATGGTCTTAACAAGTGACCTCTTGACGGCATTTTCCCTTGCTCTCCGGGAGGTGGTCTGTTGGTAATGATTCTGCAAATCTGCAGCGCTTTGTGGATTTCAGAGCGTTCTGACATCCAGGAATTCTTGTGTGCCGGGACTGGGGAGACGGGGGGAGGCTCTCGGGCGATCCCGGACGTGCTGGTTTGCCTCCATCACACGGTGCCCAGGCCTTTGGTTCTCGGTGGCTGTTCCCTGCCGCAGCGCACTTACCGTCCCGCACCTCCGAACCCTCCTGGGCTCGGTCTTCTGAGGTGGGACCTCTGCCCTTCCCGCCCACCCAGCCTCTGCCCACTTCTGTTTCGTTCCCAAAGGGCGCTCCTGGCTCCTGGCTCCTCCGGGACGCCTTCCCTTGATCTCTTCTTGCCCGGTCGCGTCCCAGTCTTTGGATCTTTATTAATGTTCTTGTTTGGGTTTCGCCAACTATGTACGAGTTCACTGCTTTAAAAAAGCGCCCTTTCCGGGGCACCTGGGTGGCTCAGTCGGTTAAGCGTCCGACTTCGGCTCAGGTCATGATCTCACGGTCCGTGGGTTCGAGCCCCGCGTCAGGCTCTGAGCCTGGAGCCCATTTCAGATTCTGTGTCTCCCTCTCTCTCTGCCCCTCCCCTGTTCATACTGTCTCTCTCTGTCTCAAAAATAAATAAACGTTAAAAAAAAAAAATTAAAAAAAAAAAAAAAGCGCCCTTTCCATTGATACGTAGTATTTACGAAGCGTATGAATCACGGAGCGCCGGTTCACGTGACAAAAGGGGACTCACTTTTGCCAGCTGCCCGGTGTGTTGCTTTTAAGTGAATATTCGTGGATGATTAGAAGAGAGGAGAGAAACCCAAAACTAGCATTAGAAACCATTGATTGCATCAGGGAGGAAGGAAGGTTTTTCTAGAGAGCACCAACTTTCTTTTCTCTTTTCTTTCTTTCTTTTTTTTTTAAAGTTTTATTAAGTAGTTTCTACACCCATCACGTGGCTCAAACTCATGACGCCAAGATTGAGTCGGATGGTCTTCCACCTGAGCTAGCCAGGTGCCCCAACTTCTTTTAGTTTTGTATTTATCGTTCAGCAGACAGATTTGGAATGTGGCCCTGACCCCCAAGAACTTAGCCTGGCAGAGGAGACAGACGACTACAGAATTTTTCACACGGATGGAACTGGTGCCACGAAA
This sequence comes from Panthera onca, assembly GCF_046562875.1. Classification (NCBI taxonomy): domain Eukaryota; kingdom Metazoa; phylum Chordata; class Mammalia; order Carnivora; family Felidae; genus Panthera; species Panthera onca. Next base: position 18,159,695 of record NC_138352.1, on the reverse strand, counting down.
GGGGCAGTAGAGGGTCCCGTGGGAGCAGGTGGGCAGTCCGGGAAGCCTCCTGGAGGAGGCCGTGTCTGCCCTGAGCTCTGGAGCGGCGGGCCGGCCGGGAGCGGTGCGATTGGAGGAGCGAACGGCAGGCACAGAGCCCCAGGTTCCAGCTCCACCTTGGCAAACGTGTCACTCCTTGGAGCCTTGGTTTTCTCATTTGTGAAATGGGCGATAACTCCTGCCTGGCTCACTTCCCTTGCGGGTATGAGGTGCCGATGAGACGGCGGCCGTGAGCCATCCGGCTGCGACGTGCAGCGTTTGGCTGTTGGGCGCGGTGGCCCCCAGCCACAAGGTGACAGAACTGACTGCTGGCCAGAGACAGAAGCGGGTTCCGTGGCAGAGCCATGATCAGACTGCCGTGACTCCATATGACACGTTGACAGCCAAGTCCCTTAGTCGCCGGGGAGGCGGAGGAAAGGCCGATGCGGGGCGCGGCCTTCACCCCCGAGGCCAGAGGGTGCCCCCCTTCTCTCTTTCCCCCAGAGCACCCTGTGGGCAGGCCGAGCCTCGGAAGCAGGCTGTTTATCTTTTAGGTGTTGGGGTTTATTTTTAAACTTCTGACTGTGGTGGTATTTATTTCTTCCTTTCCCTTTCCCCACTTTCTGCAGCTCAGCCTCAGAAAGAGACCATCTGTCCCCTGCCTTGCCTGTGGCCATTTTAGAACCAGCACCGGGCTGCCGGCCCCCCTTCTCCCCCCCTCCTCCCCACTGCCCTTTGCCCACGCCGCTCCCCAGGCACCCTCCAGCTCGCCAGGGGGGTCCCGGTCTGCGCAGCCGGGTCTGGGGGCAGCCCGGGCATCGAGGCACGCGGGGGACCGCTCCCCCCCTCCTCGCGTGGGCAGGGCCCTCTGCTCTGACTGGTTTCCCATTAGAGCAGTCTTTGTGCTTGTGCGTGCGTCGTGTCTGAACCTGTTCCTGCCTCTGCGCGCGTGTGTGTCCTTCTGCCACAGGGACCGGGAGGAGAGACTCGAACTGTCCCTCCCCCAGCACATAAACGTCTCCTGGTTTCTGTCCTTCCCCTCTGCTCCCTCCGTCCCGCGCTGCACCCCCACTGAGCACGTGAGGACACGTGTGGTGGTCACCGACCCGAGGGCCGTACTTCCCCGCGTGGAGCCAGAACCCGAGGGTCCGATTCGGCCCCAGTGTGAGGGGCAGGTTGGCCAGACAGGGGTGGACGGTCGGGTTTGGGAGCAGGGGACATGGGGAAAGGCGTCTTTGCAGGTTTTCTTTACTACTGGACGTGCTGGCCTCCGGGGAGCCGGTGGGGGCTTAACCCTCCTGGTGCTCGCGCCCTCCTGGCCCTGGGCAGTGGGTGGGCTTCCTTCCTCGTCCCTGGGGCACGGGGTTCGCCAGAGGGCCAGGCTTGGCTTCGAGCCTGCTTTCCCTGCAAGCCCTCGGGGTAGAAACAGGCTGATGACACCCTGCCCCCCACGCGTGTCGCAGGCACGGGGGTCCCGGGCACGACGCTGGCTCCCCCAGGAGGGCCGTCTCCCGCGGGGCTGGGGGGGGGTGGGGAGGTGTTCTGATGAGAGACCCCGGCCCCTCCGGTGCCCCGGCCACCGCCCCTGCGACCCCCCCCTCACCTGCACACTCTTCCTCAGACACGCCCCCACCTGTGGCACTGTGGGCGTCCATGCACACGCGTCCTCTGCTCGTGCAGAGGCTGCTCACGGCCAAGCGAAGGGGGTCAGTGTGTACGCCCCTGTGCGGAGTACTGCCCCCTCCACGTGTCCCGGGGACCGGCCTGCTAGGGCACCTGTCTACCCTGCCCCTCAGCCCCCTGCCCTGCCCGGCTTGGCTGCGGTGCTCCGGGCTGGCCGTGGTCCTCTGGCCCCGGGGGTGGGGTTTGAAGCTGCTCTGCAGGCCAGGGCAGCCCCGTTCAAGCTCGCGCAGGCTGGGGCCCTTCCCCCAGGCCGGGCCACGTCGCCCCTGCCCCTCGTCCCCTTTGTGGGGGCCTCCTCGGTCACAGGAAGAGCTCAGGAAAACAGGCCTATTGTGTGGGGCTGCCGTGTGCAGCCCGGTCTCCGCACCAGATAAGTGGAGGCTCCGGGGCCCTGGCAGCCGCCGATCCAGGCTCTTCCACGCGGGAGAGGCATCTGGCACAGGATTCCGCTGCACCGCCCTCGGGTCCTGCTGTGGACACGGCTCCCCACTCTCTTCCCTGGAGCCCCTTCCCCGTCCGCCTGGTAGGAGTGAGCCTGCCTCCGCTGGGGGGGCGAGGGGGGGCGCCTGCGGCCCCTCCCCCAGCCCTGGCCCTCCTGTCCAGGGCAGCATGGCACCTCTGGGCCCCGGTTACAGTGGCAGGACCTGCCAGGGCGCATCCCAGTGAGTGACACTGCTGGGCCTGCAGCACAGGGCAGACCAGCCCTTCCCCAGGCCTTGTGGTTCTAGTTCTTTCTACCGCTCCAGAGCCTCCTAGAATCTTCTGGGAGTTCTGAGTGGATAGACCCTTCTAGCTCTGAAATTCTGTATTTATAAGACCCTGGTGGGGGGAGGGGAGGGCCTGGCTGGCTCAGTCAGTAGAGCACGTGACTCTTAATCTCAGGGTCGTGAGTTCGGAGCCCCGTGTGGGGTGTAGGCCCCAGGTCAGCAGAAAAGTAGGGGGTTGGTTTCCGCATCCTGCCTCCTTGCCCTGCAGTCGGCTAACCTCTCACGTTGTGGCATATGTGACTCCTGTCGGCGTGTTCCTTCCCTCTGTGTTGGTGTCTGACTTAGAAGCTCCTAGAAGGCACAGCCAGGGTATTTAAAGAGGCACTGTTTGACAGGCTCTTAAAAAAGATGTGGTGATAACAATTTGCATTTGCTCAAGTACTTCACAAAACCTTCACCCCTCGGGGGGTTTCGTGGACCCCGAGCAGACAGTGCAGGAGGTGTGGGGGGAGGCCTACCTTAGTGCAACCGGGCTGGAGACCCGGGCTCAGCCCTGCCAGGTCTGGGCCACTTGTGAGAAATGTGCCCCCGGCCCTAAGGTGCTTGCCTCCTTTGGCCCATCTGTCACCTGCCCCTTTCCTCCTGGACCCCGCAGGGCCCAGGCCCTCCTGTCCCTGTCTGGGAATTCCCCCCAGTTGTGAGGGAGGAGCTGGGGTCTCTCCTTCCCTTGCCCGACGGCCTTGACCTCAGCCCTGAACTTCAGTTAGTAGCCCCACTGCCTCCACGTCGCAGCACCCCGAACCCGACCGCTCTTGGGAGGAGGACGCGGCCTTCCTCTGTACCCTGACCTCAGTCCCAAGGGCTCCCCGCTTCGGGAAGGGGAAGGAGGTGTCAGCTGGGGCCCCAGCCCTGCTGCTTGTCAGAGTTGTGAGTTGTGAGCGCCGTTTCCCCTTTTCTTCCTCCAGATGGGAGTCTTAGGGGGGGAAGCAGGCGAGAGAGAGCCAGGCGCTGGCCCTGGGGGTCACCATTTAGGACTGAGGAGGAGGGTCCAGAGGGACAGTCCCTTCCTCCTGCCCTTGGTGTGTCCTCGCACGCGGTGCCTGTGCACCCAGCCGACTCCCCTCAGCTGTCCTTGCTGCGTGGGGCCCACAAGCGCCAAGTCGCCCAGCATCGGAGGAGCGCCTGGAACCGGAGGAGACCGGCCTGGGGGCCGGGCGGTCCTGTGCGCGGACCACACCACCCAGCTGGGGGGACCCCACCCTTGCAGCGCACGTGTGGCCACCACCGCGGCCGCCTCTTTGCATCTGAACGTGCGTCATCAGACATGGCGAGTGGCGTCACGCAGGAAAGCCAGCGCCCCTAACCAGGCCCTGCCACTCTGCTCTGCCACTTGTGCCCGAGCCTCGCCCGGGAGCTGTCGCTTCCGGCATTGTTACGACGCCCTCTGTGTCTTCCCTCGCGGCCTGGAGGGTCACCTGGAGGCGTTACAAAGTTGTTTTTTTTTTTTTTATTTTTTTTTTTTTAAACATTTATTTATTTTTGAGACAGAGAGAGACAGAGAATGAGTGGGGGAGGGTCAGAGAGAGGGAGACACAGAATCTGAAACAGGCTCCAGGCTCTGAGCTGTCAGCACAGAGCCCGACGCGGGGCTCGAACTCACGGACCGCGAGATCATGACCTGAGCCGAAGTCGGACATTTAACCGACTGAGCCACCCAGGCGCCCCATTTTTTTTTTTTTTTTAATTTTTTAATGTTTGTTTATTTTTGAGGGACAGGATAGAGACAGAGCGTGAGCAGGGGAGGGGCAGAGAGAGAGAGGGAGACCACAGAATCTGAAGCAGGCTCCGGGCTGTCAGTGCAGAGCCCGACGCGGGGCTCAAACCCACGAACTGCCAGATGGTGACCTGAGCTGAAGTTGGAGGCTTGACTGACCCAGCCCCCCAGGCGCCGCACGTTAACGTTTGTAAAACATGGAAGGTGAGAAAGGCTTCAGCACAGAAGCTCTTGCGAGGGAAAGAGCGCAGACGGTAAGTCTGCGCCCTCACCGTGCAGCAACGTGCGGCCGACCCTGGCCCGCCAGGGTGCCCGGGGCACGGACGCCCGCAGCCCCAGATCTGCGTGGTCTCGGCCTCCCCGCAAACTTAACCACCGATGGCCTGCTTCCACTGCAAGCCTTAGCGACCCACGGTCAGGGGATTGTGCGCTGCGAGAAAGAAAGCATACGGGAGGGGCGCCTGGGTGGCTCAGTCGGTTAAGCGTCCGACTTCAGCTCAGGTCACGATCTCGTGGTCCGCGAGTTCGAGCCCCGCGTCGGGCTCTGGGCTGATGGCTCAGAGCCTGGAGCCTGCTTCCGATTCTGTGTTTCCCTCTCTCTCTGCCCCTCCCCCGTTCATGCTGTGTCTCTCTCTGTCTCAAAAATAAATAAAAAACGTTAAAAAGAAAAGAAAAGAAAAAAAGAAAGCATACGGGAGAGAAAACGCATTTCCAGTGCTGGCCTCTGTTCACGGAAGAAATCCGCGGGTGCGGGGCCCGCGTGCTTCACGCGCGTGTTCAGAGTCCGCTGTGGTCCCGCGTGTGAGGCCTTTTCACTCAGGCCCGTCCGGCGTGGCGCCCGCGTACCCCCCGAGCGGTGTTCCACCCGTAAAGAGCTTCTGTCCCGGGCGGGAGATGAGACACGTAACCATGTGACGAGTAGCGATGGGGTCCCGCTGGCTCGGGGCCAGGTCGGATCGAGGGAAGGCTGCGTCACGGGCTCCGGAGCCCGTCAGCTGCTTGCCTTTGGACAAGTGGCTTCCCTTCCCCGAGCCTCCGTTTCCTCATCTGTCGGCCGGAAACGACAGCGGCTTCCGTGTCCTGCAGTCCCGTGGGGTTCAGTTACTCGGTACGTGTAAGGCTCGTGGAGCGGGGCTGGCCACCAGGAGTAATTTTCACCGCCTTTCAGTCCAGAATCTCACTGCGGTCTGATGCGGCACAGCCGCTGTTTTGGCTCCGGGGGTGGTTCCGGGTTCCTGGTGACACCAGGGGACAGCTGGAATCCATCGGGCGTCCTGTCCTCACTTCCACCCCCTCCACTCTGCCCTGTTCTCGGGGGCCCTCCTCCCACTAACAGCCTCCGCGTTCCCGCGTCTGACCTGCTCACGGCCTCTCCAGCCCTGTCTCCGTGTGCCGTCTGGCGTGTTCCCTCTGGGTCCTGGTCGGGGAACGGCTGGTGCGGGAGGTCCGCCCCAGCGTGTCTTTTCTCTGTGGCCTTGGACTGCCTACCTTGGGTCGGGAACCCGGCTGAGGGCCAGGAGCTGTGACTCGGGGAAGGAAGGAACCAAATCGGGGGGTACCTGGCCGGCCCAGCCGGTGGGGAACGTGTGACTGTTGATCTCAGGGTCGTCAGTTGGAACCCCACGTTGGGTGTAGGTATTACTTAAAGCTTTAAAGAGCAAAGAAATGAGACCAAATGGTTGGGAACATGGTCCCTCAGGCAAAGGAGCTCTGAGCAGGGCAACGCAGGCCTCGGAGTCAAAAGTTTTTAGGGCAGAGCTCGGCTCTGCCACTTTCTGGCTGTACTCGACTCCGGGCAGGAAACACACTTGTTCCAAACCCCCTTCACCCGTGACTCGAGCGAGCCACCAGCACCTTCCTCCACGTCTGTCATGACCCTGTACTTCCAGAGCCCTCAGCAGCGCCAGGAAGAACGAAGATGCCAGGTTGCCAGCTACTTAATTGTTAAAGGGCTGTGGGAAGAGTGGGCCGCGAGACAGGTGTCTGAGACAGACGTGTAAGCGGGACGGGTAAGGGCCACACGGAAGGGACAGGTGATAGCGTCCCCTGCCCGTAGGAGAGCACCGGAAGGCTCTTAGACCCTGCTGCCCTCACTAGAGCCCCTCCCTGAACTCCTGGACTTGGGAAGGGTGTTGTCCTAGTGCCCTGATGTGTCTGTGGCACAGACAAGCCCCTCGCTTATAATTAAAGCGTTTGCCTCCCCCCTCAGACTGTCAGCAACCTCGTGGCAAAGACCACCTCATTTCATTCACCGCTGTTTTCCTGAGCCCAGCACAGACCCTGGCGCACGGGGAGGAAGTGATGACATAGTCATTAGGTTGACAGCTTTGTGGGGTGTGGACTTGAGCATTTAGAACCATAGAGAGCGAGCCGGAGTGTTTTCTTCTCTTGTTGGTGGGGACCCCAGAGAGCTTAAGTGACTTACCCCCAGACACACAGCCTCTTAGCAGCAGAGCCAAAAACGGGAACCGAGTTCCCTAACTCTGAATCATGTAGATTTTATCATTTTCTGTGCTTGGCTCAGGACTCCGTATGTGTTACCAGACCAAGAGCACTTTGAGGGCCCCCTCCCACGTTTGTAGGGTTACTTTCTTCGTGTGGAAACCGTCCCCGATCAAAACAGTCTGTTGAGTGCCGTGGGACATGCTCATCAGATTGTTTTTTTTTTTTAATTGTGTTTTGTTTTTATGAAGTAATCCCTGTGCCCAGCGTGGGGCTCAGACTCCCGACCCTGAGATCTAGAGTCCCATGTTCTTCTGCCTGAGCCAGCCGGGCACCCCAGCTTTATCGACACAGAGCTCACATAGCACAGGATTCCGTGAAGTAGACTTTGGTGGATTCACAGACTTGCTGTCGCCACAGTCCAATGTCAGAGCGTTATCAGCCCCAAGTGAAGTCCCGTGCCCGCTGGGAGTCCCCACCGTTCCCCTGCTCCCGGAAGCCGCCACTACTTTCTGCCCCTACGGATTTGCCTGCCATTGACATTGCACACAAACGGAGCCATTCAACACGGGGCCTTGCGACCGGCTTCTTCCACTTAGCGCGTTTGCAGCGGTCGTCCACGTTGTGGTGTGGGTCACTGTTTCGTACCTTTTCGTTGCCAAATAATATCCTGTTGCATGGCTATTTATCCGTTCACCGGCTGATGGACATTGGGTTATTGCCGCTTCTTGGCTGCTGCGAGTAACAGTCACGTGAACACTACGTGTACAGATTCCTGTGTGTACATACGTTTTCCGTTCTCTGGGACGTCTACTTGCTGAGTCATGTGGGAACTTTCTGTCTTACATTTTGTGGAACTGCCAGACTGTTTCCCAAAGTAGCTGCACCGTTTTACGTTCCCACCAGGGCTCCAAGTTCTCCACATCCTCGCCAGTGCGTGTCGCTGTCCGTCCTTTTGAGTTAGCCCATTAGTGGCCGTGTGTGGCTAATGATGCTGAACATCTGTTTGGGTGCTTATTGGTCACACTGTAGATCCTTGGAGAAATGTCTATTCAGATCCTTTGCCCGCTTTTTTTTTTTTTTTTTTTAACTTTTAATCATTTATTTTTGAGAGAGAGAGAGTGTGTGAGCGTGTGTGTGTGTGTGAGCAGGGGAGGGACAGAGAGAGAGGGAGAATCTGAAGCAGGCTCCAGGCTCCGAGCTGTCAGCACAGAGCCCGACATGGGGCTCAAACCCACAAACCGTGAGATCGTGACCTGAGCCAAAGTTGGACGTTTGAGCCACCCAGGTGCCCTCCTTTGCCTACTTTTTACTTGGGTTGTCTTTTTATTATTTTATTCTTAAGGAGTCCTTTTTGTATTCTGGTTACAAGTCCCTTATCTGATATTTATTTTTTCATTTATTCATTCATTTATTTGAAGCTGATTCATGTATTATTTCTGAGAGAGGGAGAGAGAGTGGGCGTGTGTGTGCGTGCACAAGTCGGGGAGGGGCACAGAGGGGGAGACAGAATCCGAAGGAGGCTCCAGGCTCTGAGCTGAGGCTCAAACTCATGAACCATGAGATCATGACCTGAGCCGAAGTCAGATGCTTAGCCAACTGAGCCACCCAGGTGGCCATCTGATACATAATTTAAAATGTTTTCTCTCATTATGTGGGTTGTCTTTTCACTTTCTTGTTGGTGTCCTTTGAAGCTCAAAAGTTTTAAATTTTGAGGAAATCCAATTTATGGTTTTTGTTGTTGTTTATGCTTTTGGTGTCATTTGTAAGAAACCATTGCCTGATCCAAGGTCATAAAAATTTACTCCTGTGTTCTCTTTTAAGGTTTCTGTGGTGTTAGGGGGCAGGGGAAAAAAAAAGATTTCTATGATTTTAGCTCTTATATTTTTAGGTTTGTGATCCATTTTGCGTTAATATTTGTCTATGGTATGAGGTAGGGATCCAGTGTCATTCTTTTGTATGTGGACACTCAGTTGCCCCAGCATCATTTGTTGAAAAGACTGTGGAATGACTTGGTACTCTTGTTGAAAATCAACTGACCACAAACTCAAGAGTTAATTTTTGGATTCTTTAGTTCCAGTCCATTGATCTATATGTCCATCGTTATGCCAGTGCCACACTGTCTTTATCGCTGTGCCTATGTAGTCAGTTTTGAAATCGGGAAGCGTGAGTCTTCCAACTTGGTTCTTTTTCAAGATTGTTTGTGTCTTCTGGATCCCTTGCATTTCCATAGGATTTTTAGGATAAGCTGGTCAGTTTCTGCAAAAATGCCCACTGGGATTTTGATAGAAGTGCATCGAATCTATAGATACTAACAATATTAAGCGTTCTGATCCATGAACGTGGGAAATCTTTCTGTTTACGTAAGTCTTTAACTTATTCCAACAATGTCTATAGTTTTCAGTGCACGTGTCTGACACTTTGGCTAAATGTGTTCTTCTGGATGCTAGTATGAATGGAGTTGATTTCTTAATTTCATTTTTGGGTTACTCATTGTAGTACATAGAAATACAGTTGGTTTTTGTTTATTAGTCTTATATCCTGCAACCTTGCTGAATTCATTGATTAGTTCTAGTAGATTTTTAGTAGATTCCTTGGAATTTTTGCACCCTTGATTATGTTATCTGCACACAGAGACAGTTTCCCTTCTTATTTTCCAACCTGGATGCCTTTTATTTTTTCTTTCCTAATCACCCTGGCGAGAACCACCAGTGTAACATTGAATAGAAATGGCAAGAGTTGACAACCTCGTCTTACTCTCAGATTATTTTTTTAAAAATGCACGTCCCCTTAGTCCTGTTCTTGAGAAACTTAAATCTCACCGTCTCCACCGTGACATCGAAGTCGGAATTCATGGGTGGGATAGCTTGGGAAGACTTTCAGGGAGGACTTCCTGAAAACAGCGGGATTTGGCTTGGCTGACAGGAAAAGGTCATTTGTAGGCAGGGCTGGTGTGAGGACGGAGGGGCTGAGGGGCCATCACGGGAGGGCAGTCGTTCATCAGTTCGTGGCGCAGAGATGCTGCCCGCGCTGCCGCCCGAGGTCACGCAGACCTACTGCTACCGGGGACCCCACACCCCGTCCCCTGCCAGTACCTCCCTGAGGCGCAGCTTCTCGGAGTGTGTTAGAACCCCCGGGAGGGGCGGCGGGGGGGGGCAGGCATCTCTTAAATGTACAGATTCTGCTCCTCCCCCCAGGCCTGTGTGCTAAACCAGAGCCCCTGGAGCCAGATCCTAGGAGTCCGTTCCCAAGTGATTCTCCTGTACCGTGACATTTGAGAGCCCGCACCCCGGACACCCTGTGTAGGCCTCTCTTCCCCAGCTTCTCCTCCCTATCCGGGCCCCCACCTGAGTGTGAGCACCGAGAGGAAGAGCTGGAGGAGGCCTCCAGCAGTGTCGTCATGGGGCTGGGCCTGCGTGCAGGGGCCGGGACTGGCTGGTGCTCCCCAGGAGCAGAGCACCTCCTCCGGAGGGTCCTCCGGATCCCCAGCGAAGAGAGTGACTGAGCACGCGGACAAGGCACGTTCCAAGGGCCCGCGTGTGAGGCCAGATCAGTGCAGGAATCCCACTTGAACTGTGCCTTCTGAATCCTCGGGTGTGTGCGTCGGGGAGAAGCCAGACTTGTGTTGCGTCACCACTGTAAGCCCGTGGGGCGTGCCGTCTACACAAGGTGGGGATGTATACGGACACACACGCCCTCACGGGCCCCAAGAGACCCATCCAGCGCGCCTCATCGGTCCCGTCTCTCTGTCTTCTTCCTCCGCGGGCATGAGACGCCTTCCTGTCTCCACAACCATTTGTCTGCCCTGCTGCCTGTCACCTGATCCCTTCCTCTTGGCCAGGCTTCCCCAGGGGCTGCTGTGCCCCTGGGCTCCGCTGCCCCTCACCCGCAGCCCCTCTGGCCACACGGATGTTCCCGGTGCTCCCCCCAGGCGTGCTCCCCCCAGGCTGTCCTGCTATCCCCGTGGGGATGCACAACTGTTCCTCAGAGGCCAGCCTCAGCTCCTCTGTTCCTCCTTCCTGTCCACTCCACCCAGTGTGGTCTCCTCCAGGAGCCTGTGGGACGTGCCAGGCCTGACTGATGGCTGTCCCTGAGGCTGTGAGAGGGACCTTTTCCCAGTCCGACGCCCCGAACCGGTCAGTGCCCGCGTCCTCCTGGAAGGTTGCTCTGCAGGAGCCTCCGCTCCACTGGAAGCTTCTCGAAGCCTGGACAGCCCACAGCGTTCTTCTGGCATAAAATCCGCACCGCTGCCTTGGGGCACTTGGCCTGTCGACTGCGGGTCCATCGGGGACCCTCCGTGCTTCTTGTGTGTTGGCCTCCTGTTGTGTCCGCTGGGGGGTCGCCACCCTGGATTATCTGTGCTTGGTAAACGTTTAACAGGTGAGAGAAGCAAGGGACAGCTGCCTTACAGATCTCCCTGCTCAGGGCCCAGCCCGGCCCAGGGCGGGCACAGACCCAGCCTCGGAAATTATCCACCAGCTGGCTACCGATGGGGGCAGCGCAACCGGCATGGAGGTGTCGGGACTCTGTTCCGGGAGCTGGAGGGGACCGGGAGGCAGGAGCCCGGGGCCGGGGCGGGACTGAGAGGAGGGGAGGAAGGACAGGGTGACCGGTGTGGAAAACGGTGCCGCCGTTGACAGGCGGAGAAGGGACAGCCTCCCGAGCATGTTCCGTGCAAGCTGTCGGGCACCGTGACTGCGTGTCACATGCCTGGTCTCGACCTGATTCTCGGAACGACCCTTCCCAGCAGGTGCGGCCGTCCTGGTTTGTGGGTCAGGAAAGGGGCTTGGAACCGCAAACCCGGACACTGTGTCTGACCTCAAGGGTGGCTTTCATACCCCTGTGTCTCCCACACACGTGAGGAGGAGGTGGGTCGGGGTCCGAGATGAGCTCTGTCTGTGCCGGTTTGAGGTGTTCGCGGTACAGTGGTCGGACTCGTGGGGGCATCGTGCTTCCCATTGGCTGAGGAGCACCCGTCTTGCCGTCTCCGTCCGTGTCGGAAGCGGGGACCTGCCCACAGGCAGAGGTCGGAGGTGCCAGCGCGGGTGAGCCCGTCCTGGGGGCTGCGGGGCCCCCTCCCCGAGCGTGGAGCTGCGGGCGCTCGAGAGAACGGGGCCCGGTCTCCTCGCACGTCTCGGTTCAGACAGACCTGGCGTTGGTCCCCCCACGGTGACAGCTTGTCCGTCTCCCGTGGGCCCGCTGTTTGTTTGAGACCCGGTCGAGGTTGCCTTGTTGGTGTGGTTTTGGTTTCGGCCACACAGAGCCACGACATCCCGGGCCGGTCAGCGCGGCCCCGAGGGGAGGGGCAGCCCTGCCCCGCGGACGACCCGAGCGGTCGGGATGTGCCGTCGGCCCCGGGCTGCGCTCGCTGCTTCCCTTTCTTCCGGCTCCGGGACACGGTGGCGCACGCTGTGACCAGGGAGGTCGGTGTGGATGCTCTGCGGGGGCCTCGGGCTGGTGTCTCCCTGCTGATGGCAGTGGACCAAGGGTGAGGGGCTCTTGCGTTTGGTTTTCCAGAAATCCTAGCTTGGTTTTCAGAGTCGGGGCGAAAGGAGTTTCGGGTCGTATCCTTTTCGGGTTGTCGGCACAGAGGCCCCGGCCCGGCTCTTCTCGTGACGTCCTCCCCGCGTGTGGGGCCCCTCGGGCTGGCGCGCCCAGCCTCCCGCTCCGAATCGAGTCCCGCCGGCGGGGGTGCGGGCGGCCGCCCAGCAGCTGTGGTCCCGCGGGCCGTGAGCCTCTGTGGAGGCTTTGTCTGAGCCCCGTGCCTCTCCTGGCACCGCTGGCTCCGGAAAGCGGGGACTGAGAGTGCCGCGCGTCCCCACCGCCCCTCCTGGAGGCCCTCTCGCTGTCACCTGCTCTCCCCGAGAGTGCCCCCAGCCCCGGCCCAGAAGCCCTGGGTCTCAGGACGGGGAAGAAAAGGGACAGGGACCCAGGAGGGAGGCTCTCGAATCCGGCCCCCCGCTGGCTTTCCCCGGCCCTGCTTCTACAAAGTGAAATAACAGTGCCGATTAACTCCCATTGCACACGTGCTCCGTGCCAGGCAGGGGCTCAGGCTTTTCATGGGCGTCGCCTCGCTTCAAATTGACCCCAGCTCCGGGGGCGCGTCCTCGGGCGCCCCCGCTTTGCACGTGAGGCCACAGACTCAGCGTGTCACTGAGCGTGAAGTCAGGAGCACGTCTGGAAAGCCACCTGGTCCCCAACGTCCATTTTCTCTCACCTTCTTCTGACTTTTCCTCTAGAACGTGAACTCTGAACCAGCCCAGGAAAAGCGCAGCTGGCCGTCGGGGTTCCCCCGAGGCCCTTCGTAGTATACCAGGGTGCCCTCTTCCCACTGGATCCCTCTTCCCCGCTCTGGCTCATAGTCCCCTTCTGAGGCCCTGACGCTTCCTCCTTCTCCCCCTCTCGTCCCCCTCCCTGCAGGACCCCGCTGGAATCTTTGAACTGGTGGAGGTTGTGGGCAATGGAACTTACGGGCAGGTGTACAAGGTGAGACTCACGTGTGGGAGGGTGCCCGTCGTCCGCGGGGCCCTGTCGGGACGGTGACAGAAGTGGACCGTAGGTCTGGGGATCTGGGTGGGGAGGGGAGGGGCGCGGGGAGAGAGGGTAACAATGACGGGGGAGGGGAGCCCAGGAGGGGGGCTGTTTTCGCTGGCCTGTGTGGCGAGCGCAGACGTGCTGGGTGCTGCGGGAGCAGGCCTGGTACCGGGTGGGTGCGGGCAGGGGCGCGGGCCGGGGCGCTCCCCTGGGGACTCAGCGAGGCTGTAGGTTGGCTGCTCCCAAGGCCGCAGGGAGACCCAGCCTTGCAGTTGGTGGAGCTCCGGGGCCTCCTGGGCGGAAGTGGTGTGCCTGAGCTCCCGAAGCCGCCACCCCTCTCCCCCACACAAAGTAGCATCTCCCCACCGGCTGCCTGTAGCGTTAGCCTGGCGGCACCCTTGGAGGGGGGAGACTGCCCGCCCGGCAGATGAGTCCAGGGAGGGTGCTGCCCCAGAGCTGGAGGCCCTGAGGGCACAGGCCCCAGCAGGGAGCTGAGCCCGTTCACACGTCCCTGTGTCGCAGGGGTCACGGGGACCACCCTGTAAGCTTTGGGGAAAAGGCATCCCCGGTTCACCCATCTCTTGCCTGGTCGTTGCCATGGCAAGAGTAGCTCTGTTCTCTACTGCCTCTCTGGGCTTGGGGTCTCAAATGACTGCTGAGGATAAAGATAATCCACGGGCTGGCCATACCCATGTCCGTCCCCACAAGGGGCTGCCTCCCCCCACCCTGCCCTTCCCTGGGAGGGCTTGGACCTTCCTGTCCAAGGCTTCTGCTAGGAACGTCAGAAGGCTGGGGGGAGGGGGAATGGCAGGGACGCGCTCTAGAAGTTACTTTCCCACTCACACTGGTGATGGGGCATCGACGCACGTCAGCCAGTCTTCTCTGTTTCCCCGAGATTCCCTCCAGTCTCAACTCTGTCTTTATTCTTCCCTGTCAGTACTACTAAAAAACGGAGTAGGGGAGATTCTGGGGAAGTCTTCCTGGGCAGAGGGGGCGGGGTGGGAAACCAGGTGCTTTTGTCCTGCATAGAAGTTGCCAGAGAGGCAGAGCCCTCATTCAGCCCCCTCCAGCCCCCTCCAGCCCCCTCCCAGGGAGGAGAGGATCTCTGACTCACTGCTCTATCCTTCAGACTGTGGCAAATCCACGCCGGGGAGGCCACAGCAAAGCATAGGTGAATCCCACTCTCCTCCCTCAGCTATTGTAGGCGGGAGACCCTGGATCTCTACCCAGCGTAGCGCTTTTTGTCCTTGGAGCCCTGTCTGCCCCTGTGACCGACCCATAAGTGAAGGGGTCCGGTACCACAGGGACACTGCGTAAGACAGAAACAGCCAAAAGGTGTGGCCTCTCCCAGAATCCAGCCCTCCCTGGATGTGGACCCACACCCTCCACTCCCGGCTCTCTGTCCCGCAGGGTCGGCACGTCAAGACTGGGCAGCTGGCTGCCATCAAGGTCATGGACGTCACGGAGGTAGGGGCGGTGGGGGCCCAGGGAGAGTGGGGGCGCTGGGAAGGGCTGGGGGCCCGTGGGCTGACCCCCTCCCACTTACAGGACGAGGAGGAGGAGATCAAGCAGGAGATCAACATGCTAAAGAAGTACTCTCACCACCGCAACATCGCCACCTACTACGGGGCCTTCATAAAGAAGAGCCCCCCCGGAAACGACGACCAGCTCTGGGTGAGATGCGCGTGGTGCCTCGCGTGTTGCCGCCTCTCTTCCACTGCGTGTCTGGGGGGCAGCGTCCTGGGGTTTGCCCACACTTCTGTCCTGACCGGCACCGCGCCCTGTGTGCGGCACGTGCTTACTAGGTGGCAACAAGCAGGGGCTGGGGGAGCGGGTGCGCCCGTCCGTCCTGCCCCGGTACCCAGCCCCCCGCGAGAGCAGCAGCCCCAGACGCCTGTGCTTCCAGCTTCAGGCCCTCCTGGCAGTGCACAGGCCCTCCTGGGCGATTAATCCACCCGGAGCTTGCGGAGGCCCCTTTGGGCCTCCCCCGTGTTCCCTCCTGGCCCAGAACATTCCTGAGAGTCATTGCCCTCCCCAGCCCGGGCCTCTTCCCGGCCTCACCCTTCCTGCTGCCCAGCCCGGCCCCTAGGGGAGAGCGCCAGGGAGCCTGGTGGCGGCCGTGGGGAGCTTAAAGCTGGTGCTAGGTCCCCCCTCCCACCAGTTGCCAGACAAGTACTTATTGAGCACCTTCTGTGTACCCTGCACGGAGAGACGCGAGTCACGGTCCCTGCTTCCAAGGCACTTAGTCTTTTTAGAGACACTCACACAGACTGTGCACACAGAGCGAGGTGAGCAACACTTCCTGTGTGTTTACCTGCCGGCCGTGAGGGTGATGTCACGGAGGACTGGGGGCGCTGGGCTGGGCGCCCCCTTCCGGGCGCGATGGACACCGTCCTTCCCCCGCCCCAGCCCGCTTCCCTGAGCTTGGTAGAGGGCGAGGCCCAGGCCGGGGCGCTAGGCACGCGAGTGACCTTTCTCGCACTTGCAAGTGTATATGTCCGGCCGGCCTCCTTCTGCGCTGCACGTGGCTTTTGGAAAACGTGCAGGGAAGCACTTGAACAGGCGTCCGAGTCCCCAGGGGACTGATTTGGCCCCTGCCTCTGTGCTGGAGTCTCACCAGCTTTCCCCCTGCAGCTCTCTGGCGGGCCCCCCGCACTGCTTCGTCTCTGGCGGACCTGGAGAATCGCTGGTCCTTAGCCCCTTGCTTGTCTCTGGGTCAGGCTGTGGCCGACTTTCTGTGAAGGGCCGGAGAGTAGATGTTTGGGGCTCTGCGCATCATACGGTCTCTGTCCCAGCCACTCAGCCTGGCCGCTGAACCGGGAAAGCAGCCACAGGCAGTGCATAAACGAATGGGAACAGGAATGTCGCTGTATTCCCAGAAGCCTTTATTTAGGATGCTAAACTTTGAATTTTGTATGCTTCGTTTTTCGATTTTTTTTTTTAACCATTTAAAAATGTAAATTATCAGCTCCATGGCCAAGGTTGCCAACCTCCACGCCAGGGAGTTCTAGTTTGGGGGTTATGCGTCCCAGCGGGGGCCTGGTGCACACATTGGGTGCTCCTCAAGGAAAACACGCACGTGCGTGTCATTTTGTGTGCCGCATCCCCGGTTCCTTGGGCTCCTACTTGGGACCCGGCCTGTCTTTCCCCCGGTGTTGCCTTTTCCTCTCCTAACCTCGGGGAGCCTGTGGCCTCTGTGAGCAGTCTCCTACCCCTGCTCTGCGGCTCACATCGGCTGGGGCCCTGGGGTCCTCCCCCCCGGGAGGCCGGCGGGGGGACGCCTTGCCTGACCGGTGCTTTTCCCTCCGGCGCTCCTGGGCCGTAGCTGGTGATGGAGTTCTGCGGCGCTGGCTCCGTGACAGACCTGGTGAAGAACACAAAAGGGAACGCCCTGAAGGAGGACTGTATCGCCTACATCTGCAGGGAGATCCTCCGGGTGAGGCCCCAGCTGGCCCTTCTGCCCACACCCGGGCCTTCCCTGCACGGGAGGCCCCGCGGCGGCATCCTTTCCGAGCAGCGGTGGCCGAGGGGGGCAGGGATGGACAGGGCCCCAGCTTTGGCGTGATCTCAGGCGGCCGGGGGGACAAGCCTGCCCCTTTGCCGGTGGCCCCGCGGCTGCCGGGGACTCTCGGGGGCCACCACTCTGAGGACGCTCCCTGTGAAAACCCAGCCTGCGCTTGGGCTCCGGGGTGGCGGGGGCTGCTGCGCCTTCCACCCGGCCCTGTCCATGCGGGTGCCTGCCCCGCTCCTTGGCTCTCGTCCACATCCTCCGGCACCGAGGCTCACCTCCCCACTGTCCCGCCCCAGGGCCTAGCCCATCTCCACGCCCACAAGGTGATCCATCGAGACATCAAGGGGCAGAACGTGCTGCTGACAGAGAACGCCGAGGTCAAGCTGGGTAGGTCGCTCCCTCCTGAGGCGAATGGGGCCCCGGGACCTCCAGGACAGAAGGGGAGGCCCCTCTATTTCCTCTGATGGCTCAGGTCTAACCACCTGCAGGCTGGGAGTCTCTCTCCTGCCCTTCCTCATCTCCCCCGAGGGGCCCCGCCACCCATATGTCACAGGTGCCGTGTAGGCCCCCCGGGGAGACGGGGGAGCCCAGCCCCTCCTGCCTGTCGCTTGGCCTTTTCACGTGGGTGTCTTGCCACAACACGGAGATTAGGTCAGGCTCTTTGAGACGAGACGTTGATGGGGGGGAAGGGCCAGAGAACGTCTGGGTGCCCCGGGGCGCACCCGGCCCGGGGCGAGGGGCGCAGGCATGATCCTCTGTCGTGACCCCTCCCTCCATGTCTTCCCAGTGGATTTTGGCGTGAGTGCTCAGCTGGACCGTACTGTGGGCAGGAGGAACACTTTCATCGGAACCCCCTACTGGATGGCCCCGGAGGTCATCGCCTGTGACGAGAACCCCGATGCCACCTACGATTACAGGGTACAGAGCAGAGTGGGGTGCACGGAGACTGCCAAGGGCAGGAAGCGAGAGGGGGTGGTAGGGAGGCCAAAAGTCGGGGTGACAACACGAGCTGTAATGGTATGTGGGTGGTGAGGGGTGGGCAGGCTGGAGACTGGCCCGGGGAAGGGGTGGGGACCCAGACGTGGCCCTGAAGAGGCTTGTCTGGAACGTGCTCCTGTCCCTTCTTCTGTCCCTCTGTAGAGTGACATCTGGTCTCTAGGAATCACAGCCATCGAGATGGCAGAGGGAGCCCCCCGTAAGTGTGGCGTCTGGGAGCGCAGGGAGGGCTGGTAGGAAGGGCTCCTTCCGGCTCTTGGCGTGGCTGCGTGAGGGACTGATGGTGTTCCTCCCGTGTGCCAGCTCTGTGTGACATGCACCCCATGCGAGCCCTCTTCCTCATCCCACGGAACCCACCCCCCAGACTCAAGTCCAAGAAATGGTAGGTCTCTGGGGGTTTGCGTGTCAGGGAAGGAGGGCCTCTGGACAAAGCCCCACCACCACCTCCACCCAGCACCTCCTTGCCCCCAGCATCCCCAACCAGCCTTACCCCTGCGTCCCCTGCTGCCTTATCCTGTGTCCTCTGCTAGCCTTGCCCCCTGCATCCTCCACTAGCCTTACCCACCGTGTCCCCTGCTGTGTCCCCTGCTGCCTTACCCCCTGCATCCCCCAGGAGCTTTACCCCCAGTGTCCCCTGCCACCTTATCCCCTGTGTCCAGATGTGGGTCTGCACCACAGAGGGGCAGGGCCAGGGCCCAGGGTCGGGACATGGATAAGACAGGAGAAATCGAGGGGGCTTTTGGATGAGTGATTTCCCTCTTCTGCTCGTGATCTCCCCCTGCCAAGAGGGCCCTCCCAGTGTGAGCACCCTTCATTTCCAGGTCTAAGAAGTTCATCGACTTCATCGACACGTGTCTCATCAAAACCTACCTGAGCCGCCCACCCACGGAACAGCTGCTCAAGTTCCCCTTCATCCGTGACCAGCCCACAGAGCGCCAGGTCCGCATCCAGCTCAAGGACCACATCGACCGCTCCCGCAAGAAGCGAGGCGAGAAGGGTCAGTGGGCGAGCGAGAGAGGCACCAAGTGTTGGGTCTCGGGTCTCAGGACGCACCCCCACCTGGCTCCTCCTTCCCGCGGAGACCGCCTTCCCAAACTTCCAGTCCCAGTGGGGTTTTTCTTCTTTGACTGCTGATCCCAGGCAACCTTCCCAGGGAGGGCCACCCTTCTACATCCTTGCAGAAGCGCGTGCGTAAGTGCGCGTGTGCAGTCTGCCGCGTCCCGCCCCCGGCGGGGTCTGGGCCCAAGCTCCACACCGCAGGTGTTGGTCATCCCCATCGAAGGTTTCCCTAGACCTGGGTGGGATCTGGGACGCTGGGTAAAGAAACAGCGGTGACCTCCCCCTGCAGAGGAGACGGAGTATGAGTACAGTGGCAGCGAGGAGGAAGACGACAGCCATGGAGAGGAGGGGGAGCCGAGGTGGGCCACCACCCTCCACCCCCGTCGGAGGGCAGCAGTGCCCCCGGCGTGGGGACCCTTGGTGTGGGGTGGTGGGCCAGAGAGGCAGAGGCCGTGGGACACCCCTGAGTGTGGAATGGGCGGAGGGAGTGAGCGGGGGAGGTTGGGGCGGGGTGGGGGTGGGGGGGGCAACTGGGGGCCGCAGGCTGGGGATCCGGGCGGCAGGGCCCCCATGGGCAGGCAGGTGGGCACGCGTCCCATCCCCTGGCCGTGGCCGGAGACTCCCACGAGGACAAGAGCGGTGGCCGGGCTCTGACCCCAGTGCCGGCCGGGCTGCCCTGCCCCCCAGCTCCATCATGAACGTGCCCGGGGAGTCCACCCTGCGCCGGGAGTTTCTCCGGCTCCAGCAGGAGAATAAGAGCAACTCGGAGGCTCTGAAGCAGCAGCAGCAGCAGCAGCAGCAGCAGCAGCAGCAGCGGGACCCCGAGGCGCACATCAAGCATCTCCTGCACCAGCGCCAGCGACGCATCGAGGAGCAGAAGGAGGAGCGGCGGCGCGTGGAGGAGGTGGGGCTGCGCGCCGGGCTCGCCCTTCTACCCCCGCCCCGGAACTGGTTCCCCGCGCGGCCCAGCCCCTGGCCTGCAGGTCCCTGTGGGAAGGCGCTGTGCGGGGTCAGAGGCCGGCCGGCCCTGTGTGGGTGGCGTCAGCGGCCCCCAGGAGCCAGCCTCTCAGGACGGCTGTCCTTGTGCTGCCGCCCGTTCCCCCCCCCCCCCTCGCCCCGAGGTCCCCCCCCCAGTGTCTGCGCACTGCAGCGCCCCGGGCATCTGGCCCACAAGCAGCTGTGCGCCCTGAGCAGGAAGCTCCTTGTAGAGACCCTCCTTTTACTTTTGGTTTTGGGGCTGAGATTTGCTGGAAAATAGCCCATCCACTCATTGGAGGTGGATGGGGGGTGGGGGGAGGGGGGATACCTTTTCATCAATAATCTTCCTTTTATTTTTTTTTAAGTTTTATTTATTTATTTTAGAGACAGAGTGGGGGAGGGGGGGAGAGGGAGGGAGAGAGAGAATCCCAAGCAGGCTCTGAGCTGTCAGCACGGAGCCCCGATGCAGGGCTCGAACTCACACACCGTGAGATCATGACCCGAGCTGAAACCAAGAGTCAGACTCTTAACCGACTGAGCCACCCAGGCGCCCCAGTAAGCTTCCTTTTAGATAGATGCAGGGTTTTCTTCTCACCAATTTAAAAAGCATGTATCTGTATACACCTGTGCTTAAATGTATTTCCTCTGTACGGAGAGCCAGACTTCACACAAAAATCATCTAAGTGATGGTATAGACGGAAGCACCCCCACGCTCCGGGTCTGACTTCCCGAAGCGGCCCCTGCTTCCCCCGAACCAAGGACACCCTGTGGGAAAGCCTGGCGCCGCACACAGATTCCCGGAGTGGTAAAGGCTGCTGGCGGCAGCGGAGGGCCAGAGTGTCCCCCGAGCCGCTCGGGGCCCGCGCTCCGCTCCGGTTGGGGCGGCCGGGCCTGGACGCCGCCGCGCCTGTGTGCGCCTGCCGCCCCCTTGTGGCCAGCGGCCGTCGCTGCGCCGTCGCCCGCTTGCTTGCGGGAGGAGCGGACAGGTGTCCTCCTAGGTGGCCCACCGTGGGCAGCAGGCACGCACAGCCTGCACGTCCCCGGCGCGGTCGCCTCGCCCAGCGGTTTTTCCTGAGCCGAACCCGCCCCGGGGCTCTGGGGCCGGCGGGCTTGCGGAAGCAGGTGGGGGCCGCCGCCTTTCACCACCGGTGTCCCGAGGGGCAGGTTCTGCCCGCGCCGTCCAGTGGGCGTCTCCGCTCCGGCAGGGGACCCGATCCCCCTTCGGGCCCTGCCGAGTTCGGGGGCAGACCCGCAGACCACCCCTTCCCCCCTCACAGCAACAGCGGCGGGAGCGGGAGCAGCGGAAGCTGCAGGAGAAGGAGGAGCGGCGGCTGGAGGACATGCAGGTGCTGCGGCGGGAGGAGGAGCGGCGGCAGGCGGAGCGCGAGCAGGTACAGCGCCCGCCGCAAACACCCGGCCCTCCCTCGCCTCCCCCTGCGCCCGCCGCCCGCCTCCCTGCACCGGACACCTCTCCGCTTCTTTCCCGACCCCCCAGATTCCCCCTATCTTTTCCAGCTTCACTCTCTCTCTCTCTGTTTTCTCCCACCCTTCGACCCGCACCCCGGCTCCCTGCCCTCTTCCTGTCTCTGTGCCTTCATTCCCCATCTCTTCGCCCCATCCTCGCCGCCTCACCCCTGCACCGCCGCTCGCGGGGCCCTGCACGCCCGCCTCCTCCTCATCGCCTCCCCCCAACCCCGTCTGTCCTCTCTCTGATTCTCCCCGCTTTCCTCTTCATCCTCACCCCACCGATCCCGCCTTCCCACGCCGCCGCCGCCGCCGCCCCCCCCCCCCCCCGCCTTTTCCTCCTCTCCCCCTGCCCTTTGCCCTCCCACCCCGCCCCCCCCCCCCCAGGAATATATTCGTCACAGGCTAGAGGAGGAGCAGCGACAGCTCGAGATCCTTCAGCAACAGCTGCTCCAGGAACAGGCCCTGCTGCTGGTAACGGGGTCCCCGGCTTCCTCGGGGAAGATGCGGACTCAGAGCTCCCGAGCCGGAGCGGGGGCGGCGGCGCTTCCGGGGAGGGGACCCCGCCAGGCGCCGGCAGGGGGGAAGACGCCCGTTCCCCACCCCCGGAGCGGCCGGAGGAGGGCAAGGGCTCGCCCGCGCCCTCGTGGGGCCGCCCCGCGCTGAGCCGCCGTCCCTACCCTTGGGCCCAGGAGTACAAGCGGAAGCAGCTGGAGGAGCAGCGGCAGTCCGAGCGCCTGCAGAGGCAGCTGCAGCAGGAGCACGCCTACCTCAAGTCCCTGCAGCAGCAGCAGCAGCAGCAGCAGCTGCAGAAGCAGCAGCAGCAGCAGCAGGCCCCGCCCACAGACCGGAAGCCGCTGTATCACTACGGCCGGGGCGTCGGTCCCGCGGACAAGCCCGCCTGGGCGCGCGAGGTACCCGCGGGCCCCGACCGCCCGAGACCGAGACCTTGCACGCGGCGGGCACCGGGAAGGGGAACGGGGCGCCTGGCGCGGGTGGGGTCTGGGGGCGGGCGGGGGGGGGGGGTACCTGTGATTTGAGAAGGGGGGGACGCAAGCCCTTTCCCACCGCAGGTGGAAGAGAGAACGAGGATGAACAAACAGCAGAACTCTCCCCTGGCCAAAACCAAGCCCGGCGGCGCAGGGCCTGAGCCCCCCGTCCCCCAGGCCTCCCCCGGGCCCGCGGGCCCCCTTTCCCAAACTCCTCCTATGCAGAGGCCGGTGGAGCCCCAGGAGGGACCGCACAAGGTGAGTCTGTCCCCGTTCCCGCGATGACACAGGCAGGAGCCTCGCTCCGCACAGCTGTGTCACGTGTATGTGTCTGCACGCGAGCGCGCGCACCCTTAGCCAGGGACCGTGGGGGCGCTGCGGGCCCCGTCCTGGCTGTTCTCGGCCTTCAGGAGCACGTCTCCTTCAGCGGACACTCGGAAGCCCGAGGCTTTCCTTGCTCCTTCCTCCTGGCCCAGGCACCCCCCCCTCCCAGGTGGGGACGTGCCTCAGAGCGGGCAGCCCACCCTCCCTGGTCTTTCCCTGCAGAGCCTGGTGGCACACCGGGTCCCACTGAAGCCATATGCAGCGCCCGTACCCCGATCCCAGTCCCTGCAGGACCAGCCCACCCGAAACCTGGCTGCCTTCCCGGCCTCCCACGAGCCCGACCCTGCCGTCCCCACACCCACTGCCGCGCCCGGCACCCGAGGAGCGGTCATCCGCCAGAATTCAGATCCCACCTCGGAAGGGCCTGGCCCCAGCCCGAACCCCCCATCCTGGGTCCGGCCGGACACTGAGACCCCACCCAAGGTACGGGTGGGGCCGCGGGGCCGGGGAAACGGGAGACAAACAGCCTGGGAGGGAAAGGGTGGCGAGTGGTGGGGAGCGGGCGAGATGGAGAGGCGCTCAGGGCTGGAAGGGAGGAGGAGGGCCGGCTGCCACTGCTGGCCGGAGGGCGGGAGGCCCGCCCCGGGGCTGTGTCCCTGCCCCCAGGGATGACTGAGAGGAGGGGAGAATGCCCAGAGTGCGGGGGGAGCTCTAGGGGCTGGCTTCCTGGGGTGGAGTCCCCGCTCCGTGACTTTGGACAAAGTCATCAGCTCCCCTAGCCTCGGTTTGCCTGTCCGTGCGAAGCGGGGAGAGTACCCATCGGGGGCCTAGATGAGGCCGCACGCTTGACGAGCGTCTGGCCCGGCGCTGGCACCGAGCACACCGACCCCCTCCCCGCCCCGCCCCCCTCAGGTGCCTCAGAGGACCTCGTCCATCGCCACTGCCCTTAACACCAGTGGGGCCGGAGGGACCCGGCCGGCTCAGGCCGTCCGTGCCAGGTAGCACCCGGGGGCAGTCGCGTGGTGGCCCGGGGCGTGGGGCGGGCTGTACAGAGGGGACTCTACCAGGTTACCTGCCTCGGGGCGGGCAGGCCCCCTCCCCGTCACCTCAGCGCCCCCGCCCCGCCCCCGGCACCCCTGTGCTCCCTCCACAGACCTCGCAGCAACTCCGCCTGGCAAATCTATCTGCAAAGGCGGGCCGAGCGGGGCTCCCCCAAGCCTCCGGGGCCCCCCGCTCAGCCCCCTGGTCCGCCCAACGCCTGTAGGTAATGGAGTTGTCTGTCCCCTCCCCAACTCACTCCTGCCCTCGCTCCTGCCACCTGCTTCCCCCCCTGGTGGTGGCTCCCTCTGCTGTGCAGCTCAGCGCTCAGGGGGATACCTATCTTCCTGACCTGTCTCTGCCTTCCCCACAGTAACCCCGACCTCAGGAGGAGCGACCCTGGCTGGGAACGCTCGGAAGGTGCCCTCCCCTCGCACGGGCACCTGCCCCAGGCTGGCTCGCTGGAGCGGAACCGCGTGGGAGGTATGGCGCCAGCCTGGGCAGCCTCCTCCGGGGCGGGACCCGGTCTCTGTCATAGGGATCCTGCCTTTGGCAACTTTAGGCAGGACACCCTCGGGCGCCAGGCTGGGCCCGGCTGGATGTGGAGCCTGGCTGAGCTCTGGGGTCCGCCCCGAACGACCAGGTGTCCGTGACCTTCCTTCTCCCGCTCTGCCCCATGCAGCCTCCTCCAAGCTGGATAGCTCCCCAGTGCTCTCCCCTGGGAACAAAGCCAAGCCTGATGACCACCGCTCCCGGCCAGGCCGGCCCGCAGTAAGTCCGCAGCTGCGGCCCTGACGTCTCCTGGGTGGGGGCTGGGAGCCTCGGGAGCCCCCAGGAGCCAGGTGCTGGGGTGGGGCCTTCCTTAACCCTCGCGCCAAGGGGCTGCGGGCTGCACTTCTCAGCTACTGACCTTTCTTCACCTCTCTCCTGCTTCCTCCTGGCTGTCCTTCTCCCCCCGCCGCCCCTCCCAGAGCTATAAGCGTGCCATCGGCGAGGTTAGTGAGAAGGCCTGCTCGGGAGCCCCTCCCCTCTGGCACCCCCTGTACCCCACCCCTCCCCTCCTCATGCGGCACCCTCTGCAGGACTTCGTGCTCCTGAAGGAGCGGGCCCTGGACGAGGCCCCGCGGCCTCCCAAGAAGGCCATGGACTACTCGTCTTCCAGCGAGGAGGTGGAAAGCAGCGAGGACGAGGAAGAAAGCAATGGCGAGCCATCAGAGGGGAGCAGAGATACCCCTGGGGCCCGGTATGGGGGCGCTCTGGGGGAGGGCAGGGTTCTCCTTTTCCTAGGGGACCCTGGCCGTCACTGCTGATCCAGACAATGGGGTCTGCTCCGGGGTCCCCATCGGCCTCCCACTGCCATGTCCACCAGGAGCCAGTGCGAAGCACCCGCCGGTCCCCCTGTCTCCACCCCGTGGCAGGCAGGACCTGGGAACTGATGGCCGTCCTCTCTCCTATGGCAGCGACGGAGACACAGACAGCATCAGCACCATGGTGGTCCATGACGTGGAGGAGATCGCGGGGACCCAGACCCCCTATGGGGGCGGCACCATGGTGGTCCAGCGCGTGAGTGGGCCCCCCTTCTTCCCGGCACCTGCTCTCCCCTGTCCTCAGCCGAGCACTGGCTCCCTTTCCTCTGTCCCTGCAGACTCCTGAAGAGGAACGCAGCCTGCTGCACGCGGACAGCAACGGCTACACCAACCTGCCCGATGTGGTCCAGCCCAGCCACTCGCCCACCGAGAGTGGCAAAGGTCAAAGCCCCCCATCCAAGGAGGGAGGCAGTGACGTAAGTGGGCGGATGCAGACCCACGGGCGGTGGGTAGGGGCGCTGGGGGCCACTGCAGGGGGGCGGGGCGGAGCTCGGCAACCTGGGGGTGGGGGCGGGGCCGGGGGGCCCAGGGGCAGGGTGTCCGGTGTTTGCCTGACTGCTGCCCCACTCCCACAGTACCAGTCTCGTGGGCTGGTAAAGGCCCCTGGCAAGAGCTCGTTCACGATGTTTGTGGACCTAGGGATCTACCAGCCCGGAGGCAGTGGGGATACCATCCCCATCACAGGTGAGGACAGGAGGACAGACTTGCCATGAGGCCTGGTGAAGGGCACAGGTGGGCCTCTGATGGCGCGGCTTTAGGAGGCAGTGGTGGCCTCCGCTTTGGCCCGACGCCCCTACCCTGGCACAGAGGCAGCAAGGGCACCTAAGGCCCCTTAGAGCCGCGAGGAAAAATGCTCAGAGTGGCCCCGGCACCTGACTGGATACGGATTGTTTGAGGCCATTTGCTCCTTCTCCTCCCTCCCCTTTCCTGCTGAGCGTGCGTTCGTTCGTTCGCAGGGGCCTCCACCAGATGTAGGGCTGGGTTCAGGAGGGACAGGGGAGGGGGCTACAGCCCTCCTCCCCTCCCCCCTCTCCTCTTCCCGGCAGCCCTGGTCGGGGGAGAGGGCGGTCGGCTTGATCAGCTCCAGTACGACGTGCGGAAAGGCTCCGTGGTCAACGTGAACCCCACCAACACCCGGGCCCACAGCGAGACCCCCGAGATCCGGAAATACAAGAAGCGATTCAATTCCGAGATCCTCTGTGCGGCCCTTTGGGGTAAGCCAGGGCCGGGAAGGAAAAGAGGGGTCCGGCGCACCCCGGGGCTCCCTGTCGGGTGAGGGCCCGGCTGCCTCTCATCTGCCCAAGGGCTCCCGTTGCAGGCGTCAACCTGCTGGTGGGCACCGAGAACGGTCTGATGCTGCTGGACCGAAGCGGGCAGGGCAAGGTGTACGGGCTCATCGGGCGGCGGCGCTTCCAGCAAATGGACGTGCTAGAGGGGCTCAACCTGCTCATCACCATCTCAGGTGTGGGGCCGCGGTTGCTCAGCCCCTGTGGGGTTGGGGGGGAGGGGGGGGAGGATGGCGCAGAGGTGGATGCTGGGCCTCGGGTGACGGGGTGTGTGTCCTCCTTCAGGGAAAAGGAACAAGCTGCGGGTGTATTACCTGTCTTGGCTCCGGAACAAGATTCTGCACAACGATCCGGAAGTGGAGAAGAAGCAGGGCTGGACCACTGTGGGCGACATGGAGGGCTGCGGGCACTACCGCGTGGGTGAGGAGGGCTCCACGCGGTGGCCAGGGCGCGTTGCTTTACGAGAAGACGGAAAGGGGGCCCTGAGCTTAGTGGCTGAGCCTCGAAGCCAGAGGCTGGGCGACTGGGTTTGGGGTCTGGTGACCGACCCGTGGGACTCCTCTTCCCTGCCCCCAGTGAAATACGAGCGCATTAAGTTCCTGGTCATCGCCCTGAAGAGCTCCGTGGAGGTGTATGCCTGGGCCCCCAAGCCCTACCACAAGTTCATGGCCTTCAAGGTAGTCCCCACCGCAGCCCCTCTGCCGGCCCAGCACCCTGGCCGCATCCCTGAGCCCTCCTCTCCTCCACAGTCCTTCGCCGACCTCCCTCACCGCCCTCTGCTGGTCGACCTGACCGTGGAGGAGGGTCAGCGGCTCAAGGTCATCTACGGCTCCAGTGCCGGTTTCCACGCTGTGGATGTCGACTCGGGGAACAGCTACGACATCTACATCCCCGTGCATGTAAGTTTGGCGGGGCTTCGGGAGGAGCGCGACCGCCACCCCGGGCTCTGGACACGCGTGCAACGCATGCTCTCGTCCCCAGATCCAGAGCCAGATCACGCCCCACGCCATCATCTTCCTCCCCAACACGGACGGCATGGAGATGCTCCTGTGCTACGAGGACGAGGGCGTGTACGTGAACACGTACGGGCGCATCATCAAGGACGTGGTGCTGCAGTGGGGAGAGATGCCCACCTCTGTGGGTGAGTGGGCCCCGCCCCCAGGCTGCCCGGGGTGGGCGGCGGGCCGTGGCCCACTCACTGCCGCCCGACCCCCTTCTCCCCCAGCCTACATCTGCTCCAACCAGATCATGGGCTGGGGCGAGAAAGCCATTGAGATCCGCTCTGTGGAGACGGGCCACCTGGACGGCGTCTTCATGCACAAACGAGCCCAGAGGCTTAAGTTCCTGTGTGAGCGGAACGACAAGGTGGGAGGCCCTTTGCCCTCCGGCCCCGGAGCTGGGGGGGGGGGGGGGGTGCCGGAGGTGGGGGGCTGGGGGATCTTCGTGAGACGGGGTCCAGGGGGCATAGCCTGCGTCACAGCCCGCCCTTCCTCGCCCTCCGTCCCTGAGAGCGCCCTGGACACCCAGGAGGCCTGCGGCTGCCCCCCCTCCCGCCCCCATCACCAAGCACCTCTGCCTTTCGAGGGGAAGGCGCGGGGCTCTCTGAGAGGCTACTCGCAGCAGCTTCTCTCTGGCTCTGTCTCCTGGCTGAGACACCCCCCCCCCCCCCCCTTCCTACCCCACCCAGGTGTTCTTTGCCTCTGTCCGCTCCGGGGGCAGCAGCCAGGTTTACTTCATGACCCTGAATCGGAACTGCATCATGAACTGGTGACGGGGCCCGGGCTGGGGCTGCCCCAGTGGACCCAGCTCTCCCCACTACAGCCAGACTCCCCAGGCCGCCCTTCTTTCCCCTCCCTGGGCTTTTGCTTTTTACTGGTTTGATTCACTGGAGCCTGCTGGGAACGTGACCTCTGACCCCTGATGCTTTTGTGATCACGTGACCATCCTCTTTCCCCGATAGGTTCTCCCCCAAAACCTGTGCCTGTCCCAGCTTCTGGGGACAGGCACAGCTTCCCCTCACCAGGAATCGAGTGGGCCTAGCCCCACCCCCCTTTTCTCCATTTCAGAGGAGAGCTCAGCGGGGGTGGGGCTCAGGCCCGGTCCCCCACTGCTGCTGACTGGGCAGGGCCCTGGGCCCCTTCATTTGCACGTCAGGGGAGCCGGCTCCCCCCTTGAATGTACCAGACCCTGGGGGGGGTCGCTGGGCCCTAGGTTTTGGGGGGGGGGGTCACCAGCCACTCCAGGGGCAGGGACCATTTCCTCATTTTCTGAAAGCACTTTAATGATTCCCCTCCCCCCAAACCCCAGGGAATGGAGGGGGGACCCCGCCAGCCAAAACATTTCCCCCTTTCTGACCCCATTTCTTTCTAGCCTCTGTCCTTCCCTGGTGGCGGGAGGGAGCAGGGAGCTCTCACCCCCTCTGCACCCCCTTGCTTGCCTCTGTATATAGTGTGAGCAGCAAGTAGCCCCGCCCCCCCCCCAATGTAGTGGCCTTGGATATTCCGTTTGTTAATAAAGACAATTCAACCAGCTCCCACCATCTCGGGCCCCCTTTTATTTCCGTTTTCTCTCCCGGTCCTGGACACCAGCCAGGATAAGCCAACAGAGGTGGGAGAGAGGGGGGCAGACGGGACGGGGCAGAAGCTGCATGAGTGGGTTTTGGTGGAAGCGGTCAGGGGGGCCATGCTGGGTCAATCAGAAGTGACTGAGGGTGCCCCAGGGCACCCTCGGCCTTACCCTGTGGCTGGGGTGGGGGGGGGGGTGGAAACCTTTGCTGAGAGCCTGTGGCCCCTGCCCACTCCAACACGGAAGGGCCCGGCTTCCGTCAAGTCCTGCCAAGGGGCGTCTTCGCTTTGGTTAATCAAGGGATAAAGAGCGCTCAGAAGCTCACAGGGCTGGAGGGTCACGCGGGACGAGGGCCTCAGAAGGGCTGGGAGGTCAGCAAGGCTGAGCGGAGGGGCGGGGAGCCGTTTCCGGACTGGCACCCAAGAGCCTGCCTGAACCGTCTGCCCTCTGCTTCTGCCCCCTGCCCGGTGGCCAGACCCACGCGTGTGAGCACACGACTCTTCTTGAGACGGAAAGGCCCGGGTTTATTATCGGCATTAGGAAAGAATCCCACTGCGGCAGCGACTGCAACTTGGTTTTTTCACGCCCGGTTTCCTCCCGGAGGCGGTGGAAGAGCCGTCTACATACACGGCGGGTAGGGCAGCTTGGGCACTTGATTGAAGTAGCCCCCCAGAAAGATGAGGCTGGACCCCACGCCGAAGAGCACCAGGGCGGCCCAGAAGCAGATGTTGTCGAGGGCCTTCCCCATGCGCACCCAGTCGGACACCTCCTGGGGAGGGAGCAGGCACCGGCTGGGTCCGGGAAGGGGCCTCCCCCGAGCCAGCACCCGCCCCGCCCTCCCGTGCCTGCCGCACCTCGCCGGAGGCCTCCTGGTCTCGCGTGCTCTCGGCCACGAAGTTCACGGCGTCCACGCAGCAGCGGACCTCGGGGGCGGCGGCGCCCAGGCTCTGGCAGAGGGCGGCTGGTGGGGACGCCCGGGCGGGGAGGGGGTGGTGGTCACTGGGAAGCCCGCCCCGCCGCGGGCGCCCGCGCCGACCCGCCCGGAGTCCTCCCCGCTCACCGGTCCAGGGCCCATGCCGGTGCCTCTGCCCCTCAAACACGAGCTCGCTCCGCGGCTTTTTCAGTATCAGCTCCTCGGCGCGGAGCAGCAGGCCCACCGACGACGCGCGCCGGGGCGGCGAGGCGACCCGGGGGGGCTCGGGCGGCGCGCCGGAGCCCAGGAGGCGAGGCAGCAGCTCCAGCAGGACCTGGCGGCGGGGGGCGGGGGCGAGCTCGAGGCCCCGCCCCCGCCCCCCCCCCGCCGGAGCCACGCGCCCCGCCCACCCGGGCCGCCCACCCCGCCCCGCGCTTACGTGGCGCAGCCGCGGAGACGCGGCGTGCGTGGTGGGCGTCCGCAGTGACAAGTTGAGCACGATGACGCAATTCATGACGATGATCGTGGCGACCACCATGACGAAGATGAGGTACCTGCGGAGCCCGCCGCGCGTGACCCCACTGCGGCCCGCGGCCCGGCCTGTGACCTCACAAACGACCCTCTCCGGCGGCGGGACCGGACGCGTGCCCCGGTGGCCCTCCTTCCGCCGCCGCCGGCCATGAAGGGGACCCCCAGCTCCCTGGAGACCCTGCTGTGGGTCTACCACTTCCACAGCTCCACGGAGGTGAGACTGCGCCCAGGGCTGGCAGCCCGAGGCCTTGGGAGGTCTCCGGTGCCCCCACCCCGTGACCCGACGGCCCCGCTGCCCCTGCTCCTCCTCCAGGTGGCCCTGCAGCCCCCGCTCCTGTCCTCCCTGGAACTCGCTGTGGCCGCGGCCCATGAATTTCTGGAGCAGAGGTTCAGGGAGCTCGAGTCCCTGGAGTCGCAGCGGCCGCATGCCCCGAAGCCCACCCTGGGGCTGGTGCTGAGAGAAGCCGCGGCCAGCGTCGTGAGCTTCGGCGCCACCTTGTTCGAGGTGGGGCGCGGGGGGGCTGCGGAAGGGCGGGAAAGGGGGACAGGGACCCCTGCGTCCCCACCAACTCCTACACCCTCCTCCCCCCCCCCCCCCCCCCCTCAGCGGCAGATCTCCGCCCTGTGGCTGCAGCAGGAGGTGCGGCGGCTGGACGGCGGCGCCGGCAGCTCGGGCCCAGCCCGGGGCGCCGGGGATCCGGGCGGAGCGCTGGCCCGGGTGGCCCGGGCCGCGGTCCAGGGGGCGCGGCACGCGGGGGCAGCGGCGGGCACTAGCGCCCGGCTCGCACTGCAGGGGGCGTGGCTGTGCCTGTGCGGGCGGGGCCTGCAGGGGTCCGCCTCCCTCCTGCAGCAGTGGCGACGTCAGCTGGGCCTGGGGACCCCCGGGGAACAGGTGAGTTCTGCATGGCGGGGGGGGGGGGGGGGGGGGTGGGGGGGGTGGGGGGGGCGGGGGGAGGAGAGGAGTTGGGGGCTGGAGGCGGGGGGGCTGGGGTGGGAGGCACTGAGCCGACCCGCCCCCGACAGAGATACTCGGGAGACCTCCAGGTGGCATCCAGTGGCAGCGCGGAGAACGCGGGATCAGAGAGCGCGGAGAACGGGGGACCAGAGAGCGCGGAGAACGGGGGACCAGAGAACCCGCCGCCGCCGCCGCAGCCCCGCCCCGCGTTCCAATAAAGCCCAGACGGGACCCACCCAGAGCAGCTCCGACCCACAGCAGCTCCCGGTTTCGCGTGCCCTTGGCCGCGCCCCCGGCCCTGCCCCCACACGCTGGCCCCGCGCACGCGTGGGCTCCTCCGCGGCCCTCTGCCTTCACCTGCCCAGCATCGGCACGCTCAGCGACGTCTCGGGGGTCTTCTGGGCGATCAGGAACAAGAAGACGGTCTGCGCCAGCAGGACGTTGATGGACACGGTGCACTTCTGGCCGCCGGCTGGAGGGAGCGGCCGGTGAGAGCGGGTCCCGCTCCCAGCGGCGAGCCCGGGGTTGGGGTCCCGGCGGCCCCTTACCCTGCGCCGGCAGGAAGTAGGCGAGCAGCACCAGGCCCGAGATCAGCACGCAGGGCACGATGATGTTGATTGTGTAGAAGAGCGGCTTCCGGCGGATGATGAGCGTGTAGATGACGTCAATGCCCCCCGGGTCGTCCGCGGAGCCCCCGTGGTGATGGATCAGTCCGGGGCAGAAATCGATGGCCCATTCGCCGTTCTCTGCGGGGTGGGAGGCGCGGTCAGCCCTCGTGGGCCCCAGGCCTGGCCGCGGGCCCCCGGTTTCTGGGCAGAGGGAGCCGTTGCGGCCGGCCCGCCCCTAGTGGTCTGGGTGGCGCGACGGGCGAAGGCGGTTCGGGCTAGACGGGCCCGCCCGGTGCAGGTGCACAACAGACGCAGGCCAAGGAAGTCATGCTGGGCTCACTGTCGAGGGTGGTTTGGGGAGGGGGGGTCAAGGTCGAGCCCGGCTGCCAAAGCCAAGGCCCAGTGTCGGTGGCCCGGGGCAGCCCCCCTCGGTGAGTGTCCCCTGTCTGGGCCCCGCCTAGAGGCGAGTTTTCGGAGAAGGGGGCCTCACCAGTGTAGGCCTCGGTGTCGATGTCGATGTTGCTGATGGTCTTGCCCTCGTCATCCACGGCGAAGACAAACGCCACCTCTCGGGCGTTGTACGTCTGCGAGCTGCGGGGCCAGGGCCGGCACAGACCCGGGCTGCTGGGACCCGGGCTGCCCCCACCCCCACCCCCGTCTCGCCGCCCCGCAACCGCCCCCCTCTCTGAGCATGTGACCCCACCGGAAGACGAGCGAGCAGTTCTGCCAGTCGAAGGGGAAGTAGGTGACCTCCACGGCGCAGCTGCTGCGGTAGATGGCCGGGGGCAGCCAGCTCAGGTAGCCGCCCTCGTAGACCAGCACGTTGGCGTCGTAGGCCACGCCGAACTGGCCGTCGATGCTGTGGGCTCCGGGAAACGCGGCGTTTGCGCGCGGCCGCGACCCCCTCACCCTCCCGGCCTCCCCTGCCCTGGCCCAGTGCTCACTTGTTTTCCAGCACGATCTCAGGCAGCCACACGAGCTCCGAAGGGACCCGCAAGGTTTCTATGCCCCCGAAGTCGTCCTTACTGAAGTTGAGTCTGTAATCCTGCCAGTCCTGAGGGGTGGGATGGAAACGCGTGCGCCCGGGGCCCCATGGGGGCTTGGGGGAGAGGGGTCCCCGCACCAGACCTCACCCTGCTCCCCACGTCGGACTCACGATTCCAATCCAGACGCTGGTGGTGAGGGTCTCCTCTTTCTCGTTCTGCAGGTGGGGGATCGGGGTGGTCGGGGTGGGGCCCCAGGGTCACACACAGAATTTGGGGGTTCAGGCAGAAGTATCTTACTAGTGAGATCAGGTTGGTCAGGGTGACCTTGAGGGTGATGGTGACAGTGTCTTCAGGCTCCTTCACCGGCCGGCGTTCTGGGTCGTAGTTGTCGAAAAGATGGTGGTAGAGACGTAGCTCTTCGTTCTTGCCGTCACCTCCACCTGGGGACGGGGTCACGTGGGCTCACGGCGGGCACGGGGCTGGGGGCCTCCTTTGCCTCTGCGTCTGTCTCCGAGGCTCTGTGATCTCCCCGCCTCCCGAACCACATACTGAGCCTGGGGACCAAGTTTCGGGCCTCAGCCTCCTTCTCGGCCCCTTGTCTTTGTCCCGTGCCCTGTGGCCTTGTCCCGTGCGTGTGTCCCACCCCTGTCCTTACCGAGGAGCTCCAGGAGGAGCAGGGCACCCAGCAGAGCCCCCGCCATCCCGCCGTCTGGTCCTCGGGGTTATTCTGAGCGTTGAGGTTGGGAGAGGGAGTAAGGGGAGGTGTTAGTTCCGGGCTGGGTAGGGGACTGTCACCTAATCCTCCCCACCCCACACCCCGCTGCCGCTGCTGCTCCTGCAGCCAGAGAGGACTTGGCCGTTTCCAGAGGCAGCTGCCCCGTCCCAGCATCCTCTGCCTGGTGAGCGTCCAGCTCGAGGGCCACGGACCCGATCCTCGTGACTCAAGAAGCCCGGTGCAGGTGGGGGTCCTTTAGAAGCACCTGGGACCACAAGCCCGGCGGTGGGGGTGGGGTAATACCCCGCACGTGTCCCTGGAGTAAGTTGCCTGTGCAGGTGGCCTCCGTGGCCTCCTGTCACTAGCGTGGAACACACACCTTGCCGCCACCTACACGGCCCAGCCAGGGTCACGCCAATGCAGTTTCTGCCTGCGGTTTGGCAGAGTCTGCACAAAGACAGGGTAATGAGGCAGGCGGCCACCGGGGATTACTCAGCAGTAACAGACCTCAGTCCCAGGTGGGCCGGCCCGCCCGCAGCTCCTCTCTGGGCGCTGGTTCTCCCTGCTGCCACCTCGTGGCCGCAGGTGGTGATACATGTGGTCTTGGGGCGGGGGAGGGGCAGACTCTTTTTTAACGTTCAGTTTTTGAGAGAGAGAGAGAGACAGCACAGACGGGGGAGGGACAGAGAGAGGAGGAGACACAGAATCCGATGCAGGCTCCGGGCTCCGAGCTGTCAACACAGCCCGACGCGGGGCCGGAACTGACGAACGGGGAGATCATGACCTGAGCCTGAGCTGAAGTCGGGTACTTAACCCACGGAGCCACCCAGGTGCCCCCCCCCCCGCCCCGCCCCCCGGACACTTGACGGATTCTTAGAGCGTTTGTCCTAAAGTCTCCTTGGACCGGCCTGTCATCTGAGGTGCTCGCTCACAATTCGTGTCCTCAGATCCCGCCCCCAGAGAACCCTGCTTCAGGAGGGTGCCGGAGACCTTTTTGAGGAGCTCTTGGTGTTTCCTCAGGGAGTGGGGGTGCCGTGTCTTACCTACTGCTTCCTCAGCGGTGCGGGAAAGCGGTCCCCATAGGTACGAAACGGGACTCCGTCGGGTCCGCGGTCACACAGGTGTGATGGCGGTAACACCCGGGACCCGCCGATCGGCTTTCCTGACCACGAGCACCTGTGTTCGCAGAACACGTGCACGGCCGTCGTTCGGGGGTCCCCTCCCTCTACCCGTGAGGGTCCGGCCGTCTCCCACGCATCCTGCAAGCCGCCTGCTTCGGCCGCTGACGCGTTCCTTGCCGTCCGGCGTGTCCGGGCCCCCGCTCGCCCCCCTGCAGGTGGCCGAGTGGCGTGTGGGCTCAGATCTGCGCTGCCGCTCGGGCCTGGGCCGAGGGTTCTGATAAAGCAGAGACGTCTTCGGGCATTAACGGGCACCACGAGGTCCCCTGCTCTGGGCCGGCCGCCCCGATTCTAGGCGTGAGTAGACCGTGGCCTCAAGGCGGGAGAGCCGCAGCCGGTGACCCCGAGCGGGCCCCAGGGGAAAAAGCAAGAGTCGCGGGCGCTGTGGGTCGGGCACCGTGTCGCTCGGCTGCCCTGCACTCCGAGCATCGGCCCGGCCTGCAGCTCGGATGACCCAAGTCTCCTGCTGCTGCTCTGCTCTGTGCTCCTCCGGCTCCCGAGCCGCCGCCGGTTCTCTCCGTGAGCCCCCCGGTGGTGCGGTCGTGGCTCTCTCGCGGGTCCTTCCACCAGGTCCTGGCCCCAGACCCACCTCTTGGCCGCACTCTACGGACGCAGCCCGTTCAGTCCTCGTTCCCGCTGCCCTCTGCCTAGCGCCGTGGGGCCGAGGGAGCGGCCCGGTGTCCCCAGAGGGTCTGCCAGGTGCTTGGAGACGCCCGCCCTCCGGCCAGGGCTGATGGGTCCCGGGGAGGACACCCAGCCCAAGCCAGGCCAAAGGAAGCGCTTCCCGGAGAACGTCGGGAAGCCGGCGCCCTCTGCCGTGGGGGCCACAGGAGAGGACGCTTCGGTGCGGGGTGGGGAGGGGGGCAGCGTGGTCTCCACGTGGAGAGAGAGACTGCGCCTCGGATACAGAGTCAAGCAGAGACGAGATTCCCCCCCTTTCTTGACTTAAAAATGGCATTAAAAAAAGGAATCAACTGGTAGGAAGAAAACAGAAATGCCCCCGAACACAAGACCCAGGAAACCCTTCTGACCGCAAGACCGTAATCCGTGCTTTGGAAATCTATTACACCGATCCTACGTCTTCCCCGCCGCAGACACGGAAACCTGTCCCCAAACAGCCCGGCGGCAGCACCCGCCATCCACTGACCAGCATCGACAAGAAGGGAAGCCCCCGGCCGGACTGTAGAGACGCGGGGTCCCCGCCGTCCCCAGACCTCGCGGGCAGCTTGGCACACAGCGTGTCCTCCACAGAAACGAGCTTCGGTGATTCTAATTCCGTTCTCGCCTAGGTCCGAACCGTTTCTTTGCCCACAGAAGAAGGCATTTTCCTGCTCTCCGGATCCCGGGGGGACGTTATTGGGATAGGTTCACGGGCCGGTGGTGTTGGGAACCAAGTAGTAAGGAGTCCAGGAGACGGTGGAATACGGAAAACTGGAAAAGCATAAAGCAGGAACCCGCACAGTGGGAACGGAAGGTCTGAAGCACGGGAGCAAATCAACGGCATCGAGATCAAGTCAAGTCAACCTAAACTCTGAGGGTAGGTACTGCCCCCCCCGCCCCGTAATAAGCACCTTTTGTTCAAATCGTAAAGCATATCTTCCCTACGCGTGTGGATAGAAAACGTGTACAGGTAAAAAAGCAGTAATAAGCACTCATGTGCCCACCACCCAGGCCAAGAGATAGAATGTAACTGTCCTCGGAAGCCACTCTGTGCCCTCCCTGATCGAATCCCCCCTTCTCAGCGGTAACCACTATCCTGCAGCCGGAATTATTCTGGTTTTCTTCCAGTCGCCACAACGTACGTGTCCCTGTGTTGGAACAGGGAAGGATGGAAGGGGACAGGGAACCCAGAAGAGTAACGTGTGTTTCCAAAAAAAGTAGGGCTCCTGCTGGCTCCGGGGGCTAAGCGTCTGGCTTGTGACTTGGGTCCCGGTCATGATGTCACCGTTCGCGGGCTGGAGGAGCCCCACATCGGGCTGTGCGCTGACAGCGCGGAGCCTGCCTGCTTCGGGTCCTCTGTCCCCTTCTCTCCGCCCGTCCCCCGCTCACTGTCTCTCTCTCAAAATAAACTTAAAAAAAAAATCCAACTTCTCCGCTATCCAGCCCATCCCTCCCTACAAAGGTTAACCGCTTCTGTTGAATGTCAGTCTTTCTAGACCAAAGCCCGGCGTCCGTGTGCGTGTGCGTGTACGTTAACATACACAGAAGTGTCGGCGTGGAGTCTGCGACCGTCTCCCCTGATCTACTTTGTAGACAGTGGCACGCACACCCAGCCGCTCGTTCTGTCCGGCTGCCGCCCGCTGCTCGTGGTACGGCTGTCCCCTGGATGAGTGATCCAGTCCCAACGGACAGACATTTAAGATGCAACCGTTCTGGCTTGGGCGACCACGGGCTGTGCAACAGCGAAACATCTTTCTGCGTCTATCTTTGCTCGACTTTTGCAAATGGTCCTAGCAGTGAAATTACTGGGACAAAAAGTTCCTGCATTTAGGGGCGCCTGGGCGGCTCAGTGGGCTAAGCGTCCAGCTCCTGAGTTCAGATCAGGTCACGATCTCTTGGTTCATGGGATTAAGCCCCGCGTCGGGCTCTGAGCTGACAGTGCAGAGCCTGCTTGGGATTCTCTCTCTCTCTCTCTCTCTCTCTCTGCCCCTCCCCTGCTCACATGTGCACTCTCTCTCTCTCTCTCAAAATAAATACACTTTAAAAAACATATACACTTTAAAAAACATATACACGGAAACCAATTTGACAATAAACTTCATATACTGAAAAATAAATAAATAAAAAACATATACATATAATGGAAAAAAAAATTTAAGTTCCTGCATTTAGGGGCACCTGAGTGGCTCAGTCGATTAAGCGTCCGACTTCAGCTCAGGTCACGATCTCATGGTTTGTGGGTTCGAGCCCCGCATCAGGCTCTGTGCTGACAGCGCGGAGCCTGGAGCCTGCTTCGGACTCTGTGTCTCCCTCTCTCGCTGCTCCTTCCCTCCTCACACTCTGTCTCTGTCTCTCTCAAAAATAAAGGTTAGACAAATAAAGTTCGTGCATTTAAAAAACAAAACAAAAACTGTTGGTGACTTTTGCCAAATTGTTCGCAAAAGCACGTGCCCACTGACACCCCTCAGGCCGACAGAGCACAAGAACGCGGTCTTACTCCTTCCCCAGGACAGCATATCCTCAAACTAAAAAAAAAAAAATTTGTGTGCCAAACCAATAGGTGAAAACTGCTATTCATTATTTTTATTTACGTGTGCTGATCAAGAAGGTCGATTTTTAGTTCCAGTGTACAAGAATCTGCCATACGATGAAGGTAAAGTGGTACATCTGATGTAGAAAACGAGGCTTAATCAAGTAAGTCCCGTTGGGACAACTGGAAACAATCATCAAAATGCCGGCAGACCCTCAGCTGTCGACTGCTGGGGGCGGGGGGAGGTCAGACACCTGCATGTAAAGCGACACCAAGGAAGGCCTCCAGTAAAGCCAGCATTTGTCATCTTGGAGCGAGGGAGGCCTTTCTCCCCTTCCCTGGAGCCCCAAATCGGAGACCATAAAGAAAAAGAAAAATTTCCGTAGGGTCAAAAATAGAAAACCACAGGCCAGCGAAGACAAACCGGGAGCAGATGCCCGCAGCCCAAGAGCGGCTCATCTCTGTCCATACAGAGCCGGCCGAAAGCCCTAAGAGGCTGGCGAGGTGCTGAACCCCCGGGGCTGCTGGGTCCCTCCCCAGGTGTAAAAACACCGACAGGTGGCGGGGGAGGGACTCTTGGCGGGGAGACAAGGCCATGAGCGGACCAGAGCAGAAAAGACGTAGGTGGTAAAGATTAAAAAAGGAAAAAAAAATGAAACAGAGAGAGAGACAGACGGCAGGGGTGGGGGCGAGAGCACGAAAGGGGGGGTGGCTGCCCCAGGCCCAGGAGGCCGCGTGCCGCGCCCCCTCCCCGGGAGGCGACCTCTTTACTCACTTGGCTACAGAAGAAAACAAAAGTCCTTGGGACTTACCAGCGCAGGAAAGAAGGAAGTCCGTGGTGGTTTCTGGGCGCCTCGTCATAGGAGAGCTCAAATCGCCTTCTCCTCTCAGAACAGAGGCGACAAGAAGGTGAACCGGGACGGCAAGTCTCCGCATCAGCCAGGCACAGACAGGACGTCCCGGGGAAGTTTCTAGGGCGTCGTGGGCTTGGCTTCAGAGAGAGAAGGTGGCGCGGCTTGTAGATTCTGCCATGAAGATTCCTCTGGTGATTCTGGAAGCCCGGGGAGAAAATGATTCCGACTCAGAGGAAAAAACCATGGCCAAGAACTCCAGGCTCCTCAGCAGCCGGCTGAAGCCACATCTTCAAACAAAAAGGCTGCGAGAAACAGTTATAAAATGTTGCGAGTTAGATCCAAGGACTCATACTCCGAGGCTCTTACTGACTTTTGATTCTTCTGGTATTAACACATAGTATCTATAGGAGTCATATTGAAAGTCAGTGGAGCTCAAGGGTTTTTTTTTAAAAAGTCCACGGGAGGGGCACTGGGGGGCTCAGTCGGTTAGGCGTCCGACCTCAGCTCAGGTCACAGTCTGTGAGTTCGAGTCCCGTGTCGGGCTGTGTGCTGACAGCTCGGAGCCTGGAGCCTGCTTCGGATTCTGGGTCTCCCTCTCTCTGACCTTCCCCCGGTCACGCTCTGTCTCCCTGTCTCAAAAATAAACATTAAAAAAAAAAAAAGATTTTCTTTTTAAATAAGACTGAGCCAGACGGACGTCCCTCATTTGATCCTGTCTATTTAATAATATGTAAAACCGATTCACATATGATCAAAGTGAAATTAATTTTCTCCCTGCGGTCTAAACGTAGAGAAAACAGATTCCTGTATCTGATCGTGATTTCTTTAACCACATCACCTAAACATGGGGAGAGGCTCTATTGGGCAAGAATCTGAAACAGGAAATTGTCTTCACTTTATCCCAAACCTGGGTTTTGTTTTTATTCATTCTTATTCATTCATTATCAAAGATAAGTGCCACTTTGTCTGTAAAAGTAGGGATGTCAGTACCCTGAGGTAGAGGGCAGCAGTGAGAAGGCAGCGAAAGCCTGGCCCCCACAGCGGCCCAACGCCCCGGTAGCTTTATAGGTGAGTTCTCCCAAACTTACTTACTTTCTTTTTTTTTTGAGACAGAGAGAGATGGAGCATGAGCGGGGGAGGGGCAGAGAGAGAGGGAGACACAGAGTCTGAAACAGGCTCCAGGCTCCGAGCCGTCGGCACAGAGCCCGACACGGGGCCCGAACTCACGGACCGTGAGATCATGACCTGAGCCGAAGTCCGAGGCTTCACCGACTGAGCCACCCAGGAGCCCTTAGTTCTCCCAAACTTTCAAGGCACGATCATCTGATTTCACACAAGTTCTCCCGAAAATAGAAGAAGGTGGCAAGCCAACTCGTTTTACAAAGTTCTCGCTTCAGCTAAGGTGAACACGAGAAAATAAAAACACAGGCCTCATTCACTTCTGAACATAAATGTGAAAAATCCTCCATAAAATATGGGCCAACCAAACCCAAAAGTTGACCGAACTAGAAACTGCCAATTAAGTCAAGTGACTTAAGTCAAGTGTGTCCCACACGTGCAAGGGCGAAAGGCATTTCTCTCTTCCCAACAGAGCCCCGTCTTGTTGAGACGCGGAGCGCGTGCCCGGCCCCGGGCATGAGTCACGATGACGCACAGTGTCCCCGGTCTCGTCTGCCAGACGCTCAGAATGCAGCCCTGTCTTGCGGCCAGAAGCACGCCGCCATCCGTTTCTGACCCATGTCGCCAGAAGTCGACCAGGGGACGGGGCTGCCGGGAAAGTCTGTCCTTTGCTGCTACAAGGACAGTCACTAACGGTGAGGCACTGCTGTGCCCCTGCTCCTTCCCTGTCACCAGCAGGTGTACGCCTTTAAGGGCGCCCGCCATGTTGCAAGCATGAGGTGACAAGGACAGGGACATGAAAGCCAGCGTGCTAAGGATGGAAAACGGGAAGGACATAGACCCACCTGAGAGGGCCCGTCTCCAGACCGCTGGTTAAGAAGTTAACAGGGGCGCCCGGGGGGCTCAGTCGGTTAAGTGTCCGACTTCGGCTCAGGTCATGATCTCACGGTCCGTGAGTTCAAGCCCCACGTCGGGCTCTGTGCTGACGGCTCAGAGCCTGGAGTCTGCTTCAGACTCTGTGTCTCCCTCTCTCTCTGCCCCTCCCCCGTTCATGCTCTGTCTCTCTCTGTCTCAAAAGTCAATAAACATTAAAAAAAAAAAAAAAAAAAGAAGTTAACACTCTCAGGGGCGCCTGGGTGGCTCAGTCGGCTGAACATCTGACTTCGGCTCAGGTCACGATCTCACGGTTCGTGAGTTCGAGCCCCGTGTCGGGCTCTGCGCTGACAGTGTGGAGCCTGCTTGGGACTCTCTCTCTTCCTCTCTCTCTGCCTCTCCCCCACGCACGCTCTCTCTCCCCAAATAAATACATAAACTTAAAACACTTTTTTGTCGGGAAACAACTTCCTTAACTTGAAAAGGACTTTTAAAAACCTCCAGTTCACATGGGTCATGACGCCCTCACTGTAAAAACAGGAATAAGGCAGGACTGTCTTCACGGCAACACTGGGGGTCCTGGCCAACGCGCTAAGAGAAGAAAATAAAGCGGAGGAAAGGAAAAGATTAACTACGTGAGGGTATAATTCCCACCGTGGAAAACCTTGCAGGGCAACAATAAGCCACCAACAGGAGAGTCAGGGACTTCCCTGGATGTAAGAAACATCAACACCAACAGCTCTCCTCACCCCCGCGGAAAGAAGTCACGGACAACAAAAGGTCGCTCACAACAGTAACAAAGTCTCTCAAGTATTCAGAACTCAAAGTAATTAAGGATGTTCTTTCAATGTATGTAAAATCTTTACGGCAAAAATGCGAAACTGCTGTGTGTGTGTGTGTGTGTGTGTGTGTGTGTGTGTGTGTGTGTGTTTAAGTAGTCTTCACGGCCACCACGACCCTGAGATCAAGACCTGAGCTGAGATCGAGAGTCGGACGCTCAACCAACTGAGCCCCCCAGACGCCCCATAAAAATGTGAAACTGTTAACGGGCATGAAAGTTGAGTGTAAATGGAGAGAGACACTTTTTGTTTGGATGAGCTGATTCCCGATTATTAAAGATGTCAGTCCTGCCCCAAATAACCTATAAGTTAAATTTTTACAAACTTGAGGAACTTCTTCTAAACTGTTTATGACAATCTAGAGACGCCTGGCGGGCTCAGTCGGTGATCAAGCGACTCCTGGGCTCGGAGTTGGGAGTTCGAGCCCCACGTTGGGTGTAGAGATTACTTCAATAAATAAACGTTAAAAAAAAAAAAAGATAAAATGTTTATGACAGTACAAAGGTCCGTGAATAGCCGTGTGGGTTTTGAAAAAGAGGAGGGAGTCACCCCGGCAGATATTAAAACATCCAACAGAAGTTACAGCAACAACAATTACACAAAAACCCAACTGGTTCTGCTTAGTTGCTAAAAACTAAAGAAAGGAACCGGGTAAGAGCCATGGAGCCACCCGTTTGCCCACAGAAGTGTGATATGGGCTGGGTGACCTCAGGGGGGTGACCTCAGGGAGGACCGGTTAGATTAGCAGACACAGGGGGCCACTGGGTGGCTCAGTCGGTTAAGCATCTGACTTCAGCTCAGGTCACGATCCCAGAGTTTGTGGGTTCGAGCCCCCCGTCAGCTCTGTGCCGACAGCTCGGAGCCTGGAGCCTGTTTCGGATTCCGTGTCTCCCTCTCTCTCTCTGCCCCTCCCCCACTCACACTCTGTCTCTGTCTCTCAAAAATGAATAAATGTTAAAAAAGAAAAAGATTAGAAGACACAAGTGGCTGCCTCCCTCTATAGAGAGAAAAAGAAATAAAGCCGTATCCCTATTTCATACCATACGAGAAAGTAAACTCCGGGTGGTTTAAAGACTCTAAAACGAAAGGTGAAAAACTAGAAAGTTAACAGATGAAAATGTGGGGGAGTATTTTTGTGACCTTTGGGGTGGGACTTTCTTTTTTTAAAGTTTATTTATTATGACAGCGACAGAGAGGGTGCAAGCAGGGGAGGGGCAGAGAGAGCGGAGAGGGGAGAATCTCAAGCAGGCTCCACGCTGCCAGTGTGGAGCCCGATGCGGGGCTAAAGCCCACGAAGCTGCGAGATCATGACCCGAACTGAAACCAAGAGTCGGATGCTCAACCGACTGAGCCACCCGGGCGCCCCTAGACATGTCTTATTTACGTGGCCACACCCCCTTCAGCCCATGGAACAGGGGCCACACCCCCTTCAGCCCATGGAACCCTAACCCTAACCCTAACCCTGTAGAGCATGGGCGGTGTTTCTGAGGGCCTGCTGTCCCAAAGTTTGCCAGCTAGAGGGGTGGACAGATGTTAAAACAAAGTGTCACAACGGTTTTGTCAGGCCTATAGGAATTTACAATACGGTAACTAATCCAGTCTAGACGGCTCAAAGTCCACATTCCGCCCCACCGACCGAGGCCCACGCTTAGAG
The DNA here is from genome assembly GCF_046562875.1 of Panthera onca. Taxonomy (NCBI): domain Eukaryota; kingdom Metazoa; phylum Chordata; class Mammalia; order Carnivora; family Felidae; genus Panthera; species Panthera onca. The sequence continues at coordinate 18,116,545 of NC_138352.1, read as the reverse complement.
TCCGAGAGACCTCAGGAGAAGGCTCAGTTAGTGGCTTTGCCGTGAAAACACTGGGTAGAAACATTCCCTTCCAGCCGATAGCACTCAGGATCAGTTCCACAAAACCCCGCTTCTGAGTCTAATGTTCTGTTTTCATTGGGTTCTTTTGGTTACAAGGAAACGGAATGAACTGAAATCACCTAAAAATACGGTTTTACAATAATCGGCCCAGACGAGAGTCACCAACGGGTGCTGTACTTTGCAGGCCAGAGTTGAATTAGGAACAGGATATTTACATAGTATCAGAACATCTCCCCACAAAAGTGCTTCTTAGCGAGAAAAGAGGAAACAGTATCTTGACGGTGGAAAAGCACGGTGGATTCCACCTTGACCAAAGTATCAAAGTTAACAGCACCCCCGCAATAGGTCAAATTGATATGAAGTATTTCCCGATACGATGCCCCGAGAAAGCCACATCCCTTATGTAATAGTCACGCCAGAGAAACGTACGGCAAATCCAATTGTGAGAAGCATCAGACGAGTTGAGGGAAATTCTACACAGTCGAGGGACATTCTACGTAATTACTGGACTGTAGTTTTCAAAAATGTCAAGGACATAAAGAATCCAGACAGTTTGGGGACCTACGGGAAACAAAAGAGCTATGGTCCCGGATGGGTTCCTAGACGTGGGCGGGAGGGTGGCGGGGGGAGCTACGAGGGACATTTTTTGGACAATTGACAAAATGGGAATATGAACTGCAGATTGGACCATACTGTCCCATCAGTATTGAATTTCCACATTAATAACCATACTGCAGTTCTGTAAGAAAATGCCTTTGTTTTTAGGCAACACACGTTGAAATTTAGTGGCGATGTCTCCAAGTTAGTTCAGGGAAAACCCTCGGAGACACAGGAGACACAGGAATAAAGCCAACGAGACCAAATGTTAACAAGTGGGGAATCCGGGCCAAGCGGATCCGTAAGATCAACCCTCAGTCGGTATGTTTAATGCCAAGTGTGAGAAATTGAGAAGCCTGCAGAAGGTGGCAATACCCACCAGGGAGATCTCCGCTTCCGGCAACATGGGTGTGTGCTTCGCTGTTCCGCCCATTAAATCCAACCAAATCCGGGACATTCTATATACACACAAGAAGTGAAGGAATTCGCAACCTAGAAACAAAAACGTTTATTGCCGGTGGGATGAGCCCTTTGTGTTTTTTCGGTTTTGTGTATAATTTTTTTAAAAGTTTATTTACTTATTCCGAGAGAGACAGACAGAGACAGAGAGAGCTAGCAGGGGAGGGGCAGATAGAGGGGGAGAGAGAGAATCCCTAGCTGTACCCCTAGTGCAGAGCCTGATGCAGGGATCAAACTCATGAATGGTGAGATCATGACCTGAGCCGAGACCAGAGTCAGATGCTTCACTGACTGAGCCACCCAGGTGCCCTAATAGTAATAATAATAATAAGCCTGCTCTCTCCAGCCAGAGGACCAGGAAAGGGGTAGCCTAGCAAGGCAGAACTTGGGAAATGGCCACTCTATTCCAGACATTCTACCACGGACAAACTGTGGCCACCCCCACACCAGCAGCCAAAGGTTGAGCCTAGATTTGCACCCTCCCCAGGCTTGTCACCAGGTGCCCCAACATCCCTGCCGGGCTGGCAGACTCTCTGGGAAGGCCAAGTAGGGGAGCAGGGACTTTCACCCCAGCCAGCTGGTAACCACAGGGGAGCCTGGATACCCATCCCAGATTGGCCACCATGAGGCACCCTTCCCATCCCCACTGGGATGGCGTCAGGGGGCCCCAGGAGGGTCAGGACCGTCACTCACTTCTGCAGCCAGGAGGTCATCCTCACCCAGGTGGCTCCCAAAGGACAGAGGTGTTAGGGTTCTCTGGGGAATCTTTTATTTTTTTGATGTTTATTTATTTTTGACAGAGAGAGAGAGAGAGACAGAGCGTGAGTGGGGGAGGGGCAGAGAGACAGAGGGAGACACAGAATCCGAAGCAGGCTCCAGGCTCCGAGCTGTCAGCACAGAGCCTGACGTGGGGCCTGAACCCACGACCCGTGAGATCATGACCTGAGCCAAAGTTGGACGCTTAACCGACTGAGCCACCCGGGCGCCCCTGGAAAATATTTTAAAGCAGCCACGATAAAAAGGCTTTAACAAGAAATTATGGATGCACTTGAAAGAGATCAAACAGAACTTCAGCAAAGGCACAGAGGGTCTAAGGAACTAAATGGAGACTGCAGAGCTGAAAAGCATAACAGCTGAGATTACAGCTCAGGGAGTGGGCCCCACAACACAATGCGGGAGCAGAGAAAAGAACCCGTGACCCGGAAGATACGACAATAGAAATCACCCGTTCCGCACGACAGAGGGAAAACAGACTTAAAAGCACAAACGTCTCGGGGACCCCTGGGGCTCTGACAAAAGATCTGACCTTGTGTCATCAGAGACCCAGAAACAGGAGGAAGAGGACGAGGCTGAAAAAAGTTCCCAGATGATGGCTGAAGACCGCCCAAATCTGGCAAGAAACAGACACTCACACGTTGCAAGAAAGCCAGCAAACCCCCAACAGGTCACGCCCAAAGATCAACTCCCCTCCGACCCAGAAACCGCACTCCGGGGGCATTTTCCCAGGAAAATGAAGACTTTGTGTTCCCACAAAAATCTGTATGTGAATATTCATGGCAGATTTATTTGTAACAGCCAACAACTGGGATCTGCCCAGTCGGCTTTCAGTTGGGCAGTGGGTACACTGTGGTACTCCCCGCAATGGAATACTACCTGGCAATAAATACCAGTGCACGCTACAAACCGCGAACCTCCAGGGGAGTGTGCCGAGCGGACAGGGTCGACTCCCAGAGGGCATATACTGTACGATCCCATTTATATAATGTTCTTTAAAAAAAAAATTGTTTTAACGTTTATTATTTTTGAGACAGAGAGAGACAGAGCTCAAGCAGGGGGAGAGGGGAGCACAGAGAGAGAGGGAGACCCAGAACCCGAAGCAGGTTCCAGGCTCTGAGCTGTCAGCACAGAGCCCGACGCGGGGCTCGAACTCACGGACCGCGAGATCATGACCTGAGAAACAGTCGGATGCTCAACCGACTGAGCCCCCCAGGCGCCCCAACATCCTTAATGTGACAAGAGGGCGGAAATGAAGAGCAGAGCGGTGGGAGTCAGGGGGTAGGAAGGAAGCGTGTGTGGGTATACAGGGGCATCGTGAGGGATCCTTATGGTGAGGACAATGTCAGTATCTGGGCTGTGATATCGGAACTGGGGAAAGGGCACGCGGGATCTCTTATTTCTTACGACTGTCTGGGAATCTATAATGATCCCAAAAAAAGTTTTATTTTTAAAAATCTACCTGAAATTTAAAAAATACCTTTGTGGGGGTGCCTGGGTGGCTCAGTCAGTTAAATGTCCGACTTCAGCTCCGGTTATGATCTCATGGCTTGTGAGTTCGAGCCCTGAGTCGGGCTCTCTGCTGTCAGCTCAGAGCCCGCTTTGGATCCTCTGTTTCCCTCTCTCTGTCCCTCCCCTGCTTGCTCTCCCTCTCTCTCTCTCTCAAAAAAAAAAAATAAATAAATAAATAATAAAAAATATTTTAAAAAAGAAAAAAAAGTTTTTAAAATACCTTTCTAAACAACACCACTTAGGGGCGCCTGGGTGGCTCAGTCGGTTAAGCGTCCGACTTCGGCTCAGGTTACGATCTCATGGTCCGTGAGTTCGAGCCCCATGTTGGGCTCTGTGCTGACCGCTCAGAGCCTGGAGCCCGTTTCCGATTCTGTGTCTCCCTCTCTCTCTGACCCTCCCCTGTTCATGCTCTGTCTCTCTCTGTCTCAAAAATAAATAAACGTTAAAAAAAAAAATTTAAAAAATGTTTAAAAAAATAAATAAAATAAATAAACAACACCACTTAAAAAAAATGGGGTGCCTGTGTGGCTCAGTCGGTTAAGCATCCAACCCTCGATTTCAGCTCAGACCATGATCTCATAGTTTGTGAGTTCGAGCCCCGCATAGGATCCCTGCACTTGGGATCCTCTTTTCTCTCTCGGTCCCTCTCCTGCTAGCATTTTTGTGCTCTGTCTCTCAACAAACAAAAAAAAACACTTAAAAAAAGGAAAAATGGAAAATGCAATCTTTACCTCCTAAAGCTTATTATGTTGCAAGTAACAATTCCAACACCAATTAAAAAAATTAGGTTTCCCGCTCAGTGAAGTCAATGGTTTCTTTCCATTTAAAAAAAAAATATTTCAATATTTATTTGTTTTTGAAAGACAGAGCACAAGCAGGGAAGGGGCAGAGAGGGAGGGAGACACAGAATCCGAAGCAGGCTCCAGGCTCTGAGCTGTCAGCACAGAGCCCGATGCGGGGCTCGAACTCACAGACCACGAGATCATGACCTGAGCTGAAGCTGGATGCTCAACGGACTGAGCCCCACCCCCGGCGTCCTGCCATTTTCTTTCTTTCTTTTCTTTTCTTTTCTTTTCTTTTCTTTTCTTTTTCTTTCTTTTTTTCTTTCTTTCTTCCTTCCTTCCTTTCTTTCTCTTTCTTTCTTTCTTCCTTTCTTTTCTTTTTTTTTTTTTTGTTGTTGTAGCTTTCCTGACATTAGCGTCATCCTAGGGCCTTATCTCCTGTGATCATAAAACGATTCAATCGCTCATCCAGGGTCACATATTTCCTGCCCACATCCAGAGAAAGCATGCCTACTTCAGTCACCCCACAGAAGCCTTGGGCTTCGTTACGAAGGGACCCACTTACCTTTTCTTTCTGACCCTGAACCAGTCTCGCTCTCACGGTGGGAGACTCTGACCAGCTTCTATGAGGATACTTGTGTGGGTCCTTGTGACTGGCTGAGGCCCACTCACGTAGCTCGAATAGAATCATTCCCACCAAGAATCCTAAGGGTGCAGTAGAAGTGATTTTTCAAAAGAAAAAAAGGAAAGTTGAGTGGATCTTGAGTAGACCTCCAACTAATGTTTCCTCACAAAGCTCTTTAAAAATGCACCTCGGGGGCACCCGGGGGGCTCAGCCGATTGAACATCTGACTTCGGCTCAGGTCACGATCTCGCAGTTCGTGGGTTCCAGCCCCACGTCAGGCTCTGTGCTGACTGCTCAGAGCCTGGAGCCTGATTCAGATTCTGTGTCTCCCTCTCTCTCTGCCCCTCCCCTGCTCACGCTCTGTCTCTCTCTATCTCAAAAATAAACAAACATTTTTAAAAATTAAAAAAAAAAAACATCAGATGGCATGATGCCATACTCAGATGAAAGGTATGAATTAAGTGGATTTACCTAAAAAGCAGGGAAGATTGAAAGTAAGTGAACTAAGATTTCAAGAACTCAAGAAGGTAGAAAGGGAACATGAAAGTAAGCTCAAGGCCTGAGGAATTATTAAAGGTGGGAGTAGACATTCATTGTCAAAGAGAGAGGGGAAAAAAAAGAAATCGACTAGTAAAATTAATAAATCTGGTTCTTTGGCTAGTCCAATAAAATAGACTAATCTTTGGCAAGTCCGATGAAGAAAAAAAAAATGGGGGGTGGGAAGAAAGAGAGAGAGAAAAGAAAAAGAAAGAAAATACAAAAAACATTAGGGATCACGACTACAGATATGGAGATTTTAACACATGGTAAAAGTGTAAGTGTTCAAACGTGCAATACTACATTTGAACAGCTACATGAAATAGATATTTTAATTAGAAAATATCAATTAATTGGGACACCTGGCCGACTCAGTCAGTGGAGTATGTGACTCTTGGTCTTGGGGTTGTGTGTTTGAGCCCCACATTGAATGCAGAGATTAAAGATAGAATCTTTAAAAAAATATATTAAGAAAGAAAATATCAGTTACCAAAACTGACTCAACATCAGAACTGACTTAAGGGGGGAGGATC